>NC_046310.1:1207504-1811256 GCF_004115265.2 Rhinolophus ferrumequinum
ACTTGGGTGCAGGCGACAGAGAAGTTACTGCAGGGCTATACAGTGTCCCAGAGACGGACCAAACCCGGGCAGCAGCCCTGCGGTGGGAACAGTTCCATCCCACTCAGAGCTGCTTTGGACACAGGGGGGCCTACAGGTTAGGACTTAGGGTCACTGTCCCTCTCCCAGAGCTGTGCCTGGGGCCGAGCTGAGCGAAGGTCAGGGGTAACAGTTGACACCCTGGTGGGGGGTTGGTGGCCATGGGAGCAGCAATTCCGAGAATCGCCCTGTGGACTGTCAGACAGCCCCGGGCCAGACGGATGCCGACAGGAGCCATGGGCGAGAGCAGGCCTCACCCAGGTCCTCTCGGCGTGAAGGAAACTCGGGCCAAGTTTCTGGCATCCAAGCCTGAGCGCTGTCACTTGGGCTGTGCCAAGGGGCGGGCAGCGGTGTTTTATGGACCAGCCCTGTTCCTAGCGGGCAGTGATCTCCTGGGACATTTGACGAGCCCAGTAATGCCCCACTTTCCAGGTTCCACTGTCCAGAAGAACCCCCAGGCTCTAGAATTCCTCAGGTCCCAACAGCACTTCCTCCGGGTTGTGACTCAAGTTGATGTTGCAAAGAGCCTTGGTGCTCTGGCCTCAGGCCACGTGGCTGAGGGGAAGAGGGCAGAGGGGCAGCTGGGAGGGGCCTGGACCCTGTTGATGGGGCAGAGAAGGCAGCCCCCTGCAGGTGGTCTGCCCCACATGGCGGAGAATGGGCTCGTGCAGAAAGACCCGGAAGCACCTGCTCCTCGTTCACAAGTCTACTTTTATTCTAAAGGTTCTGCGGACACAGCTCTATGTCCAGGCTCAGAAGCTGGCCTGTGTCACTGTCTGGCCTCAGAAGCCGGTCTCCCAAGGCCTCCTGAGGCAGAAGCAGGACGTCTGCGTTCTGTCCAGCAGCTTCTCCTTGGCTTCCACGATGTGGAAGGTCTGCGTGGCGAGGCAGCTGACTGCGGGGTCGGGATCATCCCTCATGGACCACAGGGCTGGAACACAGAAACGACGGTGCTTGCAGAGTGACACTGCCGGGCTGGCGGGAGGGCCCTGCCCGGGGCTCACCAGGGCGGCTGGCTGTGCAGAGAGGAACAGGCCAGTGCGGGGGACACGCCTCCTGGGGGGTCACATTGCCCAGTCACAGCAGGACGACGTACCTGCCGCGGGCTCGGGGGCTCACTGGCCGCTTCTCCTGGTCCTGTGCACACGACCAACCCTTTCGATCCTCACCACCGGGGCCCCTCCCTGCCTCTGCCCTCCTCTTTCCCAGGGAACCACTATGAGTGAAGTTCTCTGACTTCAGAGAGCTGTGGCCGACAGGTAGCCAGCCCTTGGGGACCTGCGGTGGCAGGGCTGGTGTCGGGGCTGTGGTGCTTGAGTGAGGCAGACAGAGTGTGGGGAGGACGTGTCTCAGAAGGAGGGGTACGAATATGGGGACCACAGCCCAGCAGCAGTGGGGATTCCAGGGGGGCTGGGAACCCCTGTGTCCCCTTACGTGAGACAAGGCCGGGTATCCCTCCTACAACGTGTCCAAGGAGCTGTCCTGGCTGGTGAATAGTCTGGAGCTCAGTGGGAGTGCGTCGGGAGGGCATGGGGGCAGGAGGGCTCTAACCAGTGCCCCACACCTGAGTGCCCTGGAGACCCGCCTATCTCATCCCTGCGTCCCGGGGATCACGTCCCTGCGCCCAGCTGCCCACTTTTCCTCTCTCGGGGCCTCTTCTACCAACACCAGCCCATCTAAAAGTTGCAAGGACTTGGGGCCAGGCGGCCACTCACCTGTGTGTGCCTCTTCAATTTCACCGGCCTCATCCGTGTCTAGGGTTTGGATAATCTGGCCTGGGGGAGGGGCACACAGCACCTCAGTGGCCCCACAGAGCACCAGGGGAACCTGGCAACTCCTGCTCTTCTACCTCTTCCCAACCCCCACCAACCCCTCCCTTTGTCTGCCTTTCTCTCCCCACGACTGGCCGTGGCCACCAGCCTCAGGTCTGGACTTCCCCATGAAGTTGAAATGACTTCTGCTTTCTGAATGGTCCTCAGCAAACTGGGCTGAGGGAGAGGAGGCCCCCCTCTGCTCCAGAGATGCTTTTCCTTGGGGTGGGGTGAGACAGTCCCCCGGCTTCCCCAAAGAGTACCACCCACGCCCCTGATGGTGGCCCTTCCAGGAAGGTTGCCCCCCTCTCGAGCCAGGAGCCTCCTGCAGGGGAGGGAGCAGCTGGAGACAGCCCTCCAGCCCTCAGACCCTTGGTCCCCAGGCTGAGGACAAGATAAGGACACAGTGGCTCCAAGGGAAAGCTGTACCTGCAAACCACACGGCTGCCTGGCGGATGGGGGCCTGTGGGCTCTTGAAGAGGCTCACACACTGCTTCAGAAACCACAGGGCTTTCCCAGCCTCCTTCTCCAGCTGTGAGAAGAGGCGCCAAGTTCGGCCAAACCCCAGAAGCAGCAGGAAGACCACCAGACTGCTGTGTCCGCACCCTCCCGGCCAGGTAAGGAGGCTGGGGCTTACCAGGGCCCTGAGGATGGTCCACATGTCCTTCTCGGCAAAGACGGCCTTGAGCCTGGACCAGCCCAGGATGGTGGCCTTGTGGCAGAGGGCTTGCCGGCAGTTCTGGGAGACAGAGGCGTGGTGGGTGGAGTTATGGGAGCAGGGCTGGCAAGGGACAGCTGCACACAGCCCTGGGGGGCCCAGGGTCCAGAGAAGGGTGGGCATTTCAAGGCGGTTTGGCAATGCCTACACCCCTTTTTCCCACTAATGAGAATTTTACAAAATCGCGGGTACGTAATGTTCCCAGTGGCACTTCACTGAGACCCAGTGAGGTGACACTGTTCCCTCTCGCCTCCCTCCCCACAAAAATGGTCTCTCTGGAAACACATTTCCCCAAAGTCTTGATCACCCAACTGGGGTGCTCACTCCTCTAAATCAGAGTTGGCTTTGTCTGGAATAACACTGCTGAGGTCACCGGGAGGGATCCCCGGCCCACCCCACAAAGACAATGTCCCAAGCCAGTCCCTTGCTCAACGTGTCGCTCTCTGGGGCCTGTCAGAGGCCTGGCGGCTGACCTGGGAGCCCGTGCCCTGTCACAAAGAGCCAGCCACCCTCCAGGTGCAGCCTTTCAGGTCACACCTGGGCCCATCCATTCCAGAACATGGCACTTCCAGCCCCGTCCACCCCCCACCACACTGCCCTGGGCGCCCGTGTCCATCCAGCGGCCAAGGAATGTGCAGGGACAGAGGGCCACTGATGCTGGGGGCAGGGGACCAGGGAGAGGGACTGGTGCCAGGCAGTGGGGTTTCCTCCTGGGCGTCTCCATGGCCACGGCATCCCACTGTGTGGCAGTGGCCATGGAACAGAGCCAGGAGCTGGAGAAACTGGCAGGAGCACCATCGGGTCACCACAAGCCTCTTACTGCAACTCTCCGAGGTCGGGGACAGGCGACGCCCCCCGACTGCTCCCCAGCCTGTCCGCATGGGAACGGGGTCCGGAGACCAGCCACTCACCTGGGCCACGCTGGTGTCCCTATCCTGCAGGTGCAGCACCAGGAGGACGAGCGAGTTGAGGACCTGGTGCTTCAAGGGGAAGATGAGGGACCTCCTCTTGACCTTGGCTAGGATGGCCGCGTAGATCGCGAAGGCTGCCGAGCGCAGGTGTTCTGACTCCTGGGCGAGAAGACGTGTGGGGAGGACATCTCTGCCCCGGGACAGGTGGCCCCCAGGCTCCAGCCCACTGACCACAGGCCTCCTCGGGCACATTCCCTTCCCCCACATGTGATCTGCTTCGAGCAGATCCCATTGCACCCCCTTGGCAATCCTCCTCCAAGAGGACATGAGCCGCAGCCCCCACAGAATGACACAGTAGTTGAACTGGAAGGGCCTTTTGAGACAATTCCACCCAACTCCCTTATCCTGCAGACGTCAGGCAAAGGGAAGCGAGCCCGCAGAGCACTGTACCTCCTCGAAGAAGTGCCCGAGCGTGAAGGTGAGCTGGACCAGGAACGAGGAGGATTGCTGCCAGGTGAGGTGCTCCACGAGACACTGCAGCACCAGGAACGTCTCCGTTACGATGTCACCGTCCAGGGAGAAGCAGCAGTTCAGCACGAACGGCTGGAGGAGGCGGAGCTGTCTGCCCTGGGGAGTGACAGCTGCTCAGTGCTCAGGCCAGGGAGCTGCCCAACCAAGGAATGGTCTCGGGTTCCACCCCTCCCACCTACAAGAGCGTGTGTGCACAGGGGTGACCGCTTTCTCCTGCTGGAGCCCACACTGGTCCAGTAAATGGGTGGCAGCCGGAGGCAGCCGCCCAGGAGATGTCGTGTGTCCCGGTGGGAAAGAGGAGATGCAGGAGGCCTCTCCTTCACTGCCCCCACCAGCCGCCCCACTCACTGCCCTTTCATCCTGGGGACAACGCCAATATCCGGGGACTCCGATGGTCTGGGACCTGGAATTGGCTTGGCCTAGTCTCTGAAACGCCCCCCTCTTTCCTCTCTTGGGAGGGAGAGAGCATTGGTGGCCTCTGACCCCTGTCCTCAGTGGACTGGCTTCATGGGGCTGAGCTCTATCTGGCGGAGACCCTGACCCTCCGGCTCTCTATCCCGTCCCCCAATTGACAGCACCTCCTGAGGGCTTGCCATGGGCCTCCAGCCTGTCTCACCATGTTCCCGTGCTTTGCGAACGTCTCTACCACCCGCAGCAATAGCTTCACAGAGGTGGGGTCCTGACTGTGGAACCCGTCGGCCAGAATGTAGACGGTGATGTCATCCACAATGGCTGCCACGTTTGGGCACCGGAGCAGCTGGCAAAGGAGACGAGAAAGACTGAAACAATGGGCAATGAGGAAGACGCCCTCAGTGGCTTGGAACCCAGGTCCCCATGCGTTAGGAAGGAAACGTGCTCAGGGATGTGGAAGGATTGGTGAAGAGGCCGGAGCTTCATGCTCCCCCACGAACGTCCGCTCACCTCAGCCATGAACACCAGGGCCGTGCGGTAGCTGGTGCAGTCCAGTCCCTGGAGGTCACTGATGACGACACTGAAGATGGGCTGGTTGTGCCAGCAGTTCTTGGTGACCAGGGCCCTGCCCACGGAAGCACAGTGCTCAGGACCAGGAGAGCCGGCAGCGTGGGAAGGGTGGCCACCGGCCAGGGACGCAGCATAGACTCACCTGGCCAGCAGAGTGACCCCGTCATAGTGTCTGTCAGGACTGGTGAGCAGCTCCCAGCCCCCGAATTTCTGGATGTGAGACACGTGGTCCCCATACCCGGTGCTTTGCATCAAGGTTTTCAGGGCCTCCACAGTGGAACTGGGGAGGGCAGAGAGCAGACAGGAGTGCATCCCCAACCTCACCCCTACTACCGCTGTGATCCTGTCCCCACCTGTGACCTGCCTGTCTACCCAAACCTCCCTGAGAATCCACTGGTGCGGGGACAGCCCTCGGAGACACAGACTAACATTCTACAACTGGGGCACCAAGGCCGAGAGCACTGTGACGTCCCCAAGGTGACCCAGGACGCCAGCAGAAGGGCTGGGGACGCGTCCAGGGCTGTGGAGTCTATACACTGATTCTTTGGTACGGAATCTCTGCCTCAGCCTAGGAAGCCGGAATTAAAGAAACTGTGTTCCAAACAGTCTGCTGAGACTTGGGAAATGAGGTGTGGGGAACACACTCTGTGTCCTGCAGGGGTGAGAGGAGGGCGGTCGGAAGCCGGGGAGCAAATGGACGTGGGTACTAAGCAGGTGGGCCCCAGCACAGGCCCAGCAGCTCTGGCCGAGGCCACAGGTACCTCACGGAGTCCATCCATTCGGTGAAGTGCTGGTGGTCCTGGACACTGGCGGCGCCCCCTTCCACCACCAGAAAGGAGGTCTGGAAGAGCAGGGCCATGATCAGCGAGGGGAACAGGGTCTGCACCTCCGTCCGCCGACTCGGCTCCAGCAGGAGCTCGTGGATGGCTCTGGTGGCCTGGGGGGAGTAATGGGGGGCGTGGGCTTGGTCTTGACCTCATGGGTCCTGCCAGCTGGGACTCTCGGCCCACAATTCCCCCGACCGGCTGGCCCAGAAAACCCATGCTGCCGGAACAACAGCAGGGTAACTTGGCATGAACCAGGAAAATCCAGAGCCATTTCCAGACGGCTGGTACTTGCAAGTGCTCTCACCATCATGGGTGGTTTGTTCTCTCACCGTCCTTGAGTTAAGGTGGGGGTGGGGGGGTGGTGTTGGTCTTCCATAAGCCCACCCAGGGAGGAGCGGGAGCAAGTTATATGTCCCTACAAGGCATGGTCGCCTGGAAAACCCTCCCGCAGACCCCACCCCACGATTCTAAAATGTTCAACCAAACACTGCTATGAAAAGGGAGAAGCCCAAAGAGCTCAGCACAGCCTAGGACAGGGTATCGGGGGGTTCCGCTGAGCCCCCAGCCCCTCTGTGGACCCCGACTTACAATCAGCGCAGAGATCTCTCCTCTGTGGCCGGACTCCAGGCCCCTTGCTTTCCGGTGTGGCGTCAGCCTCTGCAGCAGGTGCTCCAGAATCGTTTGATAGCCTCTGGGACAGGAGGCCAGGATCCCCCAGGGTTTGCGAGCCCCCCTGCTGAGGCAGAGCCCCCATCAGCATGGGGACCCTGCATGGGCTCCACAAAGCTTCCAGGGAGGGGTGCCAGGTTCCCTTCCCAGTGCCAATCCAAGCAAGGAGCCCATCCAGATAAGACCGGAAATGGGAAGCGACAAGGAGCAGGTCAGTGAACACTGATTCTTAGAAAAAATCATTAACCTTAACGAAGTGCCAGCCAGACTGACCGAGAGACAGAGAGAAGACAGAAGGTACCAGCATCAGTAATGAAAGGGTATCGTGGATGATTTTAAAGGGCAGTAAAGGGATACGATGACCCAGGCCTTGACCATAAATATAATGACTTAGGTGACGTGGACCAACTCCTTGAAATTCACAAGCTACCAACACAGACGGAGGAGGAAATAGGCACAGATATGGCCCCTTGAGTTTCGATGAAGTGAAAAGACAATTCAACAGAGAAAGGCTGGTCTGTTCGGCGAATGGTGCTGGGACCATCAGACGTCCACATGCAGAAGGTGAGCCTACACCTCATAAAAACTAACTGCAAAGGAAATCGTGAACCTGAATACGAAACAAATATATAAACCTTCTGGAGGAAAACATGGGAGAACCGGTGACCTTAGACACACTCCACACGAGAACAAAAAGATAAATTGGACGTCATCAAATTCGAAATTTTGGTTCTGCAAAAGACACTCGTAAGAGGATGAAAAGATAGTCCACAAACTGGGAGAAACATTTGAAAATCATGTATCCAACAAAAGCCTCGTATCCAGAATATATAGAGAACTCTTAAATCTCAACAATAAAGAAAACAAACAAGCCTATTAAGAAATGGGTAACAGATTTGGATACCTGGCCAGAGAAGACACATGGATGGCAAACAAGCACACGAAATGGTGCCAACACCACGTGCTGCAAACAAACCCAGGAGTGCAGAGTCACACCTCACTGAGATGCCACTACACACTCGGCAGAATGGCTGGGTGGTTTTCGTTTGTGTGTGTGTTTGTTTTTGTTTTGTTTCGTTTTGTTTAAGGAGGGCGCAGCTCACAGTGGCCCATGCGGGGATCGAACCAGCAACCTTGGTGTTAAGAGCACCGCGCTCTAACCACTGAGCGAACTGGCCACCCCTTGTTTTGTTTTTTATGACAAGGATGCTCCCATCCTTGGGGGAATTTTCCACATGTGGCTGGTAGGAATACAACTGCTTCAGCCACTGTGGGAAAGTCTTCAGGTTAAACATACACCCCCACGGACCCAGCAATCCAATCCCAAGAAAAACGAGAGCTACAGTTCAGACTGAAACCTGTACGCAACTGATCATAGCAGCATTATTACCACAAATTGTTAACTACACTGTGGTACGTCCCACAGTGGGACCCTCTTCAGCAATGAAATGAACTGTGGGTCCAGACGACCACCTACATGAGTCCCACAGGCGTGTGCTGACGGAGAGGAGCCAGACGCCGTGCATTGTGGGACTCTATGCACACGGCCTCTGGGAAAGGCAACCCTGCAGGGCTGAGAACAGATCAGGGGTTGTCAGGGGTTGGGGGTGACGGAAGGGGTTGGCTGGGGGGAGGCAGCGTGAGAGAATTCTGGGGAGGGGTGGAAACACCTTGCATCTTGAGTGTGGTTAGTGGTGAAGTTTACATCTGTACCCGGAAGAACAAAAGTAGGGCTGACTGTACAGCAAACGGGTGAATGTTATTGCATGTAAATTATAAAATACAAAAGCTCAAAGAAGGACATGATCGCATCATACAGCCATATATACAATATTACGCAGCCATTAAAATTATGTTTACAAAAGGGTTTTAACTTGGGGAAAATGCTATGAGGAAATGTTAAATGAAAAAAAATGGGCAAATCAGTAAATACAGTGCGAGTTTGACTATTCACTTTTTAAACCCATTCTTAAAAGGTGGACACATTGTAAAATTATATCCAAGTGATAGCAGAGGTTGCCTTGGTGGGATTTTGTTTTTTGTTTTCTTTGTTTGCTTTTTCAAAATTCCACATGCTTTCAAAATTTTCTGCAATAAGCCCACACAACTTTTACAATCACCTCACCCCAAATAAGCAAGGGCCTGACTTGTATTAAAAATTGGATGCATTTCAGAATGAGCAAATTAGGAGCCTGCTGGGGGCCTGTCATTGTGGAGGTGATGGAGTCGCCTACCTTGGGGACCGATCCTGCATCTTAAACAAGGTCAGGATGACCTCATCCGTGTAGGTCTGTGCCAGCAGGAGAAGGACCTGCTTCACGGTGTCCTGGGCTGTGGTCTCGGTGATGCTGTATAAATTGTGGTAAATGTACTGGACAATCTCCGGCACCTGCAGTCGGGGAAAAGGAGAGTGAGGTTCTTTCTGGACGCTCAGCCGCCTCTGAGTAGCAGTCCCATAACCCGGCACCCACGTAAAGTGTGGGGCCCCCACACATGCATCCCTGAAAGGGATATAATATTGTTTGCCAACTGAACTTGGAAAACAAATTTAAAGAAAGATCAACTATGTCTTAATTTTGCTGGGAACCAGCCCCACCTCTGACAGAAGAGTCTCTGCACTCCATCTCATCTGTGTCAATGCCTCGTAAGTTTCCATACAGCTGTGAGATACATGTGCTTAGACCCTGCCTGTGCAACCTCCCACCGGAAGGAAGAAGGCACCCCCAGACGTAACATGTTGTCTGGACACAGGAGGGCTGCCTGGACCCGATTCTTCTTCCCTTCCGGGTGGAGACAGAAACTATGTGCTCACCCCTTCCCACGGAGGGGCTTTCCTCACAATTGCGAAAAGTCTCCTCATTTGACCGTTTCTCATCTGGGTGAGTGAAAGGATTCTGATTCCTCACGCCCCAATCAGCAGGAAACAGAACAAGATCCAAGAACAGAACAAAGAGAAGAGCCCTGGAATTGCCTGGAGCCATCCAGTCTCTCCGAGCTGCTACCTTCCCGATGGCTGGCACCGAGTACTTCAGGATCATCTCTAAAATCTTGGAAGCTGCAGAGTCGTCGTTCCTCCCGGCACTGGTCATGGCCTCCATGGCGACCATTATCACATCTGCCCTCTCCTCGGGGGTCAGGTATTTCCTGAAGCACTGAGGGAAGAAGAGCAGCCGCCTGTGCCATGGTGGCACCCCACTCCGGGGTAGCCCAAAGCCTCTGGACTCCAAGACACCAGCCATCCGGGTCCCTGGCCCTCACCTAGCAGCTATCCCATGGTGAGGAGCCAAGCCCCACCCTGTCACCAGCTCGTACGTAAGTCCCCAGGTAGGAGCAACGGTCCAGCCAACGCCACACAGAGGCCAATGCAAAAGGCCTTTCTATTTTGAATTTGGAATGCAATGAGGTGGTCCCACTGGAAATGCGTTCTGGTGGTGAGTTTCGAGCATCCCATAGCAAGGTGACCAACGGTCTACATGAGAGGTGCCTCACGTCCCTGACTCTACACAGCCCTGGAAGCTCATTCACTCCAACAACACTGAGTCCCACCTCTGCCTGGCTCTGTTCCTGGGGGCTGGGAAAGGCCACCAACAAGACGCCCCCTGCCTCTGCCCTCAAGGAACTGACTGTCACCCCTCAAGGGGAGTAATAGGGCAGTTAGATGCAGGGTGAGAACTGCTAGGAGGGGCCACCGAGGGCCCCTGGGGCTGGACTTGAAAGATTAGCAGTCTCCCTGGAGGAGTACCTGGTGAAAATGAGGGGAGAGCTCCAGGCAGAGGGAACAGACTGTGTGAAGGCGTGAAGTGCAGAGGAGGTCAGCCTGGCTACCGTGTCCTGCAAGGGAGACCGGGGCCAGGTGGGAAAGGGGGGTGGAGACCAGAGGAGGCAGGAGACTGGAGTAAGTGAAACCCTCTGGGGCTACATGGTGTCTACACAAAGGCTGAAGGGAGTGATATGAGGACCCTTGGATTTTAGAAAGAATTCTGTGATCACAGCGTAGAAAACGGGGTGGCGGGGAGCGTGCCGGGGCACCGGGAGTCAGTAGGAGGCTGCTGCCCTGACCCGGGCACAGGGGACGGTCACCGCGTCAGAACCGCCGTGGTGGGGCTGCAGACAGTGGCTGGACTTGAGAGCCAGGTCGGAAGTGGAAAGGACAGACCTGGACAGTGAGGGAGGGGAAAGGGTGAAGGCTGCTTCTCGGATTCTGACTGGCGTGTCTGGAGTTGCCGGCATGTGTGGACACTGCACCTTAGACCGGCAATAGGCCTTCGCTGAATGAATGAAATTAAAGCGAGGCCGCAGACAGAGGTACACCAGCGTGATCTGTGGGTGGAGAATAGGCTTGGCTACACCGCTATTTTAAAAACTCTCAATGACCTCCAACTTTAATCAATGCAAGTGCAGCAAAGGGCATGGCTCGTGCACTTTGGGGGCACCCCCTGTGTGGGGGTTACTCCTCTGTGGTCCCAGCCTGGCCCTTTCCGGACGTCCCTTTCCGGACGTGCCCCATCCGGGCGTCCCATGCGCGGTGTGCAGCGAGGCTTACCATGGTGAGATCCTGGAGGTGGACAAACCACTCCCCGTGGAAATGCTTCTGCAACTCCTTCAGGATGAGCTCCGTCTTCTGTTTCATGCCTCCTACCCAAAAACAACAATTAGGCCAGGGCCTCGACAGGGAGAAGGGACACGCCCTCCTGCACTGCCCCTCCGGACCAGAGAAGAAACAGGGTTCAGGGTTCAGTGGGAGGAATAACGTTTCCCAACAGACAGAGAGCGATCCCCAGCAGGAGGCTGGTGGGTGGAGGACCACTGTGCTGGGGGGAGGGGTGGGCTTTCCCCGGCAGCTGTGGTTCCCACCCCCCTGCCACTTTATCGAAGTGCATCCTCCGGAATCACAAAAGCCAAGGGCTCTGGAGCTCCCTTGGGGGGAAAGTGTGAATCCCTCAGGCACCCCTATAGGTGTGTGAGGCTGTCTGCATCTTTGGTTTTCCCAGGGCAGAGAAACTCCAGCTAGTTCCCTGGAAAGGATGCTTATTTCTGAGTCTTCCATCCAGCATCGCAATGGGACAGCCGGGAAATACTGAAGAGCCAAGGTGACCTCAGCTGGCTGCAAGCTGGCTCTCCTTTTGTTCTGAGACTCTCCTTGAGTCACTTAACAGAGGGCGTTGGACCAGCAATGGGTAGCACCCCCCAGTGCCCTCCCCCGCTGGGGCCTGCCCCTGGCTGTGCTGACATAGCTGATTCTGTTGGTCAGTGGGTCCCCCCAGCTGCAGCCACATGGCCACCAGGCTCCTGTCACTCACTTCTTTGAAGCACCAGGACCTGGAACAAGTACAGCAGCCCCTCTGAAGCCCTCATGCAGATGTCATATTGGGGGTTCATGCAGAAAAGGCCCAAGGTACCCATGAGTTTCCCGCTGATCGAGAACTCCGTCATGTGCTGCCGGGAGGGGGACACAGGTCACCTCCCCGACATCCCAAAGGGAGTGTGTCTCCCCCAACCACCACTCAGTCATCTGACTGGAGGTGGCCCCCACCTCAGCTGCTCCATACAAGGAGAACTCTTCCAAGTCAGCCCCCAGGGAAATGGGGCAGCCAGAGCCCTGAAACACGTCAGCCCGAGAGCGAGTCCAGCAAAGCTGTCTAGGCCACGGTCCCCACAAGGCTGAGAGGTGTCTGGCCAGTTGGAGCTCACTAGGCCAAGGGCAGAGCTCCACAGGAGCAGAGAGGGCACCAGGGCAGGACAAAAAGCGCCGGCCCAGGCAGGTGCCCTTAGGCCCGTGGCCCCCACCCCACCCAGCACTCACCAACAGTTTGGGGAAATTGCAAATGAACCTCAACAAGTGGGCAATGGTGCCCAAGGCCCGGGTCTGCTCCTGCATTTTCTCCGACATGGTTAACCAAGGCAGGATGATCTGGAAGGGAGAAAGAGACTCCCCGACACCGCCAGGGACGGGAGCGGCCCTTTCCTTCCCTGTGCTGCGTCCACATCTCCCGCCCCTGAACTTGGCCAAGCAAGGCTGTGCCAGTGTCTGGCCTTCACCTCTTCCCTTCTGAGCTCTTCCTACAGGAACGTTCAAAGACGGGGCTGCATGGGAGGCAGAATTGCACAGCAGGGGCGAGGAGGGGTGGGCAGGGTGGAGAGAAGGGCTCTCTTCACGGCTTAGCCACACAAACCCCTGCCTGCTGGCCAGGGCCACGGCTGAACTGCTCGCTGAATGACGAGATTCAGAGCCATTCATCTCTGGACGTTAATAACAATACTGCCGGTGACCAGTATTCTGTGTATAACTCTCATCCTCCCAACAACCCTCGGGGGGCCGTATTAGTATTCCTGTGCAGGTTGAGATCCGACCAGAGGGGTTTGCAAAGTGTGTCCCACCTTCCCGGGCGTTGTCCGGAGGGCAGTCTGTCTGGCAGAGTGCCGGGCCCTACCGTGGACATCCAGGAATCTGTGTCACGGGGAGGCTTGAGACCTGGTGGCCTTGCGCTAAAGGACACCCAGACGCCCCTACTGATGCTCTCCTCCGTCCGCACAACCAGAAGGCACAGAGGATTCCCGCAGCCTTGACCGCGCAGCCAGCACTCACCTCCAGCACCTCCTGCAGCATGACCATGTTAGGGTCCAGACCGTCCATCACGAGAGCTTGTAACATGTCCTCTAAGGCCTGGGCCGTCTGAGGAGCGAGGACACGGGGGTGTAGAGGGATGGACAGCCGTGGCGCCCCCATCCCCCAGACTGCTCCCCAGGGGGAGGAGAGTGGGGCCCCTGCAGCTCTGCTGCCACCACTGTGTGCTGGCCCTAGCGGCCCAGGACGAGCCCGAATTGTAGGCCAAACAGTGAAATGCAGGCACTGGGTGGTTCTCCCCCACACACAGGCTCCAGGGACTGTCCCCACGAGACAGGCATTCTGTTAGATCAGGGAATTTCTATGTTAAAAACTGAAACATCGTGGGAGGATTTGGCAGTGTACTGGTCTGTTCTCCCACAGAACTGACAGGTTTTCTCGTTGGCCTGTCACAGCTTAGGACAGAGGCTGTCAGGCAACTGCAGAAGTGGGAGCCTGGATGAGAGAAGGATGCAGCGTGGGAGCGTGAGCCCCTCCCTGGGGAGACAGGTGGGGGCGGGGCAGGAGGGGTGAGATGGGACGGGGAGGGCCTCAGCAGACAACGTCCCGCCCTGGGGACCCCAGCAGGGGGCGAAAGTGGCCTCACCTGGAAGTAGAGACTGGCACTGTCCTTCCAGTCCACACTGGGTATGATGAGAGGCAGAGCAAAGACGCGGGAGATCCCCGCATTCACCAGGTCCAGCTTCTGGGACAAGCTGAAGGGTGGGGCCACCTGGCTGCGGGAAGGGGGGGGAGGAATGAGCAGAGGGCTCTGCAGGACGTTTGTGAGCTGGGCTATGTTTCCAGGACGCGGTACTGGAAGCGTCCTGCTGCCGTCTCTGAGGCCCAGGAAACAGTGGGGACCTGAGCCCCCAAACCCTTTCCAGGGGCCGGCTCCCCAGGGAAGGACAGCCCTGGCTGCCTGTGAGGCCTTCCCCACACTGATGTCCTAACAGACTTCCAGCCGTGAAATCGGGGGCGACCTCGCCACCCGATGCTGGTACACGAGGTGGCAGTCACAGGGCCCTGCCACCACAGCCCAAACATCAAGTCCCCAGACCTTGCCCTTCCTCCCAACCCCAATGTTCTCAGCGTTAGAGACCCCGGGGCTCAGAGGAGGTGGCAGCAGGGAGGAACCTCAGAGACCCCGGGGCTCAGAGGAGGTGGCAGCAGGGAGGAACCTCAGGGTGACGATGCAGAGCATGGCTTGCTGACGCACGTTGCTGGTCAGCTGCTCACTCGCCTCTTCAAGGATCAACGTCTAGAAGGGCAGAGAGATACAAGAATTCCCCTCAGAGAGAGCGGCTGGCCGCAGGTCTGGAACCCGCCCCCCTCTCCCCTGCAGGACCCCCTCACCTCGATTTTCTTGGCCAGGAGGGTTTTGGGAAAGTAATCATCCATCGTGCCACTTGCCTGGGCATGGACGGCACAACTCAGGGTGTCCACCGCCCTCAGGAACTTCAGCTTGTCCAAGTTGGACTAGGGCAGAACACACACTCCCGCCTTTAGCGCCTCCTGCAGGCTGCCCGTGGGACCCTCACCCCCAGCCCGGACCACGGAGCAGCCAGCATGGATGCTCGCCTGACTTCCTCATGCAGTGCTCCGTCTCCAGGACTCTGGGGACAGTGGAGCTCGGGGTCTGTGAGGAAGACCCTCTCACACTGATCTGTCTGGCGGCCTGGTCACCTGACCCTGCCCAGGTCAGGAGGCACCAGCAGGCTGAATTCTGGTGGCTTCCATGCCAGGGCGACTGTTCAAAACCCAAGGAAGCGTGAGCTGTCATCTTTTTATCCCTACTTTCTCCCTCAGTTCCCAAAACATTCCAGAGAATTTCCTTACCATTTCTCCACGTTCTAGAAATTCCAGGATGAACTGATAGGCTTCTCTCTCCGACTGGCGCAGTCCTGCAAAGGGATGTGGTGGGAGGAGCTTGCCCAAATCTCTCAGAAGGAGTAAGGAAGCAGGCCCCCCGCCCCCGCCCCAGCCCACTGCCAAGAAGGCTCAGAAACCCGCAAGGGCCTGGGGAGGGGGCACCCCAGCTCCAGCGTGGGCCTCCGAGGCCTATGTGGAAAGGCAGCTGAGGGAACTTAGTTAAGAGGTTTTCCACATCAGGCCAGGGATGGAAGACTGCAAAGAGAGAGGACTTGCAGTCACCCCCTGAGGCCACCAACTATTGGAGCTGTTTTAGATGAGCTTTGACATTCCGAATATGAATGGGCGTGAAACCCCAAATCAGCCCTTGGAACCCCCCTTGTCAAGGGGGCCCTTCCTGAGCAGAGACCCAGGTGTCGACACAGAGGCTGGGGTGAGGCTAAGAGTAGAGCCCGTCCACCCCAAGGGCCATCAAGAGGGCAGGAAGCAAGAGGGTGGAGATGGTGGCAGTGCTGGGACCCAAAGCGACACGGGCCACCAGGCCTGCGTTCAGGCCCTTTCACGTCTCCCTGCAGAGGAGCGCCCTGGGGTGGGGCTCGAAGCCACAGTTGCCACAGTTAAACAGCAAACCGCCAAGTTCAAAGCTCAGCTCTTCCACTTTATTAGCTCTGTGACCTGCAGCAAATTGAAGTCTCAGCTGTTTCCCGTCTGTGCCATGGGGAAGAGGACAGTACCTGTGACTGTCGTGAGGATTAGATGGGTCAGTGCGTGTCAGGCCCAAGCCCGGGCCGATCATACCCCCCTCATTTCAATTCCGCCACCTTCACGTGGGCCCAGCAATCCCAGTATCTGTTACTGTTCTGAGGCTCAAATGAATTCCTTTGTGAGAAAACTCGGAGGAGTGCTGGCACACAGGGAAATGACTCAGTTCCTTCTGGGGCATACAGTCCGTGAACACCTGCTATGTAAAAGGCACCTCAGCTTACAGACAGTCCACACACCAAGTGGTTCCTTCTCAGAAACTACCTACTGTCACGTGGCCTTCTAAAGGACGTTTTTTGCATTTGCTCATATAGATCCATATACAGGAGGTCAGAGAGTCTCAGGGACAGGTTTGAGTGGTTTTGAAGAGGAGCCAACCATACATACGGATATCTAGGGAAAGAGCATTCTAGGCCAAAGGAACAGCAGATGCAAAGGCCCTGAGGCAGGACCGTGTCTGGACGCTCGTGGACCCGCACGGAGGCCTGCCTGGCTGGAGTGGGAGGAGCACGAAAAGAGGTGGGAAATGAAAGCAGAGCCGCAGGGGGACGACCTTGCGAGGCCTGTGGTCAGGATGTGGCTTTTGTTCCGACGGGATGGGAGCCCTGGGTAGGCTGTGAGTGAAAGGGAGATGGGCTGACCTTCGTTTCACAGGATCGCTCTGGCTGTTCCGCTGAGAATAGATGGGGGTGCAGTGGGGGGGGGGCGTGTCACAACAATCCAGGGACAGATGACGGCGACCCACACCAGGGAAGGCAGGAGCAAGGGAACAGATTCTATATCTATGCTGAGGGCAGCACCAGTAGGAACAGCGACGGGCAAGAGGTGAGTCTGAGAGAAGGACGGAAAGCAAGACTTGGGGTCTGAGAAACCGAGGGTGGAGTCGCATGGAGACGGGGTCAGGTTTGAGGTTCAGAGTCAAGTTAAACGTGAGACGTCTGCTAGGCATCTGAGTTGGAAAGCCGTAGGCTTTGGGTTTAAGAGCCTAGACCAGGGCTGGGCTCTGCAAGGCTGACCCTGATTGGGAGCTGCGGGTACACAAGAGGCGCTCATAGCTCTGCTCTGGCTGCTGAACAGCGGTCAGCTGGGTGGGGTGTAACTCCGAGCCCAGACAATGCCCTGGTCCTTCCCCAGCTCCAGGATTCTCATGGAGCCAGGTCTGAAAAGGGACAGGTATGCACCTGCGAGAACTGTGACGGGGCAGCCAGAACTGGGTGGGCTCATGCCTGCCACGTGACCTGTCAAGCTCAGGCTGGGCCATGGTCACTACCTCGGAGCCGTGGCCGTGAGCTGCCACGCAGCAGGCCGCATCCAGGGCCCACTGCTCACCTGTCAGGTTAGGCTTCCAAGATGCATGCTCAGTGGATCGGGCAGAGACTGCTCTGCTTGACTTGTGACTTCTGTGGTATGGGTTCATGTGTGCTGCAGCTTGCAATGACGAGGGGCCAGGCAAGATGCAGGAAGCAGGCCCTGGTCGTGTGCAAGAAAAGGAATGGGCTGAGCAGTGCCAGCTTCCCTATCCCAACCCCTAGGAAGATATGGGACCCTCTGAAGGGCCCTGAGTCACCCCGACTTCCCAGGAGTCTCCCACTCAGGGCTTTCCCTGTGTGGGGGACACTTGAGACTCAGAGGTGGCCCCCCCAGATCAAGGTGTGCATCCCTCTGCCTCTAGGAATCTCGCTGCTGAGGTCCTAAAGCCTCTTGTACCCGAGGCTTCTGTCCCCATTCCCCGAATGGTAACCCCAGTCTGCCCTGGGAGGGGAGCTAGGAGCCCCCAGATGTCGGCCCCTCCCAGACACAGCCCCCTGCTTGTGCCCGACTCGCCCTCACTGCCTTGTACTTGGGGTCCCCAGAATGCAGCATCCCTGAGAAGCACCTCGTGGGGGGACTCCATCCCTCTTCGTTTATCCCCCCTTTTCTGAGCTGGTCTCAGTCTGTCCTGTGGCTAGGGAGCTGCCCCCTTAGGCCGGTTGTCCCCTGGGAACCTAACTCATCATATGAAATACTCAGCCAAGTGCCCCAATATCTACAGTTCACTTAGAATGAAGATGCCCAGGTCTGAGATCAGGCCAGCACCTCCCAGGACCGCCGCTGGCGTCATCTCCCCTCCCAGCCCTCCTCCACCCAGAAGGGGCGCCCCGGGCTTCAGCCAAGCAGGCCCCTGAAGCCACGATGGCCCCAGTCCCCAGGGCTGAGCACCCAGACAGGGCTGGAAGTGCCTGGCCCTCAGCCGTCTGCCGGCCCTCCCCTCCCTGCCACTTCCGGTGCTGGGGGGACGGCAGGCAGGGCCCCTCTACCTGACACGCTGGGCTCCTTAGATCCAGTCACACAGTCCTCCTGGGACCAGGCTCCAGGGGGCGCTGTGGCTTGGGTCCTGGGGCGGCCCCTGCAGGGCAGGCCTGGAGGTGACCAGGTGGGAGCTCCTCACTGGCTCCCATGGTCCCTGGAGAGGGAGAGAGGCCCTGTGGAAACACCCCCAACACCGCTCCAAGGAAGCACCCCACTTGTGCAGCTTTGGGGAAAGGGCCATTTCTCACCAGGACCTCCTCTCTGGGCAGCAGCTCCTGCCGGCTGACCTGGAGTCTCAGCCACACTCATCACTGACCACTGCCTAGCCTGGCCCGGCAGGAGCCAGACCTGATGCTGCCAGTCTCCTGTCCTTGGGGAAGTGACGCCCAGAGACCAGCTCCGTGGGCCTGGAGACCTGAGGGGCTTTGGTCTGGGGTGTGTCCATTTGCACCCGCCAGGGAAGCAGACGGCTGAGAGGCCCCCTCCCACCCCATCCGGCCCACTTGCTCCCTAGGACCCGGGCGGACCGGCCCGAGAGGCCAGGCAACTCCGCCACCCTGGGGAGCACCCTCAGGGCTGGGCAGAGCTTCTTGGCACAAAAAGAACCCTTCACCGGCAGTGCGGCTGATCACAAACAGCTTTATTGAAGTATTTGGCACAAGAACCCACAGGTGCAGCCCCTGCCGCCGAGGACGCAGCCACTGCAACAGCACCAGGCATCATATGGGACCAATAAGTTAATACAAAGGACACTCAGGTGTGGGGGGTGCTCAGATGTCTCCCAGCTCAGCCCCTGGAGGACACTGGGAGGGGGGATGGCTGGACACTGGGGAAGGGGGCTTAGAGACAAACAACAAGAACAGCATCCAAAGGAGAACATTCGATCGTGCAGGTGCGCCCCCCCAATCCCTTAAGCCACCTGGGCTCTTCCCTCGGCAGCCTCGTGCAGCCACAACACCGCTCTGTCCAGGAGGGAGAAGGATCAGGCACCAAGTTCTTGGAGGCTTCAGCCGTATTCCTAGTCGCTGCCAAGTCCAGGGAACTTGAGAGGAAGGCTCTGCAGGGGCCACATCAGACTCCAGCGCTCCTGGCTCCGCCCAGCCTCTGCTTAGTGGCTGACTCCTTGAAGCAGGGTCCCCACCTGGGTTTAACCAGCAGCAAAGGCCCAGGGATGAGAACCCATGGACCACCTGATGGTCTTACTCGCACAGGCAGCTGAAGTCACGGCAGCTGGGACAACTGGTTAACGCTCTTCAGGGTGGGTACTCCCGTCTGTATTTCAAGGAACCCCAGTCTCAGAGCAGAGGCATGGCTGGGGGAGCGGGGGGAAGAAGGGGAAGCAGGAGTCATGAGCTCGCCCCTGCCTCCGAGAACAAGCCACAAAAGTGGTGCCTTTCCAAAATATTTGTGAGGTGTTGGTTTTTAGGACGATGATGAAAAGGGGTAAGAGGGAGTGGTGGCGCTGCAGGTTCTCAGGATGCCCAGAGAAGGTGGTCAAAAGGTGAGCTGTTCTCCAGCCACCAGCACCACAGGCGGCCCCCAGCCTGGGCCTCCTGATGCTTCAAAACTGGGGAAGCCTTCAGGTCAAGGCTCAGAGGTCAGAGATGTTGGGAGCCCACAGGGCCTGGAGTGGAGATGGGGGCCCCCGACAGGATTCACGACAGGAAGACGCACTGGCCTTCACCCCACGTGGTGTGTGCATCACAGAGCACATTGTAAAGGGGGACGAAGGCTCCCCAGCCCGGGCACCCCTGCGGTATCCAGAGGGCTGGCAAACGGGCAGTGGGGTACACGAGCGTGCTGCGGCCAGCCTCCAGCTACAGTGGGAGAGTTGGCCGGGCTGTTCTCCAGGCCAGTTCTCAGAACCGGAGGGCGGAGCATTTGAGGACCTGACCTGGCCCTTTCTGCCTCCTGCATCCCCTACCACGTGTCTTGCATAAGGAGACAAACACTGTCCCTTAGGCCAGGCCGCCGGTCCAACACGCCAGCCTCCGAGGAATAAAGCATTATCATATTACAGGGATCTTGAGGACAAATGACAAATATAAATCCTCAAACCAGGACTTCTCAACAAAAACTGGTATAAAAAAAAAAAAAGTCTCAGCTCCAGGTCATCGACCTGCGATGGGGACAAGGGAGCTGCAGAAGGCACTCAAAGGGGGCGGTCTGAGCCCCCATCCCACTAGGAAACAGTCTTTTCTGGCAGCCGAGCCACAGCCTGGGGGCACAGGGTACACCTGGCCTGGGTTACACCTGGCTGATGATTTCGCCATTCTCAGGTACAAAGACTTGCACAGGGGCCCCCTCGGGCGATCTCCGGAGCACACACACAGTGGGCACCTGTCAGGGTCAGGGAGAGAGGAGAGGTGGGTGAGCAGACTGGGCAGAAACGTCCAGACCACCAGCCCAGGTGTACCACCCTTGTCCCTTAAGGATGCCGACCAGTGGCAGCCCCGGCCCAGCCACTCATCCCCTGCCTCTCCAGGAGGCCATGTGTCCCCCAGGGATCACCCTTCATCCACTTTCCATTCCAGCTCTCTATGGGGTGTGACAGGCACCCTGACCTCCTCCGCCTGTCCCGAGCTCACTTCTCACCACCCTCCCTGTCTGGCAGGTTGGGATGGGCTGGGCCTGGGCCACAGACAGGTCCGAGCTCGCAGGAAGGAAAAGCACATCAGCTGGAGGGTGCAGCCGGGACTGGCGCCAGGATGCTGCCAGGCCCAGATGCCCGCTGCGGCTCTGAGAAGTGGGGTGGGGGCAACATGCAGCTGGGGAATCGAGGCTCTCAGGGAAGCAGCCTATTGGTGACTTCTGGAGCACTGCCCCTACAGAGCCCTCCATACCAGGGAGACACAAAAACGGGCTCGTACACGTGTCTTCCCCACTTCCAGGATGGAGAAACCGGCCTGTAGAACCCAGGGGGCCACCCCTAGGTCACGTCAGGGCTGTCTGTCCTACAACCTAGTATAACACCACTCACCCAGTACTGGCTACGCACTCCTCTAATCATTTTACGCATATTCACTCATCAAGGTTCCTACCCACCTGTGACAAAAGTACTCCCGTTCTACAGAGGGAGGAAGAGAGGCTCAGGACTTAATCCATTTGCCCAGTCATGTCACCTGCAGGGAGCAGGGCTGAGATCTGAACTCGGACAGTCTACCGTAGGATCTGTGCACTTTACCCATATGCCACCCTGCTTTTCAGCTTGGCAGCATGGAAGGCTGGCAGCTGCCTCAGGGAGGCCACAGGCAAACACTTTCTGAGCCTCTCCCTCTGTCCTGGGCCTTCAAGTTAGGAAATTGGGGGGATGCTTCAACTTGGATTGGACTTTTCATGAGGAATAGAGGCTTGTCTGTTTGGGGGATCAACTGTGGAGCCCTTAAAAAGAAAGGTGTCAGTTCTCCCGGAGGACCGTCTCCTCCAGTGTACACAGGCAAAGTTAGGAGGTGCCCCAGGTGAGTTAGGGGCGCTTTCAGAGCCAAGAGGGAATTTTTTTTGGCCTTTTCTTCCCATCTGGGGATCTCCTGGCCACCAGATTGCTGCTATGACATCTCTACTCTTGGACCTGCCAGGCTGGGAGCCCTTCCACAGCTGGAAGGGACTGCGACACTCACCTGCGTCTGGGGCCCCAGGACCCGTCCAGGGGGCAGGCTGCGCACGCGGAAGGCCCCATGGCGGTCCAGCGAGTGGGGCCGCGCGCTGCGCATGCGGGCGCGTTCGTGCCACGACTGCAGCTCCTGGGTCACCGCCGCCCTGCAGAGCGCGCGGCCCGCAGGGCTGTCCTTGAGGGACGGCGTGCGCGCCGGGCGGCCACGGGGGCGCAAGTGCTGCTGCAGCTGCTGGAGCTGCTGGAGCCGCAGGGCCAGTCCCTCCTCCTCGCGGGCCATCAGGTCCAGCTCACCCGGCGGCAGGCAGCCCTCGGCCACCAGCACGTACCGCCCAGCCGGGAAGGGCCCAGCGGGCAGCAACAGGGCTGGGTGGGGAACGGCTGGGCCCCAGGCCCCACGGTGGCCCGGCAGCGCGGTCGGGGACAGCGGCCGCAGAGCGCAGATATCTGGGCTGCTGCTCCCCGGTGAGGTGGCATGCGACACGCTGGAGCCGTCGGAGCCGCTGTCCTCCGAGCAGGAGTTGGGAGTGTGGGGCGGCCGTGGGGGGCCGGCCGGGGTCCAGCAGGAGCTGGGCACAGTCACCGTGTAGTGCGTGGGGCGGCGGCGGGGCCCCGCCCGGAAGGAGTCCATCCTGCGGAGAGGATGAAGGCAGATGTCCTGAGCCTGGGGGGTGGGGGCAGACACCCTCCTGGCCTGGCCTAGCGTGACTCAACACATCTCTCACCCGAGCACACATCCTTCTGCTCCACTCACGTTTCTGGTTTGTATCCAGTGTGCTACATCAGGGTCACCTCTCCTCAGCCACTCTAGGGACCCTTTGTTCAGTGGTATTTCATCCACAGAACCTGGTCAGGCAGACACTGTCAGGTGTCTAAGCTGAACGCGGCACCGAGGGAGCACACGTGGTCTACAGTCCAAGGACAGAGGCCTCAGGAGAAGCCAGCCTTTAATCTTGGACTTTCCGACTCCAGAATTCTGAGACAATCAATCATCTCTCTCATCTAAGCCACCCTGTCTGTCGTGTTTTCTTATGACAGAGGTAGCAGAGTAACGCAGGGTGGCGTTCCCAAGGGCACCAGCCCAGGCCCAGCGGGGCTGAAATCCAGCTCTCACTCTGCTGACACACGGGGGCATGGGGCCATGTCTGTCCAGAGGGTACACCTTTTACTAATTGGAGTGAAGGCACTGTTTGCAAAAGGCCATGGCGTACGTAAAGCCTAAAACTCATCCCTGACGTGAGGGGTTGTCCCAGGCAGTGCCCGTCTCGGGCTGCCTGACAAGCAAACTCATAATGATGGAGGAATCCCACGGGGCCTGCTGGGGCCCAGGGCACTTTGTGGTGTTGCTAACACCTGTCATAACGCTGTCACTTAAACTAGTACCAAGCAGCAGGGTGCTTGGAATGTAGCAGGCAATCGACTCATTATTTGTGGATTCTGTCTTTGCAAATTCTCCCACAGCTAGATCCATTTGTAATGTCAAAATCAGCATGTGTGGCACTTTCATGGTCATTTAGGGACATGCACAGAAGGGTGAAAAATTGGAGCTGCCCAGCAGGCCCGTTCTCAGCTGAGACTGAACAAGGTGACCCTCTGACTGCTTGTTTCAGCTCGGTGTCAACGAGCGGCCTTTCCACTCTATCCAGTGCCCGCTAGTTTGTTTGTTTGTTTTTGTTTGTTTTTGCCATTTTGTGCTTTTCTTGGGTGACTTCACTGTTTTAAACGGCCCCAAGCAAAGTGCTGAGGAAGGATGTGCCGGCTTCGTGGACAGAATACCTATTAGATGAGCTTCATCTGGACATGACGTCAATGTCAGTGGGTCAAGGACATGTATTAAACACGGTGACTTTAACCAGAAACGCTCATAAAACAGGTTACGTATTGATCAGCTGACAAAAATGTGAGCTGAAGCTCTCAGGAACCTAGCACTCTACTTCCCCAGGATGAACGGCTGGATCTGCAAATTCCAATGTGTGTGGTAACTTTGCAGGACGTAAAATGACTGCAAAGAATACGTCGACTGTACACGTCAGTGTCCAACAACCAGCAGTTGCAGAAAACTGAAAGTATACCAATGCTGTCGAGGACACTTGTGCAAAAAGACAAAACTGGGGTCTTTGGAAGAAAACTGGCTTCACGAATGACTTGCCTCTGGCTTCGCTGGCTGTGACACAGCCTCTACTGAAAGGTGCCCCAAGAAGGCACCGGCCACATGTCACCCACAGCTGTCCCACCTCTATCCTAGGAGCCACCACCCTCTAATGCAAGCTCTCGACAGTGGGGCTCCGCCCCCCTGCATCTCGGGAGTGGCCCATCTTTTACCTCAGAGACTGCGATAGTCCCCTCCTCCCCTGTGTCTCAGGGGTCGCGGGGGCACTGGTGCGGCCCTGCCGCTGTCCCGGGACACTGCGGATGGGAACCCCGTGGTAGGGGGCGGGCTCCAGCAGCGGCAGGCTGGAGGCGTTGGGCCCATCCTGCGGCATGGTGGCTGAGCTGCTGCAAAACGGGTGGTGACAGGTCAGTGGCAGGAAGGCTTCCACGTGAGGGGTCACGTTATGCAGAGGAACGGGGTGCGGTAGAAGGGGCCCCAAGCTCCCAGCACCACACTGAGGGGGGCAGTCTCCCAGGCCGGCTCTGCTGTGCCCCAGCCGTCTCCCTGCTCCTGCCCCCCCTTCCTCCCCGCCCTGACCAGCCCCGCCCTGACCTGCTCTCACTGTCGGGGTCAGAAGACTTCCTGGGCTTCTCGTACGGGTGGTCCAGGCTGGTCTCCTTCCAGGGGCTATTCTGGATGGGGGCACGGTCCAGGCCCCCAGTCTCAGCTCCTGCTGGCTGCAGCCCCTCGAGGCTCTGGGGCGGGAGGGGCAGCGACTCTGAGGGAGGTTTTGGCACCTGGGCATCCTCTGCAAGAGTAAAAAACCTGTGAGGGCAGTGGCTGGGCAACCGGCTCACCTCTCCCTGCCACGGTTGCTTGTCCCGCTGTGCCAGACCCAGATGCTAGAAAAGGATGTCCTCGCCTTTAGACCTAAGCCCTCCATCACAGCCCCCTTCCAGAAGCCTTGAGATTCACGCTCCTTGGCTCACATTACTCCACCTTCCAACCTTTGCTCCTGGTGCCATGTTGGCAGCAAACCCTTTGTTTACCTATGTGTCCTGTTCACACGGTTCCCATGTGCGCTATTTCCTTACTGGCCTGGGCACTCCCTGGGCAGGACTGCACACCTTGGTTACCTTCACCCCCTGCATCCTTAGGGTTTGTAAACAGGTTTCTTAATCTATGGACTTAGATTTCCTGCTACCCTCTTCTCAGAAAGGGCAATGACTGTGGCCAGATAGCTCTGTGGCTCTGACAGGTGCAGATGGAAATCAAGTCCCAGGACAGAGGCAGGGACACCTGGGCTTGGCTAGAATTCACCCTTCCTTTCCCTGCCCAAATGATTGAGTGTTTAGAATGCAAAGGGTCAGCACGTCCCCACTCCCACGGAGCACGTGGGGGGCAGAGAAACATCAGCCAACAGTGGCACCATCTCCGCTCGCTCACAACAAGCTCCGCCCCCCATGTGAAGTGCCCACCGATAAACTCTGCCAAAGCCCCCCAGTCGTGCCAGAGCCCAGCCCTGACCATCGTCCCTACAGTGCCTGTCTCACCTTCCTCCAGGAGTAGCCCATCCGACAGGGAGCTGTCATCAGATGCACTGAGCTCTGGGAAAGCCAAGGGGAGAGAAGAGATGGAAGTGAGGAAATCAACCCATAGATGTGGGGGTCCAGCAGTGCAGAAAAATCCAGTCCTGACCCCCACGTTCCCTACAGACGCCTTATCAGGAAATGCCAACTGTGTGTCCAACACTATTTTGGGGCATATGTACCATGTTTCCCCGAAAATAAGACCTAGCCAGACCATCAGCTATTATGAATTCGTTACTTGAAAGTAGAAAAAATTCAGAAGTCAGGAGCAAGGAGACAGGAAACCCGATTTTAATCCTGGCTCTGCCATTAACTTTGTAACCCTGAATAAGCCATTTCAATTCTCTGGGCCTCAGTTTCCCCATCCATCAGAAAAAGCCAGGGCTTCCTGTGGTGGGGCATCCTGGCAGGGTGAGGCAAAGACAGAGTTGTTTTGGAAGGCCCTTGGAATGAAAGAATTAGCTAATTTTTCTCTGGTCTTCTGCTATCACAAATACAGCTCAACTCCAGGACCCCAAATGGCAGAACTCCACATGGGACTTTGAGCTGTGGGGTGGTGGGGCCAATTCAAAGTAGGGTCTGCCGGCTGGTTAAGGAAGGTTCTTTAACTGGCGACACGGCCAGTCTGGAGGACGTGGAGTGTGGCTTCTGCAGGACGCAGCCACAGCTGTGCCCCAGGGAAGCCGAGGGAAACTCTGCTGGCCACAGCCTTTGAGCTGAAACCTTCAGATATTAAGAACCTGCCTCACGTGACCTGGATGGAACTCACAGAGCAGATTCAACTATGTTTGAGAACAAAGAGGAGGAAAAACGAGCAGTCGCTGATATTTCTGTTGTGCCAGCACCTGTCTAAGTACTTTGTCTGTATTAACTCACGTGCTCCCCCAACAACTCTGAGGTACACAGAGCGGAGGTGACTGAGTCTTGGAGGAGGTAAGCAACATGCTCAGGTTCATCGGCCAAAAGGTGCACGAGTCAGAATTCACACCCAACAGTTTGACACCGCCGGGCTCTTAACCAGCTCTCCTGTTAGAGGCATCTAACGAACAGGTCAGTACCCAGAAAATTCTACAAGTAAACAATTCCAGCCATCTTAAAATCCTTCATAACAGAGATGGGCAAACTACAGCCCTGGGGCCCAATCTGGTTAACTGGCTGTTTCTATAAGCAAAGTTTTATCGAATTGCAGCTCCAAGGACAGGGGTCAGTAGCTGTGGAGAGACCGTGCAGCCCACACAGCCTAGAACATTTACTGTGTGGGCCTTTAGAGACCTTTTCAACCCTTGTCTTACAGCTTAAAGGGAGTAGAACGCAGGAGCCCTTAAACCTTGCAGGGCACCCTGCTCCAGGAGCAGGGTCGGCCCTATACACCGTGTGTCCCCGAAAATAAGACCTAGCCGGACCATCAGCTCTAATGTGTCTTTTGGAGCAAAAATTCATAGAAGACCCGGTCTTTATGATATGATATAACATAATATAATATAACATAATATAATACCGGGTATAATATAATATAATGTAATATAATATAATATAATATAATATAATATAATATAATATAATATAATACCGGGTATGATATAACATAATATAATATAATGTAATATATAATATAAAATATAATAAAATAAAATATAATACCGGGTCTTATATTAATTTTTGCTCCAAAAGACGCATTAGAGCTGATGGTCTGGCTAGGTCTTATTTTCGGGGAAAGATGGTACATATGCCTCACACTAGCCTTTGCTTTGGGGTTCCATCGAGAAGGTACCCTCTTCTTGAGTTCTGGTCTCCTGCCTCTGATCTTTGATGAAAACCTGGGGAGTAAAGCTTCTTATTTTTCGCTAATGTCCAGCTGAAGAAATGCTGGGACTCTCACGGTTAGGGCCAGCGAGGTGACTTGGATCAGACTCATGTGTTTGGTTTGAATATATGGTCTGAGAAGACAGACATCAATCCCCGTCACCCCTCATCATCATGAAAACAGGCAGATCAGCGTTTCACAGGCCAGACGCACATGATGCAAGAGGAGAAGGTGGAGAGCCACACTGACTCGGCCACACTGCCCCAACCCAGCCCTGGGGCCCTGGAGAGCAGAGGGAGAACGGAGGCTTCTCTTGCTCAGAGGCCTGAGCCCAGTAGTGCTGTCGTGCAGCCAGGCCAGAGCCCTTCCAACCAGAGAAGTCTGGCCACGTGAGCCTGGGTCACTCCTTTGTCTGGTCACATCCTTTCTACCCCAAATCAGAGATGACCTGTGGGTGCAGGACTTCTGAGACCTGCACTGTGATCGCCTGAGGCGTGGGCCACAGGAAGGGCTTTCGGGTTCTACACAAGGTCCCAACCTGGGAGAACAGTGGCCCCGGCAAAGAGCCTGAGGGTGGGAGCAGCAGGTGATTCTCCCAGCCCGGTCCAGGCCTGGAATGCAGTTCTGCCTTAGGGCCACCACCCGCATCCCCCCCTCCAGTCCCCTCACTACAGCCAGAGGCCTGGGACCCATGAGAGGCCTGGGGAAGAGGTCAAACAAGGGCACGATGCCCTTGGAAGGGAGGGCTGCAAGTCTGACCTGATGAGCTGGGTTTGGGTCAGGCGGAAGGAAAGCAGTCACACCCAGGGCTCAGAAACACATCCTGGAAGGTAACCTGGGCTGGTTACCGTGAAGGTAACCTGCACTGATGCCCCGGATGGCTGGTCCGGGGCCCAGACAACTCCCCAGGTGCCCCATGACCACTGGTCACCAGGCCTTGGGGCTCAGGGACTCGACCAGAGAAGGGGAAGAGCTCCCCTCTTGACCAGGATGATTCTGGAAACTTAAGGGATTGTGGGGCAGGGCACTGGGGCTGCTGGATTTCAACCGAAACAGCCCACGAGTAGCCGTGGGCCCTGAAACCAGCGGGGAGCCGCTATGCACAGCAATGGTGGGTGGGCCCCTGGGCAGCTCACTCAGGCCAGGGGGACGTCACCACACCACAGAGCCACAGGCTCATGCCAGCCGACCAGCTAAACCCAGGTAATTGTCTCCCTGTGGGCCTGCAGTGGCCCTGGAGCCTTGGAATCAGCACAAGGCCAGCCTGGGCACCACTCCTGCCAGGAAGTCTGCGGGGGCGGTGGGTTCTGAGCAGGTTGTGGAGGGAATGCGTGGGCTGCTCGCGAAGGAGCTGGGGGACAGGCTCTCGGGGGCGGGAGGTCCTCTGCTGAGGCTTGTGGGGCGGCAGGGGGTCAGCACGGGGTGGCTCTGGAGCCTCAAACCCAGTCAGGCCACACAGGCCAGGCTGACCGAAGGCAGTGGCCGCCCAGCCCCCCACATGGCTCCCAGAGGCCGGCGGCCCGGGCAGGGCACACTCACCAGGGCCCAGGGGCACGCGCCCGCTGTGCCGCCGCCGCTCGCCCAGGCAGCGCTCCAGCTCCCGCAGCTTCCGCTCCTCCTGCAGCACCGCGTGCTTCCGCTGCCGGCGGGTCTGCCGGCCCAGGTTCTCCTCGCAGCTCAGGCGCCGGGCGGCCTCAGCAATCTGCAGCTGCAGGGCCACTTCCCGCTCCAGGCTGCTCAGGGGGTCCTGGGGGGTGGGGGCAGTGAGCGTGGGAGGCAGGGGGCTCGGGGACACAGAGCGTGGCCCTGACCTGATGCTCTGGACCCTGGCCCTAAACACTGATGTGGGGCACAGGGTGGCGAAGGGAGGTGCCCTTGAGCAGTTGTCAGCCTGGAAAACTGGCACGGGACCCACCCACCAGCCTGCCCGCTGAGCCAGGCTGGGCAGGAACCAAAGTGGAACACTTTCCTTCCTGACCCCAAAGGGTTGGGCAGGGGAAACGGCTGCCACTCACACCGCAGGGAAGGGCTTCTGGGAGGACTGGCACCACCCCCAGCCTCCATCCCAGGCCAAGGAAGACGAGGACAGCCCTAGGGGCCGGAACAACCTGTCTCAACAGGCCACTGCCTCTCTGGGCTGCATGAGCTCCTGACTGGTGTGCCCACTAGGGGGCCAAACCGATGTCCTGCCCTGAGTTCCCAGCTCTCTGCCCCCTGGGGTGGCACACCTTCCCCAGGGCCATCTGGGCCCCACTCAGCGGGTGCCCCTCGTCCACACGGAGCCATGTGCCCTTCTTGCCGAGCACCGGAAGCTTCCCGCTCCAGACATGATGTCGGGCTCAGCAACCCACCTTTGGGGGCCGAGGTCCTCACCTCTCTGGACAAGGCCTTCTCGTCCAGCTTGTAAGCTGCTCCAATCCTGCGACGGACCTTCGGGGCCTTCTCCCCTGGTTTGAGGGGGTACTCAGCTGGCAAGACGCCTGTCAGCTCCTGCAGGGGAAGCAAGGTCAATCCACGCCCCTCTCCACGCACCTCCAAGAGGAGCGTGTGCCCGGGCCTGGCCCAGCCCACCCTCACCCACCCCGTCACCCAGGGTGGGCTCACTGGATCTTGAGGCTCCCTCTGCACCCCTCCTGTCTCCTTCAAGCCTCCTCTGCTCGCCTCCTCCAGACTCTGCCCTGGCCCTGGCCTGTCCCATGCACCCCCACCTGCCTGGGCTCCATCCCTCTGCAGCCCTTCAGCCCTTCTTCCCCGGGCTGTCCAGTGGCCCCAGCAGGGACTACGGGCACCATTTCCCCATCTGACTTCTAAAATTCTCCCTTCCCTCAGGCCAGCATCCCAAAACAGGACTCCAGGGCTCCCCCGAGTAGCCCATGTGTGGGTGTGACCCGGGCGACCCAGCTCACCGCCTCCCGCAGGCACAGCGCCCGCAGCTCCTCCAGGCAGCCCTCCAGCCTCTCCTCCAGGCAGCCCTCCAGCCTCTCCTCCAGGGCCCTCTGCTGCTTGCGCACCGCGAACGTCAGCTCCTTCACCTCCTTCAGCTCCTTCAGCTCCTTCAGTGGGGACACCGGGCTGTCCGGGCCTGGGGGCAGAGGCCACGTGCTCAGGGAAGCCCGGCAGGCCATCCTGACCAGCCCAGGGGAGCACGCACACATACGCATGTACACACATGTACATGCGTACACACATGTACACACACACGCCTATTCTCTCTTGTCCTGTCAGGACAGGGCCAGCCTAGGCCCACGAGCTTGGGCCATCCAGAGAGACAGGTCCCATCCAGGAGCCAGGGAGGGTGTTTCAGCTGTGTGATCACTGAGGCCGAAGTTGAAGATGCTGGTTCCAGATACGATCAAATGGCCGGGACGGAGAGCTCTCCGGCCCTCCCCATGTTTGCCCCCAGCAGAGGCCTCGCCCAGCTTCCCACCCCCCTCCAGTCCTGCAGCATCTCAGCCTGGCCAGCCCGGGGGCACCTGGGACTCAGAGAGCCGGGCCTTCCTGAGCCACTCACCAGACTGCAGGATTATGCCACTGTCGCTGTCGCTGACCTCATCCTTACTCTCCATGGTGGACTTCTGGGAGGAGGCTGCACAGCGCAGGGAGGGATGACACCGTTCCCAGCCTGAGCCACGACGTGTGGGCGGCCTGGAATTTCCCCAACTTTTAAGAGACCGAAAAAGCTACGTGTAAACCCCCTTGGTCCCAAACAGAGCTTAGCAATCATGCTGGAGGGCACAGGGCATGGAGGTGAGGACAGTGCTCCCTTGGGTGAGCACACATGGGGGTTCTCAGCAATGGGGGTGCGCAGAGAGAAGGCTCTGTGGGCCCCACCACCATACCTCCTCCCCGGGGGCTTGCTGGGCCCACCACAGCCCCCCACTGCCTCCTACCCAGAGAGACACGTAGGCCCAAGTGGTTCAAGAGTGGAGGTGGCCCCAGGAACTACTGACCCTGGGGAGAAGGTCAATAATGAGAAGAACAAAAGGAAGGGGACAAGAAGAAAGGGTGGGGGAAAGGAAAGCAGGAAGGGGACAATGTCCCCAGGAGGCATGCCAGTCCCTATAGGGCCACTGTTCTCAGCCAGAGGACCCGGCGGGCCCATCCTGCTGCCCGAGTCGCTGGTCTCTGGGCATTCAGCCAAGGCCCTGGGCTGGTGCCCCAAAGCCCAAGCTGCCCGGCTCTCTGGACCAGGATATTCATCCGAAGGCAGATGCCAGACAGCTAGCTGTCCCAAAGCCTGAACCAACTCCTACGACACCAGCCATGACCAGGAGATCCCTTGAGGGGGAGTCGGCCTAATCAACCTGGACCCCTTGGACCCACAGACAGAGGAGCCTCGGGGGGGTGTGTCAGGGTTGCTGGGGGTGGAGGGAGGGTGACAAGAGCAGAAGCTGCCTTCCTGGGGCTTGGGGACACTGGGGTGGCACGGCACAGTACCAGCATCACCAAAACAGCACCTGCTGCGTGTCCCCTCTCATGAGCCCACACCCCTGGTCGGCCCAGCTGGCTGGGCTGGGCAGCTGTGGTTGCAGTGCTGCAGGGGTGGGGAGGGCGGGCGGAGCCGGGCGGGCGTCTGGAAGGAGCCCAGCCACCTCCTCACTGAGTCAGCCCATTAAGCAACAGTCCAGTCCTCGCAGAGTTTCTGTCTAGAGCTTATCCTGCCTCCGGAGGGCAGGGGCCACGGAGCAATGGGGGTGCGCAGGAGAGAAACACGGGCCTTGGGAGAGCAGACACAAAGCAAGACACAGAGAGGAAGCCCCCTCCCCCCAGAAGCACCTCTGCCATTGGAGACAGAAAGCGCAGAACAAGTGCAGAACAAGCGAGCGGCTTTCCAGACCTCCGTAAACACCACCGCCCGTCAACGTGCACAGGCAGAAACAGCTGAGAACCTCAGGAACCTGCACTTGGGCAGTTCAGCTCCAATGAAGCCTCGAGAGTGGGTGGCAGGATTGAACAAGAAAGTTTATGTGTGGCCTTTGCAAACCTGTCTAAGAGACTGGCCGTATGTTCTGGGACCATCGTAGGGGAGTCACCCTGGCCAGTCTGTCCGTCCCTCCCAGGAGATGAGAGCCGGCAGTCACTCTCCTCCTACCCCGCGGCCTCTGACCCTCCCCAGGCCAGGCCAGGCCCAGCCCCAGAGCCGGGCGGAAGCCAGTTTCAGCCAGCTGGGGCCTGGGACGGCAGGGGTAATGTGTGAGGGGAGCCATTAACTAGCCACACTTGCTAATTAATTATTAACTTCGGAAGGGATCTCCGTGGGAAGTTGTGCCCCCAGTTCAGGGACTGACATGGGGGGCTGAGCAGACACCCCTTAGCGGCCTCCTCTCCCCCAGCCCCTCCCCCCAAGTCAGCTGGGTCTGGGGGGGGGGAGGCACTGCCCTCAGGGGTCCCAATCTGGCGCAGTGCCCACCAGGGGCGCACTTCCTGCTCCAAGCACAGGCCTTGAAGTCGGGAACCCCAGATTGGAGTCTGTTATCTGGGCAAGTCACCCCACCTGACTGGGCCCCGTTTCTCCACAGGCACAATGGATATGAGCCAGTGGCTAAGGCCCGTCCAGCCCCCGGCCTGAACGCAGACCTCTGGGACCCTGTCAGACACACCATTCCCTCCTCTGGCCCTGCTGGTACCTTCCGCACAGTGGGGACTGGTCCAGTGGGGACCAGTCCCGAGCCCACCTTCACCCAGGGGGGCACGGGGCTCCAGCCAAGGTGTCTCAGGCCCTGCTTTTAGGCAAAGGCAGTTTGGGGAATGTCCACTCCCTCCCCACAGAAAAACCTCTGCCCTCCAGGACCTCAGATCCAGTCCTGGGCCCTAAGACGCAGTCTGTCCGCCTGACTGAACAACGTCCCCAGGAAAAGGCAGAGGAGGAAGAAGGGGAGTGAAGGGGGGAATGGAAACTCCGTGCACCCTCCCTCAGGGCTCCTCTTGTCAATCACTAATGTGCCCCGCAGCCCGGGTCCTCATCCCTGCTTCTCCCTCCTCCTGGGGAAACTGAGGCCTCACCACTACAAGGCCAGGCTCCGCATCCGGTCCCACCAGCACCCCAGCGCCCCTGGGCCCTAGACGGGAAGGGGAGGTGGTGCTGGCCAGCGCCTGAGCCACTCCCGGGCCAGCCTGCCCCTCGGCCCCAAGGACCTGTTCCTCCAGCTGCCCTTCCCTCACCTGCTGTGCGTGAGTCCGGGGAAACAGCCCCAGTTCCCAGGTCAGGGGGCCGACGGGCGTCGCATGTCCCTTGGGGTCTCCCAGGCCACAGGGCGAGCTCCTGGCACTCTCTCTCTGACCTGCTCCCACTCCGCACACACTGGTCTGCCAGCACTTGGCCTGCCTCCCTCCCAGGCTGCTGGGCCCGGGGAACCTGGTTGCTTGTTATGACTTGAGTCAGAGGGAGGAGCAGGTGAGCTAGTCCCTCCCTGAATAAACCTGCGTGGCTGCCACAGGGCGTCTGCACTTCCGGGCAGCAGAGGAGCAGGGGGAAGGGGCCCCCCTGGGAGCAACGCGGGCGTTCACAGGGGTCCCGTCTTCATGGCCTCTGGGGCACTGGTGCAAAGGGCTGAGGTGGGGGGCTCCCGTGCCCTCCTGCCCTGACCCTGGCTCCCTCAGATGGCATTGTCCTGTACCTCAGTTTCCTTTTCCAGAAATCCGGGCACACAGCCCCCCCAAAGCAGATGGAAGGGCTACAGCCATGGGGTGGGGGGTGAGAGGGGGGAGGCGGGTACCAGCAAGAAACTTATAAAGTGACGAGGCCAGGTCCTTGCTCTTCCCATACACAGAAACGGACACCAAGCCTGAGTTCTGTCTCTCCCAAGTCAGCTTAGAAGCCTCAGGAAGGCAGTGACCCCGGAACTCCATGTGGGGAGGCTCTGGGGCCCCGAAGCAGGCCCAGCTGCTTTTTATCCCCAACGCCTCCCCCCAGGACCATCAAGACCATCACTTCCCTGTTATTATCGACATCCTTCAGCAGGGTCCACGGGGACCCGAAGCCCAGTCCTGTCCCCTCCTCCCCAGGAGGGCCACTGTCACCCCAGGCTCTAAGCCCATTCCTCAAACTCCAAAATGGAACTTGTTTCCCACAAAAAAATAAGCTTCCAGCTCCACCCCCTCATTGCCCCTCAAGCAAACACTGTTGGAATTCAGCCTGTTTTACTGGGGAAGCAAAGGGCTCAGGCCACCTGTTGCCTGTCCCCATCGAGCTGGAAAACAGAAAGGCTGCGGATTAAGGACTGTCCCCCACAAGACTTTACCCCACCACCTCCGTTTCCCCCACTCTGTTCCTCCCGCCACAACCCCCCTCCCTGGGATCCCAGCACAGCCTAGGCCCGCACTGCTTCCCTCCCCCACCCCCAGAGTCGGGATGAAGAAGTCAGCTCCACCAAGGACCTCCAGTGGAGCAGAGCTGGGTCACCCACCGAGCTCCCCTTGCTCCCTCCCCTTCCCCAGCACCCCCCTACACACACCCAGCTCCCCTTCGCATTCCTGCACACACCCTCTTTCCAAACAATGGAGGCCTCCAGGCTGACCACCTCCTTCCCTCCCCAGGCTGAGGCTGAGGGGCCCCTCCAGGGGACAGCCCCTCCAGGGGACAGCCCCTTGGATGGACAGGAGCCAGCTCTTGGTCAAGAGCCTGCAGCCCTCCCCTCCCCCCATCTAGGAAAAACAACAGGCGCCCCCACCCCCCACAGGTTTGTCACATTCTTCCAACGTCAAACGAGGCACCTAATTGACACCCTCCCTCTACCTCGCCCATCCCCCAGCTCCAGGTGGGGGAGGATGGGAATTTCTGGGATCAGCTCACAGCATATGTTTTGATGCATAAAATAAAATGAAGAGAATTACTGAGAACCAATTATATTGAAACACAGTTCTCAAAACAAACAAACCAAAAAAAAAACAACAGTGATGTATGTGCACCTTCACTGACATTTACACAGGATCTATCAGTGGGGAATGTCGCAGAAGTGATGAGTGGACAATATTTCAAGGCAGCTACGACTGCAATGTGACATGAAACTGCGAATTCTATTAATGGCAAAGTCACAGGTGCTGCCCAGAGCTTCTCGCCTTGTCACCGAGGGCAAAGCTGAATCTCTGCTAAAGGTGGTAGAAAAGAAAGATGTGGGGTTTTCCCCATGGAAGTTCATGAACCCTCGGAATTCTCTCCAGATGCTTTGGTGCCCAGGACCCAGTTAAGAACCCCGCCTTCCGGGAACCCCCCCTCTGCAATCAGAGGCCCCCTTGCTCCCTCAAATTCACAGGCAGTGTTTCCCAATGCAGCAGAATCTGGGGTTTGGAGTGCGACTGGCAAATCCACTCTCCAAGACCCCAGGCCCACTGGATCTGGCTGTGCCGCGCCATTCAACTCAAAACACCAAGGGAAGATGGGCATTCCAGGGAACTTGGGGTTCCATGTCCCCACTACCAGCCAGTCTAGGTCAGGGGGCTGATGGATGCCCCAAACCGCAGACCACCAGCTGGGGAGGACGTGGATTTTCCTCGCGTCACATTAGAGTACTTAGAATCTGATCTGTGATCGGAGAAAAACCACCTCTCTTTAGGGTGGTCAGTTCCTAAGGAAAAGTCCTGAATCAGAAAAGTCTTCCACACCCCGTCTCCCTCCACTCCCCAATATTGTGTGAAGTTCCTTCTGATCCGTGATTGGAAGTTCTTTTAAAGCCAGGGCCTCTCCTACGTCTCCACTTCCCCACCCGCACCCCGCAACGTCCAGTCTCAGGCGCCCTGGAATTCCACCGAATGAATTAACAATCAGTGGTCTGCGCTAGGCCAGCCGCGCAAAAAGCAAGAGGGGAGTGGGCCGGGGACCCTCCAGGCGAAGGGGGTGGGAGGTGCTTCTTCAACCGTGTTCTTCCTCCACTCTCCTCCCTCCCCACTGGGAGAGGTGTTCGCCTCCAGCAAGCGGTGATGGCGTGGCTGGGACGGGGAACCCCAGCTGGCCCGGAAGGCGGCCTGAAACCAGACCTCTGGCTTTCCTTAAAAGCCCCTTTGTGCGGTCCACCCTCTCCCCTCCCCCACTGCGCCCTCCGCATCCAAGCGGCCGGGACTTTGCTCCTTTTGTTTGGCTGCTTTCTGGCTTCCCGGAACCTGGCCGGCGGGGGGGTCCACAGCACGGGGAGGGTCCAAGGAGAAAGGTGGAGGCGGTGGAAATAGGCATTTGGGGTAGGAACTCAGAATTCCCACCCTCTTGGCGAATTCCCCCATTCCTTGTAGGGGCCCCTCCGCTAAGGCCGAGGACCGTGGGTTCAGGGACCGATCCCCCGCTCACCCGGCCGCGGCCCCCGTTTCCCTCTTACCTGTCCCTCGGAGCTGCGGCGCCGCGCGCCCGCGCCCGCGCGCCCGGGTCCGACCCCGCAGCCGCAGGACCCGCGTGTCCAGGCCGCCGTCCCTCCCCCCGGCCCGCCCTCCCCGGAGGTATTCCATTTAACTTCGGCATTTGCAGCATCCCAAATGTTAAAGATCCCAAGACATCTGTCCCCCGGGGCGTACCAAGGCGCGGAGGAGGGGGGAAGCCGCACGAGGGGCTTCAGGATTCCCACCCCAGAGTCGGGCGGGGCCGCGTGCGGGGCGGGAAGGTGCCATCGTGGGTGGGTGGCCTGCGGGGGCACCGGCTTTAGGGGCGAGGCCGTTCCCCTCCGCCCGATTTCGGGCGCCCGCGTGCTGGACCCCCCCGGCGCGGCCGGTTCCCGCGGCCCTGGCGGGAGGAGGCTCCTCTGCGTTCGCGCGCCGCCTTCATCCGCGCGCTCCGGCCGGGTATGGCGGGGCAGCTCCATTCCCGAGACCCAGCGGTGCGAGAGGCGGCGGGGGCGCCGCGCCCCTGCCAGCTCTCGTGCGCCCTGGGAGCCGGCATTGCCTCCCCTCCTGCGCCCCAGCCCAGCCCTCCTCCTCCGGTGCTGCTGGCCGAGCTCAGGACGGAAAAGCCAAGGAGCTCCACCCTTCATTCATTCATTCATTCACTTCACGTCCCTGTTCTCATTCGCTCAAAACAACAGTGTGCCCAGAGCTGATGGTCGGAATGCAGGTTCCTTCCCCGGAGGACACCACCACCACCACCATCACCACCACCACCATCACTACCACCATCACCACCGCCATCACCACCATCACCACCACCATCACCATCACCACCTCCATCGCCACCACCACCACCGCCACCACCACACACCTAGACTGTTATCAAGCCGCAGCAGTGTCCGTGAGGTCAGGCCCAGGCCCCAGGCGCAGAGAGGGACCGCCAAGCCTGGCCGCAGGAGGCAGTGCCAGGGTAATTTGGAAGGTGTGAGGAACCTAAGGCAGCAGTGTCAGGATGCACAAAAGCTGAAAGACAAAGGGGCTCAGTAGGTCCTAGGAGCTGTGGGGACATTCGGGTGTGGGACAAGCAAGAGGGAAGGGAATGGAAGATGGGAGAGAGACAAGGCTAGTGGGCAAGCACGGCCCCCTGGGGTTGTCCAGGTTGTGCACTGTGCAAAGAGAAAAGGCTCACACACACTCCACGTGCCAAGCCCGGACCGGGGCCAGAGCTAAATCTGCCTAGAGGTGGTGGCTTTTTCTCATTTGTACGAAGGCACAATGAGCTAAGCTGGCTGACAACCCATGTGGGCTGGCTAAAGATTTAAGATTTTTATCCTGAAATTGAAGAGAAGATAGTTGCATCACTCAGGGTTCTCCAAAGAAACAGAAAAAAAGAAAAGAATATATACTGGGAGTGCCAAAAACTGTATACTTGTATTCATCTTTTGTTACCGGTATATATGGAGTATCACAATTTTAATACAATTTTTTCCTTTCTTAAAATGTGTATGCATTTTGGGGGCACCCTCTGTATATTTGAGAAAGCTGACAAGTCCAAAGCCTGCAGGGAAGGCTGACCAGCTGGGGACCTAGGGGAGAGCTGCAGTGGGGCCCAAAGGCACTCAGCCTGCAGAAGCTCCTCTTCATCAGAAGAGGTCAATCAGCCTCTTTCACGGTCAGCTGACTGGATGAGGCCCACCCCCATTACAGGATGGAACCTGCTTCACTCAGTCTACCGTTCCTTTAAATGTTAATGTCATTTAAAATATACCTTCACAGAAACATCTAGAAGAATGTTTGACCAACTGTCTGGGTACCATGGACTCAGCCGAGCTGACACAACATTCGCCATGACGCTGCTGAAGACTGGGTCTAGGAGACGCCCTGCGCGGACTCCTACGTCGCATTGGCGTTTGAGCTTTTGGGGGAGGGGCGGAAACAAGGCAACCAGGCAGGGGTGATGGGCCCTGACTCATGTGGTAGCACTAAGGAGGGAAGGGGTGAGTCAAGAGCTATTTAGGATGCAGGCCTGGCCTCAGCCTGCCACTGATTGAGTCGGAGGAGCTGGGGATTCCCAGGTGTCTGGCTTGAGGGTTCCATTGGTGATGTGCTCATTGTAGGTCGTTGATGGTGAGGTTCAGCGAGCAGTCTGGCTGGCGTAGCTCGGGGACTGTGTGAGATCACCCGGAAAGTGTGTGTATAATGAGAAAAGGACCAAGTGTGTGTGGGGGGTGGGGGGTCGGGGAGGACACTTAAGGGTGGATAGAAGGTAAAGTGCTTTTGAAGGTGAGCGTATTGTTACTCATGTGATGGAATAATTCTCTGAGACACCGATTGGAATTCCTTCCCCCCTCCCACTCACCCCTACCCTTTCTCTGGGTGGGAAGCACAAGCTGGAGGCCTCAGCCCTGAGCCCACTGAGGCAATGCCAGTGTTCTAAGGGGCAAGGGTGGGGGAGTGGCTTTGGGGGGCCAGGAGAAAGAGGTGAGATGGACCAGGCCCAGGAAAGAGGAGCGTGTGCCCTGAGCAGCAAGGAGACCGGGCACGACCTCAGCAGGAAGGGAGCTGAGAAGATTGGCCCCAGGTTTCCAGCCTCAGAAGGTTCCCAGAATCAGGGGTCGCAGCTACAAGAGACCCCCGGGGGGGGAGGAGCAACGAGGGTGTCAGCCCTCACCCTGCTTTGTGGGCTCCCCTCAGCCTCAGGATTCTGATGAGGAAGTGGATTGTTTTGCCATCCCAGCAGGCCCAGGACAGAATCAAACTGAGTTTCAAGAAACAAGGAAGGTGATACATGCGTCTTGCAAACCTGAGTTTGTAGCGATTATTATTTATAGCATTACTGTCTCCTTCATTTACAGTAAGGAACCTGAGGCCCAGAGAAACTAAATGATTGGGTAAAGCCACACACTAAGTGACTGGTGCGGGGTTGGAGGGTAGATCTCTCTGGTCCTGCAGCTGAAACCTCATGAATGAAACACGTCAAATACCTACAGGGCCAGAGAGAAAGGAAGGAATGAAGTATGTCAGGTACAAGAGTTGTATTCCAACCTGGTCCCATTGGGTTTGCTGCACTGCCACGCAGAGCCACCGTGGGGTGTGTGGTGGGGAAGGCGTGCAGGAGGCAGCCCGGTGGGGATTGTGGCACACTCGAAAAGTCAGGCTCTGTCCTAAGAGGGGCTGGCACTGCTAATGTCATCACAAGAGACAAGCTTCTATTTTTAAAATAAAAGGTGGAAATCCAGCGTTTTGTGTGGAATCTGATTTGCACACATTTGATTATTTTATGTGAAATTGAAAGTCAAGGAGAACGCGTCTTCCTTCCTTTGGCTGCAGGTTGAGTTGTGCTCCATGTCTGGCAGCCTCTTGGAGCTCAGAGACTGGAACTGCAGTGGGGCTCGGGAAGCAGGAGTGCGGAAGGCAGCACCCAGGGCCCTCCTGGGACTACAGACGAGGGGGGGGGAGGTGCAGATTGGCAGAGGCCACCAAGCCCCACCAGCCTTCTCTCCTTCCCACTTTGGCTGAAGCGCGCGGGGTCCTCTGGCGTCAGATGGGTTTCCCTGGGCCTGGCTAAGAGCCTTGCTGTAAGGAGACGGGGACAGGGCCCGGTCTCCAGCTGGCTGGGAGCTGCTGTCCCCGCCCCTGCCCCCCCACACACAGTGGAGGGGCTCCCCGGCCCTCTCCTAGTCCTGGTCCTACCGACTCGGGCCCAGCAGAGGACCAGGCTTAGCTCGCTCACTGACCTCCAGGTCGACCCCCTTGCTCCGTGGTCTGGATGAGGAGAGCGAGAAGCTTCTCCGCAGCCCAGACGTTGCCCTGTGGGTGCCCTTGGCGAGTAGCTCTGGAAACCCCAGAATGAGTCGGAGCGGGGGCCCCCCCCCCTTCCTCGCCGAACCCCACCCTGCAGCTCGCAGCTGGGCCGGGTGCAGGAGGGCACTGCCCGCAGCCTCGGCCTCCATCAGTCAGAACACTCCCGACTGGGCACAGGCTGGGCACCAGGCAGGTGAGTAGCTGTGCCAAATGCGTACAACTACCTTAGAGGGGGAAACCAGGGGGAAGAGACCCCCCCAAAACACTGGGGCCAGGACCCTGAGTCTGGAGAGCGGCTCGGAAGGCTGGGCAGACCCTGCTCTGGGGCTGGGACCCCGAGTGGCAGGAAATGGGAAAGGAACCCACTTCCCGCAACACACCAGCATCCTCCTGGCCAGTGGTTCTCTGCTGGATTGTAAATGCCCCCAGGTCCTGTCCAGTTTAGAGTCCCTCCCCTCCCCCTCCCCGCCTTCTCTCCTCTTTCATTTCTCCTTTGACTTCTCTCATGCCTCCTCACCCTCCTCTCCAGCCCGGCCCTCCTAGTCGCCTGGGATCCCACAGGATTCCAGGCCCACAGGACCCTGTCTGAGCTTCGCCTGCCGAGGTCGCGGGACCCTGGGGCCCCAGTTGTCTAGGTTGAGTGAGAAGATTGGCCCCGGCCAAGCCCCAGTTGGAGCTGCTCTCCCCGACGCCACCACCAGGGGGCGGCAGTTGCCGGGAAGCCGCCCTTGGGTCTGGAGCCAGGCTCCCGCCCCGTGCGCCCTAGAGGAAACCCTTGAGGGTGAAGTGACAGTTGGCGGAGGGCCTCCAGGCTCTGATGTAGCCCGGACTCCTCCTTGCCAGGCCTAGCTCCTGGAGGACTTGGAGCCCTCCTTTGGGGAGGGCAAAGCCGGGCCGTCTCTCATGCGAGGCCCAACCCCCTGCCTTCCACCCCCGGGAGTCACTCAGTGTCCAGCACAGCCAGACATGGCCCTTGTCTCTCTGGTCATTCCCTTTTTGGTTTCTGGAGACTCAAATATGAATTTGGAACTTTAAGAAAAGATTGTGAATTGTGTCAAAAAATAATACAAAGATAAAAGCTAAATACCAGAGCAGGGGCTGCAGACTTTTTTTTTTTTTAAGACTTTATTGGGGAAGGGGAGCAGGACTTTATTGGGGAACAGTGTGTACTTCCAGGCATTTTTTCCAAGTCAAGTTGTTGTCCTTTCAGTCTTAGTTGTGGAGGGTGCAGCTCAGCTCCAGGTCCAGTTGCCGTTGCTGTCATTGCTGCCATTGCTAGTTGCAGGGGGCGCAGCCCACCATCCCTTGCAGGAGTCGAGGAATCGAACTGGCAACCCTGTGGTTGAGAGCCCACTGGCCCATGTGGGAATTGAACCGGCAGCCTTCAGAGTTAGGAGCATGGAGCTCTAACCGCCTGAGCCACCGGGCCAGCCCCAGCTGCAGGCATTTTTGTGGGGTTTTCAATTAAGACCGAGGCCAGCTTCCAGACCGACAGGGCAGCAGAGTCCTGAGGGCAGCTCTGCTCCACCCCCTCACCCCACCCCAGTCACAGGACACAGCCCGTTGTACTTGAAGTAGATGGCACAGAGTAAAGACACTGAGTCCGTCTGGTCCCCACCCCAGGTCCCCCTGGTGGGGTTGAGTGTGTAGAACTCCCCAGGCCCCTGGGCACAGACCCCTGGCCCTCAGGCCCCTGCACCCCAGGAAGGCTGGAGGCCAGGTGCTGGTAGAGGAGGCCGGGTGCGTGTGGGTCTGGGGTGGGCGTCAGCTGCTGGCTGCCGACAGGGCTGGGTGATCATTAGAACAACAGTCGCACTTGTCAGAGGCCTGGGTGGGAGGTGCCTGTGCAATGGCATCTGCCCCACAGGGGCCTTTGCGGACTACCTGGCAGGTGGTCCTGAGGGGCTCAGGTACGTGCTCTGGGGGAAATGTGAAAAATTAGCATTTTGGAGTCAGACAGATGCCACAGCGGCTGCCGTGAGGATGATGGAGTCATGCAGATAAAATGCTTTGCAGCACTGCTGTGCTTTCACAGGCAACGATTTTTAAGAAGATGTTTTCCCCACACTCCTCGTCTTAAAAGAAAAGACCTTCTTCTTCTTCACACCCAACTCTCAGGGGAAAAAAATACTAACATGTCTACATGAAAATCACATCTTTCTGGTCCAAAACTGTGTGTGGGGGACCAAGTTTCACTTCCGGTGGTTTCACTGCAAGAGGCTTCAAAGGGCCAGCCTCCTGTGACCAGCTGCCCTGGGGCCCTGGCATGCAGTAACTAGAAACACTTCTGCCTTCTCTTAGAATACTCAGGGATGAGAAAGGAAGGCACAGGAGGGCCTTTGAAGGGAGATGGTTTAAATTGAGGTCAGAGGCTCTTTCAATTAATTGGAACGGTCTATAAACCAGCCACGTGTGGCCTGACACCTCCTCCTCGTGCTCTACTCCCCACCACTCCCAGCCCCACCCAACCAGACTGGTCAATTTAGGTCAATCCCCATGTATCTGTTCAGAAATGCACGCACTGAAGGGTCTACGTGCTTTGAGAGCCTTGTGGGGCTGAAATCAGGGGAGAAGCTGCTCTATTTGTCCAGTTTGGTCAAGAAACTCCAGATACTTCACTGTTGTCTTGGAAGCTGGAAAGTGGGTGATTTCATTGGCCCAGACATTCCAAACCAGTCCTGAGACAGACGGAAAAGAGGCTCAATGTCGCAGGATCCGTGATGTGAAGGCTGCTGAGCCAACCGGACGTCCCATCACAGAGGAGCCGGTACGTTATGGCTTATCCAGAGGGAAGCCTTCAAAGGGACCATTACGAAATCTAGACAGCAGCGTGGAAAATGCTTATAATAAATTCTGAGAAAGAAAAGACAGAAAAGCAGACGATGTCATGATTCCGGCAATGTACGTTGTGAGCATGGCAGGGAAGGGCTGGAAAGAACGTGCAGAAATGAAAAGTACTGCAATTCGGGAGGAGGGTCTTAGGTTATTTTACTATGAATATTACAGTGTCTCTTTATGGTAACAGTAATTTTAGCAGATGAGACCTAGGCAGATTTGAGACACTAGGTTATGTAAAAAACAAGGCTTGGTGAAAAGAGATGGACAGAATTCGGCACACTTGTGTCCCACAGCATGTTGTGACGGTGTGTGCACAGGTTCCAGCCTGGGGACAGCCCGAGGCTGCTTGGGGCACAGACGCATTGCACTAGAGGGAGATGGGGAGCAGGTACCTCATGAAGATAGTCATTTTCAGAGCTGGCTGAGTGAGATTAATCAGCCGTCTAACATGTCTCCGGGCGCAAACCACAGCTCCACCCAGACACCGGCAGCCGTTGTCTCAGCTGCACTGGGACCTTGCAGCCCACCAAAAAGCCAGCCCTGGCTTCTCTTCCCAACTCAGACTCCCCGGGCAACCTGGGGCTGGTGGGTTTCAGCACCGATTCTTCCCGTCCTGACCCCTGACCTCAGCCCCCCTGCTGGGGAGACCCTCATCGCCCCTTAGGCTGATGCCCAAACACTTCCGTAGTGAGGGGACCCTAATTGTATTAGTCTGGGCTGTCCAGAGGAACAGAGCCCATAGAGGAGATACATTTGTATCTGTATCTGATGGGCATATTGTATTCTTTTAAACTTGGGCAGATACCAAGTTGACAAATACATTTTTTGCAATAACAATGCCTGTTGGTGTTTGTTAAATGTGGAGGTGGATGGGTTCTCTCCTACACCGCTGGAGAGAATGTACATTTTTCAACTATTTGGCACAATGTACCAAAGTCTTGTTTGCAATCTTTGAATAACTTTGCTTCTAGGAAGCTGTCCTGAAGACATGGATAAAGATTTTTGTACAAGGATCATCATTACAGAATTGTTTATAAAAGTGAAAAATTAAAAAAAAAAAAAAAAACGGTTAGGGGCTTGGTTAAACAAATGAGGCGACAGTTCATATAATATAATGTAACCTTAAAAACACATTTTGTATAATCTCTAATGACATGGGAAAATAAGGCACATTGCGAAGTGAAGAAAGGCTACGAAAGAAAGTATATAATACACAGTCAACACAGAATTACTGAATGCCAGCTGTGTGCCACAACTGGGGACACAATAGGCTCAGTCCTTGGTCTCGTATACACTGACGCCAATTTAGCTGGAAAAGGATGTACACACGTGTATTATTATACACACAGAGATATCTCTTCATGGTGGGAGAATGGGTGATTTTCCTATTTCCCTTTATTTTTTCCTTTAATTTCCACATAAAAAAACAACAACAAAGAACCAGTGTTACTTTAATTATCAGGGGGAAACTGTTAAATTTTGAAAGAGAGAACTTGGGTCAGGGTGCCGGGATGGGGCGGGTGAGCTGGGTTCAGAATGGAGACAGCGTCTCTGGTGTCACACGGGGAGGTGGCAGGGACAAGGGAAGGCAGGAGGGAGAGACACAGCTTTGATGGCACTGTTTGCTCCTCTGTAACTTTGACCAAGCCACTTGGCTTCCGACCGTGTGTCATCATTAGTAAAGGAAGCCATCAGTGCCTGCTCCACACGGGGTCATGAGAAGGGATAGAACCATGTCACGTATGTGCTTTTTAAAATGTGCGCTGCGTTGCTATTAGGACCTTAAGCAGGTCATGTCCCACCTCTGGTCCCCAGTGTCCTCCTTCTTGGAGCGGACAAAGTGGCTTCCAGCTCTGACATTCTGTGATGTGTATCTATGTGACTCACGCGGTGCCTACTTTCGTGAAGATGTAATTACACGCTCAATAAATACTTTCTGGTTTCGATGACAATGAAGAGGCAGGGTGATTTCACATCTCTGCTTCCTCTTTCCTCTCACTCACAGGGCATTCCCACATCTCCTGCTGTGGGTCTTTCCATCATTTGCCCCATTCTGAGGCGGGGGGGCTCGATGGCGGTGCCAGGTGGTAGGGAGCTTCCTGCAGGCCCCCAAACCAAGGCGGGGAGGGATTCAGCCGGAGGTCCTCTAACAAAGGAGACGTCCTCACCAGTGTCCAGAGACCCCACTCTCCCCCCAGAGGGACATGGGGCACTGAGTCATATCACCAAGTGTATCTGCGCCAGCCCTGCCATTCTTCTGAACTCCCCAGATCACTCATCACCCTGAACCCCGGTTCTCACACTGTGCCATGAGAAAAGACCACGGACGGGGTCGAGGGAGGTGAGAAGGAAGCCCAGAATTAGTCACAAGAACCAAGTCAGAAATACACAGCCCCTGTGCCCAGCCTGTGCCCAGGTGCTGACCTTTTAGAAAACCAGAACCCTGTAGTCTGAGGGGGAGGGGCAGCGGGCCTGGGCTGGGACCATCCTGAGGGTGGCTCCTGGCTGTGTCCCTGTGGGTACTTTCAGGAACATGATTCCTTTGATCTGTGAGGCAGCCCGGCATCTCCATTCTTCATGAAGAAAGGGGGACTGCGGGGGGGGGGGGGGGGCTCCCCCAGGGAGGCCCTGGGACAGGCAGCAGGGCCCGGCCTGAGTCTGGCTCCAGGCTTCAGCAGTTTCGCAGCTCTTTGTTAACTATCCTGGAAAACAAACAAACACACGAAAAGCTGATAGAACATTTCGAGAATAGAGAAACGGAGGTGAGGAAAAGGATCTATCACCCCCTTAGATCTATCTAACACAGTCACTGTCGACACTGATCCTATTTCCTCTAGCCGGCTGTCTTGTGCGCCCTTTTGTAAAACCTGCATAAAATGTAATATCCTTCCTTTCCTTGTCACATGACATCGTATTATTTCACACGATGACATGGTGCTGATGCCCACCCCGTTACCAGGTGTCTGTTCCAGGCACGGGGGACGCAGCTGGAAGGAAACGAGCTCCCTTGGCTTAGGGAGCGTGGTGTCTGCTGGGAGTAAGGCCGTAATGGAGGGATCCGTTAGGGGCACAGAGAGAGAGAGAGAGGAGACTGACTTAAGACGCCTGACTGTACTAGAGACAGGAAAGGAGCAAAAGATACTTTCTATCAAAGGGTTTTGTGGCAAGTCATGTTCTGCTTCCACAAAACCAAAGCTGTTATTTTATGTCCTCCAGACGTGAAGTGTGTGGGTGTTTAATAGCAATTTTGTTACCTTTTTAAACTTATCACCAGCAGTTTCCCATCTCTTTTTAAGCAACATCTTACATCTTAACACTTGCACAGCAGCCCTCCCTACAATGTACCGAGTAACAGAATCTTTAAAGGACAGGGAAGGGAAAGACCTGAATGTCCAATGTTCTCAAAGCCCCGGGTATAGGTTGACGTCACACACCGGCCAGCCACGAATGCGGGTGTGCTCCCTCAGCCAGCTCCCCGCGAATTTGAGCCTCGTCTGCCCCAGTGAGGAAGTGGGGGTTCATTTGTCCTCTTTCCTTCTTGTCTGAGAGTAAGGGAGACTAATTCAGTGGCCTACCCAAACGAAGGGAGAGAAATGCTGTTTCAGAAACTGCTGGGGGGGAGGGGGAGGCAGGAAAGCCTCCTTCCTGTGTGTCTTCAGGGAGCTGACGTGGTCAGTACCGGGGAGAAGGTGCTTGGCCACAGGAGAGGTGGGGACGCTGTCAGAACAGCCCAGCGAAGGGCCTGTTCTGGAAGCTGAGGTCTCCGCATATGAAACGCAACCGTGTCCTGCCTTCAAGAGCAGTGCTGAGGACAGGAGAGCCCCACGGGCCTGAGCTCTCAGACATGAGTGTCTGGAGTCTGTCTGCTGGCACTGGTGACCCCACGGGCTGCAGGCCTGCCTCTCGGGGTGAGTGGGAGGGGTGTGCACAGCTGTGCTCCTTGACAGGCTGACCTCCCAGGGGCAGCTAACAGGTGGAGTCAAGGTGGGTGTGATGTCCAACCACAGCCTCAAATGCTGAAGAGAAAGGCCGTGGTGTGAGATGGGGTGAAGGGGCCCGAGGAGGAACGCTGGGCTTCGGATCCAGCCAGCGGGCACAGAGCTGAGCGGGCCCCGGGAGGGCCAGCACCTTCAGCGCTGGCCTATGGGGTCTGGATGGGAGGTGGTTCTCACGGACAATTACTGAGTTCCTTTCCCACACCAGCCAATGTTCCTTTGGGCCAAATCCTCCTAAATCAAAAGTACTGTTAACCTAAGAATAGAAAGCCAAGTGAGGAACAAGAAGTTTCATTTGAAAAACAAACAAACAAAAAGAATATTCGTTTGGGAAGGCAGAAGCCCAACAGCCTTTCAGTTAGGAGACAAAGGCAGGGGACTTATGAGAAGGGGAAGGGGGACAGTGACATCGCAGAAGGAAGGCATTTCTATTGGTGCGGATAGGGACACTGATTCTAAACCTTGCTTTCAATTTTCAGTCTGGCAGTCGTGACATCTGCTCTCCTGTTACGCTTGCAAACAGTTCTTTGGGACACAATGTTGCTTCAGGTCCAGCCCAGAGGTTACTCTGCCCTGTTTTAACATCCCGAAGGTTTGAGGCCTAAGATGAGCAAGGCCGTTCCTCTGGGATGGCAGCCCTGCTCGATTTTAAAGCGGCTCCATATATGTTGTTTTTCTACAGTACGAAACACTGAATTCCAAACCCTCCAGAACCCTCAAGGGTAAGTCACAGAGTCAGAAAATGGATAATCCCAAACACTTGTACCGGTGGTCTCACAACGGGCAGGAACACAGGCCCACAGCATCTATGAAAATCACAACGACACATTTCCTCTTTTAAGAGACACCTGGCTGGCAGATGCCCTCACCTCTTTTTCCCCCCTCTGCGTAACCCTCAAAATGTGAATGTCCTTTAAAATCATAAGAATACCCGGTTTGCTGCCGTCCTATGGGATTACCGCGCTCATTGGGGCACAGCTAACTCTCACGGCTTGACCTCACACGGAATCATGACCATCCTGAGGTCAACCTCAGTTACTGCGTTGAGTTCTGTCTGAATCCCATATTCAGCCACCTCCTGACACTCATTTCAGTCCCACTGCTCAAGTAAAGAAAGACGCCTCGTCCAGCTCGGGCAGGCAAGTGTTTATTGCGAAAGGTGAACTCACACAGAAGAGTCTGCTGTCTGGCTGAGTGTTGGAGAAGCTGAACGTCTGCTGAGAGAGTTCAGGACCCTCCATCCAAGGGAAGGGCCAGGACGACTTGCAGGTGAGTCCACGGGAGGGGGGAGAAGACCCCAAATTAGGGCTGCACCTCTGGGAAATTGTGGGGTGAATAAACTGGGCAGTTCGCAGTGGGGCTTCGGTGAAGTTTGCAAATGAAAGTCTGAACTGATGGCGACTGATGACGCAGCAAACACAGCTACAAAGACCACAGTGTGAAAAGGGCTCCCCTTTCCCACAGTCCAGAGAATTTTTTGAAGCATGAAAGGGCCCGAGGGTCTGACTTGGAGAAGTTATTTCTCAGGAGATGATGGTTATTCTAGAGACCAAAGAAACTGCAGCTGGAGACCTGTGGCTTTTGGGGTTTGATATTCTGGCCGGTGCTGCTCCGGATGCGGCCCAGAAGGAACTCACTTCCCTCTCCCGTACCTGGGGAGCCTGTGGCTGTACCAGCTGCTGTCTGCTGGTCTCACAGGACTTTCACTGGATTGGAGCAAGTTAGCCCAGGGGCCCACTGGGCTGAGGGACCGGTGGTCCCAGCAGCCTGGCTGGGGGAGTTCAGGAAGCGCTGGGACAGTCAACCAAGGAGGCTCTGGGTCCGAGGCGGTGCCGGCTGGAGCCGCCTGCCGCCCACAGAGGAGGTGAGAATAAGGACGCAGCAGTTTCCCTGCGCGGCCCGCGAGCTGCAGCCGCTACAGGCCGATCTGGGCCGGGCTCGCCGTGCTCGCTCGGCCCCCGTTTTCGGCCGGGCCCCGGACATCGGCGCTGGGGTCCCCGGAGCGCGAGGACACGGAACTGAGCCCGTGCGCCAGGCGCCAGGCCCGGGCGCGGAACGAGCGGTCCAGCAGCAGGTAGATGAGCGGGTTGGCGCAGCTGTGGCCGAAGGCCAGGCAGGTGGCGATCGTGAGGCCCCAGCGCAGCGCCTGCAGCAGGAGGCAGGGCAGCGGCAGCGCCCCGAGGCGCGCCAGGTGCAGGACGGCGCGCAGGGTGGCGAAGGGCAGCCAGGAGCCCACGAAGGCGCCCTCCACGGCGCAGATGATGCGCAGCGGGGTCCTGGGGACGCGGCCCAGGCGCGGGCGACGCGTCCGGCGCAGGCGACGCGCCAGGCGGCAGTAGCAGAAGAGGGTGGCGCCCAGGGGCAGCGCGCAGGTGAGCACCAACAGCAGCAGTCCGAGGACCTGGAGGGCGTCGGAGGGCCGCTCCCCGCACTGGCTGCCCGGGGCCCCGGGCAGCGGCTGCAAGTCGCGGGAGACCAGGGCGGGCAGGCCGGCCAGCAGCGCCGTGGCCCAGACGCCCCAGCACAGGGCGCGGGCGCACTGCGGGGAGCGCAGCGGCCGCGCGGCCAGCGGCCGGGCCACAGCCAGGTAGCGGTCGGCGGCCAGGCCGGCCAGCAGCAGCGCGCCCGCGCAGCGCGAGGCGGCCAGCGCGAAGCCGCTCAGCTTGCAGAGCTCGGGGCCGAAGGGCCAGTTGCCGTCCAGCGCGGCCGCCGCTGCCCACAGCGGCAGCGTCAGCACCAGGCCCAGGTCGGCGGCCGCCAGGTGCAGCACGAAGGTGTCTGCCAGCCGCCGCGGGCCGCGCCGCCCGGCCAGCAGCCGCACCACCAGGCAGTTGCCCAGCAGGCCCAGGGTGAAGGCCGCCAGGTAGAGCGCGGGGACGAAGGCGTGGGCGTAGGGCAGCTCCCAGGACGCGCACAGCTCCAGTTCCTCCTCCAGGGCGCCCGACCCCGAGTAGTCCCAGAACTCCATCCCTGGGCTGGGGCTCCAGGGCTCCGTGGGGGGCATGTCAGGGCCAGAGGTGTGCGCACAGATGACCTGGCGCTGGGCGCAGGTGGCGGCAGCTCTGAAGGAACGGTGCCCAGCACCTCCCTTCCTGCCACCGGGGCCCAGGCGATGGGTGGGCAGGAAGGTGCTGGAGGAGGGGCCGAGGGTGCGGAGGAGATGGTGGCCTAGGATTCTGGGCTGAACCCAGGGGAAGGGCAGGGACAGGGCAGAGGGGCTGCATAGCTGCGTCGTCGTGGAGGAAAAGTCCTCGGGCCCAGGAGACCCACCCTGCCTCCCCATGGGAGCAGCCTGATGTCAGGGTGCAAAGGGAGCCGGTGGGAGCGGTCCTCGGTTCTCTCCAGCCCTTGGCTGTTCCCATGCTGTCGGCTGCCCTTTTGTCTGGTTTTACGGGTGAGGAGACAGACCCTGCATGAGGGGCTCAAAAGCGGGGTGGGGTGTCAGCCTGCGCCCCTCCACCTGTTTTCCAGGAAGGAGGGGTTCTGCTCTCTGGGTGCAACCCTGGGTCGGGTGGGTGAGGAGCCCGCCCTTGGGTACCTGCCTCCTGATTGGGAGGTGGCCATCAGAGCTCTCAGTGGTTGCTCGTCTCCCGAGATGCTGGCTCAGTGTCTGAACCCAAAGACAGGCTTTTCTGACCCAAGCAGGTCTTCATGGAGCATCGTGGGAGTGTTTGAATCTGGGGAAAGGGTGTGGTGAGATGGTCCAGATGAAAGGAGCAGAGCCAGGGCTTTAAATCCCAGCTCCTCCCCTTCTTCCTCCATCTGGCAACACCCACCAATCCAGCCAAGCACAGCCGAGCCTCAGCACAGATGACAAGATGGAACCCAACTTAGCTCTAGGCTGCTCCTCCTCAGCGAGGAGGTCAGGAGCTTAGAGGAGGGAGGGTCAGGACAGGCTTCATGGGCGGAGTCGGAAGAACATGGGGGGTGAGGGAAGCTCCGCCCTTTTTCCAGAAGGTGGGGTGCAGCAGGGATTCTGGGTGATGCCATAGAGGTCCAACAGCCCCCCACCCCAAATGCTGCCTTGGAGCTCATGTTCCACGGCATGTGCCCGCCAGAGCCCACCCAAGTGTCACCAGGAATGAGTGACTGACCTGCTCGGCAATGTGGTGTTGAATGTCGGAGGTGGATGCACCAACGGTCAGCTCCTGGCACCATCCCCGTTTGGCAGGTCTAGGGGCTCACGGTCCAGGCAGGGGGCACAGATGCATGTGCAGCATGTTCAGTGGCCAACATGCAGTCACACTGGGACATGCTAGGAGCAGAGTCCTCGTGGGCTCAGGAGGGGCAGTTACGTCCCACGGGAGGCGTACAAGGGAGAGGCATTCCAGGGGATGACACTGGCCGATGAGGGTCCCAGGAGAGTGCTGAGGTGAGCTAGAGCAGCACTTCCCGGGCCCAGGGCCACCAGAGCCCAACGGGAGGAGGGTGGCAGGAGGGGAAGCAGATGACAGGGACAGCATTTCCTTCTGTAGGTGCTGAGGCTCCTCTGCCCACTTTTGAGGAGGACGAGACAGCCATCTGTTCTGAACAGGTCGCTGGCAGAACTGTGCACTGGACGGGGACAGACTCAGGCCGGAAGACGCCACCGTGGGCCTTTGGCATCATCTCCGTTGGGGGCAGTGGGGACAGAAGGGAGAGATAAGTGTGACAACGCAGGTCTCAGCAGAAGGGTCAAGGGCGCGCCTGAGATGGCTCTGCCAGGAACGACAGATGCCACCCACCCAGGGGTGGAAATCTGAGGGGCTGCTGGGGACTCAGACGTTTCTCTAACGTCTGATCACACGGGTGCTGCTGAGCGGCACCCAGAAGGGAGCCTGCAGCCTCGTCCCTGGAAGGCTGGCGGGGCAGAGCTCCTGGATGTCACTCCCCCGGGCACACCTCCGTCTGGGACACCGAGAGCACCAGTGATTCTGAAAGCCCGAGATGAATAGCATCAAGGGAACTGCCAGGAGGAGAAGAAAGGGCGGGCAGCCAAGAGGGGGGTATAGGCGGGTGTGGGCGAAAGTGGAAGTAGCTTGTTTATTAAAAGCAGAGACCTGCTTCCTGGGGCTGTGATCTCATGCCCAAGTGAAGTCTGTGGCGCAGAGCACATGGCAGATTCTCGGCCGGGCCTGGGTCCTGCAGTTCCTTCTGCACTTGTGTGGACGTGTGGACGGGAGGGAGCTGGGGCCGCTGCCGGGGCCTGGCCTCCCAGAGGTCCCGCCTGCTTTTAGTGCCTCAGACCCACTCACTCCAGGATTCTGCTCCCTCGTCTCCCCAGGGACAAGAAACAAGCCAACGCTTAGAAACACTCATCCTCATGACCCCAGACACTTGGCCACTTGCTGACAGCTGTCAACACAGCAAAGTGGAAAGGGTCCTCCCTCTTTCTCAGTCTTCTCTCCATCCATCACAGTGATTGGCACAAGCCTGAGACAGAAGAGATGACAAGAAATATCCAACGCCTTGAACAAGCGTGTTTCCCTGAAAGTAAGACCTAGCTGGACCATCAACTCTAATGTGTCTTTTGGAGCAAAAATTAGTATAAGACCCGGTCTTATTTTACTATAAGACCGGGTCATAAATATAATAAATATAATATACCGGGTCTTATATTAATTTTTGCTCCAAAAGACACATTAGAGCTGATGGTCTAGCTAGGTCTTATTTTCGGGGAAACAGGGTAGTAGGTTTATTTCTGCCCATCTGTGGGTTTAAGCTCTTACAACTCCCCCACCCCCTCGCCATTTCAGTTTTCCTGTACAAATCATCTTAACCCTTTAGGAAAAGTGTTGAAAATTGCATTTACCTTTTTCATCATAAAAGCCATCTAACCACATTATAGAACTGGAAACAATAAAATCGTCCCAGGCCTGGGGAATTTACTTCCAACCAGCGAAGGACATTTTCAAAAGAGAATTTGTTGATAACCACACTATTCTGGGGTTTCCCACTCTTTCCACGTTCCAGTTCAGATATTCTCCACATATGCATTTTTTTACACCACTGTGTCAGTCCCATTTGGAAGCAGAAGGGACACAGTTTTCTAGTGGCTTCTCGGCGATTTCGCCAGCCCTGCCTTCTGCAACTCACAATAAAACTATGAACTGTGAAATCTAAGAACGGCCACCGGCTCCTTTTTTTCACAGCTACTTTGAGACTGACCTGGAAATGTCAGCTTCTCTGAGTCCTGGCCTGCTCATGGATGGTTATTTCCGTAAGATGACCTGAGGTTGCTGAAAAGCCAAGTAGGGGTGAGCCCTGAGGCTTCGATGTCAGGAGTTAGTTTTGTGCTGTGATCAAAAGGTGCCCAGAGTTCACAATGAAATCCAGACTTTAGGAAAAGTGGGTAACGGTTGGCAGGACGGTTTGGGGGGGGCATGGGATTCGGGAAGACCAGGTGGTGGTCTTAGGTGTGACATGGAGCCGGGGACAGCGAAGAGGAGGATCTGACTGAAAGCACTTCATGGGACCTGCTGGCTCTCTGGGCCGGAGGTGGATGGAGCCGGGCAGCCGGAGGCTCCTGCCTTGGTGGCCGGATGCGCTCCAGGAAGGAGTCGGTTCTGCAGGGCATTTGCAGACTGAGGGTGACCGGGGAACTGTCAGGTGAAGATGCTGAGATGACAGACACACAGAAGGCCCTCGGTACCCGCTCAGGTGGGGCTGGAGCGTCAGTCAGAGCAGGTACCGAGGGCCTTCTGTGAGGGCAGGAAGGACTGAGCCCTGAGACTGATCCCCCCTTCCCTTCCCTCCCCCCCCCCCCCCCCCCCCCCCCCCCCCCCGCGGGGAAGTGTGAGCAGAAGGGAGAAGGTAACAGGCGATCGGAGATCACCGCCAAAGGTTTGGAATTTCATGCTGCGCCCGGGTCCCCTGGAGTGCAAGTGGGAACCAGAGGGAGTCAGACCAGGAAGGCCAGCCTGGGGTTTCTATTTTGAGGGCAAACACATCCATGATAGGAAATCAGGGGTGGCCTAGCACACATCAGCCTCAGTTTGGGGCCTTTGGATTCCGGCCAGGGACTGGGCATCTGACAGGCATTCACCGGCCACTCCCGTGACGACACGCGGACCTGTGATGCTCCACGGGTTCCGTCAGCCGAGGACACGGCTTGGATAACACACACGCGCACACACACGACAACACAGCTGCCTCTGGCAGAGAGAGTGAAGAGGGTACCGTGGTCCAAGGGTGAAGGTCATCGGGCGGCCTCAGGGCCCTGTCACCAGAGCGGATGGCGCTGCGACCTTGTATTCTTCATAAAGTGCCCTTTAACAGGCGGACTTTGCCTGAGGAACCAGCCCCTCACCGTCACCCAGGAGAGCCGGTTGGCCTTGGCCGTGGGCCCGCACCCCTGTGGGAGCGTGTTATCAGTTGTTGGGGACGCCCCGCCATGCCGTTCCTGGCTGGAGGCGCCCCTGAGCCCTGGTCCCCTGCACCTAATAACGGTTCCTGCAATGAACTGGACTAACTTGGCAGCAGAGTCGGCCGGGTCTCTCCATTCTTGTTCTGTGAACCTAGATGTCCGGGCACAGCGGTGTGATTTTAGCTGCCGTCGTGCTGACGCCAGTGAGGGCGTTCGGCCAGGGGACGAAACCCACTTTCAGTGCAGTTGTGTTCTCCATCCGTGGTGGGTCTGTTCCCACCTAGTGCAGCTGTCAGACTGGCAGTGTTTTGACCCCACACCATCTGCACCGTGGGGCCCACAAGCGGGCTCAAAACCACAGGGCGGGGCCTCCGGCTCGGATGCTGTCACCCACCATCCTTGTGTCCCTGGCACAGTTACTAGTCTTTTAAAGACTCACCATCCTCATCTGTAAAGTACACACATGACAGCTAATCGAAGAAGCTTTTCAATCATAAAGCAATATTCAAGTGGGGGTTTCCATAGGTTCGAGGGTTGGGAGTGTGTTTCTCACACACACACACACACACACACACACACCCTGAGGTCTGACTAGCCAGTAGGTCAGGGGTCAGTGCAGCTGGTGTGAGTGAGGATGGGAGGTGCCGGACATGAGCCGCGCCACCCTGGGTGCCCTACAGCCATGTTCTAGCACCAACAGGCCCCCGCCCCCCCCCCCCGGAAATAACCCCTTGGGCTCAAGTGGAAGGTACCAGCAGCCAAGTGGCTTTGCTTTGCACGTTAGAAAAAAAAGAAAAGAAAATCCTTAGTGGGTCTTAAAACACTTTTTTGTAACTCATTTACTTTTATCTTCCTCAATGAAAAACGAATCATTTTTTTCTCTATTTTTCTGACCTAAACATAAGCCACGGTGGACGGAGGTAGCTTTAGTCACAAATACCAGTGATGTTAAACACGTGCACACAACGGACTTGCCGAGGCCTCTGGAATACCGAGGAGCCAGGAGGCCTGTTCACCCCCCAGAAGCAAAAGCAGGTGAAATGGGGTCCAGGCCTCCTTCTGTGGGAGCGGCCCCGACAAGTCCCTTCCCCACCAAATGCGAGGAAGCAATGGGTTTCTTCTAAAAGCACAACTGCCATTGCCGGAGATCCAGGCCAATGTTTCAGGCGCGGATCCACTTCCGAGGCCTGGCAGAGTGCTTTTCCGATGCTGGGTCACAGCGTCACAGCCACACTCCCTTCCCGGGACGTGGTTCTTCACTGTCTCTGTGCCGACAGGTCCCAAATGCCCTCGTCAGCTCCTAATGAGAACAGTCTCCCTCTGCCTCAGTTGGGACCTGTCATTAGCCAGGCCAGGGACACACCCGCGTTGTGTGTGGGCTCCAGGGAACCACCGCTGTGTACACGCCTCTAATACTGCCACATCTTAGGGGAAAATACTTTTATTCTGAACATGACAGTATTAGAAAACGTCGTGCTCTGGGTCTGAAGGCAGACACTGCCCTGCTCAGGAACGGCATGTTTCTTCAGGGATGCAATGTTGTCTGAGGATTCTGTTGTTGCTGTGTCATTAGATCTTTTTTTTTTTTTTTAAATTGCTCTGGTCTCAATAAGTAGAATCGGCCAAATCAAAGTGAAACTTAAAGAATAACAGTCAAGAACAGACTTCCCATGGCTGGTACGGAGATCAGTGCACTCGTGAGCCACTCAATTTCAAGGGTACACAGTGTTAATTCTGGCACAATTTAAGTACTAATTCACCGAAAGAGAGAGAGTTAACATGGACAAAATCGCTGTAAGAGGGCCACAAACACTGATACACGGTGTGGAGACTGAGCTAAGCACAGAAAGTTACAGACGTCTCAATATCGTCTTGAGTCGGTATTCAAACGACGTCTAGTATTATTAAAAGTTGCCTCTTATGAATATTCAAATTGTTAAATTTAAACACAGGTTAAAAGAAAGGAAAACTGTATGAGTTCACCTAAGTTCAAAGATTTCTTTGTAAGAAAACCACATTTTATTCACGAAACAGGAATCATTTGGTGCCATGCTTTTATTCAAATGAGAGGGGAAACTGCACTCCACCAGGAAATAGCAAAGCTGACAGTATTTTACAGCATCTTAGAAAACCTGTAGGTGGCGCCACAACGTGGGCAGGTGAGCACACCGTACGCGGTGCATCACCCAGCAGTGTCCACGAAACCATCATTAAAAAGCTGAATTTGGCTTTAAACAGCCAAATAAAAACTGTAACAGTCATTCAAAAACAAAATCGAAAAGCTGAGAGGAACTGAGAGCTTTCCGAAGCTGTGCCAAACAGCAGACTTTGATGCTGCAGTGCAACCGTGACAAGGGTTTGGCAAACTTAACTGAATAATTATCATAACAATTTGACCTCTGATGATGAAAGCACCAGTGTTTCAATAAGGGTGATGAAAATATCCAGCCTGGATAAAACGGCATCATTTTCATTTGTACATTGTTAAAACATAATTTTTAAAAAAGCTGCACCATAATAAAAAAGTCTGCAGATAAAGAAACATATCCATATTCCTTCTGCATTAATAAAGTAAACGGTCTACTGAGAGCAATGGACTTTGTGGCAATATCCACATTTACCTATAGACGCTACGGACACTCACTGTTGGACACACGTAAATTTAAGAACAAAGGGTGGTCCTGTTTAGTGTCAATCCTTCCTCCATTGTCTTGCGTCCAATTTTTCAAAAGTAATGGCCCAGTGACATTATGAAGAAGATTGCTTGGATGAAGGAAATTTGATGGAAAAGAACACATTTAGTAATGTAAAATGCTTACTAATTCTCCTTTTGAGGATAATTTATCACATTTTGATTAGATTCATTTACTATTTTTGTAAACCAGTCTTAATCTAAACATTATCTGACAATTATTTCCTTCTACTGGTGATAGAAACTGTGGTCTGAAAGGTAAGATGTGCAATCCCCCATTTTTAATATTCATATATTATATACACAATATGTATACACTTAAAATATAAGAGTTACATATCCTGGTCTCTTACATGCAAACAGTAGGTCACAAATAGTTTTGAGCCACACGTGTATCTTGCACAGGTATTGGAAAAAAATCTGTGAAATTTTTTACAGTTTTAACAAATATACATAAATATAAGAACATAAATTACAGTAAAATATTGACAGCATTTGAGAAAATGTTGATAATTCAGATGCACTGATGCCTAAAGGCCGTGTAATAATAGAAAAGTACAGTTCAGGGACATCTCATTCCTATTCTGTTTTTAAAGTAAGTAAATACATCATATAAGATATTAGTTATTTCTCTAAGCAACTCAATTAGAGAAATGTATATATTTTAGTCTCTACTTCCCACGAAAGAAAACAAACCACGCATCTCATTTATGACACAATACTGTCGTTCCCCTAAGTTACACAGTTGTCACAACACTGAAACATGACAGGGTCACATAATCATTCAAGTCTTTTCCTGAGAATGAAGTTTTCCCCCAACTAACCCTCTGGAATACACTGTTAAAGGAACAAAAGTCACGTAGAGAAGATTTCAAGTGTGGACTTAATCTAAGCTGTTCCACTTGAAAAGGATAAAAAAGAAGAAAAACTCAATATAAGTAAAATAACGTGAAGCTGTTTTAAAATTAAAATGTAGCCCTTTGTACAGTTTAAAAATTCTAAATATAATTTTTATCAGTTATAAATATGATGTAAAGACCCTTGAGAATTTGCGGCAGGGAGTCTTACATCTTCAGGTTGAAATACTACTCTCAAAGTGTCATTGACTTCTGCCAACTTATAAAGTGACATACTGAAAAGCGATAGAAAGCCTTTTTGTTAAAAGAACAATCTAAGTTATGCTGAGTTGGCTAGAAGTGGGGTAAAAACAACACTGATTCAATCAGCAACTTCTCGTAACACATTGTGGGTTAAGCTCATATGGTTGGAATCGAACCTACCAGCAGCTCTTTACGTCTCCTCTTATTTAATAGAGAAATGTTAATACTTGAGTGAATAATAAATACAATTGTAAATACTTAGCGGGATAATTCTTGCCGACAACTAACACCATTAAAACAGGAGGGTTACTGTGAAACTAAACACTAGTGTTTCTCTTAGCATCCTCAGAAAGGTGCGAGTTCCCTGGGAAGGCCTATTTCCTACTCTCATGATTTCCACGTGAAATAAAATATAAAGTTATCTTAAAATAAACCCCCAAGGAGAGAAAAATGTCAAAATAAACCATCTGAAGACAAGCACATACATTAAAAGTTTTTAGAAAAGCAACAAATAAAACACAGAATTTGTCATCTTAGCCACGTTCCTACCACCTAGTGTCTGAGAACTCAGTGTTTCAGTGTCGGGCACCGAGCAGGAGAGCCCGATGACGCCATGTCCACCTGGGAGAGAAAGCACTTTCCTCATCACTTGGACTCCCCACCTCAGCGAGAACCTTCTGCGCTCCCAAACTCTGTGGTTTACATGCCAGCTGTTCACAACAGAGCTCAGTGTCCCGCTTCAGTGCACAGAAGTCTGTTGGCAATTAGAAAGGTTTTCTACTGGCAGGAAGGATGAAGTGCAATTCACCACGAATGTCCTGAAGCAAACACTTCCTGGCCCCTATGCTTTAGTGGGCAGGAGTTTTTTGGGTGTCGCTGGTCTCTTGGTCTGCCACAGGTGGCTGTGGATGGTAACTGCGTCCACGCTGGCAGATAATGTCTTAGCGGGGATATGGCTAAACTGCTTCCTGTCAGAATTGTACTTGTAAAGTCCTTCGATCATTTTTTTCGTGATAGATTTAGGGCCTATCCCAGTCAGTTTATTAATTTCCTCCGTTTCCGGACAGTAAGTATACAACGACCTGAACTGACAGCCTGAATCCCGGAACAAAATTAAGAAGTTGTTGGCATCTGACTTCTCCATTTCCTTTGGGATAAAACAAAAACAAAACAAAACACCAATAAAAACCCTTAAACATTTCACAGAATTAATTGTGCACATTTCTTGGTCACATTTGATGACATTTAATTAAAAAAAAGTTCTTAATAGCCTAAATCAGGTGCGCATTATGGAAGCAAAGACACCTGAATTGAAAAGCACGCAGACAGCGTGTACGGAAGGCACGCTGTGCTTACGTCAGGTACTCGCCAACCCCGCGCTTAGTCACACCGTCGCTTCCTTACCAACCAGGCCCTGATTCATCTTCTCTGCAATATAGCTTCCTTTTCAAAAAGGAAGACTGTGTTACGTGCATTCATGAAACATGAGTGAGTGATTCTGGGCGAGAACATAATTTATAATTTGATACCGTCACAGAAGCCCAGGACCCCATTTGGAAGTGGATGGAGTAAACCTATAAACCTAAACACTGTTACAGACGGTCGTGTGCTGTTGAAATGCTCAGAGCTGACGAGGAGTCTCGTCTCCTGAGCTGAGCGAGGGAAGACCCCTATCATTTGAGAACACTGTAAGTTTTAATTCCCATGCAAACACACTTACCTCCAGTATTTTTTTCTTCTGACCTTCATTTACTTTTCCAGCCAAACAGCAGTGAGCTAAAGCGTTTTGTATTATGTGCTTATTGGATTTTGCACTGGGTTCCTTGTAGAGCTTTGGTCCTGTGGTAAGAATTTGATGATAATAAAAAAAGCATTCCTAAGTCAGAAGTACCACTACGTTCAAATGACTCCCCTGTTCTTACACCGATGAAACACCGTGACAGAAAAGCAGTCCTGTACTGGAGGCCCTGCTGGCTAGAGCGCAGTCGCACACTCTTAGCACTCAGGGACACTAGGGTCCCCTGCAGGCTGCTCCTGGCCTGCACCGGAGCAGTGTTGCCCTGGGAGCAGTGCTGGACTCAGACGCTGCTGTAACTGTCACACCGCCTGTGTCACCTTCTTTCTCAACTCTGCGAAGGCTATCGGGGAGCTTAAAGCAGAATGGGTCCGTGAGCAACTTAAGCTTTTAAAAAGTCACGGAAGCTTCATCTTTTTCTTCCCCACCTCCGATTTTGTAGCATTTTTTTCCTGGGTGGTGCTCTGTGGTCTGCAAAGCACAGAAGCACTTCTGCCGCTGACCTAGAACATTTCTGTGAGGACGGCTCCCTCCTATTCAGTCCCACTAAGCTCTGTCCGGGGAGGGTAGGCCTGAGCCTGCCCCACACTGGTGGGCTCAGAAGCCAGGTCTCGGGGAAAGAAAGCAATCAGCCCTGATTTGTGGTTTACCTATTTCTGTGGTGTCAGTGACTCCTCCCATGGCCGCTTTCAAGCTACCAGTGGTTCTGCAGCTGGTGTGATTCCCACCAACCGTGCGAGCGGGTCCAGTGCACGCCCGGAACTCTCACTCTAGGCTTAGAACAGAGTCCGGCCACTATGGTCTGAACAGGCACACGGAAGTACATACCAGATAACAGAGATACCATCTGGGCCCAGCCTTAAAGGCTGGCAGCCTGGCCCAAAAGCCACAGCGGAAGCACACGCGGACAGTGAGCGTGGGCCTCCCAGGCTCCCAGCTCCAGGCCAGCGCGTGGGGGCCCACACAGGCTCCCCTGTGCCTTTCCATCGACCTCTGGACAGCGCGCACCTTTCCTCTCATTTCCTCTCCTGCTTCATTTCCTTAGCAGTCCTCTCCTTACATTCTATTCCTTAGTTTGCGCTGATTTCAGTATTGCCTAGCCAGCCAGGGGTTGGGGGAGGCCCTGATGGGGACACGTGCGGCTGGCCGCCCTCCTAGGTCCAGTGCAGCTCCTCGGTGCTTTAAAAGATGCACACTTCTAGACAGCTGGCGCCCCAGTGTTACAGCGGGCACTTCGAGCATTCCAGCCTTTGCTCAGTGCTCAGCACCTGTGACTGCGGACACACTCTCTACACCCTCTTCAGACCCAAACCACAACACAGCAGCTCTACGAGAGGAGAGGGAAGAGGTGTCCTTCTGTTTAGAAACTTATCTCATCATCTGGGACAAGTGACTGCCTCCCTAGGCGGACCTGTGTGTGTCACTGCTTTTGACCAGTCTCCCGTGCTGAGAGCAGAGGCGACCAGTGAAGCCTTCTTCAGCAGACCCCACATCTATTCTCATTCCTGTGTTTAAGGAAAATGTTGCTCTAAAAATGCACAGACACGAACCTGTGTACTCTGTCCCAGACGCCACTGAAGAAGTGGTCGACGCGTTTTCCCAGTCTTTCTCTCCATTCCGACTGCCGCAGCGACTTGGAGACAAGAAGCCTTCCACAGACTCTGACCTGCATAGTAAAGAAAATCGTTTTTATGTCTCAAGCAAGGAAAGGACACTGGGAGGGTCAGAAGGGTATGTGTGAGAGAACCAACCCAAATCAAGCTAGAGGCTTAAAAATACAAAGATGGTGGTAACTGTCTTGTTCACAGCTATCCACCCAAGTGCCTAGAGGGCCGCAGGCGCTCCACAGTATCTGCTGACTGAAGAAATGAATGCTTTGCATATGAAAACTGGCACTTCACGCAACAGGATGGTGCAGTTCTACCAAGGTAAGAACTCAAAGTTGATGACTTCACTAGAAACGTCCTTTCTTTCAAGTCAGTATTACAATATCAGGTAACGAAATGCTAACTTTAGCTCCTAATCTATATCCTAGGAGACAATACAACACAGATCTTGCCTACGTCAGAGGCAACCGACTTGGGAATTATTCTAATGAGGAAAAACCTCTTTCTATTTGGTGGAAAACAAACTAGAGGCTGTCGCTACATAGTTGACGGACTTTCTACTTCTACAGACTGATTTTTATCACAGCCATTCAGCAATTAGTATAAATGATTTATATAGTTAATAAGAAGTGTCGGTGATTCTAAGCTTTTAAAAGACAAAACAGTGAAAGGTGAATAGACCTTTTATATACTAATCTCTTTTAAGAGAACCCAAACCATTTTAACCAGCAAAGCTTACAAAAATTTTGATTACGATTATTACAAAATATAGAATAATTGCAGGGAACACACGCTTTCCTGTGAAAAGGGTTGACCTGAAGGATTTACCTGGGTGTCCTCTTGCCTGAAAGCACACTCTCGTTATCGCCCGTGTTCAGTGATGCCAAAGAAAGGCTGGAGACTGAAAAAACACGATAAATTCGTGATCCTGAACAAAAACAAAACCAGAAACTTAACAGGAGCAACTAGAAACGAGTCTGTTCATTAGATGACACCAGCTTATGAAAATTGAGCTTCTGTAGTTCTGCAGTTTCCTTCTTTTTTACTCTTAAATACATAATATGCTTGCATGCATATATGCACAATTCATTTAAAATTAGCAATGAACCTACTTTTAAGAAATAATGAAAAAACTGCTGTTAGGATTTATTCGAAAAGGAAAGTGGTAATATGAGACATGATACGGTGATTATAAGAAAAAAAGTCAACAGAAAGAAAATTAACAAAAGAAATAAGCACAAAGAATAAAATATATTTAGGAATATCTAATTCCTAGGTGAAAAATTAATTTGTTAACTTCAGTCAATACAATTTCATTGTTAGAAAAGTCAGAGTTATACTATTTTTCCTGTTTTAGAATAATTATGGGAATTTTCTAAAATTTTCCTCAATGTTTAGTTTTAATATTTTTTTAAACAATGAGTATGCATGTTAAGTTAAAAAAATATATATCCTCTCAACTCCAAAAATGAAAAATTTAGGTTTTTGATCATTTCTATCTTAAAGGAGGAACTCGTGAACTCTTGATCTCATATTTCTTACGACACCGATGGGTTTCTTATACATTTCATGCACACAACGTCTGTCCTCACATTTATAAGAATGGGAAGGAAGGGAGGTTAATAATTCAGGGAGATTGTATCAGAGGGCAGAGTTCCCTAAGAGGTTAGTATTCAAATTGGATCTTTAGCACTCGTATCTGTCCTATTGAATATATGCATGCACACATAATACTAGTAAATCATAAACACAACATCTGCTCATTCTGGTTTTCCAGACAAGGAGCATGCAGTCTCAGAGTGGATCTAATTTAGCACAATCACAATCGTTAGTATGACGAGCCAGGCTGGTGTTGTTTATGAACAGACTCTGCAAAATAAGCTGTGTTACCTGGAGGACCTTTGATTGGTGTTTTGGGGGATTCAATATGATCTCTGTGAATAGATTTTGGGCGCTGTTTTTTTTTTGCTATTTGAGAACGGGGTTTAATTACTATATCCATGTCTTCCATTAGTTTCAGCTGTTTGCGCCTCATATATTCTTGCCTAATAAACTCTCTGCGTGCCTTCTCATCTTCTTTCTTCTGACGTTCTTCCTCAGTTTTACGCCTACGAAACCAAATGGTTAAATTTCTTATTCTACATATCACAGAAAACAGACACTGGAGAGTACGTATTTATATGAGTAGGTAAAACTATTACTTTTCAGCACCTTGGAAAAATGGTTCACTTAAAATATACTTGAGATAATTTAGGTCATTTAAATATATATAAATATACCATTAATAAAAAAATAACTACTTTAAAAAATAATGCGTGTGAGTGTGGGTGTGTATGTGTAAAACCCAGTGAAATTACCTTAATGTTTCTGGAGAAATTGCCTCGACATGCTTCAAACTTAGGATGAAAACATACAGGTAAGTAATACTTTGGGGAAATAAATGAACATACGAAAAGCAGCAGAAATCAGCATTAACTAACTCAGCTGCCTTTCCATGGCGCAAAGCTCTGAAAAGCGTGTCAGCAAAACGCAGAAGAGACGCTGCCTCCTGCACACATTGCCCCACCGCCCCGACACCCAGCGCCGTAAGCACTTAGGCCAGACCGCTTACCTGGTCTCCTCCTTCTTATGCTCCATTTCTGCTTCCAGCTGCTGTTTGCGAAGCTGGGTCTCTTTTTCCCTTCTTAGCCGTTTCTCCAACAAAGCTGCCCGTTTCATTGCCATATCATTTTCTGCTTTTTGATCATCCTAAGAACCGATTTCATTGAGAAAGATGAGATGTTTTAGGTGCTAATATTCTCGTTTCAGTTGTAGTCACGCTTATAACTGAAAATGTGATCTATTCAACCTTATTCTCACCCCACACCATATATAAACATGTTCCACAAATTATGAAGGAAGAAATGAATTAAAGTGCTATCAGTTCAATCAAGTAACAAAGAACACAAACTTAATTACATGTTTTACAACATAAGAAGTTAGCAAAGAAGAACCATAGGAAAGAAAGAAAGGACAGTTTTTGCTGGGCCCTAATAACTTAAGTGGGGAGTTTGCCCCAACTTTTAAAAAAACATTGCATTTAAATGGTATTTAAAATACATGCTCAATAAAGAAAACGCAAGTAAAAGCATCAAAAATTAGCTCCTGGAGTTACATGGCACAAGTGAAACCCTGCCGCGTTCTGTAAGTCGAGGTGCTGACAGGTGCTCGCTGGGCCTGAACTACAGGGAGGGCTTGGCCTCTGGAGACAGCACGGCCGTCCTGCTGTGTCACGACCCGTCAGCCTCCTGGGCCTGCCTCAGCTTCCACCTGAGGCATCTGGGACAGCCGCGTTCTGACAGCTTCCAGAACACTTCTGAGTTCAGGAAAGCAGGTGATTGTCTTAAGGACTCGGCGTGACACGCATTTCCTGGTGTCTGGCACAGTCACGACACAATGCCAGGCACACAGGGTTCAAACGTGAAGAGAAATGCGCCTTAGCTCAAGGAGCTGAGACATCACACGGGGAAGGTGCTTGGCCTAGGGACCCAGAGTGATGAACTGGGTGAAGTCAGGAGGAACACGACCGTCGGGACATTCACGCGTCTGCACCTAACACACTACGTACACTGGGCCGGGTGTACACAAGCGCTCTGGGGACAAAGTGATGCAGTGCCTGCAGGAGCTCTTGGTCTGAGAGCGCGTGGCACGAGCAAATCACAACAAAAGAGCTGAAACTCGGGGTGGCAGTTACCATGATGAGCATGTTTAGGACACAACAGAGCAAACAGTGATTCGTGTGAAACTGAAGGAATCACAGAGGCTCCGAGCGGCAGACAGATGACGTGTGAAGTGAGTGGGAGAGAAGAGAACAAGAGAGGTTACGGGGAGGAGGAGGACCAACGGGCTGACGTGACGCCAAGGCGCTGCATGCTGCTCGACGGCAGCTCGGGTTCTCTGACCACAAAGAGGCCCAACTGCAGTTGTGCTCTCAGGAGGAGGCTCTCGAATAGCACCTGAGGAGATCTGAACAGTTTAATTGTTAAAGGCTTCTGTGAAAGGGAGAGAGGCAGAGGGACAAACACAGCGCAGGCAAACGTGGTTGGTGGCTGTGATGGGAGAAGACTGTTCTAGAAATCGCAGGGAGCTGGCATCACCGTGGTGCCCGAGGGGAGGGCCAATGTAGCTGAGGGCTGACGGCAGACTGGTAACAACGGGCCGCTGCTGAGAGAAGGAAGCGCATCAGCTGAAAAGACAACCCCACCCACGAGGATGCCTGAAACGCGCCCAGCGCCGTTACCTTGAAAAAGAATCCACAGCACACCTTCTGGTCGTCATCGAGCTGTTCTTTGTCACTTTCCCCGTCGTCTTTCTCCACGGACCCCTGGGCCTTTACGGGGGCTTTCAAGTCTGAGAGGGAAACTTCAATCAGATTGATGCTTTTAGGGGCCGCCGCTGGGAAAGCCGGCCGAGCAGGAGGCTCTGTGGGGCCCAGGGGGCCCTCGTTGGGTGTCAGACACACAGTCTCCGTGACCGGCTGGGACAGGACTTCCGCAACGCTCGCCTCCGGCGGCCTCAGCTCCTTGGCGTCTGGGTTCTGCACCTGCTGCTCCCACGTCTCTCCAGCGTCCTCGTCCTCCTTTCTAACGTCCGCCTGGGCTCTGGACTCCTTCACCTGAGCTTCTCCATCATCCCCAAAACACACAAACGACCGCGTCTGAATGGGAACCTGACTCGGGGAAAACCTCCGCAACCGAGGGAGACTGTCCACAGACCGAGGCGCCGTCAACGTGCGATTCAGGGGCGTTAGTTTTAACTCATTTGGCCGAGGAGTCCTTTGATTTTTGACGGAGAAAGAGGTGCTTTTCCTGGCAGCAGACTGCGGGGACGGGTGCGTGGGACGCGGGGAGTCTGAGGACAGCGGGGCACTGGCGGGTGACGGGCCGGCCTGCCGGGAGGGTTTCAGGTCCCGGACGTGTCTCTGTGGGGACGGCTGGGGAGGGGAGATCACCCAGGCCTGCCGCTCCCTCATCTGCATGAGCATCTCCTGCTGCAGAGACAAGCGCTGCATCTCTTGCTGCAGAAAGTGCAGGGACGAGTTGAGCTTTTCGATGGACTTGGTGTACTCCAAAATCTCCCCTTCGTTGACCGTTTCTTCTGAGGGGCTGGCCAGGTTCCACTGCTTGTCGGCGTCCACAGGGGTGGTGGGCGACTTGTGCCACTTGGCTGGCGCGCTGTCCGCGCTTTCCTTGATGTCCGCCAGGGACCGGCTCCTCTGGCCGCCCGCTCTGTCCGGCTCCTTGTCCTTGCCTCGCTCGCTGTACACCTTCTCGTCCTCCGCCCCCGCGGCTTCCTCCCGGAGCGGGGAGATGCCATCCCCTTTCTTCTTCACGACCGTGAGGAAGGCTGTGCGCCCCATCTTCTGCCTCTGTTTGGTGAAGGCAGCCTCCACCTTCTTCTTCTGGGCCTCTATGGCTCGCCTCTTCTCCTCCAGCTTCATCCGCAGCTGCACCATCTCGGAGGCCAGCAGCTGGGTCGTGTCCCGTCCCTGAGGAAGGCCGGCCTCGTCCGGGATGTGCGCCCACGTGACCACGTGCGGGATGTTCAGCTCGGAGCCCTCGGGGGTCGTTTTCTGAGAACTGCTTCCACTGCTCTTGCCATCGGTATGGTTCAGTTTCCGGAACTTCTGTTCGGCAAAGCTGGTCATTTTCACCCCGGAGCTGGAAGACGCGCTGCTGCCAGGTTGAGACTTGGTGCTCACGGTACTCGGGCAAGGACTGAGCGCTTCCCGGGCGCTGCTGCCCCGCAGCTCCTGCTCCTGAAGGAACCGGGATGCGTCGTCCATGGCCGAGTCGAGGCTTACTGTGTAATCTCTCAGGGAAGAATCTTCATCCAGAGTCTCAGGAATGTCTTCTGAAGGAACATGAATCCCAGTGTCCACCTCGGTGTTGTCGGTGACGGGACTCAAGGCGCCTCTCGTGCCGGCCATGTCCTCAGGACTGGCCTGATGCCGCGTGACGCTGGTGTTCAGGATACTCACGTCCTGGCTGTGAAGAAAGAAGCCGTTGGCAACTTGGTCTGGCCGAGGCGTGTGGGGAGACTTGTCCGTGTCGTGAATTATTTGCAATGCTTCTTCAATGCTCGGTGTCTCGATCTGATTGCCAAACTCATCCAGAAGGACTCTGTTTTGTAAAGGCCCATTTGGAAGCTCGTAAAGAATGTTCTCATTAGAATTTAGCTTATCTGCGCGAAGGGGCGCGTAAGATTGGAGGTCACTGGCAGAGCCGATGTTAAGTTCTTCTTCAATACTTTCTGCTTCCTCTTCTCCGTTTACAGGCTTGAAGGACAGATTTTTCCGAATGTTTTTAGATACACGATTATTGTTCAGAGAAAGTCCTTCGTTACTAATAGAACGAGTGATTCCTCGGTTTGGGGTGGCTCTCTGTACAGTATTTTCTTTATCAAAAGAAATATCAAATGAAACTCCATGCACTGATGATCTGAAACAAATTTAAAGAGATAATCCTTAGATAATCCCAGAAAAGAAATGGGTTTATATCACTGAACAATTATTTAAAATTCCAGTCGTTCCTTGGCATCTGTGAGGGCTGGGTTTCAGGACCCCAGCAGACACCGGAATCTGTGGGTGCTCACGTTCCTTGTAAAACATGGCGCAGTATTTGCTCGTAACCTACGGGCATCCTCCCGTCTACCTAAAGTCATCTCTCGATACTTATAATACCTGATACAATGTAAGTGCTGTGTAAACAGCTACACTGTATCGTTTAGGGAATAATGACATGACAAAAGTCTCTAGATACCCAGTACGGACACAGTTACCTAGGCCTTACCATACAGTACAAGTCAGCACGTCAGCAACAACGTGACTTTTTTTCCTGAATGTTTTCAATCCATGGTTGGTTGAATCCACAGACGTGGAACCCGCAGATACCGAGGGCTGACTGTACACTACCTCGTTTCTTTCCCAACTTCTCAATCATACTGTCCAAGGTAAGGTTAGGGCTACGGGCTACCTTTGACATTTAGCCCTCTGATCTATCACCTATGTTGCCCTTTTCAAATTTAGGTGCTAATTAAAGTCCATTCCAATGTGGTCAACAACGAAAAAGAGACACGCACACAGAGAATTAGCGTTTCTTGACAAGGTAAGGATACTAAAAATAATTCTGTTTACCTTTTCTCTTTGGGCCATGTCCCTATGAAGCCATCAACATAAGACATAGATGAAGACCTTCTAATTCCTCCTTCAAAAGCCAAAAAAAAAAAAAAGTCATTGAAACCATGTAAAAAGTTTTAACTTATAGCAATTTAACAGCTTTCACATATTTGAGGATTCATGAATAGCACTAAAAAATAAGTGCATATGGAGAAACAGAGATCATTTTATCAAGAAAAGCAAGCAAAAAGAAACAAATCAACCTTTTGGTGTGTATGTAACATTTTTTCAGGAAAAAAGTCTGGATATTTTCGTTTATTTACATTTATCCTCAATCATTTCCCAGTTAACCCATTTCAATGGCATTTCTTAGGCTTTCTCACATCTATTACCTGAGGCTGAAGAATGAGCTTGGGGACGTGAGTATCGAGAAGACAAATGATGAGAAGAGTGTAGAAATGCAGATTCTTCCCCACTGCAATGTAAATACATTTAAGATGTTATGTTTTAGCTCTTTTAACATAAACTTTATGTCGAATGCTGAAACTAGGAACACTACCTTCACCTCTGACTGTCCGTCCTAAACTGAAAAAAGGAAGGAAGTATAAGTATAATATACTGTTGAAACCAAAGGTTGGCTGTGATTATGTCTTTATGCATTTTATGAAATACATCCATCTCCACGTCCTTGAGAGAGAAGATATGCACATCATTTTCTTTTTACAAACCTAAAAACTGAGAAATAAAAAGTGAAAGCCATCAGTGTGAAATACCTGGGTCAAATCTAAACCTGTAGAAGCTGCAGGTGTAACAAACCCTCTGGGCCTGGCCACCTGCCTTCTGGTCTCTAAGTCACATCAGGATTAGCAGAGCAAGCTACCTATCAGGGTACGGTGCTTTCTGGTAGCTTCTTCTTTCAGCCGAACCTGTTTCCAGGGGGTTAGACAGGCTAGTTCTCAAATTGGAACGACATTTGGCCCGAATTAGGTGCTTCTCTAAGTGTTACATCTGCAATGGCCTATGTGCAGTCAGGTGGATTAGTTAAGCATCCCCACCCCAATCGGCTGGGAACACAGTGGGGAACAGACCACAGGGACTTCTGCAGCCCTGACCACGTTATTTTTCAACTATGTGAATGAGTCAACTAGTGAATTCAGAGATAAACAACAGTACTGTGTTCTTACTATTTAATGAAAGCCTAACTAATGAGCTTTTCTGAAAGTAACAATGCCTTGCTTTTGAACTTGAGTAACCTCGCTCTGTCTGTCTGAAGCATATGCTCATCTGTGGCCGTGGCCTGTCCCTCTGAGCTGCACCTCACATTTTCTCCCAGTTTTGCTGGTAATCATCTGTGGGGACGGTCAGAGATACTCACACTGCCCCCCCGTCATGTTTGTCTCTATTATTCCTCCCTCTGAAACCATGTCCACCTGCTACTCTCCCTTACATCTATGATGGGAGGAGAATCCTGAACACACGCAAGGAAGTCATGAAAATACATTCACTCTTTTCTTCTTTCCCAAATCATGGCTAAGGTCCTGTAAATTCTTATGAATTGTCTCCCTTTCACATCTCCACAGGGGATTTTGATCTGGTGTAACTACTGGACAGGCTAGGAGCCAAGTGTGCAGAATAGCTACTAGAAATGTCTTTTGCTTTGCCTTCTTCCTATGTTTCTTTTTTCCTTCATACAGCCATTGTTTAGGTGCAATGACATTTGTAGATGAGATGAGAGGGTTACTAGGGTCCCAGAATGACGGTTATACAATGTCTCTTCAAGGAAAAGAACTCAGACTTCCTTCTGGGTTAGAGGAAGTTTTTCTGCTAAAAAAATGGAAGAAGGTGGCCACTCAGATGTCTGAGCAGCAGAAAAGGCGAGTCTTCCAGAGGGCCTTGAGACATTCTCCAGTGTCCGAAACACGGAAGGCTGTCCACTCAGGTTCTTAGAAATCATAATTATGGAATAATCTACTCTTCAAGTGGAAAGTTAGAGATTTTAGAGATTTCATAGTTCAAGAGTTACGACCTAGAATACCTAGTGTTTTCTAAATTTTCAAGTTGGGAAATGTCACAATGCTACCATCCCATGAAAGCACTGAGGAAGTAATATGTAGGTAGACGTCTCCCATGGGAAAAAATAGAGAGAAGCTCCTAGATCAGCAACAGTCTAACTTACCCTCTTTGTGGTAAATCTCAAGATCTACTCTGTGGTAGTTACAGAGTAGAAAGCTTAATGCAAGTAGTAAGAAAATTCACAGTAGTAAGTCAGAGGGTAAGGGGAACAAAATGCTTCCTCAACCTGTAGGAAATGCTGTAGGAAGGGGGTATAAGCACGGTGAGGGTTCCTCACACATTAGAAACCTCTCAGATGGGAGGAGTGAGTGACACCTGCAGTACAAAAGTGCACAGTCAAGTTCCTATTTTCATGCCAAGCCAACAAGTCATATAGAAAGTCTTTCAGTTTCTTACTCATAATTTTTTAAATGTATTTTTAATGGATCTGCTTGAATTTCTAAAAAACCCACAAAAGACATCAATTTTAAATTTAAAAAAATCAGATAAATTAGGGAGTCCAAAGTCAATATAAATTTTGGGTTCTAGTAAACACACATGAAAGCTGCTTACAGTATCTGCTGAAAAATATTTTAAAACATATTAATGTCTCTATCATATATTTGGGTCAGAATTATCAGGATTATGCTGATATTAAATTTTTACTTAGCTTTCAATTCAGTTCCTGATATTAACTAAAGCATTAGATAAAGATTCAATATTACAATAAATATTCTATCGTGACCTCTCAACAGCTACAGTACCGAACAAACAAAACAGGAAAAACCGCTGCAAAGATTAAGAAATCATAAAAAAATGTAGAGATCTAAACAGAATTTTAAAATGTGTCCCTGAGGACTAAGAGTTACCTATCATTTCAGCAGTCCTCAATCACAAACAAGTCACGCAGCAAATCTGGTTTTAGGCTGGTTATGTGGACGTTAGAATATATTCTCCCACTTGCCAGTGTGATTCATAAAAGCCTCTTTATGAAACATTCACTTCAGTGTAAATTTCAATTACATTTAAGTTAAAAGAGGCTTTAATGGGGTAAGCTGATTAAAACTTATTTTGTTCAAAGTCCAACTGAAATTTTAAAGACTCGAACATGATATAACCTTATTTTGATTTCATTAGTCGCGACCATGGGGAAAGGAGCATTCTGGGGTCTACCTCGCAGGGAAGCCAGAAGAGTAGGCACGGTCCGAGGGGCTCCTTCTGGTGGCATTCGCGACAGGAACTGGACGCATGTCGCTCACAGGTTCACCTACAACAGAAGGTAAAACCCCTCAAAAGGACGATTGAAGCATGTTTCCAACATTATTTCAAGAATTCTAGACCACAGATAAAAGCTTAAATTTAATCTCAATTTCCATTATTACTTATAGACAAATCATAGCATGTTTAAAGCTATCTTCTTAAATAATTTTCAAAAGGTAAAATTTTCTTTAAACTCTTCTTGAAATGTTCTGGCTTTTAATTGAGGAAAAAGGCCTAACCATAAAATAACTACAGATACTTAAAATAAAAATAAGCCTGAGTGTCTAATTTTGTTTCTTTATGGAGTACTTGATATTTTGGTAATCAGCTAAAGAGACAGAATTTCATTGGTTAATAATTAACCCATTGATATAGTTTACATTTTTGTATAAATAACTCTGGAGAAGACGCAATTGACTTTTTGCCTTTGAGACCTAGTATAATAGCTGTTGAATACTTTAAACAGTGGGCTTCACAAATGAAATCAACAAAAGCAATGTATGGAAAATTCTATGTGAAGTGTAAAAAGCTGTACAGATCTTGGTTACGATAATTACTGAAGTCATCTGACTTTACCTAATGGCCTTAGGGAAGGATCTCCACTTCCTTACAGGCATTCTTTGGTACATAATGGCTCAACACGCACAATCTGCCTTAAGCAGCTTGAGACGGAACAGATGACATCTTATTGCACAGTTCACAGACGTGTGCCTGAGATGCAGTGGGCTACTCCTGAGAGTGACATGCACTCCCCTTGACTGCATATTTTTCCCTCCTGCCTGATCTCTTTCTCTTTGAGTTTTTGGGGCAGGAGGATAGAGATGGGGAGAAATAAGGGTATTGGTGAGAAAAATACTAAAATTTGGAGCCAAGGAAAGCAGCTAAGCAGTTGGGATGCCCAATAATCACGTTTTGTGTTGGGAAGGACGGCCATTGGCAGCGGAAAAAACTGGTCCCAGAGTTATGCTGGAAGAACTTCTCTAGTGGGACAAACTTGTAACTTAGGACCATTCTTTCCCTATAGAAATAAACCTCTGGTTTTATAATGGAAGCCAGTGGAAAATTTGTTTCGTTTTAGAGAAAATGCAGGAAGATTTTTATTCTTTATTTCTAGAGGTCTTTATAATAACCCCTCTATTATTAGTTTTCTTATTATATACAATCAATAGATCATGATACTGTAACAATCACAAAACCTATTAGGTATATGTATATATATATATACATATACACACACACACACACACACACACATACACACTTTTAATATAGTTTAATGCCAAATTCAAATGGCAGATTAAAACCAAGCCATAATTTGAGTGGATTCCTGGTAACAATGTTAAAAACTCAGAATCTAATAGGGAATAAAAGCTCAGAATCTAGTAGAGATGGGGATAAAAAATGCAAAGAGAAAAAGTAAACAAACAGTTAAAGCTAAAAGTTCTACAAGATCAGGCTTCAAATGCAAGAGCCATCCTCTCCATTTTCTTTTCCTCTCCTATGTCATTTGTGTCTCATAGAGAATTTAGTGGCTTTAAATATTAAAATATTTGGGATTGATCAAGCCTACTGGCTGGAACATGAACCACTGGGAGGCTTTCCTCTAAAAGAAGCGGTGAGACGAGACAAACTCTCCCTGCTGCCTGTTGTCTGAACGCGTAAACGTAAGCGACTGGTCACCTTGTGGACACACCGCACGGGGCTGCACAAACGACGGCTTCACAACTTCAAACCACCAGAAGAGCTCTGCCATGAACACCAGGTAATTACTCTGTGAAGAGAGGTAAGAAATGGAAAGAACAATCAGGTGAAACTGGACCCCAAAATAGTGACAATTACCCATTAAAACATGGATTAGATGTATTCATCCATCACTGGAGTATATCCACTATAGGCTGTTAAACCTAGACTAGAATATTAGCGTCTGTAGGTAAAATTTACAACAACTCTTCACATTCTCTACTGTTCCAGAATGCTGGTCCGGTTTGTCTGGCAGCATTAATACCACTAACCGTGCAGAACTTGGAGGTAATGCATAAGGGGTTCTTCTTCCAAAGGTAGTATGCAAACCGCCTTTGACACTCTAAGACCGGTTATTGTTTACAAAAGAATAATTAAGCTCTTTCCAGATCCCTAAAAATTTTTCCAAAATGTAATCAGGTGTCTAGTTTAAAAATACTACATCTACGTGCTGGATAATGCTAAACTCAACAGTAAAACAAGCACTAAGTAACAGAGACTCTAGGTTGTTATGACTAATTCTTAATAAATTTGAAATATACAAAAACATTCACACAGTTTAATGTACTTATTTAGTTTTAAAAAGTTACTAATAAGGATAAGACAAAATGTCATTTGCCTTCTATTTTTAGTTGGAAATGTGAATAATTGTTAAAACAGCTTAAAATTAAAGGGATTAAGAGGGTCCTCAAGAGCCTATTTCTTCTACAAGCTTGTACCTTTAAAGGCATATATCATAAAAGCTTTAAACATGAAGAATTATTTTAATTGTAGGGCATCTGGTTAAAAACTATACATAATCTGTTTTCATAATTATTGAAATAATTATTAAAATAAATCACGTCTTTCAAATTCTGGGTATTTAGCATCTAATAAAATTGTTACTCTCAAACTGATTAATATTTGATGAGGGAGGTCTTATATTAAATTTCAGTTTTCAAAATTACCATTGGAAACAGGACTGTTTTTCAATGCCTGGCCTCCCTCCTCCCTGTTAATTATGAACGATTCCCAAGTCTCCACCCTCGTGTAGCGTTCAGCTCTCTGTTTTCTCATATTTGAGGTGGTGACTTTCAGACACCCCTCTTTTACCTGCAGTTCCAGAAGGCTATTGTGTATGGAGGCAGTGAGGGAAAGAGGAGAACCCAGGGTGTCTCAGGTTTTTGTCTTCACAAGTGATAGTACCATTTAATGAAATGGGGAGATTGTGAAGGAAGGCATCATAAGCTATCAGCGCTGAGATGCTGGCAGACCTTTCAGTGGACCTGTCGTGTAGGTGGTTGGAGTCTGGAGTGTTATGGAGAATAAGGAACAGTGGTGAACGGCATTTGGTAGGCTTCCTACTTGCAGCATTCGCTTTTACTATAAATTACCAGAATATTCAAACATTTATGTACAACACATACTATATTTTTTTAAGGAGGGTGCAGCTCACCGTGGGGATCAAACTGGCAACCTTGGTGCTATTAGCACCGCGCTCTAACCAACTGAGCCAACCGGCCACCCCCCAAACACACAGTATTTTAAGCAGTAATTAAACTTTGTGACTTTTTTATAAAAAGAAAAGCGACTGTTTTAATCCCTAAGGCTGTGTGTTGGATCCCATTACTGCTTACCTTCTCAGAAACTTTACATTCTTAATTATCTTTCTTTCTCCTGTACATTTATTCTTCCCCTCAACTGACTCCTGCCTACTTGGCTTTTAAACACGCTCAAATCTCTCCCATTGAAAACCAAATGAAGGCGTCACTCAGGACTCCTCTCCGTCCAGTTTCTGCTCGCCCCGCCTCTTCCCTCTGCACAAACTCCTCTGATGCGGGCCTTTCCTGACAACCCGCCATCCCCTCTGACTCCGCGTCCACCGGGTCCAGCACCCAGGGCATCGCCCCCCCAACACGGCAGGCGCTCAGGTCACCCGTGACTCACCATGTTGCTAAATCAGCAGCCTTCAGTCTTCGCCTCACTTGACCTCCTGCTTTCTCCCTCCCCATGCCCCTCTGCAAACCGCCACCCATGGCCGTCAGCTACCAAGTGACTCCCAACTGTGCTGAGTGCACTCACACATGCCATGGCCTTCAGAGCGTTTTCTCGTGGACATCTCAAGGTCACCTCAAGTGCCCAGAATTGAACTAGTGACCTTCCCCAGCCCTCTCATCCTCCCCGGTCTCACCTCACTGAACGGCACCACCATCCCCCTGCGCAAACAGAGACCCAGGCCTCATCCCCGTGCCCCTCCCTTCTCCCTTCCCATATCTGGTTCATCACCAAAGCCGGCAGGGCAGAGTGTGCGTCCGAAATTTTTCTGCATCCACCCACTTCTCTCCATCTTCATCATAATCACTCTGATTTCAGACTCTCTTCATCTCTTATTTAGAACAAAATTGCTTCTTTAGCTTATTAAGCCAAACAAACTTTTCAAAATGAACACACTTTCCCTGCTCTTGGGAAATGACCATGGGCTCCCAGACGTCCAAGTGGGCACCTGATTGGGTCCCTTTTTAAATTTCTCCACCTGCATCTAATGCCACATTCTACAGGGTTCCTCACCTCCCCCTCCAGACTATCAGGTCTAGAAGGACAAAGCTTATGCTCGTCATTATGTCTTCAGTGTTTAAAACAGTGCCTGGTCCGGAATAGATGGTAAATAAATATGCATTGAATAAATGCATAACAAAAAAGGCGAGCTGACAAAACATCAAATGCTGATAGGGAATATCTCTGGATAACATCACTGTGATTTATATTTTTTCTTTATATTTATCTCTACTGTATACTTTCTAAAGCCAAAGTGTAAAATTACATTGAAAGTATTGGTGCTGGTTCCCCTCTACTAGCAGTTACCTGAAAGCTGCCTGTATCTTTCGGGAAAACACTGTGTAGTGCTCAGTAACTGTCTGTTGCTAGGGAAGTAATTAGTATCTGAAGGGTCTTGGTGCTCGGGACCACTAATCACCAGAGAACTGCGAATCGGAGCCCCACATCACCTCGCACCTGTCAGAACAGCCGTCATGCAAAAGACAAAAGACAGCAAGTGCTGGCGAGGCTGTGGAGAAAAGGGACCTGTGTCTGCTAGTGGGACTGCAAATCAGCGCAGCCGCCGTGGGAAACAGTACGGAGGTTCCTCAAAACATGAAAACTAGAGCTACCTTATGACCCAGCAATCCTATTTCTGGGTATAGTCTCAAAGAAAATGAAAATAGGATCTCAGAGAGCTCTCTGCATGCCCACGTTCACTGCAGCATTATTCACAAAAGCCAAGACATGGCAGCAACGGGGGGCGGGGGGGGGACAGGGGAAGGGGCAGGGGCATCCACAGGTGAGTGGGTAAAGAAGAGGTGGTGCATACACACCATGGAATGTTATTCAGCCACAAGAAAGAAGGAACTCCTGCCACCGGCAACATGGGGGGGCCCTGAGGACACTGTGCTAAGTGAAGTCAGTCAAAGAAAGACAAATTCTGTATGACGTCACTTATATGGAGAATCTAAAAAAGCCAAACTCATGGAAACAGGGTCGAGTGAATGGTGGTTACAAGGCCTGGGGGAAAGGGAGATGGGCAGATGTTGGTCAAAGTGTGAAAACTTCCGGTTATAAGGTGGGTAAGTTCTGGGCTCCAGTGATTGTATTTACCGGTACTGTATTACATACTTAAAAGTTGCTAAAAGAGATCTTAAATGTTCTCATCCCCCCAAAAAAAGGTAATTATGTGACATGATGAAAGTGTTAATTAATGAATACTTCAACCTTACACAATGTTATATGTCAATTATATCCCAATAAAGCTGGAAAAAATATTTGAAGCACCTTGGTAAGATAATTATCCTAATAACACAATTGTACTGTTTGGCCACAAGATGTCAGCAAAGTAAGAATTTTCCCAGTAACTAAACCTTATGAAGATCATTTCTTTCTGAATTTATGGTGATTAAACAGCAATAAATCTGTTACTATATTCCAGGAATGACACCAAATCAATTTCATTTCCAAGCTCTTCTTTCCTCCTTTTAGTTAAGACAGCCATGTGGCTATATAGTAACACTCTTAAACAATGTAAACAATACAAAGTACAGATATAGAATATAGAACAAAAAGTAAAAATATGCTTTAACTCCTCTCCCCCAAATCCTAATGCCACGCTCAGAAGAAACCACTGTTAAAGTTTTTGTGTTTATCTTCTATAGACCTTTTCCCATGTATCTCCATATGTATATAGATTTACATAAAAAAGAAAAAGGATTTTTTAAAAAATGCTATATCAATTACATCAGCTATATATAATGTTTGCTGCCTGCTTTCTTCACTTAATGCCTTGGAGATTAAAAAACTAACGTCTTGGAGAGCTTCCTGTATCAGCAAAAACACCTCTAGCTCCTCCCTTCAACAGCTCAGCCGTATCACACAATATTCAGGCTGTGTCCCTGCTCCGATGAGTTGTTTCCAACCGATCACCGCCCTGGGTCACACTCATCCTGCCTTCTGTGCACTCCCAGTCTGGTTGGAACATGTCAAACTGCCCTCTGAGAGGACATGCCAGTCTCCACTGCCACACAGACGGGAAGACACAGCCCACTTCCTTCACCCACATAAATGGTTGTCATTAAAGTGAAAAGTGCACACGGGCCAGGAAACCTCTCGAAGGCTTCAAGTCTTAAAACAGTCAGTGGAAGACAAAGTTGTGGTTCCAATAACTGAGCAGAGAATGCAGACAGTGAGCAATGGCTTCTCTGTACACAATTATCTTCTTTTTTTTTTTAAATTTTATTGGGGAATATTGGGGAACAGTGTGCCTCTCCAGGGCCCACCAGCTCCAAGTCGCCATCCCCCAATCTCCAGGGCACAGCTCAGCTCCAAGTCCAGCCGCCGTCCTCAACCCCTAGTTGCAGGGGGCGCAGCCCACCATCCCCTGTGGGAACCGAACCCTCAACCCTGTTGCCGAGAGCTCGTGCTGCAACCAACTGAGCCATCTGGCTGCGACTCCGGAAGGTCAGCGGCAGCTCACTGTCTTCAATCTAGTTGTGGAGGGCGCAGCTCACTGGCCTATGTGGGAATCGAACCAGCAACCCTGTTGTTCAGAGCTCACACTCTAACCAAATGAGCCATCCGGCGGCCCCGACAACTATTTTAAATATGCCTGATTTAAGAAAATGTCTATATCTGGATCATGCTCAGACTAAGTTAACCTAAACGTCAGGGTTATATATCGTGTTTCCCCAAAAATGAGACCTAGACAGACAATTACCTCTAATGTGTCTTTTGGAGCAAAAATTAATATAGGACCTGGTCTTATATTATATTATATCCAGTCTTATAGTATAGTAAAATAAAACCAGGTCTTATATTAATTTTTGCCCCAAAAGATGCATTAGAGCTGATTGTCTGTCTAGGTCTCATTTTTGGGGAAACACTGTATTACTTATTGGAAGTCCAGGGTATACAACTTAAACAATGTAATAAATCTATGTCTCAACGTATCTAATGAGATCATTTTTTCCTTTGAGATTACAGACGTAGTATTTAAATTTTTTAACAGATAAGTGCCAGAGAAGGCATTAACAAGATAGACATGGAGCTCATGTTCCCCAACTTGTATTTTGACAGAAATGGCAAGGTAGAAAGTTAAATTAATCAAGGTTTTTCTTTTGCTACATCAGATAGTGGGGAGTGGGCAGTATTCTGGGTCAATAAAAACAGTGGTTTAGCTTAGCAATGCCTTTCCCCTTGGCTCTACCTTCTACCGTGTGGTAATCCAGGAACAGGTGAAGGACAGAGATACTGGAGAGTAAAACTTTCAAGAATCACAAGGCACCACTGTGATGGGTCCACGGCAGTGTCTGCTGAGGTCGGCACTGGAGCTGCGGTTAGGACTGAGACAAACTTGTTCCTCTCAGGCAGACGTAAAAACCTACGGTAAGACTATTTAGTCCTGAAACCTGGAAACACAAGTGGTAAACTTTGGGCAGGTGTGTGAGAGACATAAAGGGGTTCTGTGGCCAGGGCTGCGAGGAACCACCAAGGATTAATCCCTGCCATGAAATTCTGGAACAAGCAGCTGCTTTTCAACCTGCTATTCCGAAGCTGTTCTGCCTGAGCCACGTGTCTTCACCAGTAGGAGGAAAGTTCTAGAAGGAGAGGGATCCTGCTTTTGTTCACTCATTTGTCACCACCACTACTAGGTGCGCGTATGTGAGTCTTGAAAGAAGGGCAGTGGGCAGTGGCCTAGCGCTAACAGGCAGTGTAACAATATGAAGGAAGGGACAAGCAGCAAGGGAGCGGCACATACAATGGACCTTTTCAGGTGGTTCATTTCCAGACGATTGTAGCCGTTGCCTCCCTAGGTCTCGTGTCCAGTGCTGGGACCTGAGGCTCCTTCTTCCCAGACACAGTCCACAAAGCGGCTAGAAGCTGCAGGTTACCGACCGGTAGTTCTTCATGTTCCCACCACTGTGTGTTAGCATCTGAGATGCGGAATACTGAATGGCCTGGCCTGTTTTGCTAACATTAGGACAACAGATGTATTTTGTACTAGGACTGTAAGGTTAGCTTTACACTGTAAAAAAAACCTGTAGCTAACAGTGTATTAAAAAACATAAAATAAACAGAAAAAGCAAAAGCTATTTTTTTCCAAAAGCTCTTCTGACTGATATTACAGTTCATTTAAGCTTAAAGTAGCTAGACCACTTATGTATCTAATTATATGTTTTTAAACCAAATAAAGGAAAGGAGAATTATTGAATGTACCTTTATGGACGAAGCAGCATAGAGCATATCTTCCAGGGTGAAATGGCAACACTGGTTCAAATATTCTTGGCAAAATTCTTGAATCAGCTGCAGATTATACAGGCTATCAGCCAAAGACATGGTTTCTTTCAAACAAATATCTTCAAATAGGAAAAGAGAAAGGCAATGACTTGGGGTTAATTTCGATAATACATACATTTCATACCTATTTCATAATCAGCGACTTAGTACAAATACACGATTAGGTGGAATCTGTTTTAACAAACATACAGAGAAATACGGTGAGCATCATGCAGAAAGACTTAGGAACCAAGCACTACCTTACTCAACTATCCTCCTCAGGAGTATACATAAGTGTTCTTTTTAAGAAAGCCTTATTATTTATTAAATGTTGTCTTAAACATTTGTTACCATCTATCTACAGTTCAGAAATATTTCCCTGGAGCACTTACCCTCTAATCTGACAACCCCAGGACAGTAAAAATGAATGAGAGCAGCTAAAGCACAGCCATCGGTACCATCTTTCAGCAGATTTTCTACCACCGGAATGCAAGGCAGCTGCTTAAGCAATGTTTGTTCTTTCCTATAACGAGCCTACAATATAAAAAAAGAAAGAGATGAAAATAAAGAAGTACTAAACAACATACAGGAAAACTACATACCGTGGTCGAATGTTTCACGAATAAAATATGTCCAGAGAAATGAGAATTACTCACCAACACCCTTCTTTTCTAAATAACGCCAGAATTACGTGAACAAAGTGAAAAACATGGCAGCAGCACTTGCATCTTGAAGCTGGCACTTAATATAACATTGCACGGCTAATTTACATGAAATGACAGTTAGCCCAAGTATTTAACTAAAGAAGCACCAGGAACTGGTCTTGAAGACTCTGTACCCAAACCATCAGCTCAGCCCTCAGGGCCCAGGACAATTCCTCTAGGATAATGGTGGCCCCCTCTGGACTTTGGTTCTCCTAGGGAACTGCAAGAGTCCTGCTGCGGCAGAAAGAACACCCAACTTATCAAAACGGGGGCAAGGAGAAGAATCCGAGACCACCCTTAAAGGAAATTCAGGGATTAGAAACATGACTCTGAGGAACTGCAATAACACCCCCAAGACATTCTGGCTTATCATTGGCACGTTACAGAAACGCCAGTCAAGTGCAACAACGCTGCAACTGGAAAAACCCTCCCAAATGAGGTTTCATTAACCAGTAACAGAGCAAGTATAAGGGTTTTGGCTCCCCCTCAGAAAACAGGAGAGACTTTCGGTTGTTAAAGATTGCTCAGTGTGACTGGATAGACATTTATAAAACAGTTCTCTAAAAACGAGGCATGCTGTGAAACTTAGTGGGTAAGAGAACAAGCTCCCGAGACAGATAATCCAGGTTCCAACCCTGGTGCTGCCACTTACTAGCTCTGTGAGCATGGACAAGTTACTTAAACTCTCTTTTCTCAGTTTCCCCACCTGTAAAATGGGACTAACAGTACCTGTCTTCATAAGACCACTGAAGGATTAAACGAGATGCCGGACATAAAGTGCTATGTACACTACTGGGCACACAGCAGGAAATGCCTGTCACCGGCTCTCAGCTCTCCTAAAGCCGGGAAAAGCAACGCTGGAGATGTGATGATGATGCATATTCAGGTATTTTATTAGCAAAATATATGATTATATTGCTTACTGTTCTTCAAATAGTTTTTTTTTAATCAAAACTAATTTTTCTTTTAACTCCATCTAAACTGGTCATCTCTATATTTTAAAATATAATTATGAAATAAAATACTTTAGTGAGAATAAAAATAGAAAAAGAATGTACTGAAAGAGAAACATTTAATATTTGGTGGTGAAGCTAGATTTCCTTTCAATGGCAGCCACGGAAAAGCACATGTCTTCAGGAAGAAGGAGACAGTTACTCCTGTTTCTCTCTCACTGGCTACCCCAGAACAAGAACCATGGGATGTTTTCGCTCTTGAAGATTTTCAGAGAAGCTGGCTCTCGTTAACTGGTGCCGGCTAGACATCTACATTTAACAGTACGATCCAAACTCACAGAGTACCTATATTAAGAAAAAAATTACATACACGCACTATATAGATTTCTGAATTGACGATTTTTGCACAGTCCTTAGAAAACATCCTCACTTTGCTGCTAGTAGACAATTAAAAAATCAACCATAAAAAAGGGGAGAAGAGAAGGGAGGGAAGTGGAGAGAACCAGAGAAATCAACCAGTAGTGCTTCCAGCCCTAGGCTTCCTTTCTCACACTTGGTAAGCACAGTTCCAGATCCTTACACTACTTTCTTTAAGAACCAAGTAGTCCTTGGAAATCCTCCAGATTGCCTGCGCTTGCCCCCAGACTCCCCAGACCTCTAGCACTAGCCTGTTTTCAGCCTGCAGTCTGCACTGGACTGAGCTGAGCGCCCAGGGTCACGGAGAGAACTGGATTGTGTGCTTGTTCTATTGTTCTCTGCCAAGTAGCCCTCTGCACAAGTCACACACACACACACACACACACACACACACACACACACCCCTTTACTGAGCTTTAGCAGTAAACGTCTACAGCTCAGAACGACATTCAGACCCTTATGAGTGACATGCTGGAGCTGCATCAGGCAACCCAACTTTCATCTTGAAGTCGTGAGCGACTCCCGGACGGTCACGTGCAATACATGAAGCCACAGTCTCTTAGACTTGAACGTGCTATGTGCTGTGTCAACTCACTGCATGGAAACAGCCCCTGTTCTTCCCATGAGAGGAGAAATTTGGCATTTAAAAGGGGCAGCACACATTCTTTCAACATTATGTTGTATTTCTAAGTTCTATTTTTATTTCTGAGGGTGTAAAATACTTCTTAAGTGGTCTCACCCTGAGATTTAATCCTGAAAGATCAACCATTCAAGTCCAATAAGAATTGAATATAGTTTACATCCAATACTGGTAAAGATACAGAGAATCTGTTACTTTTTTATCACACACAGTATCCCCTATAATTCAGGCTGAAAAGAAAATGATTCTTTCAAAAAGATAATTTTAAAATACAAATAATTTACCATGCAATTAATATTCACTTTTACTAAAATTATTAAAACTAATGAGAATCTATATTCATACTTTTTTTAACCTAGTTACTGATGGTCTGTGAATATAGACAAGATTATATCAAAAGGATGCTTATACTTTAAATTATTTTTAAAGCTTCTAATCCAAATCTTGGATAGATTTTTTTTTTTATCGTTCTATTTTACATTAAGATCAAATACCTGAAAATCCAATGTCTATGTAGTGACTAACAGAATTACATGAAATGACTGTATCGGCAAGACAGAAACAATACTATGATTACAATTCTGGAGAGAAAATTGAAGTAGCTGGGCAAACTTACTGGAACCAGTTTCCAAAACCATTTGGAAGGAGACTTCAGAGGAAGCAGCAGAAACAAAGGGAAAGCAAGAGGTAAAGGGAAAATTCATCAGAATTATTTTCAATTAACAAGTTACAGTCAAGTTTCTGATAGTGGCATTCCAAGTCTATAGTTCCCACAACATTTTTTAAATGTTAATTAATACTTTCATTTAGAATATATAGGTTTATTTAAATTATAAATATATCCGGACAGAAATAGATGACAACCCATTAAATAAGAATCCATAAATTCACACAGATAATAGAGAGATGATAGACAGAGAACAGACTTGCTTGTAACAGAATCCTACCTAATCAGCACAGAAGAAAGGATGGAGTTAGAAAATGATCCTTTTGTGACCATCATCACAGTAAAATGGAATTCAGCTGGTATCATCAATGAATGCGAAATCTAGAGTGAGGGGAAACGCTGACGAGGGCAGGATATTTACAGTCTCAAATTACTTATTACAAAAGGAAAAATAACAACCATGCAGTCAAGAAACTAGGCAATATCTTAACTGATTCAAACTGACGTCATCTAGTGGGGCAAATGGGTACCATGTGCCTCTGGACAGAACACCACGAGAAGGACACAATTTATTACACACAGTATTCCCGTCTAAATTAAAGCACAACCTTAATCTAATTGTGAGCAAATATCAGAAAACCCCTAATTGAGGGGTATTCTATGAAAATGACCTGTATCCTTAAAAAATGTCAAGGTCATGAACAAAACTGAAAAGCGAAGGGAACTGTTTCAGTTTAAAAAAGACCAGAGATACGAAAACTAAATACATTACATAATCTTGGATTGGATCTTGTACTGGAAAAAATATATAAAGTACAATTGGGACAACTGACAAAATTGCAATGTAGGCGGTAAGTCTGATCAAAGTATCACCCTGACATTAAATTACCTGCACTGTGGCTGCGTAAGAGAATAGCTTTGTTCTTAGGATATACTTTGAAGTATTAAGGGGCAAAGGGGTGTGATGTATGCCACCTCTTCCAAATGCTTCAGAAAAACGTACATTTGTGTGTGTGTGTGTGTGTGTGTGTGTGTGTGTGTGTACATATATATACACACACGGAGAGAGAGGGGGCACGAGCAAATGTGAAATTGATGAATCTGGGTAAAGGGTAGATAGGGTTCTTCTACTTATCTTCCATTTTTTTCTCTGAAATATTTTAAAAGAAATGTTCTTAAGAAGTCCTATGAAGTCTACACCAACCCAAATCTTTGTAGAGTCTTCTGTCCAAATGCACAAGACTACTGACCTATACAGCTGGTGGAGGAATCTAATTTCTATAGCACTCTTAGGCAAAGGTTAAAACCATGCTACTAGGAAATCTAATACATCAATCTCTTCAGGACAAATCATCTTGATAAAATGCTATTTGGAGGAAAAAAATCATGGTACCATCTCTGAATTCTAAAAATGTTTAAAACGCCGAGTTCCTCCCTTAACTACACTGAATGAATGAGCTGATAAAACAACAGGGGCATTCTCCAGAACGGGGGTTCTGTGTTAGCAGTAAAGGCGAGTCAGTTACTGTGAAAGAGAAAAGGGACCAAGGAAAGAACGTAATAAGCACTGACCACAAAAGTGCACACAGGATAAATTGTAACAATAGAATGGAATCTTAAGGGAAGAATTCTAAACAAGGCAGGTCAAGTCTTCACAATTATTTAAATAAAATAGTAGTGTGAAAAAGGAAACCACGGTACATCTAAGAGTCAAACCAAATAATGCATCTGAGAATGATGTACTGTATTAGAGCATCAAGTGTCTGTTTTATATATTTATCTACATATGAAATAGACAAATAAATCAATTACATCATCACAAATTAATGTTTCCAAAAGTAGGCTCCAAAGAACACTTATTCTATGAGATATTAGTATATATCATTCATAAAGAGTTTGAAAACTGAGGATGTTTGGGAAACAGCTAGACAGGCTCCTTAACTAGGCACTGACTTGCTAAAATGAGTTGTGATATTCTTAAAAGAGCACAGACCAGGCAGCGTCTCCCAAACATGTGTGACTTCAAACCCTTTTCTCAAATAGTATCTTAGGTGCTTTTTGATGAAATGGAGTTGAACAAAAAAGTGGGTTATGGTTTTTAATTGCTAAGGTGCTTTGGTTAGGGTGGAAATTCACATGGGCGGAGGTAATCGGGCAGAGCATACACTACTCTCACTGGGAAAGTGTAGTCTATTTTGAGACCATACCTTTAAATGAAAAGCAATTAGAGCTCAGTGAATGTCTTTTCTCCAAAGGTAATTCTTTCATCCAATTACCACCGCCCTGTAGAACACCTCGCCAATATTTCTCTTTAAAAAGTGGCAAATGTTACACTGAGTACACATGTGTCTTCAATATTTTGAGAAACGAACTTGACTCTCTCTATCGTTACTATTCTAAGCTTAAGAACACAAAGCCATAAATTCAGTTCTGTCAAAACCACCCAAATGGCCCCTCGCTGTTCCCAAACGTGCCTTTTACTTGCAACTTAATGCCTGCACTTGGGTCACTCCCTGTGGCCGAGTGCCCTACTTTGCAAACACGGCCGTGACACCTGCTCAGACCCTGTCCAGGCCCACTGCCTCACGCAGGCCTTAGACGCGTCACTGCCACAGTTATCATAAACCTGCTAGTGATGTCTATCTTATCTACCTACCTACCTACCCATCCGTTCATATATACGCGTACATGGAAGTTCATGATAACCAACCTTTCGTTTTTAGTACTTTACGTTTACTAATATACTGAGAAGGGAAAATCTGAGAATCACTTTAGTAACAGAATTTAGGAGCCATTTAATCCAACCTTTAGTTTTGACAGATAAAGAACACGAGGCCCACGAGGCCGCCAGCGGCAGGACCAGTCTGACTTGACGTCACTATTCGTGCTGCCACAGCACTTTGCACAAACTCTCTAAGAGAATGAATGCTGGCCTTCATGTCACGGGCTATACCCTTTAGAGATCTTTAAAGCAGGGTTGCCAAATTTAGCAAATAAAACTACAACATATTCATGCAACTTATACCAAAAAACTATTTGTTGTTTATTTTAAATTCAAATTTAACTGGGCATCCTACTTTAGAATCAAAAGGAGTATTAGAAGCAAAGGGCAAGTTGAAAAAAAAAAAAGAGAAAATCACATTAGCAAACTGAACAAGACATTTTCTAGGCTGGCACTGCTTATAACGCCTGTCTCTTGGGACACCACCAACTCAACAATCAGAATACATCATCAGAGGACCTGATACCTAAAGCAATACCTTTGGATTTTAATTTTGGCCCAACACTAGTAATACACAAGCATCCCACAACCACCACACATATCTTACCAAGAAGATGGCTGTGAAAAGAAGTTTCACGAAACGAGAATCTCTGACAAGGACAAAAGGTAAGATGTGCTATCACCCAACAGCGTGGGCTCTGTCTGCAGCTGCGTGGGTCACAGACAACAGGACAGGCACCTGGGCAAGGCCGTTAGTGTCATCACTTAGGCCAATGCCATCGTCACCTCATTCCTGGTTAGAGCCAGGAGCAAAAGTGGGGGCGAGGTTACACACATCTCCAAGGCAAAGGTCTCAGCCCCTGCGGGATGGGAACGGGACAGGCTGGGGAGCGCCAGGGAGGAGAGGCTGGTGGAAGGCAGGCAGAGGGAGCACACAGTTTGGGGTGAGGGGCAAAGCGGTTTCCGTTCTACTTCAACTTGAGCGGAAAGGACGTCCACAAAGATGAAGGGTCAAGCCCAGGCAATACTGTCAGGAGCTGTCAGTAAGCTAAATGGGGGTCACTGGATCCCCAAACATCAAACTCAGACAAAATCCTAGGTGGTCTTCCCCAAAACTTTTTCACTGAAGTTGGTAATACCCCAACAGCTTTCCCTTTCTTTCCTTCTTTCTCTTTCTCTTCTGACAAGTACCAGTGACCAGTAGGGTCAGCCCAAAATGAATACAAGTGTGGGATAACCCTGAAGAGGAATGGAATACCACTGAATGGAAAGCAAGGCTTCTGAATACTGATAACTTCTTAGACCTCGATTCAAAGACTATCCATGTTTAATGGGCTCTTATTATAATCCATTTCAAAACATGTAAGAAATACTAAGCTGTAGAAAATATACTTGTGGTCTTAGCGTATCACAAGCACAAACATTCTAAGAAGAAAACTCTAAATGCTGTTCAGGAATTTTTAAAGAATGAATCCATGTTACCATTTCTTCTTTCTTCACAGAATGACCACTGTACAACTTACAATTCCTGGAATATAATTATAGGGCCCTAGTCATTAACCATTTTCGCTAAACACCACCATCCAATTAAGCTTCACTTTGTTCTTCTTCACTGTGTACACCACTTACGTGGTATTTATGGCATGTCTTTCTAGGATACAGTTCCCATCATCAAATAACAACTTAATGAACACAACTGGTAACATTTCCCAAAACAATACACAGATGTGAACATATGTCGAGTCTCATAAAGGCACCCATTTTTTCTTTGCAATATCTACCTTTTGACCTCCTGGAGTTTCAACTGTGTGATGTTCTTTCAATTTCTGTTCTTGTTCCATTATGTCTTTCAAATGTTCATTTACCTTAAAATACAGAAACATCAATTTGAAATTATATTTATATATAACAACATGTATCTTAAAATGTCTGTGGTCAACTTCTGATGTTAAATGACAGTACCAATCAAATGAAGAAAATTTCATTTTCCCAACCAGAAAAAAGTACAGGTGTTACATTTGATAACCTAAATTCATCATTAATTTATTAACTGTTGTTGAGCACCTACTGTGTGTCAGGAACAGGTTGGAGTGCTGGAGAAGAAAAGGTATTCGGTAACTTCAGTTTTAATGCTTAGGAAGCAGTAAAACTTTTTTTGGTAAAAATTTTACAATCTCTTTTAGGACTAGTAAATGAAAATTATTTTCCCTAATGTTGCACTGGCAATAGAAACCACTTTGAATCAAGTTCTGAAGCAGTGACGTCACAGATACGCCCTGGACTGTACGTGGGTCTAAGTATGGTCAGAAGGCCAGTTAAAATACATGAAAAATTTTTGCATGTGGAAGCTTTTTGAGGTGGGCTAGTTTATTTCCTATTAGATTGCTCAAATAGCCCCCACTGCAAAATGGTTAAGAAACAGTCTCCCTAGTGCAGAAAATATTTATTGAGCATATTTACACAATTTTGGATTTTGAGTTAAAGATTTTAAGGTCACTCTAGTAATAATAAATAAACGTTTAATTAATAATGGCACTCTAGGAAATATTAACGCCATTATCAGCTGCTATAAACACTAAACTAAATGAATAATTTTCTCAACTCTATTGCCTAAAATTCATATCACTGGCTAAAAAAGGTGACCGGAGAATTTGAAGTTACGATAAATGGAATTAGCAACAGTGGCCGAGGGTCTTCTCTGTTTGTGATGTTATCTAAGGCGTTACAAGGGGTTTAGTCAACACACTGGGTCACTTTGGCTTGTGAGGCTGCCGCGCTCCGAGACCTCCCAGAGGGCCACCTGGCTGCATAAAACACTCTGAGAGACAGCGGAACAGAAGAGACCCGGGTCCGACTCAAAACCCCCATTACAAGCTGTGATCTTAGCAATTTCTTGACATTGCTGAACGTAGGTGCTGGTTTGAATAACACCTGCTTCCCAGTGAGGTCTGGGGGACATGGCTCTAAGACGGTCCCCAGGGAGGCCCTGGACTGTGGGCAGGACCTGCCATTTGCTTCCAACCAACAGAACGGAACACAACCAAGGGGATAGGATATCACTTCTGTGATTGTGACCTAACGCTGTCATTTCTATCTTGCCAGCAGACTCTCTCCTGCTGGCTTTGATGAAAAAGCTGCCATGCTGGGAGCTGTCCCACGGAGAGGCTCACATTGAAGGCAGCTTCCAGCCGACAGCCAGGGAGAAACGGAGGCCGTCCGCCCACCTGCCCGAAATGCATCCTGCCAACAACCACCTGAGCTCGGAAGCAGATCCTGACACGGTTGAGCTTTCAAATAAGCCCCACGCCGGGCCAACACCTCAACTGCAGCCGTTGAGAGGCTATGAAACGAGGTGTACCTAAGCAACGCCTCGGTTCCTGACCCTCAGACAATGGTATCATGAGATGCTATAAAGAAGGAAGTCAGTAACTGAGATACGGAAAGGCTGCTGTGTAAGCAGTGTAGTGTGTGATAATCATTATACCATGAGAGCGAGTGGAGACTAAAAGAGATAATGTGTAAAAGGTACCAAATAAAGTGCATGGCACATGGCACACACTCCATAAATGGAAACCGCTGCCATTATTTAGAAACACCTCCTCAAAGTCATGGCAGGTAGTTCTGTATCTGTGAGGGCTTTGGAAACCCTACTCAAAATACTTTGAGCTGATGTCATGGTATACATCACCCAAAACACCAAAATCATAATTACAAGACAATTTTACACGTTGATAATTCATTAACTCCTAGAATAGGGAGAACACAAAAAAACTACAAGACAGGTGACTTAGAGTTATTTAACTACTTGGGTACACAAAACGGATAAATGAAATAATCAGCTTCATAATTTTCAAACCCGTTCCCAAATGCGAGGAGAAAGTTCTACTATCCACACTGAAACATGACATCCCTTGGGCAACTCCAGGATAAAAGCTAACGGTTTGTGTCAGAGAGCCCACCTTGAGTTACAGGTAGGCCACCTCGTGAACCAGTGCTGAGGACCAGTGACCCAGAGAACGACGGAACAAAAGTTGGCTCCAGCAATACAAATTAGTTAAAAACACATGAGCTAGAATGACACATTCATTTTAAAATACCCATTAATTTAAAAATATACACTAGCTTTTATTTTTCCATTTTAAAATATAAAATAGTAATGTGTATCCTTGCCTTGATATATGTGTAAGTCTGAGGTTAGTCAATATTTTCACTTCCCTCCTGAACACACAAATCTTAGAGAGGCTTTAATTCAAATCACCTCCTTTCATCTTCCATGCTATTTTTCCTACAATTAGTCCTTTCTAACGGGCCTCAGAATTAGACACTACGCTGATTTCAATAACACTTACTTAACCTTACCCATGTATATACCAGTTTCTCCTTATCATTGCTTCCTGCATCCCACTACTTTCTTCTAGGTTCGATTTCTTTCTTCCTGAAGTACACCCTGTAGTGATTCTCTAGGCAAAGGCCTGACTGATAAACTAGTGGTCTTTAAACAAATCTTGATTTCACCGTTAGTCCTGAATCAAAGGCACAGAAACCTGGACTTATGGTTATTTCTCCTCAGCACCTTGAAGAGTCTGCTGCACTGTCCTTTGGCTTCGAAGTCTGCTGCCCCTCACTGTGTCATTCCTTTCAGGGACTGTCTTCTATTTTCAGAGTTCTGCGATTCCATTACTATACTACCTGCAGGTGTGGCTTCATTTTAATTTATCCAGGTTGGAACTCACTGTGGTTCCTGTATTTGAAAGTTTACATCTTTCAATTGTAGAAAATTTTCATTCATTGTCTCCTCAAATATATTCTCTCCCGCGATCTCTTTTTGGAATTCCAGTCAGGCCACCAGGCACGTCCATCAGCCTCGATTTCCTATATTCTATCTCAGCTCGCTGGGCTTCAGTCGGGGTCACTTCCTCTCAGTTAACTAACTCCCCCCTCAACTATGTCTAATCTTCTGTTTAAACTGAGTTTTCAATGACTAAAATTTTTCATTTCTGAAGTTTTATTTGATTCTTTTTCCAACATGCCTTCTGCGGTGCCTTATTCCTTCCTATGGTTTTTCTCCATGTTTTGTTTTCAGTCATTTCAGCATTTGTTTGTATCGTCTTTTTCAGATTGTTCTCCTTTCTGACGACGTTCTGGGAGGGGAGATGTCATGTTATGTTTACTTCTGACTCTTACATGTGCTCCTTACTTCTTCACGAGCGTCATAACTCTTGATTGTCAGGACTTTTGAATCTGCAGAGAAGAGTCTCCCTCCCCCACCGCCTGGGAGAGTCCGACAGCTGTGGGTCTGCACGTGGCCCTTCAGAGCAGGTACACGTGCTTCGTGGCGCGTGCAGGAAAGGCATCGCGGGCCCAGCCCTGGCCCGTCCGCGAATTGCTTGCTATCTCCTGCTTGCTGGTGCTCCGCTTCCACATGCCCAGTCATGGAGGCCTCTTTCCAGACCGAGAGGCAGACCCCCCATCAGCTGCAGACGATTATGGCAGTCTTGGTCTTCTGGCCAGAGGCCGCTTTAGGCACAGGCAGGAGAACCAGCTGAGTGGGACCTGGGCGGGGAGGGGAACTTTCTGGGGGAAGGTTCTCCTTGGTCACAGAAGAGTCCAGGAGACCTTCTCCTTTTTGCTGGATGTTGTCGTGACTGTGTGTGACTCCTGGACTCACCACTGCCACTGTACAACCATGACTAGGAATGTCATATACAGTTAAGATGACAAAACAGAAAAGACGGAAAGCGCCTGCATTCACAATGCTGCTGCTGAGCCCCAAATTACTCTCCCTGGACGTGCCCGGCCTCCAGACATCTTGCCATGTGAATAATGAACCCCTTAAGCTGTGTTGAGTTGGGTGAAGTCAAGGAGATGGTGAGAATCAAAGGCTCAGTGACGTGGAACCCATGATGAAGTTGCGCATTGTACTGCTGGGGTATTAGAGTAAGTGGAGGAGTGTTCAAGAGGGAGACGGCTACGTGGGCGTGCAGGTCACGGAGTGTCTGATGGCGAACTGGTCTGGGATGTGCCCATGATTCTCTATAGCGAAGGAGGAGCGGAGAAAAAGATCACCACAGATGGAAAACAAAGGAACTCCGGGACCAAGTGTTAGATGGGCCTTCTCTCTGGACTCGCAGGTCACGGGTAACGATGACAGAGGTGGGGGTCTTACACTTAGCGTCTGTTCCAAGCTTCACAGAAGCACTCAAGGAAGAATACCTGAAGAGAAAGCTGCTTTGGGATCTGTTCAGGTCTTGCTCACAGATAAGGTTTAATCTTCTCTGGGTGATAGTTGTAGATGAACCAGAATCAAGGGGAATTAACCACACCAACTGGCAAAGGGAGCGACAAACTGACAACCTAACCAGCATCAGGGCACAAATAACTAATCACAGTTCCATAAAAGTTTCCAAGAAGATTTTAGAATCGACATAATCTTATGCAACTCAGTCAAGCAAACCTAAGAATCATCTCATTGGAAACATGAAAAATGATTTCATTCTTGGGTTCCAATCATATGTACCGAACAGCCACAGTGTGTAAAGTCTGAGTGCTCTGAATTCTGTAATCATCTGATATGAACTAGTTTAATCATTATGAAATATAATCATATATATTACAGAATATGTAGAAATCTATTGTCATCATTTTAACAGTAGTTTTTGTTTTGTTTTGTTTTGTTTTTAGGGAATGGGCAATTTTAACAAGATTCCATAGCTTTAGCTTTCACTTTGATTTAAAACAAAAAGAGTAATGGAGTGTATCTTAGTCCGTTCAGGCTGCTATGACAAAAACCCCATAGGCTGGGGCTTCTAAACCACAGACACGGATTTCTCACAGTTCCGGAGGCTGGCAGTCCGAGATCAAGGCCTCGGCAGATAAGACGTCAGCTGCCTCCGGTCCATCACCCTGCTGTGTCCTCACATGGCCCAAGAGGCAGGCAGGGAGGTCTCTGGGTCGCTTTATAAGGACACTGGTCCCACTCCTGAGGGCTCTGCCCTCCGACCCGATCACCTCTCTCAGGCCCCAGCTCCTAACACCGTAAACATATGAGCTCCGGGGGACACACGTTCAGCCCACAGCAGAGAGGCACAGTGGAATTGCAGGTTTCCCTCTTCCTGGTGATGGGACTCCCTCCGCTCAGGTGAGTATACTCCTACCTTGTTTATCCAGTACAGGACAGCATCCTCGATGTCATAGGGCAGGTCCGAGGCTTGGAAGAACGCGGAATACTGCTGAGCGCAGGCAACGACTTTCTCTACACTGACCATTTCTACGGCGTAGGCCATCATTAGGGCGTCCACCATCGCCAAGTGAGCGCTCTGGAATACAAGACAAGAAAGAGTGCCAACTTCCAGTTTCAAACTGCCCTTTGTCTATTTTAAATACTAGTAACATTTCCTAACAAACAGCAGGACTAAAGACTGCCGAGGATGGGATTTGTAAGCGAGCACAGACGGTGACCGCTCAGGTGAGCTCAGGTGCCATGCAAATACTCCTGAGAGCCCACGCCGGGGACACTCATCGCTGAAAGACGTGCCTTTTCCTATTTGTGATGATGCCATAATCATTTACTCAGCAACGTGATTTACCAACGGCAGTGGCCTCTTCGACTCTGCTCTTTCCTCCCGCCTCCCATTCCCGTAGTAAAACCTCACAGCTTCTGCTTCTGAAACGGCTTGCAAACCTACCCTTTTCTTCAGTCTGACGGCCACAGTCGCACCTCAGGCTGGCAACACCTCTCACCCCTGAGCACGCAGAAACACCTCCACTGGGTGCCCTCGCTCCAGCTTCTCCCTCATCCTGCTGGTCCAGCACAGAGCTTCTAGTCCTCCCTTCCGCTTCTGTGGTTGTTTTATATTTTTAAATTCAAAAGTGTTACATGGGGTTCTTAAAATGCCCAAACGATACAAAGTATCTAAAGGAAGTACCCTCCTCCCCTAGTATGTCTCCAAGTCTGCTATGTATTGTTACAAAAAAGTTGAATGTGCGCCCAACAGCTAGACACGCACACACCGACTCCTACCATTTGGCACCACGAACCGTGCTGCCGCCTGCGTCTCTGGCACAATTCTTCATTGTGGGCTCCTGCGCCCCGAGGACCACACTTAACTTCGGGTAGATCTAACCTGCTCTCTGGAAAGGCCGAAGCAACCCTGGCCTCCCACCAACAGTGTCACCATTGTGCCACCCTCGCCTTTGTGCCAACGGAAGATGCCACTGAGTTATAATCACCTGTATCAGTCGGAAAGGTTAAAAACCCTCTTTTGTCAACTTCGCATTTCTCTGATTAACAAGGAGGAGCCTCTTTTTCTATGTTTAACAGCGATCTGTGTTTTTTCCGTGGAAAACTGCCTGCTCATAGCTGTTGCCTATTTTTCTCTGTGGGACGTTCATCTTTCCTGATTTCGAAGCCCTCGTCCTGTATGAGATACGTTAGGTCTGTGTCAGTCAGGTAGCACTTTCTTTCTCCCACTGTGTCTCTGGGTTTTCAGTCCTATTTATAGTGTTAGTTTGCCGCCCAAGTTCTAAACACTTATTTGAATTCTGACTTCGTCATGGGAAGGAGGACATGGGGGGGTGTCTTTAAAAGCTCCCAGAGGACACAAATGAGCAGCCAGGGTTGAGAAGCACTGACTCACCCCCCCTGCGGTCGTCACCTGCACACCTGGAACGTAATTCCAGGTAGACTGCAGGACTCCCGAGGGCAAGGGCGGTACCTCAGTCAGCTCCACATTCCCTACCCCAGTGCCCACCTGGCAGCTGGAGAAAGGCCAGCAGGGCCTCCATGCTTTCCATGGCTCCTCGCATCCTTGCTTGTCTGTCTCTCCTCCTTTCTGGGCCCCGCCCAGAGAGCATCTCCGCAGAGAGGTCTTCCCTGAAGATCATGCCTGCCCTCCCCACCCAGCGATTCTTTATCAAACCATGCAGTTAACATTATGTGATGTCAGCTGATTTGCATGTTTTCTGCCCACTACGTTGTCCCCTCTTCTCCTACCTCTACTACAGATACTTCATGAGAAGAAGTATGAGTGGCCAATAAGCACATGAAAAAACACTCAATTACATTAGTTACCGGGGATGCCCATTAAATCTACGAGGAGGCACAACACCCAAAGGGTTGGGGAGGACGTGGAGTAACTGGAACACACTGATAGCAGCAAACGAAACTCAGCCACTCGGGGAAACTGCTTGGCAGCTACTCAGGATTCACACACTCTTACATATGTACGGCCCACCGATTCAGCTCCTACGTAGCGATCCAAGAGAAATGAAAATACATGTCCTGCCAGAAATGGGCACAAATGTTCATAGTTGCTTTATTTGTCATCAGCCCAAACCTGGAAACACCAATGTCTGTCACCTGGTGAGGGAACAAACTGTGGCGTTCGGACGGGGAGTAATAGTAAACACTAAAAAGGAACAAACAACATACAAAACGTGGGGGAATCTCAAAAACAGGAGCAAAAGAGTCCAGTCATGCATTCATTTAGATGAAATTCTAGAAGAGGCAAAACAAATCTAGTGACAGAAAGGAGATGAATGGATGCCAGCGGGTGGGGTGTGTGTTGGGAGCTGAGAGCAGAGGCACAAGGGAAATGGTCGGGGCAGGAGGGTGATAAAAATAAGTGTTTTATATTGTAACTAGAGCAGTATTTACACGAGTATATGCACTTGTCAGAACTCAAATTATTTACTTTAAAGACGCATATTTTATGGTAAGTTACGCCTCAACAAAGTTGATTTTTGGAAAGAAAGCTCTGACCTTAGGAAGTTGCTCAGACTTCAGCAAAGCTCATCTTCTTCATCTATTAAATGTGGATAATACTTAACTTCTCACCTCACGTGGCATCAAATGTGATGGATATCAAAGTATTCTAAAAAGTCCTAAGTGATATCAAGATTCACAGTGTCCCTATTACTTCAGGCATTACACAGTCAGTGTGTAACTATGGGATTAGCCTAGAGAATAGTTTAGTATCTAAAGATTATCTTCCAACTCCATGGTAATCATTGATTTTTACGTTTTCCCAAACGAATGCTGCATTAACGAATCCTTTATGGAATTAAATCAGGAGAGTTCGATACAACGTGCCCGGCCCACTAACGGTGGGGTTGCCAGGGAGCCATCAGAGATACATAAGCAGGAAAAAACAACAAGAACACGGAGACAAGAGAACATGGCTGATTCTACCCCACAGTCAAGATTTAAGTGCAGAACACACGAGGAAGTATCTTCCCCATGTCCTAACGGTGGTGACCTGGGCATGGTTTATTTTGAGGATATTTACATATGGCAGCTCAGGCTTGTCCACCAGCACTCAGCATAACGCAGCTACCCGAGCCAACAGCGTGTGGTGACAGCTACGTTCTTTCATCTGCTGACCGCTGTGACATTCCTAGTACAGTCTTACCAGGCACATATGGTGTACTTCAAAGTATGTTTGCATTTTATAGCTTTCCAGATCTGAAAGTTTTCCAGGCACATGCAATGCGGAGCCAAAAACGGCTTCAAATCTCAAAATCTACAAGTTACATCAGATACACTGAAATATGCTTTATCATATAAAAATAACCATCAGTAAATGCTCCACTTAACACTCAAAAAATTGCCTGAAAGGAAGTTTGTCAGCAAATTTCTTTCAGCTGGGTGTGTATGAAAAATATGCCTGCCGTACGAGCTTTCCCAGAACAAAAAGAAACTGAAGCACACGAGGTTAGCACAATCACAGCTGCCCTGCCACCCAGCCCGGCTGCATCTCCCAGCAGTGTCCAGGAGAAAGAGAAAAGGAGGTCCTGATGTGACCCTGGTGACGAGGGAGGTTACACCCCAAGTTTTTAGAAACTTTCAATTCAACTGAAAGTTGAACAACAGCCAGGAAGTTTCCTAAGAATCTCACAGATAGGAAGAAGTGTGAATACCTTCCCCAACCTGCCAAGTACCACGAGGTGACTCACCCACGTCCTTCTACACAAATGTCTGTTGGCAAGCATTGCCCAGACTAAGACCCCAAACAAACTCGACCTAAGCCGGCCACCTGGCCTCCACACACAGACACTGGCCAGAGCCCAGGAAGCGACAGCTACAGGGCGAGGAGAGAGCTGCAGATCTAGGAGGCGGCTCACTGGCAGGAAATTGTACGCTTACTTGAAAGGAGTCGGAGTATACGAACCAGTGTGCTCAGAATGGATGCGAGTCAGCCACAGAGCGGGCATTTTCCTTGCCCCCCAAACTAACCTGGTGACATGGTTCTCAGAAACTGCTCTGACCTACAAAACACTGTCGAGCCTTCACTCTGTTAACTAAGGTGAACAAATATATAAAGGGATCAAAAGACTGTTGTGGGTTTTTTTTTTTAACCCTCTCAGCTGGTAATACTTACTTGATTGATTTTTCAAATAGTTGACAAGTATTGCCCCAATAAAATGCCACCTCAATAATTTTGATAGATCATGACATATATAACACCTTTAAAACAATTTGTAATGAATCATTAACTACTGACATTATTTAAACCGAAATTCAAATTTAGGTCATTACAAATTCAATAAGTGCTGCTCTTATGTATCAATAATACTGCTATCTAACAAAAGAAAAACTGAAAAAAAAGCTGTGTTCCTTGTATTTTCAGGCTTTCTCCAGTAATATTCTCATAGTGAAATGGAAACTAGTGGTATGGCATAAACTCTGGTTAAGCTGGGAAGGAGAAGCTTATTACAGGCGAGTGGTATCCAGGCATGCCACTGTAATTAATATGTAATTAATAAAATATCAAAATATCCAAAGAATTTCTCAACCTATATGCCTCATCATTTAAAACTTTTAAAAAAGAAACTTTTAGTTTTTTATTTCAAAACTACTTTAGAAAAATCTGAGATCATTCTTAATATACCTCATGTTCTACATTTATTAAACAGATGGGTTAAAATGTGAGATACGCGACCAGAAAATGATTAAGTAGCAAAATGACGGAACAGATCAGAAGAAAGCAGGCATGACAGAGAACAAGACTGACAGACTCAGAGCGGTGCCGTGCTTCGTCGTGCACCTTTGACTGTCTCCACAGGCTCGTCCAGGCAGCACCTAATATCTGTGCTTCTTCCTGACAGTTCTAGCCCTGGCCTCTCCCTCACTCTAACCCATGCCCTTCCTGGCACCTGAATCCCACATCCTCACCTAACCATCACCACTCAGGTGATTCCCAAGGTGTCCTCAGCGCAGCATCGCGAGGCATCTCTCCCTGGATGTCCTGAGGCATCTGAAACTTAAACCCACCCAAACTAAACGCATTATTCCCTCCACCACGGCGTTTCCACCGCTCAATTCCCTCCTCTCTCTCTCTCTCTCTTTTCCCTAGTCTAATAGGGGTCGCTACAATGTATCCTCAGCCTGCTTAGTTTAGATTACATGGTCTCATTATTTCTATTTTTAAAAATGGAACTCTGATCATTTTAAAACGCCTTTGGTTCTAAACATGCACTGACAAGGGACTGGGCAAATCCACATGGTCTTTTCAGATCACAGAGTATCGTGAGACGGGGTCTACATTCGCTCACATGGAAAGATCGTTAGGAAGCCTTTCCATCCTCTCCCCCACCAACTCCACAGTTTGCCACGGCCCCTCCTCCCCTAATTCCACCTCAGGACTCTGCTTAATTTCCCCATTTGCTTACAAGCAAATCTGTCCGTGATTTGTGCAGATTTCTGAAGCAAAGAAACTGCTGGGCCTCATTCATCATCTTGCGCGGGGCAACTAGGCAGAAGCCATTGGTCACCAACTACCCTCTCTGGATCTTACCTGCTCTTCCCAAAAATGGTTCTGGCCAAATGCAGTAACACTCTGAATTAATTTTATAATTAAAATATTTCTCGATCAATACAGCACTTCTATATGATGAAAGAATTTGAGCAACAACCTAAAATCTACTGTAACTGGACTTAGTTTCTAAAATATGTCCTTGGTTTTAACAGATCTATTTATATCGGAAGCAGGCTTCACTTCATGAAAACGAACTGGGGAAAATGCAGGATTAATTAATTGTGAAATTTTATTTCGGCTTTGAGGTATGGCTGTTATATGAAATCGCATGATATTTAAAAAGTACAATATGGTGATTTAATCTATGTATATTAATCGTTAAATTTTAAACAACGTGGCTGGACACAAAAAGCCCAGGTAGAGAGGGAGGTCGGCAAATGATCGTGTCTAATTGAAACCAAAAGTCCACACCCTTTTCCCCATGATTATTTGAAAGTGGACACTTGTGTTAAAATGATAAAGTAGAAAGCTAATAATCATATCAATTAATTAGATTCTCTCGGTAAACTCCATGAGTTCAGGAGCCTCCTCCAAACACCGCACTGGAAGCTCAATGAACATGTATTTCATGAATAATTACAGCTCACTATTCAAATCTGTATGGAAAAAAAAAGTGAATCTCCACCACTCCTCAGTAGTAATTCTGAATGACTTCTCTTTCGAAATAGTGTATTTAATTCTTAATGGAAACCTTCAGTGCATCTCCTGCTCACCCCCGAGTGGGCATGTGCCCTGGGCCAGGCTGGGACATGACAAACATGGTCGCGGGGCCTGTCTTTGTGCAGCTGATTCTGTCTGAAGAGCACATTTCCATGGGCCTCGCTGGCGGAGCCACTGGAAAGTAACAAACAGCTTTCCTCTTACGAGCTGATGTGAGGAATCCCGCCTTGGCTCCAGCAGGTAAAAATAAGCTGAAATTCATAACCCACCTTTACTAAAAAATGACTTCTAGAAGTTAAAAAAAGCTTTAACAGACTTAGAGTATATCTTTCCAGCCTCATTTATCAGAGAGCAACCAAAGGCTTAATAACAAGATGTAACTGAGCGTACTGTGGTGAGCATTTTACAGCAAATACACTTATCAAACCACCATGTTGTCCACCTAAAACTACCACAATGTTCTACGTCAACTACATCTCAAAGATGAAATAAAAATACAACACAAAAAGAAAACACGGGGATAAGTGCTATATCCGTTTCCTTTCAGATAATCACGCAAGACGCCCTATCATGTCTCCCCCAGTAAGCTGAGGATTTTTCAGAGTACTTTGATCAATGTAGACAAAAAATCTAGACAGGCCTTCCCCGACCACATCCTACGAAAGTAGCATGTCCCACTCCTTCCAGCTCCTTCTTCTTGATTTATTTTCTTCAGAGCATTTATTATTGTCTGAAATTATTACAATTTTCTTATGTTTTTACTGCTTGTCTTTGCTACTAAAATATTAGCTTGGTGATAGAAAGAGCCTGGTCTGCTCATACTGCATCCCCAGTAGAAAGTGAGACATTGAAGAATAGGAAACTCTTTTTAATCACAGCAGATAATACACAGTACATAGCAGAAGCTCAATAAATTAACGAGGAAGTTAATGAATGGCCTGACTGACTTCGGTTTTATTATAAATATAAAAAGGAGTTTTGAGATCATGTGGTAAAATAAGTACCATTCATCAATTATTTCTGTAAGAAAGTAAACTTCGAGTTCTAAATAAATTATTACAAATAAACACTGACTCAAACGTAATAAACACAGTTGTAAGATATAGAAAGAGAATGTGAATTTGTTTATGATGTTAGCTAGAAATTATGGAATCCAAATTAGCTCCATGATTAATGGGGTACAAAAAACTGAGACTGAGCATTATCATGAAGGGAAAAATCCCTGTTAACAACAGCTATGAAAATTTAAAATAATTTGTCACAGACATGTTCTACTCATAAATTTGCAAGGCATTGTTATACAAGGGTGACTAGATATTAATATCTCAACTACTAATGTGATGTTACATTTGTATAATCCTTTTACTCTGAAGTGCAATTTTTAATCTTCTTAAATGAGGAAAAGATTTTTTCAAGCTTCTACATGACCAAATGACACGGCGTTCCAACAGATGGCGGAGCCACCGAACGGCCGCCGAGCAGGCGCAGTATGTCGGAGGGAGGGAGGAAGAAACAGCAAGAAGAGGGACAACGCAGTGTCCCTGAGATCAGTGTCTCTGTTCTCACCACCTTTCAAGCATCCAGCAAAGACGGGGTAACGGGGATTACCCTGAACATTCTTACACATCAAGAAACTCACATCCACCCTGAAGACCCCCCCACAAGTCTGCTTCCCCCTCTGTTGGGAGTCAAAGGCGACAGTTACTCCCAGGACATGAACATACAATAATAACACACCCTCCCAGACGGAACAGAATGGGTCAAGTGCCCTGGAAAGAAGCTTGGGCAGATTCCCAGGTAGCAGCCATTTCTGTTTCCTTCCGCCTCTGCACCCACCACTGCCCTGTTATCCAGTCCTACTCTCCCAGCACCGAGGCAAAACCCAAAGTACAGCTTAGTTAGTGGTGAAGAGCGTGGGTTTCCAGCGGAGGCAGAGACAGCCTGAACTGTGTCTTCACCACTAGCTGTGCTCGCTCTGTGGCCCTGACTATGTTCTCAGAGCCCCCGTTTTCTCATCAGCATAACAGGAAGGGGACGACACAGGTTCCTGTCAGGGCTGCTGTCGGAATGAAATCCTGTGAGATCGAGGACGTAAAGTGAGCACAGCCCCTGGCACACAGAACAGTCAGTGAAAAGAGCTCCCGATCGTCTGATGAGTGAACAACTAGACGCAAGATACAAGCAGGTGAGGCAGGCCTGAGAACTAATAAACCGCAGTGATTTGCACGAAGCCAACAGTATAGCAATTTACAGTGTTTCGAAGTGTTTTGTCATGTTTTATTTGTTTAATGTAAGCAGAGAAAACAAATCAACAAACCACCACCACCACCAAACCCAGAGAAAATAGTATGAAAACGTATTCCATGGTCCAGTAACCCACAAAAGTTTAAAGCCCTAACTTTGGCTCATGGCCTCTTCCTGATCTAGCCCAAACTAGTTCTGGCCTCATCTCACACTGATGCCTCCATGCTGTCAACACTTAGCTTGTAACACGTAACACACTTTCCTAGTTCAGACTTGGCTCAGACAACTCCTTCAGACTGGTTAGCACTCTCATTCGCCCCTTGCCACCCACTGAACCCCATTAATCTTCCGTCCTGACCTCCCAGCAGAAATCGTCACATCCACCTCTGCAATCCCAAGGCCTACTGCTTAAACTTGTGCAGAACTCTTCAGCTTATATTTTCTGAATATCCCCAAACAGCCATTCTAACAATACCAACAGTTCATGAGAGAACATTTTATGCCTTACTTATCAAATGACCTATCAACCCACTTTAATTTCCATTCAGCACATAGAACAGTCAATCTCCTTTTGGTCCTCGTTAAAAGAAAGCACTTCAAAATAAATTTTTTTGTTTATATAATAATGACTGTTCCAAAAAAGATTTGGTTAAATAATAAACATTACTTTACAAGTCACATGTGAAAGTCAATCTCATTACTTCACATCACACATACTATATACATTTACTTAAATAATTTGAGTTTTATAAATATCAACTCTGATTTCCTATATATGCAAACATGGTTGGAAAGCTGATTGGCAACCAAGAGTTAGATTCGTAACACAGTCTATATTTAGATAAATAGCTGAGTAAACGTGATTTCAATAAAGTGAGCAAAATTGCCACAGATTACAGCACTGTAAATTAGAAAGTCACATTTCTAGCTCATTTGGCTTCTACTTCTACTTTTGCTAAGTAACAGGTTGCTACCTTAGGCAAATCTTACCCTCTTTAAAGGCTCATACACATAAAAATACTGGATTAGAATAGTACTTCCCACGCATTCTTGATTGTGAAAATCGCCCAGAACACTTGTTGAAAAGTACACGTCCCCACCCCTCTTCTCCAGGTTCTAATGAGCAGCTCTGGCTACAGGGTCAGGGGATCCGGATTCCAAGTTGGCCAGGTTCCTCGTGATTGGGAAGTCTGATACGTACTGGTTCCTGATGTCTAAGGCTCTTCCTGGTATAAAATTCCACGAATTTCAGGTTTTATGGCACTGATCCAATCCACCCCCTAGCCAAGCTGATGCTGCTGAATGCAACCCACACGCAACTTCATTTGCTGTGAGAGACACGTCAAAACCGTCTCTGCACGTACTCTTAAGCTTCCTCCTTCTCCTTTCCCTTTTTTCTTTTTCTTTTTTTTAGCATCTGGCTTCATGTGCCACAAGTCCCTCAGCTTTTACATCATCCTAGACACCAGTACTCATTTTGACAGATTATTTGACAGATAAAATGATTTGGGCTAGAACATACTTTGGGTTGAAAGATATTCCCTTGCGATTTTAACGCATGTAACTCTTCCTCCGGTGACCATTCAGTCATTCATTTAATGTTGATTCAAAGACACGTTAATTCTAGCTCTCAGGACAGTGTGTATTTCACACTGTAACTGCCTATTACTTACATTTGTCCTCAATCACATATTTATAATGTTCATCAGGCAGATCACCATTATAGAGATAACGCTTAGGAGCTGAATAAACTTTAATACACTATAATTGTTAACAATAATTACATATTCATCATAATTACTAATTGGCTTTAAAACACAGTGTGTGAAATACATTTTCCATTTGTATAAATATAGAAGAAATCATATGGAAGGTTATACTCTCAAAGTCTGTCCTCCTAAAAGCACTGACACAAGGCACGTTCTCCAAATGCGTTGTCATGAAGGGAAAAGCATTCCTCCCACCCCTCTCCCGCCCCGAAGTGAATACGATCAAACTCACTTCATACTCATGGTAACACTGGTGCTGCCACCACCCAACTTTTTCCCAAAAGGCTGTAAGGCAGCATACAGAAACAGCAGGTCCCAAAAGTTCAGAGAATTTAGAGGTGGAAGGTGGGGGCGGGGGGGTCACTATGTTCAATACACACTATTTTGCAATACACTAAAGAGAATCTAAGGGAAACAGCCTACTGTACAGATACCTAGGTGATGTAGCGTGTACCTATCCGTACCTGAGAGAGCAGCTACTAGCAAACACTGATTCACAAAGTCACTCATGTGCCTTATAACCACCGACTTGGCCTGGAAACAATGAAGTGGAAACAGGCACGGCAGGCGTGCCAAGTAGCTCCGTGACTCTAGAGGCGAATGTGAGATTCTGCCGGGATACCTGAGTAGAATTCTGCTCGCCCCTGGACTGGGATCTGCTCACTGACATGGCATGTATGCAAAGTAGGTACACAAAAACTAGGGCACGCACCAGTCAATCTGCAGCCATGAACGAAAGTTCAAAATCTCGTACCTGATAATAAAAGTCTTAGTTATCCTCAATAATTCTATTATTTATATAAATCCATAATTAAATTCATCAACTAAAATGTTCTCAAGACATTATTCTCTATTCCTTGAAAATAAAATGGGGGGGGTATTAAAAAAGGAAAACAGGCAGAAAGCAAAGCAGGTCACCCCTCATTTAGTGCTAGATTTGGGCAAACTAACTTTTGTGCATCCTTCTTCAATGTCATAATTCCATCTACTTCTTAAACTATTCTACACGTACCTCTCCCTCTCCCCTTCCTCCCCAGGAGACGACCAACCTCATACAAGAGCGTCGTTTAGAGCGATGTGCACAACTGTTTTTTCTTTCTAAAGCCATTCCTGATGACGTCCAGCACTTTGTAGATTTCAGGTAAGGCGGGCCCCTGCCTGAAGCGGTACACAGTGAACTTAAACATGTGGACGCGTCTCCAGAGACTATCCTGAGTCCCTGCGTGCTTGTCTCAGACCAGCCTGGATCCTTCACTGTGTGTTCTCCACAGGAGTGAATTAATGGTTATTAAATAAACGAAAATATCTACTATGCAGAAATTGACCAAGGGGTCAGTCAAGCATGTCAATGAACACTTAACAAATCCCATCTCTTTCCTAATGAGAAGAAAATCAAGGAGACACTTTCTATGTCTTCTAGCTAGTCTGTGATGGAAAAAACAAGGCTTTAAGTGGAATAAAAATCACTTAAAGTAGCTGGAAATTATGTAATTATTTTCTCGAGGTATTAGAATGGCACCAAACCTTCCGAGATAGTTTATTAAAATCTTCCTTAACTTGGATACGAGGCTTATAAGAAAAAGTTTTTAGACTCTAGGCAGAGACGACAATTCCATTTCAAAACCTATTTCCCTCTCTTTGAGAACACAGTCCACAGTCAGCCTTGGAGAGATGGACTCACCATCTGTATGGGCTTCTGGTGGAGGTCTCGTTCGGTCACCAGCTTCTCCTGGTCAGTGACGTAGAGCCCCTTCTGTGCCAAAGCCTGGATCACAGCGTCATGGCCCAGAAGCGGCTTTGCAGCGTCGCTCTTGAGAATGAGACTCCCCGCGCGGCAGTACAGTTCAGCCGATAGGAGCAAGTTCACGACGGGAGGTTTGATGTGTTCCTGGTCGTACTGATCCGTGTAAAACGGTTCTTGGAGTTCTGCTGGCACATTGTCTACAAAGATGAAGGGGAAATTTTTACAGGATTTTTATAAAAGAAACACAATTTATTTAACAACTACTATTGATGTTGTAAGTTAAGATTTCTTCTAAAAAAAATACTAGCCCTTCAACTGACGAGGTGGTTTATTAGACCTCGGCAGATAATCTGAAATGAGCAAGAGCCAGAAATCTCTTTTACTTTACAGAAGCCCGTGTTCTGAGTATATTCGTAAAACGGACTGCAAAACAAACCAGGGGACAGGTTGAGCCTAGTGAGTCTGGGTAAGTATCCCCACGTGCGCACTCCGCACACAGAACGAGCTGGGACAGTCTGCAAATGAATCGCAGTGAATCGCCTCACACTCGAGCTGTCAGCCAGACATGCTCCGCAACAGCCATTTCAGGAGACCGCTCGGCCTCGCGACCTCAGAGCCTGAAATCATTGGCCCCACGTTGACAGCCAATCAGAATCTGCCTAACTTACCTGTGCCTGCCTGGAGGCCTCGGTCTCCCTTCTGGCTTGGCCTGCTGACGCTCTGGAGGGGGAGCCACAGCTATAGTTCAGGGGAGACCTACTCTTAAAAATCCCTTCCACTAGGACACCACCAGGACTCCACCTTCCCACTGACCACTCCCCAGCCTACCCCAAAAAGCCCTCCGGGCCCCCAATTAATCCATTCAACGGAGACACCCGAAGGGTCGTTTACAAATGGGACATGAGAAGGAGACCAAACGCTCCTCCCAGTTTCCTTTCTGCTGCCCACTGCCCAGGAAGAAGGGCACGTCCCTCCGCCACGTCTACTTCCTCATCAGCAGGAGGAGCTGCACGGCACCAAACACACAGGACACGCCTCACTGTCTTCTTGCCTTTTCTACCCTGTGTCTCTTCTTCCTCCCACTCCTCAGCCAGTCCCTCGCCTGCCTTCTCTTTAGAAAGTGAGGTTTCGGGGCCAGCCAGCCCGCATCGCCGGTTTTAGGAGTCTCCTGAATAGGCAGCTTTAATAGAAGATCAATAATGCACAGTACTAATCAAAGTCAGCATTTCAAAAAAGTTGTTCGCATACAATGAATAGAGTCCTTAAAGTTTCTGAAAATCTCCCATTGGAAGAATTTCACAAACAACATTAAAGTAATTGTTGTACACACCAGCATGGTTCTGGGAAATGCGCTCAGAGAATCAGATGATTGTCCCCAAGGAGCCAATCGTCTACAAAACGTCTAGGACGACGGGAAAGTTAGGCACCTGAGAAACTGGAGAGGCCGCATGATGAAAGGAACGATTCATCAGAGGAGGGAGTATTGACAGTGGACTGACTTCATCTTAAAGACATCGGAAAGGAAGAATAGGCAGAATTTGTTTAATCGGAAAGAAGAGGCTTTCTAAACAGAAGTGGGGAGCAACAGGGGGCGGGAAGAAGGGAGGGACGGAGAGAAAATGTCACGAGACACCAAATGGAAGAGTTTGGGTGGAGAAGGGTTTGTGCAGCAGAGGCACAGCTGGAACGGGAGGCTGGCCTCCGAGCTGAGAGTAATCTCCCTTTTAAACACGAGGCCTTTACAAGAGAACTGAGAAGAAATTGCTGACAGTTTTAAAGGTGAGAGGGAAACTGAAGAGTGAAGTGTAGGGGCAATTAATCTGGTATTCAATATTGACAGCGGTAAAAATCAGAGCTAGAAGATTACAGAGATAAGGAAATGAAGTCAGAAGGCAGTACGAAGAGAAATGACAGTAAAAATATCCAAGTGGAAATATCCAAAAAGCAGCTGGGGACCATACAGGACTCTGGAAAGAGGTCAAGAGTAGATGTATCAATTTGGGATTTGGGTGACATCTAAAAATATCATTCTCATTTAATAATTGAAAACACGTTCCTTCCTTCACAGCTGCATTAACCAGCAGTGCACCGGCCTTAACCTGAACAGCAGCTGCCGCAGCAGGATACGTAAGCTCCGCTGTAAACTACAGCACACGGCTGGGTCCTCATTCAAGTGTGAGTGTCCCAGGAACTAAACAGAAGCTACCTAGAAGGACCACCCGAAAAGGGGAATTATTTGGTTGTTAAGATAATTATTACAAAATGCATACATAATGGGTTTTTAGTTCCTGTAACAATGAAACAGGGACTGGTATCTACACAGTAACCGTGCAAAAAGCAAAGTGACTGCTCGTTATGAGGATTACAAACTTCTCCGTCAGACCTGACCATCCACCTAACCTACTGCTGTTACAGCCATCCGCACGTGATCTTTATGACACCTGGGCGAAACTGGCAAATCAGATCACACACAGATAAACATTAGGGTTCGACTAATGCTTGTGAAGCATCTTGTGTGTGGCAGACACTGTCCTAAGATGCATCCTGTCTTTCAGTCCTAACAATCCTCCTGGCCCCATTTTACAGTGAAATAACCGAGAAAGGTTTCTCTGGCCCAAGGACACACAGCTGATAAATGCAGAGCCCTCGCTCTAAACCATCCAGCTAACAAGGTTCAAAAATAATGGTTTACCGAGATCACAGACTAGATAGAAGGTGGAGGACAGTCAGCTGAGGGGCTGCTTGCATTTTATTATGGCACAGCCGTGAACTAATGAAAGCGTAGTAAACTCTACAAGATGCCAATGCAAAGAAAAGGGAAAGGATCCATAGCAAGTCAAAGAACATTTCAAGAATACACAAAAATAGATTTATCCACCAAGAATGCAAACCTGCATACTGAGTATTACAAAATAGGTCACTTTTTAAAACAAGTCTTCGAGAACTAAATATGCTAAAGCGAAGGCTTTGAAAATGTCTACCATTTCTACCAATAGTACAAGACTATCAGTTTTTAAGAAACAGCTTGGAGTTGTATCACATTATAAAACAAATGAACTGAAACAACATCCCAGAAGACAAACAGGCAAAATCAAAGATAAGAAGTTTCATTCACCGTCTCCCGAACCTCCAGAGCACACAAATAATGAACACTAAGGAGCGGGTGTGACCGCCCTAGAATTGCAAAGAACAAGAGACAAGTTTTTCTTGAGCACCAGGCCTTACGCAGAACCTACCTTAATCATGTTGTTATAAACCTGACTAGATAGATCTCAGTTCTGAAATTAACAGTCACCTGAAATGCTGGCGGTACAGGCAGAGGGGGAAGAGACAGTGTCGCTCAGGCATTTTCTGTCATTGTCTGTAAAGCTGAGATAGCTACCAGCTGCATCTACATGCCAGCCAATGATCCAGATTTCTTTCAAACAAGAAAGGCATTTCTCTCCTAGGCCCTCGACTTCTGCAACAGTACCCCTCTCAAAAGCAAACCCTTTCTCAGTTTGCCAACATTCACTACCATTAGAGGCAGCATGATATAGTGGGGAAAATTGGGGCTTTGGATTTAAAAAGCCGAGTCTTAATTCTCCCACTGCATATGGGACCTTGAGTGCAATGACTCACTTCTCTGAGTTCAAGTTTGGCCAAACCGCTCAGACGCGCCCACTGCTCCTGACTCCGCCGACCTCTGCCTCCCCGGGCCACTCACTGTGTCCCAGACAGCCGAGCCTCTCTGCGGCCACAAAGTCCCCAGGCCAGGCCTCGGGGACTGTACACGTGCTCCTTCTGCCTCCACAGCCCCTCCCTCTATCCTTCCTCACACGGTTGGCTCTTCCCATTCAGTTCTCCTCAGATATGCCCTCCCTGACCACCCCCTCAGCCTTCCTGTTCTAATTCTCTACATGACAATTATTACAACCCCATAGTACTGGAGGGTGTTCATTTCCGCTTCCTCCCACTATATATAGTGTAACCTCAAGGACAGCAGGCTACCTCTCCGTCCAGTGCTCCAGCATCTAGAACCTGCCTTCAACACGGCAGGCATTCAAATATGTACAAGAGCGTGAGCACCTAAACGCAGCGTTCCACCTGCCGAGAAGATGCCAGCCCAAAGCGAGCCGCTGCCCTCCACGCACCGAACCACGTGCTAAGTGCTGTGCTGCGGTCCTGAGCTCACGTGGCCTCGTCCCCCTGCACCCCCCGCTGCCCCTGAGACGGATGCACCTCCTCTGAGCTCCAGCTTCTCTAAGCCCCCAGCTGACTCAACTCTTCCCTTGGATTGTCACAAAGAAACCTCAACCTCAAAATGGGGGCCAGAGTTCTCAGTGACCAGGGGCGTTCCTCTACGTGGTGGTCCACAGCCCTCCGCGGACAGGTGAACGGGTGCAGCTGTATGTTACGCAGGCATGTGCGTGTTTCCTGGCTGTGTCTGCTAAGCCTGTACCTGTAACTTGGGTTCTTATTCCCTTCCCACTAAAAGGAGCCAGGGCTCCAGAAGAAATGGCTGTTTCCAGGACTGGAGGACGAAAAGTACAAAATGAGCTAAGAATATATGTGAACACGCGTGTGCATGCCAGAAAGTAAGAAAATGCCAACAAATGATGGCGCTGTGTTAACACGTTATAGTATCCAGCTGGAAGGAGATCTCACTGGCCAAACTGGGGACAATTTAAGCATCAAAACAAATGATAATAAAGAACTATGACCCATTGAATAAAACAAGAATCAATGAGTCCAATCTGATATAAATGAATAAGTAAAAGAGAAAGGCGGAAACGCTCTTCCTTGCAGAATACCACCCAATAAATGGGAAAAACAACAGCAGTAATCAACAGTGATTGATTCAAGCGAGAACCATCACTGGGTGCTAAAGTGGTGAGTACAAGTTTGATGGACAGGGTATTTCACATTCTTTCCCAATAAATTACTTACGAATAAAAAACGGGAAAACATTCCTAATAATTTTACAGAGGAGGAGGGGCCGACACCACTCTAAGCAAGGGATCCATGAACGTCCCCAACACTGGGACACGCTCTGTGCCTCTTGAGGCTATGACTGTCTCCTGAGGGCACTGCACCCCTCTGGGCGGCCTGTCCATTTGCATTACTTGACTCTAATGACAGGCACAGCAGACAAATCCAGATCGAGGAGCATTCTACACCGTACCTGGCCTATTGTTTTTATAAGATACAAATGCATTTTGATAAAGGAAAATATCAGCACCGCAGGCTCTGGCGTTTTCGGGTACTGAGAAATGGGCTTCTCTTCTTTGTTCCCTGGCATATGTTAAGGGGAGATGTCAAGTCGCTCTGATTGGGTGGGAAAGAGGGTGAGGAAACTTCTCTCGGTCTGCACATCTCCCCTGCCTGGCTGCCAACTGGTATGTCCCTGGGAGCCCAAGCTCCCTGTGCAATGCAGGGGGCAGGAGGCTACATCTGCTGGCGGGGGAGACAGGTGCTGGTGGTGCAGTGGTCGCTGTAAGGGTGGGTGAGCCAGAGGGGAGCAGGGAGGAGCGGAAGGAGGGGAGACACACAAGGGAGAAGGACGAGAAGGAAGAGCGCCACAGAAGGTGGGGGGCACCAGAGGGCGGGCAGGAGTCTGTGCACTTTGTGTCCCTTCCCCCAGTCTAGGCATTCTTGTTGGGACACTGCAGGCAGCCATGCCAGGATCTCATCGTCATCCCGCCCTGCAGACCACAGGCCACGTGCTGAAGGAGGGCCCAGCACTCCAGAACAGGAGGGGAAGCCCGGGGGAGGTGGCGCAGTCGCCCCTGCACAGGCCACAGGCCACGGAGGTGTGGCCAGAGCTCCGGGCACGGCCTGCGGCTGGGCTGCAGGAGCTCAGTGCTCTCAAGTGTCAGGGTCCTAGAGCACAAGGCAGACAGGAGGCGACTAGAGGGACAAGTCAGCTCCATGCAGGGCGTGACGCTGGACCCGAGCCTGGAACGGGCCAACCCAGGGACAATGGACATCAAGACAAAAGGTAAATGTGAGTTTGGACTTGGAGGGGGTGTCGCTATTGCAGGCGAGTTCAGGTCCCTGATTTCTGTAACTTTTCTGTGGCTGTATGAGCCCTACCCTTCCGTGTAGGAGACAGACTCCTGTGCAAGCTTAAACCGCTCGGAAACCATTCCGTATGTATATACGCACATACTTGTGTGGGAGGGAGGGAAGGGAGTGAGAATGAGAAGACAAAAGGCACAGAATGCTAACAACAACCAGTCAGTCTGGGTAAAGGGGACCGGGGCGTTCTCCACACTATTTCACACATCTGAAATTATGCTGAAAAAATGTTACCCAACCTCGAGATGCCCCAAATCAATCTCCCCCCGAAGCATGATCATCTGCGAGTGTCCCTTCCATCACTGGGACCCTACACGTCCTCGGCAGTGCCCCCTTCTCACGGCCTCCGCGCCCACGCCCCAGCCCAGGCTGGCAGTGCCTTTCGTGGGAACTGCTGCCTTTCCTCACGCTCCTCCGCTCTGCTCCAAACCGTCCTGCACTGGAGCCAGAACTGGCTCATTTCCCGCAAGCAATGTGAGCGTGTCACACCAGCGGCAACAAAGCCCAGGGTTTTCAGAGCCTTCCGACCTCTCTCAGGACTCACGTCCGTCCTCTGACCTACAAGGGAGGCCCCAGCCCGTCCCTGCCTGGCTGCTTGTATTACATGCCCCTGCGAGCCACTCAGTTCCTGGAAACCGGGCTCCCTGCCACTCCCGAGCGCTGCCGGCACCTCCGGTCACGTTCAGAACACGCTCTCTCCCTGTTCCCCACACTCCTTCAGACTCCCGGGGCCCAGGGCTCCGTCAGTGCGGTCCAATTTCCCCCAAAGGGAGAGACACAGCATATCAGTCTTCCCTCTACCGCAGTGTAATGTACTTTTACTTTCCAGACTATTCAGTTCTATTACAAAGATGAATAAGTTTGTAGAATACACATGGAATCTTTTCAGATATTTTAAGTATAGATAAGTACTAGTAAGCAAAAAGTTTGTCAGACACAGAATTCATAGAAGGTATTAAATAAAGGTAAGTGGTTAGTAGCACATGTATGTGAAACATAGAAAGGAATGGAGAAAAGCACAGATACCTAATAGTCCTGAGGTACGCAGGCACTAAATATTCATGATGCACTAAATATGCATGAGACCAAGCAAACAAGAGGCTACGAACACCGAATATACATAAACACTTAATATTCACGTGTGCGTCACTTGGCACCCATTGGTGACACCCGTTCTGGCCTACATGTCTGTCATCTGCCCAAGGAACACAACACCCTGGCTCCTCATCAGGCTTACTGGTGCTGTGCCATGACAACACGCCCGTGCCCTGTGTCTCTGACAGCAAGTGTGTGTCACTGGGGGCTCCCTTCTCGGACCTCCACTCTGACCCCCGTGACCACAGCACCAGAGGAGAGCTGCGTGAGGAACCTCTACCGTAGTGGGCAGCGTGCACGAGGCCCTGAAAATTCCTCGGGGGGTTTAGAAGCTCTCAGGGAGGAGAGACACAGGTGGCAACTGACATTAGAGAGAGTAACTGCCAGTCACTTTGAGGGAAAGGATGCAGAGACACAGGGACCCAAGACAGCAGAGCCAGCCAAGGAGCCAGACGCAGGGTGAGCGGAGGAAGGGCGAGCCAGGGGACGTGGACTCCGAAGCGCTGGGAAGAGAACAGGCAGGATGGGGGGAGGGAGGTGCGGCTGAGGCTGAGGGAGAAGAGGGGTCGCCAAGGCCGGGTCACGGTTCCGGGGTAGCAGCAGGAAGGTGCTGGCGGCATTGCTGGGAACACGCTGAGGGGCTGATGGGTCTGGACAGCGCCGCGGCGACGGGAGACGGTACCAGGTCTCCAGGGCAGGGGCAGAACTCCACCTCGAACTGGCTGGCACCGGGATGTCCACTGAGCGGCCCTTTCACTGCCTCCCTTAGCTGCACCTCTGCAGGTTGACTTGTGTTCTCACAGCAGCCATGCCCACGGCAGTCCCAGGCCTCACACCACGTCCACCTTCACACTCGTCCCTAGTCACTGACTCAAAGTTCTGTGCTCTTCTCTTGCTTTTTCTTGCTTTTCAAACAAACCATTCGGTTTTAGAAAATCTCAAATATATACAACGACGACAAACCTTCGCGTCCTCTTCATCGAGCCTCCACAATCAGCACCTATGGCCAGCCCTGACCCAGCTCGGAGCAACCCACCCGCACCTTGCCGATTATTTGATGCCAAGCCGACGTCTCACCACTTCACCTGTCCATCTCTTAGTATGCATGCCTAAAGGGGGGTGGGCAGCAAGAAGAGAGCTGAAAAAGAGAATCTTGACAGCAGTAGTAAATGCCAGCAGAAAAAAATAAAACCAACTACTCTAAAAATTTCCTTTGCCGAAGACAAGTGTCTTTTAAACTATTTCAAAGGTTTCAAATGTCCTTTATTCCAAGAATCTGCCTACAATCCCATTTTGAGAAAGAAATAGTGTGAAGGAGAGGGCTGGGAACGGGGGAACACGGTGGTTTCAAAATAACTTTTTAAGGTCAGACACATGTGCTCCCAAAAACTATGTCTGTGAGATAGGGAGTGGGGAGAGAAACACTTACTTCAGTTAACTGAAATTCCACCTGTTTATCTCAAGAAAATCACATGCAGGTACTTCACAGCCTCCAACAGGTGCAGCACTGCAGAGCGCAACGGCCAGGGTTAGGAGGGAGCTCAGTGTCCTCCCGACTGCTCTATTCCCAGCTTCTGTCTTATGATTCCGTTTGCAGGGGAAAATATTTTTCGTAAAAAGAATTCTTTGAAAAGATTATTAGAAACATATTCCCATTCCACAATGGGAAACAGAATGTCTAAAGGTGGCCTAAATGTGAGACTGATAAATCTAACACTTTGCAATTTGTTTTTCTTCTGAAGAACTCAAAGCAGTATACAAATACTTATTATGGTGACTATTCAGCGAGTAGGGAAACTGAGACAAAGAGTACTTTAGGAAAATGGCCCAGAACAAAAAGGGAGTAGAAGGAGAACTGGAAAGATATTACTGTATAGGCCCTTAATCTAAAATGTTCTGCTGTTAAAGAGCCAATAGTTGAAAAGAAAAAACTATGCAAGGCATAGGGTGGAAAAGTGCTAAATGTGCTAAATGAAAACAAGTATTAACTCAGCTAAAGCACCAAGCTTGTCACTACTAACACACATGTAATATTTAATTTAAACGTCATTATTTGTCATTTACCAATAGAAAAGGTCTGTAACCTACTGTACATGGAAAACTAGATCCAGTGGGGAAGAGGGGAGGCCATGAAATGACAGAACAATGCCAAATATATTTCCTGCTTCTGTACGAACTCATCTAATATAAATAGGTTTGTTCAAGAAAAATTAAATGTGCTTTTAATTTCTTCAACAAAATTTAAGACTTGCATTTGAGAGCTTTTCCTGATTTCTTGAGGCCTTCACTTCCAGGGGTACTCTACAAAATGTAATGAACTCTAGGAAGAGCATGACATAGAGGTTCAAACACAGATTTTAGGATCAGAAAGGCTTAGGCTCCTATTTGGGTCCCACCACATATACGCTGATGAGAAGAGCAAGTAATCTAACCCCCTCTAAATCTGTTTCCTCATTTGTAATAAGGGCAAACTATCATATTTCTTAAATTTGTATTTTCTAATTGAATATTTGTGACATCAGGAAGTCATGATTCATTTATACTTTAATGCACACAAAAAATTTTAAACTGAAGGTGCAATTTATAATCTTTACAGCAATGGTTCTCAAGCTGTGGTCGTTTTGCTACCCAGGAGACACCTGGCAGTGTCTGCACACATTTTTGGTGGAAGTGGGAGTGGGGGATACAACTGTCATCTAGTGGGGAGAGGCCAGAATGCTGCTAAAATCCTAAAATGCACAGGACGGCCCCCACAGTCAATAGTTTTGTGGTTGGGAAACTGCATTAGAGTCATAGAAGAAGAAATACAATATCTACTTCATAGGGTTGTTCTCAGAATTAAAATAAATAATCCACGTAAAATGTTCAAAATTGTATTTAACAGAAAATAGGTGTTCAGTAGGGCCAATTTACCTACTTATTGAATAAATACCAAGTTCCTTAACCTGTTGTCTCAAATCACCTTTCGAGTTGGAGCTCCCAGTACTGCATGACGTGCACCTACTCCGACCCGAATGGTCTGTGTTGTTTCACTGACAGTTCACGGGTTTCCAAACTCCAGGCCGGCACGCAAACCCTCTCCTCCATCTGCAGGGCCTCCTTCCCATTTCTGCGGACTCCCTGCAGGCTCTATTGTGGCCACCACTCCACTTCTGGGGTCTCCTTCACAGACCGCGGGCCCACAGGGCCCTCCTCCGGCTCTGCTCCCTCTTCTCCCTCCACACGGCACGGTACTGTCCCACTTACCTGGCTCTTACGCATTTCCTGGCCTCTCCTATAGTTACACATTGATCACACCTCCCCTGCTAGAGCACCAACTCATAGAAGAAAGGCACGATTTAAAACCTGCGGCATCTGGCACTGTTAAGAAGCCCCCCCCAACGCCTCCCCCAAACTTCCTCCTCCCAGGGCCTCAGTGTTTCAGCCTTTTTAATTCTCTCCTAACTGACTGCTGTCTCCCCTTCCTCGGCGCTCCTCCCAAAGGATTCTAATGCTCGTTACCCTAGATTCTGTCTAAAATGTCTTTCCATCCACTGTTGCTTCCCAGAAAATAAGACCCAGCCAGACCATCAGCTCTGATGTGCCTTTTGGAGCAAAAATTCATATAGCAAAATAAGTCCGGGTCTTTATAATATAATATAATATAATACCAGGTATAATGTAGTATAACATAACATAGGACTGGATCTTATATTAATTTTTGCTCAAAAGACGCATTAGAGCTGATGGTCCAACTACGTACAATCTCATCTATTTCCAATTTCAATTACACTGTATGCACAGAAGACTCCCAAACTCATCTCTATTCTCTACTTCTTGGTCATACTCCGCACCTACATTCATTGCTGCCACCTCATTGGATGTCTCAGATAAGATAGTTGGCCAACACAGCAAGTTCAAGGTCTCCAAAAACAAAGTTTTTGGTTCCCATTCCAGCTTGCTGCTTTCTCTCTCTGCCAACGGCATCACGGCTCATCCTCCCGGTCACTAAACCTCAAAAGCTCAGGTAACCTCATCCTCCTTCCAACCTCAGGTGACCTCATCCTGTCACAGTCTACCTTTTGATTTAAACCGCTCCACATGCACCCCTAATTCAGTCACTTAGAAATACTAGGGGTTATTTCTAAGTGACTCTGCAACTTTGTTCTGTCTTTTGCCTCTTTCCGATTAATTTGACTTCTATCATTACAGGACAGCGGTCAAGAGCACCGACCGTCAGACCCCGGTTCAGACACCTCTCTGTAAGGTCGGTGGCTATGACCTAAACCTCTGGGCTCGTTTCCTCATCAGTAAAACGGGGGGTGAGGACTAGTTTCCACTTCTCAGGCTGCCATGAGAGAGAAAATAGGTAACACCTGGAAGTGTTTGACCCACGGTCGGTGCTCAGGAACTACCAGCAGCTTTAGCATCAATCGCACGCTACATCAAGCTCTCAGCATCTCTGGCCCGGACGCCTGCACTAACTCCCCAAACTGGCCTCTGCTAGGATTAGTCCCTCCTTACTCTGCGCCATCACTGCCTTGACATACACGCAAGAGTCAGCTCTTATGGAGGATTTCAACAAAATGTGTTGGGATACACAAAGAAATGCAACAAGGTGTATTTAAAAGAGTAAATAATTTTATATTATACGGAATGAACTGGCATGAAAGGGAGAATACTACTTAATAAAGTTGAGATGATCACTCGACATGAGGAAGCCAGCCTTAAATTCTGTGTTAAGAACTCCAAATTCGAGAACTTAGTAGGACTGTCATAAGAGGTCCTGCACCCATTTCCCCCAAGGACTGAAGGGAGCAGAACATTTAAGGAAAACTCAGTAATACCGCTGATTCAATGGGTTAAGCTGTTCAAATACAACAGTTTAACTTTCTCCTCTTGCACAATTTGCTTAAAGTAATCAGAGCATCTGTTTATTGGTTAAAATGCATCCAAACAAACTTATTCTTTATTTAATCAAAACTGTGTCTGCATTCTTCCACTAAATAAACGACTAAAATCTGGGCTATTTGGAAGATTTTTAGTGTAAAGAGAAGAATATGATTCAAAGCTCCTGACACAAGACTTCAAACTAAGTAAATGCTCCACCTGCTTTCTAGGTATTATGAGCTAGTGCTTTATTTATTTTTTATGGTTCAATAACTTCATTCTATACCCACAATTGCTTTCTAGCTATCATTTTAAATGACATTTTGAATATATGGTTCTAAAATGAACTGCTTTTTAATATGTCAAAAAAGTTCCTTATAGAAAAAGACTAAATCTTTACCTAAAGACCCTATATCTCATTGTTAAAGAAGTGAGTTTGTAAATCACAACAAAGTTGGACTAATTTTTTGAATGATTAACTGAATACCATTAGGTAATAACCTTTGAAATCTGTTGTATATTAACATTTGCTGCCTAACAGTGTCTGCAGCAAAGGAAGACTATTTACATGACAAGAAGTGAAAGCTTACTTTTTCTAGTCATGCCATATAAATTTATACTTTGAAAGATTGTTGATTAAAAAATAAACACAACGTACCAACATAATATTGTTAATAATGTTATTAATTTCTTGTTACTAAGTCACTGTCTTAAAGTCTTCCGAACTTGTTTCTCGTTTCATTTTGAATATGGCCTTTTTATCCATCCCAACTGTTGCCAAGACAAATGGTACTAAGTACCAATATTCATGCAAACCACCTGAAGGCTTAAGATCTGCCTACTCTTTAAAGACAATAAAGACTTTAAACGCGTACGAATGCTCATTTTTCAGACTTGCGGAGAGAAGATTACTCTGCAGAGTGCTGTAAAGAGCACAGCGTTGACAGTCAGAACATCAGAGCCAGCAAGCAGGACCCACCACTCACGTATTTCTCACCTTGAGCAAAGGAATCTCTCTAGAGCCCATTCCCTCCTCAAAAAATGAGAATATCGGGAGGGTGCTGTAGGAAGCAACGAAGGAATGGACTAAAGGACCGGGTATCTCCAGCGATGCCACACCCTTGGGAGCCAGATGGTCAAATCCAAACTCATCTCTGCCCTTACCAAACATGTGACAGGCCGGAGGAAAGCTGATTAACCTCTTTGCGCAAGAGCGTTCTTTTTTGAAATAGGGACCACACGACCTACATCACAGACTTGCTGTGAATCCCGAAGGGACCCCTTAGTGCAAAGCATGGAGCACAGGGACTGGCACAGGAGAGATCCCAGAGATATGAGCGTCCTCTCACTTCCTTTCTCCCAAAGTGGATTCAACGTGTGTTCCTCAAGGCTCTAGGATCTAGTAAACCTGCCTGACACATAGGGTCAGGAAGCGGGCCGCTGTTTGCTTAGGAGCCTTTGTGGATCCAGGACAGCGTGTTGATGTCTGTACTGTAAACGTCCTCTGCTTCACAAGGAAAGAAAATATTGCCCTATGGCTCCTGCCTTCCACTCTGTACACACTGCTTTTCCACAGAGGTCACTTAAGAGGCTTTCATTTCTCCTCCAAATGGACATTAGCTTTTCAGTATGCTGCTTAAGTTAAAAGCAAAATACATCTATAATTCTCACTGCTGAAAGCAGCGGAGCCAGAACATAAAAATACACTTCCACTCTCTGCTTCCTCCTATGTGTTACCCTACAATTTACTTTCAAAGAAATCTTTACGATTTAAATTATCTCAAAATGGCTTTTTTATTACATTTACTTCTAATGCCAGTTTTAAAACATTTAACATCTTTTTCTACTTCAATATCAAAGAGTGAGAATTCAAATAAAATGAAAGCTGTCATAAACATAAAATCCTGTTAATGTGATGTTTCCCTCAAAACTAATTTGAATAATTTTCCAAACACTGAGGTTCATTTGCTAGTTAACTCGAATTGCAGCCCTGAGAACATTCCGCGGTGTATGTCTAAGCAGTAAGAATGAATTAAATCTTTACCTACACATTTTCCCAGTTCTAAAAGTGGAAATAAGCCATTCACCCTCCAAAAAAACAAACTATATTTAACATCTGGAGACAAGCCTGTAAATACTAAGAAACTTGTCAGCAAATGTCTTACATATTCAAAATTTATTAACCAGGGCACCGAAATCTTACAAAACGCCTCCTGAAGTTATCAGACAAAATTGCCTTCCAGGGGCATCTTCAGATGAAAAGCTCTCTCATTTTTTCAGCGTTCCACAACATGGGCAGCTAAGGAATGACAACGGGAGGCCCTTTTCCTGTTATTTTGCAAAGACCGGGGAACGGAGGGAGTGCTTGATTGCCAATTCATGTCAACAGCACGTGCCCTCAAAAACTCTCCTATTAAAAAAAAAAAAATTCCACAGTCGGGGTTTTGGATTTTCCTCCTTCAGGAAGCCAAAGTACATTTGGAAAACGGAGCATGTCTCGCTGGTAGGTCACACGAAATGAAAACAGCACCCGCCAGTCAGCAAGCTCAATCCTGGGGTTAAATAACTGCTTTATACCAGCGCCTGGAATGTGTCTGCACGGACAACCCAGGCTCAAGGAGTGACAGCAAAAATTCACCCTGCATGTCGAGCTGGGCCACCTGACTTTCGGAGCCTGAACAGCAGCCGTCATCACAAATGTCAGAATCAATAGGGCGCCGTGAGCCGGCCGCCCCCTGCTTCCATGATCAGGAAAGCCCCTCACACTGGCGGGCGGGTCACCCCAGGTCTGAGCGGCGGGGAAGCGGCCGAAGCGCACGCAGGCACACGGCACAAATTAAGACCCTGGGTCACAACGTGACAAAATGACTCGCTGGAAAAAAAACAAAGCCACTTTTGCGATCCAATGACAGGAAGGTGGCCGATCCCACCTGGCCATCCGAGGCCTTGGGTTTCCGGCCAAACCCGCCGTACGTCTCCTTCCTCGCCTCCCCTCCGGGGCTCCCGTCCCCTCGCGGAGCCTGGAGGACACGCACCGAGGGGCTCCGAGGATGGGGAACGAGGACCGGGAGGCGCGCATCCGAAGGGGCAGCGACAGGGACGCCACCACCTACCTGTCCCGAAGGCTTTGGCCACCAGCCAGGCCAGGTTGCAGGCGACCTTGGCCCTGGAGAAGTCGTAGTGGTCGAAGGGCTTGATGGCGGGGACAATGAACGTCCTCCTCAGCTCCCGGGGGTCCGCGGCGTCCCCCATCGTGCCCGGCGGCTCCTCCGGCGTCGGGCGCGAACGCTCACATGGTGCGCGGCCGGGAGCCGAGGAGCTCGCAGCGTCGGGCCCCGGGCGAGGCCGCGCGGGCGGCGGGGCACCTCGCTGTCCGCGGGGAGCCGGGCGCCTGCGGCCGCGGCCCGGGCCCAGGAGGAGGCGGCGCCGCCCGCGCCCCCCGCCCGCCCGCCCGCCCGCGAGCGCGCGTGAGCGAGGCCGCTCCCCTTTGTCTGCGATCGGCCACACGGGCGGGGGGTGGCGGCTGGAAGCGCCCGGAATGTCCGGGGGGGGCTCAACAATCGCGCCGGGGACGAGGTCCGGCCATCGCGAGGCCTCCGCTCCCTCCGGCAGGCCCCGGGCGGAGGGGCGCGGGCGGGGGCGGCCGCCGGAGACGACGCTCCGGAAACGTCAAAATCACTGCGGCGGGCCCTCCTCCGCGCTGCCCGCCGCCGCCTGCCGCGTCTTCCGCCCCGCGAGACGCCGCCGATCCCAGGCGCTCGGTGGCTTATCACTTATGCCCTCATAGTTTCTCTCCCCGCGGCCGCCCGATTCGCTCGCTCCCCCTCGACCGCCGCCGCCGCCGCCGCTGCGGTTTTCCAGCTGCGGCACTGGACCGAGTGAGCAGCTGCGGGCACTGAGCATGCGCCGTCGCGCGGCCCCGCCCCGGGCAGGCCCCGCCCCCGGGCCCGCCCCCGTCCGGCTTCCATCCAGCCGCAGGGATTCCGGCTCCGCCCAGCCTCGCTCCCGCCCCGGCCACGCCCCGCCCCGCCCCCGGCCACGCCCCCGCCCGTCTCGCTCCGGATCTCCGCTCCGCGGCCCGGCACACTGAGCATGCCCAGCCTCGCTCCCGCCTCCGACCACGCCCCCGCCCCGCCCTCGGCCACACCCCCGTCTCGCTCCGGATAGCCGCTCGGCGGCCCAGCGCACTGAGCATGCCCAGCCTCGCTCCTTCCCGAGCCCCCGGTTGCTTGTGGCTACTTTTCAATCCTAACTCCGGAATCCTCGCTTGAATGGATATCCTCCGCGTCTCTGGCGTTTGGCTGCTGCTGCTTACACTGCCGGGAGAGGAAAGGGAAGGAAGGGAGAAGAGAGGCCTGGCAGTAGCTTTCCTATTTTAGCTACAAAGTGGGTAAGCAAAGAGAACTGGTGTTGATTCAAATGCTTGTTATGTGGCATGCACTTTGCTGCGAGCTTGACGTGCAGAAGTCTAGGTAGTCCTCGAAATAACCCTAAGGGGTGGGTGTCATCGCTGGTGGGCCCCGAAATGACGGCGGTGAAGCTAGTACGTTCCTCACACATGCTTTCACCAGGTTTGGGTCCTGGGAAGCTCCAAACCTGTATTCATGACGTCAAGATGCTCTGAACTCGATGCTGTGCACTCAGACGTCCTCTCCAGATGAGGGTGCATCCATCAGTGCCTCCCAGTTCCCTCCAGAGAGAGCATCAATTCTTTCACAAAGCAAACGGCCGCCCACCGTGATCTGGCTTCGTCGTGTTGGAGCTGCTGTCCCTTTTCCCCAAGGCGCATGCTTTCTCAGAGCTGTGGCCTTGTTCAATGTGCTCCCTCTGTGCACCGGGCTCGCTGCTATTGGACAGTCAAGCCTCTTTACAGTCATCACTTCTCTAGGGAGCCCTCCGTGACACCTTCCCAGCCAGGGCTGTCACATAGGTGCCTCCCCTAACTGTTCTCCCAGCGCCCTGTTTTATTTCTGTCTTGGCACTTACCGCATTCTGTGTCCTCACCAGGGACTGGTCCGTTTCCCACGGACGTCAGGGTCTGCCTCCAGCACCTGGATAGCTCTCAGACCATAGTTGCTCAATTACTGTTTAGGGACTAGGGATGGATATTATGGTACTTAACGCTTACTGAGCTGATTTAAATTACTAATTCCTCACAATATTCTTAACCCATTAACCCATTATCTAATCATTGTCAAATCCTGTTACCTTCATTTCACAGATGAGAAAACTAAAGCTGAGAAAGGTTTGAAAAATCACCCTAATTGGCAGACCCAAGACCTGAACCCTGGACTGTCTTACTCTAAACCCCATGTTTTAACTCCCAGGGCCTCCCTGGTATTTCCTGCCCTTAAGGTAGGAGCAAGATATAGGAAGTATGAAGGGAAGGGCTTCGGACCCTGTATCTCAAAGGGTAGCTCCACCAGCAAGCAGGCTCCTTTGATCCTGTTTAACCCTTGCAAATACTCCACCCTGAACCTAAGAGGGCACTACAGAGAAGCCCTGCTAGCAATTGTGGGCTAGGAAAAGAATGTGAGTGAGCGAATCATACACCGCAGGGTGGTTGATGTCATTTTTCAGGAATTTAATGACTATTAATGGAGTATTTCTCATGGGCAGGACCCTTTGATAGAGCACATGGGGGGGCAATAAAATTAACACGGGTTATAGTTCACAAAGTGGGTTCAGATGATAACTATGCAAATTCTCACCTCCATTCTGTGAGACTCTCGTGATTATCACCTTTCCATTCTAGATGCAGGACTGAGGGTTGCAGAGATTCAGTTACATGGACAAGCTGTCACGGTTGATTCATCTCTGAGTGTGGCTTCCAAAGCAGGCCCAAGTCTTCCGGCTCTACTCCTCGGGAAGCGTCCCAGGGCCTGTTCCCTCCTTGGATTATGGAGGCTTACATGAACGTAAATGAATCGAATCCAATGGTAAACAGGTAAGTGCTGAGGCCGACAGAACGTGTAAGTGGAGGGATCGGGAAGGTTTCTTAGGGACGTCTGTTAAATCTCATGTGTTCAAATTCACCTTCTACTGAATTCGAGAGCAAGAAGCCAGATTAAGAAAAACCTATAGCCTGGAAAGGTCGAAGAGCAATACTGAACCATTTTGCCAGTCATTATAATAATCTGCGAGGCAATACAAGGTTCTGAGGCCAGAAACTATGTCTAATTCACTATATGTTGCATATGTGACCTGGCACAGCGCTCTGCTCACAATGGATGCTGGCTAAGTGCTTGTCGGATTTTACTGAAAACTATTTCAACCTAAATGAACACCACGAGGAAGAGAAGGAAGCAAAGACAGTTGCTCTGACTTGTCCTTTGATTCAATGGTGATACATTTAGTAGCGATGGCATTACTCTGACCCCCACTGGGGAGGAGTGTGTTTGGGAATGGGGAAAAGAAGCGCCTACACAAAGAGCAGCTTTAACTTTCAGGGAGTCTGTGAAACGTGGGGTCCTCATAAAAGGCTCTTATTAATGGAGAAACACCCTGAGTACGAAGAAGGATTCATTTTCAGGGGGGCAGACTCTCCTAGGGTGTTCTTTGTGACAGCTTCAGAACGATCCCTTATAAAAACTGGAGATAGATCTCTGCAGAATACCACTGTCAAAAAGAGATGCTCTCTCCTGCCTTCGTAAGATACCTGACTTCATTAAAAACAAAAACAAAACCCAGTGGTTCTTGGGCCAGCTTGTCCAACCACACAGTTACCCCTCTATTATTGTCTGCAGGCTCAGAATCTCTACCCATCAGGCGACAGCTACATATATTCCTACATACACAATCCTCCCTCTCTCTATTTGAAGTCTCTCCTTTCTGTTGGAAAATCCACAGTCTCAGCCAGACTTCCTCTTTTGTGGCCATCCTCCACTTCTGTGCCTTTGGATAGAGTCATAGATTGTTTCATCCAGTCCTTGGCCAATATCGATCGATTCAGTGCCTGCGGGCTAAGGATGCAGTATTGAACATGATATGTAAGAAAGGAAAATTTTAACAAGACAGTTTGGACATCCTAGGACCTGAGTGGCCCAGCTCTCCTTCATTGTTGTGTCTGTATCTCCATAGGCTGGAAGCCTTGTTACTTCTGTAGAAATCTCAGAAACAAAGAAACACTAAACCATTGAGCACTACAGTGAGATCTCATGTTATTTTTTTAAAATTGAAAGCCTGTATCCATATACTATCATCCACCTTCAATTAGTTACACTAATAGTAACTAACACTCCTTATGTGTTAACACTTTATGTATCAGACCCTGCTATACATATACAGAGGGTGCCAAAATAATCTATACCCATCTTAAGAAAGGAAAACTGTATTAAAATTGTAATACTCAATATATACCAATCACAATAGATGAATACAAATCATGTTTGACTTCTGCAGTTACAAGAGGTGCTCAAAGTGGTTCCCATCAACGTCCAGACACTTCTGATGATGGGAAACTACTGCTTGAGCAACGTTGACCAAAGTGTCCACTTGTATACATTTTTTTGGTACCCCCCGTTATATTAACTTACTTAATCCTCACTGCAGCCCTATTCTTATTCTCCTTTGGCAAATGGAGAAACCAAGGTGCAGAGAACTTAAGTGGTGAAGACCTTATGTTATTTTGAAACCCAAGGAACTAGAATAAGGAAAGTTTGAATCAACCAGGTTAAGAATGACCAAGGTGTATGGGGAGAATTCCTGGCTAACTGAAGACATAGAATAGCAGCATGTCGTAAACCAATATGGGAAGGAAGGGTCTGTGCTATGTAGCTGACATTCTGTCATTTCTAGATGCAGTTGTGGCTTTCATCTGAATTGCCGGCAGAATTTTATAAGGATTACCTCATCAACCGTCACAGCAATCCCAGCGAGGCCTGTGTAAAAGGTCTGATGCCAAGTGTGTGGCTAGAGCCACTGAAACCCAGGGAGGCCACAGAACTCCCTGAGTCGCTGTGAGTCAGTGTCTAAACCGAGAAGTGAAACCTGGCCATCAGGTTCTCAAGTGCAGTACTAAGACCTCTTTCCTTCTTCCCTACTCAAACCAAGGTCCCCAAGTCTCCAATAATGGGCAAAGTATCCATCATTTTTAACATCCCTGAAGGCAGGTAAGGAGGTGACAGAAAGAACACTGGGCTGGGAGTAAGGGCCCTGGGTTCCAGTACTGTCCTGCCACATGATCTGGGGGAGACATGTCACTTCTCTGCCCTCTGATTTCCATCGCTGAAAACAAAGAGATGGACTTAGGCAACTTCCAAGGCCAGCAGTCTACAATGGGAGGGGAGGCATCCATGTACCTTAGCAGATCATAACTGCAGGTTGGGTCAGTCAGCAACCTCGCGCTCCGATTGAAATCTTGAGAGCAGGACTTACCTTTTTCTCTCTGGAAAGCTTTGTGATGGCTTTGTGATGGGACTGCAGAAAGGCTGGGCGAGCTTACTGAGCAGGAAGCTTTCTGGTGACAGCAGGGACCAAATCAAAAGTGGAGGGACACTGAAGATGGGGTGATGGTGTAGCTGTTGGTTGGTCAATAGTTGTCCTACCACTGAAGCCATCAAGGTCTAGAGTTTTAGAGTGTCACCCAATCAACCAGGAAGCTTTTGTTCTTTTTATCAACTTCTTGATGGAAACAGCCCAAATATGCCCCACAGTAGAGGGGAGGACTAAGGAAATGAATTGTGCTGCCTGCAGGGGTCATGGCATCTCCTGGAGAGATCCAAGACATCATATGGCCAAGTAAAAAGAGAAAGGTGCAGAGTAGTGTGTGTTTACTAGGGTGTTTAAGAAACATATATATAGTCATGGGACATCCCTGGATGGTCCTGGAAGGATGGGTAAGAAACAGGAGAAGGAAGCAGGAGACCTACTTTTCGTTTTGTATGGTTTTGGTAGCTTTTGATGATTTTTTATTATTTTTGCTTATGCAAAATGTAAATTAATCTTTTTTGAAACTAACCCCTTCTCTCTTTCCTGGCACTGTGCTTCTGCTCCCACCACACTCCTGAAACTGCTCTCACAAAAGTCCCCCTTGTTGGGACTTTTGCGCTCTTGTTTCTTTGGCCTCAGTGGCATGTGGCACTTATGAGTGCCCCTTTGTTTTTCAGACTATCTTCTCTCTCGGCTTCCCTGGCCCTCCTGAGACACCTCACTTGTTGGATCCCCTCTCTGCTGCTCTTCCACTTCCTTTGTTTGCTGGCCTGCCCAGCAGAGAAGCCATTCAGACTCAGTCCTGGTTCCCTCTTTTATCTGTGCATCCGCTCTTGGGGTCGCAGTGCAGTCTTTATGGCTCCAGCGCTCGTCCCTGTACAGGCGACTCCCTATCCGCAGCTCGGCTTCTTACTCTTCCCCTGAGGAACTTCCTAAAACCTCCGGGACCTTTCCACCCGCATACAGTCCCCGGACCTCACATTCAAATCCACCAGAAGCAAACTCAACACCTTTCCCCTCACTTGGCCTGTAGCCCCAGCCTCCCCGATTCTGCTAATGACACTTCTCAGCTTCAAACGGGTCATCATCCTTCAGCCCTCCCCTCTCGTCCCTTTCCATCCAGCAGTCCAAGTACCTCTCACTTCCATGTACTCTTCTCTATTCCCATGGATTTCTCATCCCCTTCATCCACTCCCTCTCAGTTTCTCTTTTTGACCCCGCAGGTTAAAGCAATAATCTTCCTAAACCTGAATTTTGATGATTCGGTGAATATCCAGTCAGCAGACTTTAGTGATTTCAGACCACGTGTCTGATACTTACCAGGCCTCTCGTTACTGCATCTTATGTAATTTCATCCTTAAATAGCACGTGACACAGGTATTAATCTCATTTGACAGATGGAAAATGGGGGTGCAGAGGGATTAAGAGAATTCCTCAAGGTTTCATGGGAAGCGGAGAGCTGACTCTCAAACTCATGGCTCCTGATTTCAAGGTCAGGAATCTTTCCATCCCCACCACCCGCTTGGTGGCTACGCCCCATTACTCGATGTAGTCTAAGCACTTGCTTGATTTTGAAGATCTTTTGCAAAATGGCCCATCTTTATGTTCATATTTATCAAGCCCGATTACTCCAAGACCTTCAACATATTTAATCGTTTCCAAGGCTTCTTGGTTTGGATAATTTTATTAACCTCCCTCCATAATCCGCCCCCAGACCAATGTGAGCTGTTGAAATCTTCTCATCTTTCACTCTCTACCTCAAATGCCTCTTCGTCCGTGAAGACTTCCCTGCCCGACCTGGGCTCCTCTGATCGATTTGTGCCTTTTTGGGTTTTGTCTTGAACTAGAGCTCTTTCTGTGCACCACAACAGAAGAGACCATCTTATTCCGCTTCATAGTCTTCATTGGTGCCTAATAGATAATAGACCACAGGAAGTATTTGTTGAATAGCTGAAAGAATTGGTGAATTAACAGGTAACAAAAAAATACACATTAGTAACATTCTAGGGCCACGAGACAGATCAATGTACCTAAGTAGCTAATATGGGAATTAAAAATGGAAAGTTGGTCCCCATAATGCTATAGCAGGTGGTTTCCACTAGTTCCTAAGTACTAGTCTGTCGTGTTTTGTTAGAATTGATACTTAGAAAATGTAGTGTTTTGTGTTTTGTTTTTTTTTTGTAAAACGATTTTTTTCCCTCCGAAGGACTATTTTTTATTATGAGATAATTCCCTTCCTGTTAAAATGGCCTTTCTCTTATGAAATAATGGTGATTACTGATGACAGTTGAGCTTTTCTGTCTCCTCATTTGGTAAAATGAAAAATTCATAACGCTGTGTTCACTCCTCTCCAATCTATTCATTCATTCATTTGGGAAACCTGACTGCTTTGTGAAATCCCCAAGTCTAGAGGCCACTGCCCTCGTCAACTGCAGTACGGGAGTTAGTCCTGATTAGCTGCTCACACAAAACTGGCTCCCGGCAGCATTCAGAAAAACAAAGCAAAAATCTGTTATTTTTGTGTATCCCATTTGCTACGGCAACAGTTATTATTGTAGTTTCAAATATGTCGGTATTTGAACAAGTCATAGCATTTGGGCTAATGTTCCTTCTTTTTTAGTCACTAAACATAGATATCAAACCTTCCTTTAAGCACTAGTTGGGAGCTATGCCTCACTTTTGTGGACTTCTTTCTAAACAGATTGTAAACTATCAGTGGGTGTAGGCCATGGCCCTTCCTTTCATTACGACCTACAGACAGCTGGAAAATAGGCTGCATTTCTTCCGGAGGTGTGGTCTTTTTGGTCAGAACACTAGGAGGAATTTGAATGTATGACTTTGATTAACAGAAACAAAATAGGGCGGCTTCCTTCTCCTAATTTAGTTGTCTCGTCTGTTCCCCCACCTTCCTCCTAATTTTCTAGATCAGAGAAATGTGACTTCCTGTTTAGTTTCTTATATTGTTAATTTAAAGCCTCTGGATAAATCTAGAAGAGGAAAATTACAGCTTGACGTTGAGAATTTGAAAAGACAAACGCTTGTGGCATCCAAACTGATAATTCCCCATAGAACTTCAATAACTCAGAATGTTATTTTTGCCATGCCAGAAACACTCTACTTTTAGGTTATTCAGCATGAAAGCCAGAATCAGAAAGGAAAGGAAAGCAATAAACTCTTTTCCACCACACACTTTCAACTGAACATCCAATGGATAGTATATCGTTTTGTGGAATCATTGTATGTAATAAAGCAGTAAAACTTCAAAATATTCTGTGTTATCATATGACCTCATTATAGCATGAGTCTACCCAGAATGCTCTCTTCTGAAACATAACTAATTGCAGTAAATGTTTGAACCGATGCTTAGTCTCTAAGTTGCATACCTGGCTCAGACCCATCCCCAACAGAATCCCAGAGTTAGAAAAGAGTGTCACTGACTCTATTTTAAATCTCCCAATGAAAATTGGAAGCAGCATTCAATTTAGAAAATCATTTCCACTCAGCATTGCTCCAGCTAATGAAATGCTGGAACAACAATTGTCATTGAAAGGACGGTATTGTGTTGCTTCAGGCATTCCAAGGGACTGGAGAAAATGCTGAATAAAATAATGAAGGGGAGTCCCCCCTGGAGGAAAGATGGGCCTAGTGACCTCAGATGTCTTGTTCAGTCCTTGAGTTCTGGGACAGTTCTGTGGTTACAGTGTGGTGGAACTTTTAAAAAATTGTTTTGCAGTCTTTTTAGAAAATATATATTAATTATTGTAGTTTAGAACAGCATGATGTGGGTTTCACTACAAGGTGTTTTGTTTTTTTTACTTGATTCAATAAGATCCCAGGTCCTTTATCTTAGAGAACATTCTCTAAAAGAAAACAAGTTACCAAACACTTTCCAAGCCCATGTCTTAGTTTTTCCTAGATTCCAAATGGAACTATAACTACATGATGTAACAGATTCTTGCCAGGAGTGTGATTGGTTTGTGATCAAAAGCCTGACTGAAATACCCACTTTCCTAATAGCGTCCTTTCCCAAAACATCTTAAAATAAAAAATGAGAACACAACTTAGGAAGGGAGAAAATTAGGCTCTACATAAAATGCTTGGTTTGTTTTATTTGGTATGTGTGTGTTTTCAGAATTTGTAAAAAATGAAAAATAAAAAAAATCCCTTGACCCAAAGTTGTATGATGAATACAGTGTTCCAGCCAAGTTATAAATCTCAGCAAAGGGAGGTTGAAATGGCAAGTGTTGGGCAGGACGGTCCCTTCAGCCCAACTGCACAAACAAAGAGGCATTCACAATCCTTGTCAGTCAGTGAATGCTCCAGTCTGTCACCAGCTAAACATAAGGTTGCTAGAACTGTTAGTGAAGTTTACCCAGAAAACTCAAAGGCACGGAAAGAAACATTAAAATGTACCTGGCATTGCCCCAGTCCTTGGACTTCTGGTAGACCAGATATTATTTTGGCACCTACATTTCATTAGGTAATAGTGTGCTTTCACAGGTCAACAGAACTCCACAAGTTCAAGCTCAATGTGTCACACAACCAATTTGGTTCTGGTTTGCTTGTTTTCTTTAATTTCATGTTCTGTCTTAAAGAACACAACCACCTCCTAATTAGAAACATCAAACGTCTATTAAAAACTGTTTGCTGTTTAAATTTGATTTGATTCATTTAAAAAAAAAAAGAAATCACAGTCATCCAGTCATCGTAACTGAGCCATGTACAGGCAACTTCTCCTTTGTGGGTTTTCTTATCTTAGGGCCTAATTAGAGGAGAGTCTGCTTTGATACTTTCTCCCCTGGACTTTAAGGAATGTATTACAGGGAATGTTCTGCTGTAACAGCAGAAATAGAAATAGACTCAGAATGGATTAGTGCAACAATTCTCAAGATTTTTCATTCTCAACTCCCCATTTTTAATTCCCCATGTTATGTGTCTGTTAAAATATCTAAAACAGAAGAAGCAGGCCCCTTCAGCCTTTTTTTTTTTTTTTTTTTTTTTTTTTAAGGCTTAAAAACACAAGAGGAAAACCGTAGAGGCATGAAAGGTTAACTCGCTGTCTCTCTCACCATTTTTCAGAGTTTCCTGCCCTGCGCTTCCTTTTCCCACCGAGCACATTTTCTGGCAGGTGGAGACCCAGGAGGCATTAGGCAATGAATCCGGAAGTGGAAGGTTCTTGTCTTGGGGACTGACCTCGCCTTCCAGCTCTGGACTCCACCACAGGTGACGTCACTGAGACTCAGTTTCCCCATTTTGAAATACAGGTGTTGAAGAAGACACCAGGATCCATAAAATTCTATGGCCTAAGTGAAATTAAATCACATTTGGCATCTAAGTCTCCCCTCTTTCCCTATTCCCTGGCCCCGCCCCTTTCTCCTCCATGGATCTTATATGAATTATATGATGCATATTTTTTCTGTTTTTCTCCAGACTTACATAACCATACACAGTTATATGGATTTAAAAATCATTATCTGCTTTGCAAAACTGAGATTATATGATATACTCTGCTCTCATACCTTAGCTTTTTCATGCACTAATACCTCATTGAAGTACCTTTATACTGACCAATCAGAATGCCAGTGTGTTCTTCATGACTGCATAATATTTCACAGCATGGACACGTGTGATATATCCACCCAGTCCTTTCTCAGTGGACATTCGCTTTGTTTCAGATCTTTCTTATTATGAATGGTGCTGCAATGAACATCATTATACATATGCTCTGGCACTTTTATTTCTAGGACATAGATTCCCAGAAAGATTGCAGGCTTGAAGACGTGTAGTTTTAATTTTCATCCGTATTGCCAGATTCCTTTCCAAAAGATTTTATATTTTTATCAGAGGTGTATGAGAGTAATTCCCCCAGTCCCAGTCAGATATGCGTGATATCATTACTTTGACAGCCTAATGAATAAAGAGAGTATTTTATTTGTATTTGCATTTCCCTGACCACCGGTGATCTGAGCATCTTTACTTATGTGTCTTGACATTTTGTATTTGCTCTTCTATGGAACACACTCTGCCCATTGTGTGTGTGTGGGGGGGGCGGGGGCCCCATCGATTTATCATAGTTCTTTGCCTCTTGTAGACATTAGCCCTTTTCCTGTTGTAGCATCACAGGCTTTCCTCCTCCATCGTTGATTTGTTGAACTTGGTGTAGTTTGCCCTTCAAAATGTTTTTAATGTTTATATCGCCCAATATGTCTTTTTGGAAACTGACATTTGGATTTCCTGTCTTAGTTGAGAGAGTCCTTAGCTCTAAGAGCATGTGTTGTCGCCTAGCTATCCTTGTAAGATTTTTATCGTTTTAGAATGTATGTGGTATGACACGGGGCCTGACTGTAATTTTTGCCCAGGTGGATAAGCAGTTATGCCAACGCCACGTGGTCACGAGCCACACTCGTTCTCCACGTGGAAGCCCCACCTCTGTCTTGTATTCAGTTCACACAGGCCCTGGGGTCTGCGCCTGGACTCTATGTGTCACACTCACATGACTGCCGGGTCCCAGACCCGGCCATAGAGTTTGATGGCAGCGGCCTGGGGACGCATTCTGCTGTCTCGTGACACAAGTTCTCTGGCACCATTCTTTGTTTCTACACTTTTTATGTTCTTGAGCTTTATTCTTCCACATGAGCTCTAGGATATTTCGATCCAACATCCTCTCACTCCCGTTTCAAAAAACAAGAACCACCTTAGTCAGCACTCCCATTGGAAGCGCAGTGACTTTGTATCTTAATTTTGAGAGATTTGTCATTTTTAGAATGGTAAATCGTTCCATTTGTTCAGATCTTGTTTTAAGTCTACTTCGATAAGGGTTTTACTTTCTGTCATACACACCCTATGCCTTTCTGAAAAATATATAGCTACCTATTTCCAGTAACAAGTGGTATTTGTGTCTCTCATTTTTAGTGCCCTTTGAAATACTGAAAAAATTCAGAAGCTATTATTTTTGATTGACATTTTAATTGAGAGAATTCTATATTAGCATGCAGTTCTAAGTAATAATACAGAGAGATCCCCATGTACCTTTGACCCAGTTTCCCCGATGGTAACATGTGTAAAACTATAGCATGTATCACAAGCAGAGTGTTGACACTGTAGCCAGCAACTGTATCCAGATTTCCCCAGTTTGACTTGCGTTTATCAGTGTGTGTACTTAGTTCTATACAATGTTATTGCATGTGTAAGTTTGGGCATCCACTATCATAGTCAAGGTACACAAGAAAACTGGAAACAAAAAGATACTGAGTCGTTCTGTCATCACAAGGATCCCCTACAGCCACACCCACCCACCCACTTGTCTTTACCACCAGCCACCACTAAACTGTTCTCCACTTTTATAATTTTGTTATTTCACAAATGTCATGTGAATGGACTTGTCTGGCATGTAACCTCTGGGGACTGGCCTTCCCCCCCTAAGCACAATTCCCTATAGATCCCAGTTGTTTTGTGTGTCTGACTAGCTCGTTCCTTTTATCCCCTACTGTGTTGCCAGTTTGTTTAGTCATTCACCTGCTGAATGACAAGTGTGCTGCTTCCAGGTTTTGGCTTTTAGGAATTATGCCTGGTATTTATGCCTTTTGAATTTGTACACTCTGGTCTTCAGCACAAAAATATTTTCTTCTATTCTCTCTCCAACATCTATTGCTTTTTCTTCTTCTAGAATCTACCCTCCAGGATATATCTTCCAAATCTCGTCTCTCTCTCTCTCTCTCTCTCTCTCTCTCTCTCTCTCTCTCTCTCTCGTTACTATTTCTATCTCTTTGTATTTTTACTCTGTCATTTGACATATTCCATTGAATTGTCCAAGCTTCGAATTTGAGTTTCAGCAGTAGCCTTCATTTTATTAAATTTTAGTCTGAAAATCATGATTTGATTTATCTCCAGAAAGTCTCTTTCAGGCTGCATTCATGTTTTCTTGGCATTCTTATTAATTTTTTGTTGCTGCGCAAATTGTTATCTGTCTCTTCCAGCAGCTGTTTCACAGGGGACTCAGTCTGATTGTTCAATTGGCTCTTTCTCTTTCTGGGTCTGGGCTTCGTAGGAGGAGCTGAAGCGTCGGTGGTCCTGAGAGAGTGGAAGGGCAGTGGTCTCTGATTGTCTGCTTCCTGATCTCCTCATGTTCTCCTGGCTCGGTTTGATTCCTTCCCAGCTCCTTGGGGTCAAGGAGAATATGCACACTCAGCGCAGACACCAACCTGCAGCCAGGCCGACCATCATCGGGGTTCAGCCACCAGGGACCACCATATTCAGGTCGTCACATAGGCACTGTCCCACTCTGGTCCCAGCTCCTGTCCTGCATCACATCAGGCCTAAGACTCTCACCCTCCAGGTCCCTCCTGCCTCCTGAGTGGCCCCGGCAGATGGAGTTGGAAGGAAGTAGAGGAGATGTGACAGACACTAAGCTGCCATCTTACCCTTGCACACAGTTGAAATTAAACATTTTTTGTATTCCTCCAGACCATCTTTTATGCTCCATGGGTAGTGTGCCAATAAGGTCTTTGTGAGTCATCTAAATATAAAAACATACTTGGTACTAAAATTTCAAGGAACATATTATATATTCCTTACAGAGCTCCAACCAACCAAATGATTTTTTGTTCCAACTCTCCAACATGAATATTTGTATGTAGACATCAAGCTTGAGAAAGGTCAAACCTGGCACGAAAACTCAACAAATAGCAGAATCTATGGTTTTAGAATGGAGTAGTTATGTGATCGTTTTGCAAACCTCAGCCTGTTTCTTTTTTTCCCCAACCCTCTAGAAAGCTATAATTTGAATTTAAGAGCAGTAGTTAAGAGAAAATGCTAATCAAAATCAGAAACCCATGTATAAAATCCCCTCGTGAGTGAGGCACCATGTAATACATGACTGAGCTTCCATCTAACAGACTCGAAGTATTTCTTCCAAACCCAGCATTAGCTCTTCATGTACCCCAAATTTCTTCCTGCAGACCTTGGGTTTTCCCAGATCACTTCTCTTCCTCACTATGACTATCTAATGTTTCTTCTAGAAACTTTTTTTTTTAAAGGTTAGCCTCATGGGGCTACTTGCACTGTTTTTGAAGCAAGCACATAAGCTTTTTCATGTTTCGGGTTTTCCCTGCTCTGTATTATTGAGAAACGGGACTAAAAATAAACATTGGAAAAATTACAGGAGTGGAAGCATTCACTGAGAGTTATCTTAACTGCATGTCCCCGGCTGCAGGGAGACACATCTGAGGCTAGGAGACTCTGCTCAGCCCCTTTCTTTGGCTGCTCGCTTGGGAGCCATAAGAGCAAACCTTGGCGAACCACCCGTCCACTTTCTATCGCCCTCTTATTCCTCTGGCTGCAGCTCAGGGAGCCCGTCTGTTCCCTGCCCACCACCCTCGGCCCCTGTGCTTTTCCATCAGCCTCAGAGAATCTGACAGTCTCATTCGAGTAGAACTTGGGGTGCGCCCTAGCCATCCACCCAAATCCACGCCGGCGTTCAGAGCGGGTCATCCTATCCCCCGAGAAGCTCTGACTCTGTGCTCTTCACACAGGGACACGTCCCTATGGGTTGGCCCTTGGCCAGCATGGGAGACGGAAGGAATTGTGACGGAGCTTGTCGTCAGTGTTCAGTAATGTCATTTACAGCTCCGTTCTAGTGACACATGGAAGTTTGAGAAGAAGTTCAAAGAAAATTCAAGTGGTTATTAAAGGTCTGGAAAATACAACAGTGTGAGGAAAAGGAGCAGAGTTTAGCACCCCCAGTACTATTAAGGTGTAGGGGTGATTGGTGTGTGTGTGTGTGTGTGTGTGTGTGTGTGTGTCCGTCCGGCCTCTCCCCACTAGATGCCAGTAGCACCCCCGCCCTCCAAGTTGTGACAACCAAAAAAGTCTGTGAATGTTGTCCCCTGGGGGTACAATCGCCCCCTGTTGAAAATGACTGGGTTAAAGGAGTTAAGATATTTGGCACAAAGAAGAGCTTTTAATGACAGTGTCCAAACCTATGAAGCGCTGTCACACTGATGGCAGTCGTCAGCAGCTTTCTATTTCCACCGAGAGCAGGAGAACCTCGGGCCAGAGGATTTGGATAAACCTTAGTTGATTAAATTCCTGTGAGGCTTGTTATGGTCCTGACCTGGCTTACTGAAAAGGAATGGAAAGCCTTCCTTTGCCAGTCTTTAAAATGAGGTAAATGCCTGGCTTCTAGGAGAATTCTGGCGCAGTGGCTCGTCCAGGACACGTGTGGGAAGACCCCCGCCCCCTCAGCCTCTGACCTTTTCTCTGGCGCGCGAGAGCGTCTGGCTTCATGTGCGATACTGTGTATCCCTCCCCTGAGCGAAGGGGCCTTTTCCAAAGAGACAACACGGCGTGGGAATGTTTCTTATGCTGACCCTGTTAGAACAACACAGAGATCCCTAGAACTATCCTTCAATATTCTCTTCGGGAGACACTTCTTAAGGGCCTTGGAAGACGTTCTTTCTCTGAGATATTGATTGTCTCTAAGTGGTAAGAAGAAGGGTTCTTGGTGCCTTTTAAGAAGCACAGGGAGACGGGGGTCTGTGGAAAAGGAGAGTTTGGCTTCCTCGAAAAGAAGCTACTAGAAGGAGAAAGAAATTGCTGGATGTCCCTTTGTATGTATTGATGCTCCCACCTCGTCCCAGGAAGACTTCAGGCTGAAGTCTTGATAACGACCAGGGTCTGAGCAATGAAATGCCGGGTAATGTGGTGACCTGATGATCCGTGAGGAAGCGCCTGGAGCCTGTAAATCGCGTCCGTTCTGGGTTGCGGTGCATCAGTGACGCTTTGCGGGTCTTTGCGATCTGCAATCAGGCACTCGTTTACATATGTCAACTAGTCAGATGCCTTTCTGGGTTATGCAAAATCATGTTAATTCCTTCTTGTGTAATTTTACATTTTGGAGCTTTAGATCCGTTAGGATTTTCTTGTCTTGCAAGTTCCAGAAAACCTAGCACAAACTAGTGTAAGGAAAAAACAAAACAAAAAGGGAGAAGAGAATTTACTGGACCTTGTGCCTGAGAAGCCCCAGCGTAGAGCAGACCTCCGACGTGGCTGGATGCTCGGCTAAAATCCAACAACAAAAGCTTTCGTTGTCCTGCTCCACGTGGCAAGATGTCTGCAGAATTCGGAGAGTCTGCTTTCCTAGTAGCTGAATGGAGTCACGTGCCTGTCCGTGAATCCGACGGTGTCGAGGGAATGGCGAGGCGAGGTCACAAGCCAGCCCTGGATTCAGGAGTGGAGCACACACACAGAACCCCAAGGAGTGAGAGGAAGCGTGGATTCCCAGAAAGAAGCCAGAGCTGTCGCTGGCAGTGGAGGGAACGGCTGTTAGGCAGCCAAGAGCACGTGTCCATCCCGTGTCTGTATGGGTTTTTCAGTGGAACTCTTAGTTTCCGACGTATTATCATGACATGTGGTGCGGAGCTGCTCTTGAGAGTTATTGTGGTGAAGATGAGGCGTTCTGCCTGCCTCCAGAGGAAGTGGGCACCTGGCTACCCAGGAGACTCACTCGTTTCCCAGTTCCTTTATCAGTGGGTGGGGCCATGCAGCCAAGTTCTAGAACAACAATGAGATTTTAGTAGAAATGATGTATGCAATTTCCATGCCACGTCCTAAAAGGAAAGGTGGGTTAGGCTACTCTTTTATATTAATATATATTTTTTAATATGATATATAATATTATATATTCATTTAGTATTCAATATATACCTCATTATATATTCTACATATGCTATATATTACATTCTATAGTATATTTAAACTATATTAAATATATTATATATTAAACATTTATATATTAAATATATAAATGTATGTTACCAATATTTCAAAGAGCAAGAAATATTTTTAACCAGGGGAAGAGAAGACTTAAGATAGTGGTTTTAAAACAATTTTGAAAAGATTTGAGGATGCGTTCTCTTTTTCACCATGGAAATAACTTTTTAACCTCAGTAGGCATCACGGCATTAAGGAAACGCCCCACTGCTTTTCCAAACTTCTATCCTTCCCCATTCCCAGGGGACAACATTGCCCAGTAGGCAGTTGTCGCCTCCTTCTGCCCTTCGCACTCCCTGGACGCCAGGTGAGAATCACCAACTGGAGATGAGAAAGCTTGTCTTTAAGAATGAATTTGCTGTCATGGGAGATGGGGCGGCCCTGTCCCTTGTGCAACAACAAGAAAACGTCACCACAAATATACCTGGCCATGAAGGCTGCGATGTCCTGTTATTGCAGGTGTTTCAACAGAGAGGGATGGTTATTTATGAGGGATGTTGGAAAGGGACTTCTGCCTTTCCAACCCTGGTTGGATTTCAAGATTCACATGAATTTGAAAAGTGACCCTGGCGCATATGGAGCTGGGAGGCTAGGAGGTTGTCTTGTTGCTTTGGAGTCAAAATTGCACAAAACGGCTTCATTGTTTGGTTAGAAATATTGAGTCTTCTAAACTATCCGTCATTCATATTAAAACAGGAAAAACAAAAAACAACAACAACAAAAAAAAACCATTCCGAAGACAAAACAAACAAAGACCCAAAATGGCATCACTTTAGCCAAGTGTCCCACTGTCCCCTCTACCGGCATGCCATCTGGGATTAACTCTGAAACATCAAGTGTGTAAAGACCAGGGGTCTCAGTAAATTCTCAAAGTAGGTGGTTTTTGATTTCTGGGTTTCCTCTTTCTTTGTATTGTCTCCCCTTTTCCGAGGACTTTTTAAAAAATCATCTTCCAGCTTTGGGTCCTTCGCTGACGCCTACCCTTGGGAAATGAGCTCATAAACTCAGTTCAGTCTGAGAATCAGTGATTGATGAGGTTTAAAGTGCTGACTTTTCAGAGTGTTCAACTCCAGACAGGAAGGTTTAACTAAAAGGTACACCCTTTAATTATAGGATTTATGCCAACAAAAGTCAGTGAGAGTAGGTGGGATTTGTGATCTTGGTTTTGCCGTTTGTAGGGAGACTCTTCTTGGCAGCTCTTGAAATTTTTACAATCAGTTTGTTTAAGTCAAGAACCAAATAAGGGTCACATATTATATTTAGTTTGTATGTCTCTTATAAACTGTGTGTTCCTCCTTTGTTTCATTCTCACTTTTTTTGCCTTGAAATGTGTTTATCGTTTTTTCCTGTAAGTTTCCCCACAGTCTGAATTTTGCTAATTGCATCCCAGTAATGTTGTTTAAAAGACTCCTGTCTCCTATATTTTCCATACATTGATACATCTAGAGGCTCAATTGGATTTAGGTTTAATTTTGGGTGGGGGCATGAATAAATGGTTTATTTGTAAGTGGCTTTGTGTGCTTCCATCAAGAGGCACAAAACGTCTGGTTGCCTTTTTCTGTGTTGCTAAGATGAATCGATGGATTCAAGCATTGCCAGGCTGAACCATACACTCTGTCAGTTTTTCACCCAGTGCTTTTAGCAGCCATTGCTGGGTTTTGCCCATTATTTCATCAGAGGTCGCAGCACAGTGATATTTTAATTCCATTATGCCTGCTTCACTCAGCCAGAATATCTCTATAACTAATGGTTACATGCAGCTACAGTCTGTATAGGAAAGATGCAATTTTCCCATTCATTTTATTTATACATTTTTTAGAATTATAATTTGGCTCCTAAAAGAAAAATGCTACCATTTCTCTCTACTCAAAATACTTCTGAGGCTAAATGTATAGGTTTTCCCCCGCACATTAAGAAATTATAGACATACAAATTGATACTTGCCTATTTATAGAAACCTTATTTTCCTTACACCAAATTAATCCAATACTGATTAATCCACCCACCTGCAATAAAGTAATTATTATAGCATATTAACATATGCTATAATAAAGAGAAAATCCCCAGTTCTTTGTAATACTTTTATGTAATGTTTTAGACAATTTATAATCCAACACAATCATTTTGATTCCCACAGTATATTATTATATTGTCAAATCGAAATTTAAGATTTTTTTTTTCTTGTAACAGGCATTCCTTGTTGCTTACATTTATCATTGTTAAGGAATTATAACCAAATGGTACCTAGTCGTGGGGTGAGGGATGGGGCAAGAACGCCATCGGCTAACGTGGATGAAAGTATTAAACTCAATTTGTGAAACCGCACTGAATGTATTTCCACTCAAATTAAGATTTTTAAAGTGCAGAAGGTTCTGGCGAGGCCGCAGACAATGAAAAATCGAAAACGGAAAGGCATTCAGCCTGAAATGAATCACCACAGAAAATGAAAAAAGTCGAACCACCCACAGATTTCGTTATTTGAAGGGAAAAAAAAGCTTCCTCTATTTTACAGTAGAGAACAATAGGAGATGCAGGAAATGGCAAGGGATAAGGAGCATTTTCTTATAATAGGGACAATTATTTAACTTAATGGTCTTAAACCCAGAGAGCTCTGCACTTAATTTGAAGAAGTTACCTTGTTGAAATACAGCATGTAAACCAATAACATTGTTTCTTTTCTCTTACAACTAGAAACACTTGTTCACTGTGGAAGACATAGATGAACAAAAAGATAAAAATCAACATAGGGGCAGCCAGATGGCTCAGCTGGTTGGAGCTGGAGCCCTGAATAACAGGGTTGCCGGTTTGATTCCCACATGGGCCAGTGAGCTGCGCCCTCCACAACTAGATTGAAGGACGACTGCTGGGTCCTGGAAAAACACAGTTCCCCAATATTCCCCAATAAAAATTAAAAAAAAAAAAATCAACATAAGTCCACCATTCAGAAATAGCATCTTTAAAATCTTTATTTAAAAGTTTTATTGAGATCCACCTACCATACAATTCACCCAGTCCAAGTGTACAAGTCAATGTTTTTTAGTATATTTACTGGGTTGTATAACCATCACAACAATGTAATTTTAGAACATTTCATCACCCCAGAAAGAAACCCATTGGCAGTCACTCCCCATTTTTCCTACCTCCCTCCCCCACTCAGCCCTAGACAAACACTAATACTGTCTCCACAGATTTGCCTGCTTTGGACATTTCATATGTCATAAGTGGAATCACAATATGTGGTCTTTTGTGACTGACCTCTTTCACTAAACTTAACGTTTTCAAGTTCCATGTTGTAGCGTGTATCAGTACTTATGTTTTGATTGCTGAATAATATTCCATTGTGTGGATGGACCCCATTTAGCTTATCTAGTTGTAATGAACACTGCGTTGTTTCTACTTCCTATCGTAAATAACGCTTCTATAAATATTCACGTGCAAGTTTCTGTTTGAACATCAGTTTTCAGTTCTCTTGAGATCTAGGAGTGGAATTTCTGGGTCATATGGTAATTCTGTGAGTGCTTTCCAAAATGGCTATTTATCATTTCTATCAGTATGTGTGGAGGTTCCAGTTTCTCCCATCCTGTCAGCGCTTGTTACTGTATCTCTCTCTCTCTCCTTTTTTTTTTTTTTAAATGGCCGTCCTAGTTGGTGTGAGGTAGTATCTCATGGTGGTTTTGATTTGCATTTCCCTGATGACTAGTGATGTTGAGCACCTTGGCATGTGTTTGTTGGCTATTTGTATGTCTTCTTTGGAGAAATGTCTATTCAGATCCTTTGCCCTTTTAAAAATTGGGTGATTTTTCTTTTCGTTGTTGAGTTGTAAGATTTCTTTGTTCTGGATAACCTTATCAGATATATGAATTCCAAATCATTTCTCCCATTCTGTGGGTTGTCTCCATTTTCTTGATGGCATCATTTCTAGCACCAAAGTTTTAAATTTCTCTATTTTGTCTTTTGATGCTTGTGCCTTGGGTGTTATATCTAGAAGGTTCTGCCTAACCCAAGGTCATGAAGATTATTCCTATGTCTTCTTCTAAGAGTTTCAAAACTTTAGCTCTTACATTTGAGTCTGCCCATTTGGAGTTCATTTTTGTGTATGGCATGAGGTAGGGATCTAGTTTCAATTTCCTCTGGAAAATGCCATATTGGCATCAGGTTTCTAAATGTCCTAATGATCTTAGCTCTCATATGGTGTCTTCTGCGAGGTTGAATCTAGTGAAACCTGTATGTGCCTCACTTTGCTAAGGTTTACAAAAGTAGACTCTGTAGCTCAGGACCCATCTATTTTTCCTAACTATCCATGACATCTTTGTAAGTCCCAGTTTTAGGAAGAACATAGAGTTGTAAACTAGACCTGGTCTTAACAGGGCATCTCCTAATTTGACATCCTGGCAGCTTCACTGTCGAGAACGATGTACTTCTATGAATATATCCATGCCAGGAGTTTGGGCCGAAAGAATAATATTGATTACTGAGATCATAAATTCTATGATGTATTTGAGTAGAGTAGGAAGACATTTCTAAGATTATCAACAATAAAATATTTATCATGCTATTGTATTAAAGTCATCACTTGAAAAGCTTTTATCTCCATGTTATGTTTTGTGGTTAGTATAAAGCTACACAGTGTATATTGAATTTGAGTGTCAACCATAACTTCTTCTCTTTCACACTCCATGTTCAGTCAATCAGGAAGCGCTATTAACTCTACTTTCTCCGTATCGCTTGATTCTGTCCACTTCTCTGTATCCCCACTGCCTTAACTCAGGCCACCATCTTCTCTAGCCCGAATTACTGCCTCAGCTATCTCGTTATAGCATTATAGTCATTTTACAGCACCCCCTACAGTCTTCTCTCTACATTGCTGCATGAATGAGAAGCAAACCTTTGTTTTATAGGCCACTGAGATTGTGGGATCATCTGTTACAGCAGCATAACTTGACCTAAGTAGACGAATACCTGACTCCTTTTAGTTCCTAGGATATGCCCTACACTCATGTAGGGCCTTTCCCTCCTCTTCTCTTTCCTGTTTTAATTGTCCCAACTCCTGTTCAGCCTTCAGATCTCAGTTCCGATATCATTTCTTCTGGGAAGCTTTCCCTGAGCCCGCATCTAGTTTATGTGTCCAGCCCATGCATTTCTATGACATCTGTACTTCCCGGAGCATGGCACCCACTGTGTAACGTCTCCCATCCACACCTGGAAGCTTGGGTGTGGGCAGACAGTGTGTTTTTCCTGTTCCTCATTATATTCCCAGCCTGCTACATGGTAGAGCACATAAATCTGTTGAGTGAGTAAATAATTCAATTTTTGGAGTTTGAAGACTTTCTCATAATATTTATCAGTTAAAGTTACCAAAGGAAGAAAGTAGGGGGTCCTACTTGTGCTGTGGTTCGATGATGCAAGAAAAGAAAAAAATGGGAGGCAGCCAAACTCTGTCACCCTGTGCTTTCTGGTCTTCACTGTGATGGGAATTTATGCAAGTTTTCCAAGCCTCACATAGTCAAAGAGTAAGGGGTGGGTATAAATTAATGGGTGTGAGGCTGAAGTTCCCTGCTGGGATGAAGAATGATAGGCATTATTATTTCTGTACATGTCTCAACAGCCCATGAGAATAACTTACAGGTCAGCTCACATTATTGCAGCATTTACTGTTCTAAGGCACGGCTTAAGGCAAACTCCTGGAATGGTCATGTAGGATGTATGCATTCCACAACTCTTGTCTAAGTGAGTCACCCTGGGCATTTTCCTGCCCCTCCCTGCCATAAAGCATCATGCACAACAGGAATGTGTTAGTAATGCCATGTGTGGTTTCCATGGGAATGAGTACAGCAAGGGTCCACCATTCAAGGACCATCATCAGACCATGTCGGTGAAGACGTTTGTGAAGAAAACAGAATTAGCACTTTAGATTAATTAGACTGTGCTCTGATGAAGACCTCATTGGAAATCCAAATCTGAGCTCTGAATTGAAGGGGTAGAGGCACTTGTGAGAGCTGCGTGGTTCTGAGGTTAGACTTAGTAACCCCGCAAGACGCAGGGCTTGAGGAGAAGTACGAGGCTCCATGCAGAATACCTAATGCACGTGCAGAAATGAGTTGGAACTCACTAGACTGCACATGAAGAAGGAGGCATGACACATGTAAAGACCGATTAGTTGTCCGAAGGTGAGAACGTGAATGGCAAGGTCCAAAGCTTCTGTGAGAAAACTGATGACAGTTGGAACACATATTAGCCTGAGTTATTTAGGAGGTTTCCAAAGGATTGGGAATGCTTGGAACACTGAAAATGGTGGTTAGAACCAGGTCCCTTGATGGAACATGAAAGGGACATGGTTGTAGACCTAACATAAAGAAGAACTTGACAGCATAATTGAGTGGATTTAGGAGGCACACCTGGGCTGACTTCCTGCTCTTCCACTAGGCTCTGTGTGACCTTGGGCCAGTTACTTCACTAGAGCAATGGGGATAAAATCAAGGTTGTACTGAGAATTAAACATAACAGTGTTTGTGAAATGCTTTGCATAATGCCTGGCCTTCTACAGAGCCTAACGAATGGTAATTACAATCAAGCAGAGGTCTCCAGTGAAGAACCGGGCTGCCCGGTAAGGCAGGAAGCTCGGTGCCTCTAAAAGCGTTCCATAAGTCAGTTGGTGATGTGGCAGGGTGCTTGCTGTCACACAGTGCCTCCCGCATGGTATGGAGAGTGACCGGGGTTGTGGCTGAACTTTGGTGACTGCATTCAAATCTAAGGTTCTATGACATATTAATGCTCACTTTGCTTTACAAGTATTGATTCTAAAATAAAATGGCCCCCAGACACACAAAACTAAAATTTCTGGGACTACAGGTGAAATGGACCAAGCCACCACTGTCATGGGGGATGACTGATCTAGTTTATCTACTACTGTGCAAGAGGCGTACAGATCAGCACATGTGAAATGTAGAAAATGGGAACCACCAAGCTGGATTTATTTGAATGTATCACTGCACCAACTATCTATTGATGAAATAAACATTCTGTTCTGTGTGAGAACATTTATAAAAGCTGACCACAGACTAGTTCAGACAACAAGTCTCAGGAAACTTTGAAGAATCAACATCATATTTATTCTCTGGCCACAACGCAATAAATGTATATGTAAAAAATATAAATACAAATATATTTTGAGTTAAAAATATTATTCTTCATTTTAATAGATTAGGGGAGGAAAACCTTTTGTTGATCTCACAAGGTGAAAAAAAAAGAGAGAGAGAGAAAGCATTTGATAAAATCCAATATTCATTCGTGATGAAACCTTTAGCAAATCCAGAGTGAAAGAGAACTCTCTTAATTTAATAAAGCGTATTTGAAAAACCTGCAATACACATTGTTCATAATGAGGAAACATATGAATTAAGGTATTTTAAAGTCAGGAACTTGACAAGAATGTCTGTTGTCATCACATTTATTCAAGACTGGAATGGAGATTGTAGCCAGCATAGTGATAGTGAGATAAGAGAAATAAAAGGAAAAACAAAATTGTTATTACTTAAGATATGTCTCTGTAAATAGAAAATGAAAAATAATCTATACATCAGAAATATAAAGACCATTTAACAAGGTGATTATAATATCGATATGTGAAAATTAATTTCATTTTTAGAAACCAGCAGGCAATTCAAAAACATAAGTTTTTTAAAACCACTTATAATAATGTAAACTGTAATGAATCTAGGAATAATTCTGACCAAAGAAGGGCAAGCCTCTGGAGAAAATTCGAAAATTCTATAGAAATCATTAAAGAAAACCTGAATAACTAGAGATATACAGGAAGACAGTATTGTAGACATCTCATCTCTCCCAAAGTTGATCTATAGAATTAATGCATTTGTAGTCATAATCACATCGGCTCTTTTTTGTGGAAACTGACAAATTGATTCTCAAATGTATATGGAAGAACAAAGGACTAAGAGTACAGCCTAGACACTCCGGAAGAACTCCAGAGGACAGCAAAACTTACAAAGGTACAGTAATGAAGACATTGTTGTCTAGGCACTGGCGCAGGCATAGACAACTTGGAAGGAATGGTGAGTCCAGAACAGACCTGTGCGTTTGGGAATCTTGATGGATGACCAGAGATGGCATTGCAGACCACTGCAGTCTCCTTAATACAGGATATTCAGACAATTGGCTGGCCATCTGGAAAACAGGAAATGGGTCCCTACTCCATACCAGACAAAACCAGTTCCATGTGGATTAATGAGTTAAATGTGAAAGGCAAAACTTTCTCCTCAAATTCTAGGAAATACCTTTCTGACTTGAGGGTAGACAAGGATTTTTTTCTTTGATAGATGTTATTTTTTAGAGCAGTTTCAGTTTCACAGCAAAATTGAGTGGAAAGTCCAGATTTTCCACAAACCCCTGGCCCCCCTCACATCACAGCCCGCCATTACCAACAGCCCCACCCGATGGTACGTTTGCTACAACTGATGAACCTACATTGTCACCTCATCATCACCCGAGTCCATAGTGTGCATTTGGGTTCACTCTTGGTGTTGTCCATTCTGTGGGTTTGGATAGGTGTATAATGATGTACCCACCATTACAGTGTCACACAGTGAATTCTCACTGCCCTAAAAGTCCTCTGCGCTCTGGCTATTCATCCTGTCCTCCCCTTAACCCCTGGCAGGGCAAAGATTTTTTTAAAGACACCAAAGTTGCTAACTACAAAAGAAAAGATTGAAAAAATTAACTACATGAAACTTAAGAATTATTAAGTGATTCTGCAGAAATAAAGAAAAAAGATCTTGGTCTGGATTCTGGATTGGAAGGAAAAAAATTGCTCTAAATGACCTTATTGGAACAACTGATGAAATTTCTTTTAGCATGGTTTATTGAACATTTTTTAAATTAGTATTTGTAAAAAAAACATGTCTTCACATACAGGCAGACTCAATGCAGTTCTGTTCCAGGTCTGTAACCTACAAACTCAGGGCGTCTGATACATTTTACTTTGTGTGATTCCCAACCAGAAAGAAAAATGTCAAGTTCACTTATGATCATTAATCATGAATACATTCCCGAGAAGTTCCATTGCCTAAGTGTTGGTCCGAACTAGATCCTCTGCTTACAGTTTTACACATCTAATGAATTTTTATAGACTAGCTTCTAGCTCTCTCCATTTCACTACGTTTCTCCCCCAGCACACACCCCCTTCCGGTGCTGGGTGCTGTGGGACGTGTTCACATCCTGGTATGCCATCTGTCCTTGCACCTTCTCAGTCTGGGTTGAAAAGCAATAGCCTAACGTGAACAGACTGCAACCCTCACAGATACATTCTGCTGGACTTGAAGTAGCAAATGCATCCCCAACTCAACCCACCTTGGCTTGGCCCCCAAATGCCTGTGCCCATCACCACCCAGTTTAAGAAATGATGAAGGAATGTGAACAGAAAGCGGTCCTAATCCATCATGGTTGAAATAGCTTTCTTTTGCAGAGTTTACAAAAATATATGACCATGTGAACACGTTGCCAAGAGACTCATGGGAGGGAGGGGCCCTGATGCTCAAATTTCATTAGCTTCATGGTGAATTGGCCACTAATAACAAAATACTGGGGACACTCAAGCATCCACAGGAAAATGGATCAACACCTATACATAAACTACTTGACAAACCCACCATGTTCTACCTGCTTACACTTAGCTCAGATGAGTCAAAGAAACCAATGTTGAATGATAAAAGCAAATCCCACAAGGCTATATACATGTTATTTTTACAAAGCTCAAAAAAGAAGATAAATGAAACAATATTTCGTTTAGGAATGTATGTATCCAACTATGATAAAACTATTAAAGACAGCAAGGAGAGACAAACAAAATTCAGGATAGTGGTTGAAGGAAGAAGCAGAATCCAAGAGATGCGCGGATACGGGGTTAATCGCTTTATTAGCGTGCTTTAAAATTTATATATTCCATGTATCATATGATCAAATGTTAGACTGAAAATATTTTAAAATACGAAAGACACCCGAAAACATGTCAGTCATCCATCTCTGCTCCCTCCCCAGCCGCATCACTTCCGCACAAGCTGTTGGGGACAGTGGCTCCGGAGGCCGCACAGCAAAGGAATGTCAACCAGGAGGGAGGGACCAAGAACCGGGACTGTGTTATTTTCTTTTTGGTGTCGGCGTGGGGTGTGGCAGTGGTGGAAATGCCATCCAGTGTATCTATGTGCCACATGGAACTACTCGGTTTAATTTTAGAGTCATCCTGCCCGCTGACAGCGGGATGGGTGTCCAGGCCTCCGGGGCCTGTCCCTGTCCCCTACACGCGAACTGCCCCTTTGTGAGGGTGCCAGGCCCGGCGCCGCCCCTTCCGTCCTTCGGGCAGGTCTGACTCTGTGTCACGGTCCGGGCTCACGCGCTTGCGTCAATTCTGCCAGGAGGATCCCCCCGCTGTTACCCGCCCCCCGCCCCCCGGCCCCGCGTCCCAGCCTCAGAGCCGCTGGGAGCTTTCCCTCCCGCCCAGAGCCGGGAAGGGGCGTGGACAGCGCGCAGCACCCGGGCCCCGCCCTCCCCGCCGAGCTCCGCCTCCCGCGGTGGCTCCGCCTTCCCCATCGCCCTAGGGCGCCCCGCGGCTCCTCCCAAAACCCGGAGAAGTGGACCCTGCGTCCCTTCCAGCCACGGTGAGGCCGAGCCGGCGTGGGCATCTCGGCAGGAAGCCCGGCCCGGCGCCTGGCGGGGAGTCGGCTCCGCGCGGCAGCGGACGCGGCGGGTTCGGCGGCTGCGGCCTCCCGGCCGCCGGCCGTAGGATGGGCCCGCCCGTCCTGTCTCCTGGCGGCGCCGGGCCGCGCACGCGCCCTGGGTGCCGGGCCGCCGGGCCGCGCACGCGCCGTGGGTGTGGAGCCGCTGGCGAGAGTGAGGGGGACCCCGAGCGCAGGTCCGGGAGCGCGGGGGGGGGGGGGGGCGTGGGGGGGGGGCGTGGGCGGCGACGGCGACCAGGGGGACCTCCCAGCTGGCTCGGCTCGCCCTTGGAGGCCTTTGCGTTCCCAGCTCTTTCTGCTTCCGTGGAGCCGCTCGTCCCGCCTCCTCCGGGACGCTTTCGGAGCCTTAGGGACAGTCATTCTAGACCCTCGTTGCATGTTTGGTGGGATGTCTCTGGCGCAGTGGAATCTGGCAGCTTGTCCTAGGAATTATCCTTGAGAAAAATGTTTATGAGTATATTCGATGGTCCCAGAGTTGGGTGAAAAGGCTTCTTCCCCAGCCACTGTCCTTTGCACAAACATTTGCGGTGTGAACAGGTACAGCTGTGGTCGGGGCTCGCACTGCGGAGCCACGGCGCCTGCGCCCTGACACGTGAGGCTGGCGTGAGCTGGGACGTGGCGGCCGAGGTCCCTCCCGTGGAAGTGAGGCTGTACTGCGTAGTACAGCGCAATCATACAGATGTGTTTATGGGGGCGGGGGCTGAGTACCCCCCTACTTTACAAGCCTGCGAAGGTTTGCGCCCCGAGCACCGTGCCTGGGACGGCATAAGCACTCTAGGTGTTACTTATATCCAGGTAGCATGTTTTTCTATGCTTTGTGGTTTGGATTTTAAAGATTCCACTGTGAAGTGTTCCTCCTGTTTTCTTTTGTGAAAATAATCGGAATTACTCCAGAATTTCTGAATTTTCATAGTGCAGATAGTAAGCAGGAGTAGGTTGTGTGAAGCAGTGTGTAGTGTTTCACCACTCGTGTGTGCGTGCTCGCACACGCGCGCACGCCAGGGATTTTGTGTTTTCCGCAGAGGAAATTAGTGCATGGAAGAGAAGTTTGATGGAGGGAGTGTCCTGATTCTTCTCTATTCCTTGAGGCAAAGCCCAGGACCACTAGGCCGACTCCAGGATAGCCATGTGGTGCTTTGTACTTGAACTTGACTGAGGGTGAAATGAATCTCATTATACAATTTCCTCCACAGACGATAGAAGGATGTTTGTTCCAAGATCTCTCAAACTCAGGAGGGGTGCTCATGATGATGGCAGAAGTTGTTCAGCTAAGAGAATGAAACCAGAAGCAGGAGACGGCCCGCTGGACGAAGGCAGCAGTGATCCGGGGGACCCCGTCGTTACAGAAGGGGCCCCAGAAGCGGACGGGCCCGGCGCGGAACCACGCTCCTGCCCCTGCCCCAGTCCAGAGGGCCAGGTGGCCAAGGTCTGTGTGGTGGGACCTGAGCAGAGTGCCGAGGATGGCAACCTCTCTGAAGAGCCTGTTAAGTCCTTTTCTAAATCACAGCGCTGGGCAGAGCCTGGGGAGCCTGTGTGTGTTGTCTGCGGCCGTTACGGAGAATACATCTGTGATAAGACAGATGAAGATGTGTGTAGCTTGGAGTGCAAAGCGAAACACCTTCTGCAGGTTAAGGAAAAGGAAGAGACATTGGGGCGCAGCTGTCCGCAGGAAGCTGGCTCTCAGCCCGAGGCCCCGTTTGAGGCTCGCTATGTGTACAAAGAGCACCCATTCATCTCAAGCCTTCAGGAAGAGCAGGTGGAGAATCTTAAACAGCAGCTAGGTATTTCAGTTCAAGGGCAAGGTGTCCCCAGGCCTATTATTGACTTCGAGCATTGTGCTTTTCCTGAGGCCTTAACCGTCAACCTGAAGGAGAGCGGCTATGAAGTCCCAACCCCCATCCAAATGCAGATGACCCCCGTGGGTCTCCTGGGACGGGACATTCTGGCCAGTGCCGACACCGGCTCCGGAAAGACGGCTGCCTTTCTCCTTCCTGTTATCATCCGAGCTTTATTCGAGGTAAGTTAGAGTGCAAATGTGTCGGTCTCAGAAACGAGTGGGGTATTTACCAAGTTTTATACTCACCGATGTTAAAGTTGCAAACCGAAACTGAACACTTATGATATAATAGTGTGTCTGAAAAGCATAGGTTTAGGGAATTCTTCTGTTATTATATCGAACCAAAGATCTTCACTGCAGCTCTCAAAAACTGCTTTTCTTACAAAATGTTTTCTTTCTAACAAATTTCCTATGAAAGGAGTAAGCTTTTGATTGGAGGGGGTGTGTAATCTTGCTGACCTGATAAGCTGCAGTGTTTTTATGTCAATTTAGCCTCTTGGATCTTATATTTTGAAAAAAACTGACTTATACCAAAGTTGGAACACTATTGTGGCGTTTCATAGTCTACCCTTAAATGTGATCCGTGGTTCATCTTAAAATAGTACTACCTTCCGTCACTTGTTCATTTGCAGTGTACAAAGCACTCTCACACAGAATTAGTTTAACACACACTTTGAGTACTTACATGCTTGTGAGGTATGAGGTCTGGCAAGGAGTGAAAAATGTAGGCAAAGAGAAGAAAGATAAAGGAGGCAAACTGGGAAAGCTAAAGAGTAGTAGGAGACAATGTGAGAAAAAAATAAAAGAAAGCACATGTTCAAGACAGAAGTGAAATTCACTGGAGGACCAAAACAGAGCTATAGGGCAGGATGTTCGTGTAAGTAAGTTATCAGGACGAAGGAGAAAGGGAGAGTACAGAAGAGCCAAGAGTGGGGGATCAGGGGTTCAGGGGTTTGGAATACCCAGCTTGACCCGGGTCTTCAGGGCGGCCCGGGGAGAATGGCTGGAGGTCTCCAAGTCTCGGTAACTAGGAGCAAACCTTCCATGTTCCCACTTTGGTCATTGCAGACGCCTCCCTCTGGCCCCGATTTTTACCTTTCATTGTACATCGTGTCATGTAAGATGTGGGTTCCATTTATGGTGGGTTTTGGAGGCAAAATCTGCAATGAGCAGGAAAGGCTAGAGGGCTCATGTCCAGGTGGGCTGAGGGGGACGCGTTAAAAGGGAAATGCTCCCGGAATCTCTTTGAAGATCCGTCCATATCCTCAGGAATGAAGTGCTGGTGTGTTTCGACTTGTTTTTCTGTCTTTGCAGAGCACAGCTCCATCTGCAGTCATTCTGACCCCAACGAGAGAGCTAGCCATCCAGATAGAGAGCCAAGCCAAAGAGCTGATGAGAGGTCTGCCACGCATGAAAACGGTGCTTCTGGTGGGGGGTTTACCCTTGCCCCCCCAGCTGCACCGTTTGCGGCAGCACGTGAAGGTGAGCACCAGTTCCACGGAACGCCTGTGAAAAGCGATGCGGGGCCGAGGTGTTTTCTCCTTGAGGACATTTTGCCTGTGCTTTTAGGTGGCCTTTCAATTCTGGCCACGTCAGGGTCATTTTGTAATTTTTTTTATATAGGAACTGAAAGGAGCACCTGTATTGAGTGCCTGTTGTACGCCAGACATTGTCGGACGTCCTCACGTGCATGCTGTCCTTTAATCAGCACATCTGCCCTAACCCTTCCTTGGTGTGGGGTGGCGAACAAAGAAAATAGTAACCGTTGACTAAATAAACCAGTCAGAACCATGAACAATCTGTGGGTTTTGTTTTCTTAATTGGAGTAAAATACTGGCTGGCGGACAGTAGTAGAGAAGTGCAGGAAAGATGTGATTGGTGTCAAAGCATTGGTCCTTGATTGTTCAAGGAGAAGGTGAAGATGTCGCTCAACTTTGGACTTTATGAAGTTATCTGTGTTAACATTCAAGGGGGAGCGCTAAGAGAACGAGAAAGAAGTTGATGTCTTCTAAGCCAGCTGAGGGAGAACAAGGGAATAGAAAGGGTGAACTCAGTTTTTAAAGGGTGCTGGTATTTCTGAATTCAGTACGGAAACAGAACCCTCGAGTTCTGTGGCTACAGGTCCTTATAACCCTGAAATTTTACCACCCTCAGTGATCTCACCATTGGGTTGGTGTGAACTGGAAAACTGGAATGAATTGAATGTATTCGGTCATTTGGAACTCTCTATCCTCTATGCCAGGCAGCTCATGTAATCCTCACAATAATCATTATCGTTCCCATTTTATGGAGGAGAGAATAGAGACTCACACCCTTACTGAATGCTAGACCTAAGATTCCTTCCGAGGTCTGTTTGACTAAAGAGCCCCCATTTTTAATCACTACTTCCACGAACATATTACAAAACTAAGCAACCTTAGAAATCTCGGTGCCCAACCTCTAAATTTAAAAATGAAATAGGCCCAGAGAGGTTAAGGAATTTGCACTGGTTCACAGAGCCAGTGGCGGTCAGCTGCCTGCTGGCCCTTCTGGTCTGGTCCTGCCGAGGTGTCAGCCTCGCCCGGGGCCCTTCCCCTCCTCCCTCGGTGGCCTGTCAGCACAGCATGGTCGTGGATGCTTTTCGCTCTGCCTGGACCTGCCCACGCCCTGCTCACCCCCAGGACTCATACAGGGTTTAGCTCTGATGGTGGCTAGGACTGGAAAGAGTCTTCATTTATTGCGTATATGACTGAGCTCATGAGCATGTATTTGTTCCATCTGTTTCTTCCTTTGTATTATGAGTTTCATGAGAGCAGATGTGTCTGACATTTATCATTGAATTCCGAGTACTTAGCACAGTGTCTGGCACATATTAGCCACTCAGTAAGTGTGGGAAGGAGGGAGAGAGGAAGGGAGGGAGGGACAGAAGGAGGACGTTATCTAATCTTTTTCTCTTTTATTCAGGTTATCATAGCAACTCCTGGGAGACTGCTGGATATCCTAAAACAGAGCTCTGTAGAACTCTGCAGTGTGAAAATCGTAGTAGTCGATGAAGTAAGTAGTGGTAGTCAGAAACATCAGTCACATAATTTTATATCATTTACAAAAAGCATGTTATAGTCACATAATTTCATTGCATATTCAGGCATTTTCTTCCTCCCCCAAGGGACAAACGTGTAGGGGTCTCTCTGAGCTGCAGTGGTGCGTCTTCAGGTCGTTCCCGGGGAGACTGCCGCTAAGCACTGAAAGGAAGCTGTAGCTGTCTTTTCCTCACTGACGGAAAACACAGAGTCAGTGGGCACTGCCTTGTCCACAATAGCTTTGTAAATACGCAGGTCACCTTTCTCTGCAAAAACGAATCTGCGGCAAATAACTGAACAGGAAACGTGGTTGTGGCTGATGATACTTAGGCGTCCGTGGTTGTGATTTTTTGTTACAAGAGCGTGTCGGCATTTTCATCCTTTCTTCTCACTTAGTAATATGAAGGAAATGTGTCATTCTTTGAGGACACCCCACTGCAAATAAGCATTTTTTTATTTTTTAATAAAAAATTATTTTTTAAATAAGGACACAAAACTACGTGCCAGGTCCAACGGGCCCGCCTCGTGCCATTTCTGCGTGCCCTGCCCAGCTGCATTCACAGGTCCTGCTGGCGGTGACACAGCAGAGGCCTGGTGTCAGCCAGCAGTGAGCAGAAGTCAGGGCAACCTGGCCGGCCTTGGGTGGGCCCCGTAAGTAGCGATGGGGTTCCAGCGGGTGTGGAAGGAACACGTCCCAGGACCCACAGAACCCAGGTTTGAGGCTTTGCTCCACCTGCCACGAGACCTTCCAGACTGGCCGAGGATGAGGCCGAGATTGAGAAAGTGCCCTGGGGACTGCAAAGGCCTGTAGAGTGAGAAGTAACATTATTCAGCCCTTTGAAAAGCGCTGCTCCGTCAGCGCTGTGCGTACGCGGCCTTTTGGTGGGGCTGGCTCGCGGCATCTCCTTATCATCAGACGTGCTGCCACCCTGAGCATATGCCCAGGCTCCCCTCTGCTCTAAGCCCAGGCTCTTATGTCCCCCCATCTTAGGAGCCTGAGAAACGGTCCTTGTATAGAACTTAAAGTGAGGTTTCCTTCGTGCTGGCTTCTCTTGACAGCATTTTCACTTTCTTCAGTATCAAGGTTTCACAGGAAACCTCTGTTCCGTGCTCAGTGTTAAGGCACCAAAACAAAAGGGTAGTAATTTCAGGCTCTGGGGGCCGAGTGGTCTCTGCGTAACTACCCGGTACAACCTTAGACAGCAGGTAAGTGAGTGGCAGTGACTGTCTTCCCATAAGTCTGTATTTACAAAAAGAGTCAAGGTCTGAATTCGCCCTGCAACCAGCTAGTTTGCTGCACCCTGATCTAAGCTGTTAGTAGAATAATAGGACTGGGTATGAGATGCTAATTGTTTTGGACAAATAAGATCAGAAGGAGAAATGAGAGGGTAAGTGGACTGGCCCAGTAAAAACTGGCTTTCCGAGGTGATGGGATTTGATCAGGGCATTTAGATGGAAGAAGACTGAGAAAACTAGAGGATGTGTCACGTCTCTACGTGAAGAGATTAAGGAAGTATGCGGAGGGGCAGAAACACGATCTGCCAGCTTGAGTCCCTCCCGAGGAGTTAGGGCAAGTCAGGGTTGTTAGGGCGGGGGCAAATTATAGAGGGATGGGCCCTGATGTGGGCGGCCACGAGGCTCTCTGAATTAGTGCGTTGGGGAGTCACATGTTGAAAGTGATGGTTTAGGAAGGGTATTTGCTCCACACAAGAGCAATTAAAGCAGAAGGAGTCTGTGGGATAACAGCCAGCAGCCCAAATGAGAGGTGAGGAGGGTCAGAGACAGGTGGAGACAGTCGGCGTCGAGAGTTATGTCTGAGAGTCACCGTCCTTTACGAGTCTTCCGATGACCGAATATGAGCGAGGAAGAAGCCGGCAGAGGTGACTCGGCAAGTTAGGGGTGTGCCTTTCATTTTAGTAAAGGGTCAGGGGGTAAGGCTTAGGGCTTGGTAATGATACTGAGTTTGGTTTTAGAAGTATTGAATTTCATGTGAAAGATGGACAAAGGGGAAACACTCTGTAGGTATGAGGTGTGTATTAAAATCGATGAGACTTACTGGTTTCTCTAAGGAAAGAAGGTTAGACACAAAGACGGTCTGAGGGTCTGGCTGGTGGTGTTTGGAGATGAGTCAGTAAACAAAGAAGTTGTCTAAGAGACCAAAGAGGAACTGAGAACAAATAACGTCCCTGAAGAAGGGAGAAGCCACTGTTTCATCATATAGAGACCGTCCACTATATGGAGATTGTCCGTCAGACAGATTGTCCATCACAGAGAGATCGTCTGCTACATAGACGGTCCATTATGTAGAGATTGATCAGAAGAGAAAGGAATCTGAAAAGGCACTCTCCTTTCAATGAAGGAAGAGAAATGAGAGTTTGGAGGAGCACTGGCCGATATGCCATGTGCTGTAAAGGAGCACTGGTCGATATGCCATGTGCTGTAAAGGAGCACTGGCCGATATGCCATGTGCTGTAATTTAAACATGCAAATAGTTCAAGTACATTAATATGGTAACTTCTGCTTGGCCCTTCTGTTTCCCTCCTAGCCCTAAGTTCTGGAACGGTAGGGTCTCTTCATGGGCCTTAACCTCCGAGCACACCGCAGTTCAGCTCAGGGTTTATGGTGTAGGTTTGCAGCCAGGTCACCAGGGTCCACATCAGCTCCACCACTTCACTGGTCACCGGGTAATGTGCCTCAGTTTCCTCATCTGTAAAACCAGGACCATCGTGGTGCTACCTCACAGGAGTGTTATGAGGGCATGGGCCCCTCTTGAAAAGGTGCCTGGCACATAGTAAATGCTCAATAAATGTGAAGCATCGACCACTGCTAGCGGCTCGGTAAAGGTCTGGTGAGTGGATGTTCAGCCCTGGGGACCCTCAGGTGTGAAGTTTTGGCAGGAGAGATGGGAGTTGGATCGTCAGGCTTTAAAGACAACCTGAGCAATGAAGACATTGCAACACAAAAACAGAACACTTCCCGGAAAAGCTGGAGGAAGATGCCTTTTTTTTTTTTTTTTTTTTTTGGATTAAAGGACGCTGGTGTTTACCTCTGACTCTGTTTACCTCTGGCTTTATCCAAGTTGTATATCATTGTAAACATATAGTTACACCATATGTCATTCTATGTAAGTGTATCTTTTCCCCAGTTGAACTTTTGTCTTTTGACATTGTGGCGTATTTCTCTGTGTAAGAGTTTTTAGTTTTTTATGTTCTTCATTCTGTCAGTCTTTTCTTGGGTAGCTCTGGGTCTTCCTGTCAAGCACTGACTTGAAATGGATCTCGTTTTAGGCTGACACCATGCTAAAGATGGGCTTCCAGCAGCAGGTGCTTGACATTTTGGAGAACGTTCCTAATGACTGTCAGACCGTTTTGGTTTCAGCTACAATCCCAGCCAGCATCGAACAGCTGGCTGCCCGGCTTCTGCAAGACCCTGTGAGAATCACGGCCGGAGGAAAGAACCTGCCTTGCTCCAGCGTGCGGCAGATTATTTTGTGGGTCGAAGAACCCGCCAAAAAGAAAAAACTGTTTGAAATCTTAAATGTGAGTAGTATGCTGTCACCGCTGTGCCATAGATGGAGTTTGCATGTTTCACAGTCTGCAGAGAGTGGTTTTTAGACGCAGCTTTGGGGACTTTAGCCCTGGTACATTGCTTTGCCTCCCTCAGAATTCTGAGAATCAATCAGTGTTTATTTGTGAAAACATGCTGTTTAGATACAGACTCGGTTTTCATTTTCCTTTATATAGGAAGACATTTAAATATCAAGATTATTTCTAAAGGATGTTTCTTTTTTCTGTTTCAAAAATCTTTAGTGGTTTTATAGAAAAGGTGAGATGGAGAAGTTCTTTCTTGGCTGTCCTGTTTTGAGAAATAGAATTTTTTTGAACAACAACTGACTTAAAAAGAAATCTGTTAAGTAGGTGATATATTATGCAATGATAGAGTATTAAGATAGTATGGTTTGTATTGGCTTTTGAAAGATTTTTTTTAAATTTTAAATTTTTATTATTTTTGCAATAGTAATGAAGTTACAGGGAAATGTAAAGGGCAGTAGACTGACTTCTGTTTGTGCCTGTTTTAAAGAAAACACTCATTTGAACAAAAGATGCCTGTTTTCCTCCTTAACAATGTTTACAAATCTTATTATGCTAAATGCTTTCAGAAAAACTTCCCATTGGAATTATGTCATAGGGATGATTTTAAATTCGTGTTTTTAATGTTTCAGGATAAGAAGCTCTTTCAGCCTCCTGTGCTAGTATTTGTGGACTGCAGACTGGGAGCAGACCTGCTGAGTGAGGCAGTTCAGAAAATCACAGGCCTGAAAAGCATATCTATGCATTCTGAGAAGTCTCAAATTGAAAGGAAAAACATACTGCAGGTTTGACACGCGATACCGTTTCCGTCTGTTTCTTATAAGTCTGTTTTGCCTCATTTTCGAGACACACCACACCGTAGTACAGCTGGTGTTAATGCAGACCTTCCCCTTCACGACTGAGAACTGCGGCATGCACGCAGTGGCCGGGAAGCTGACCGCTCTTGCCCAGACTTCTGTGTCTGGGGAGCAGCCAGCCTGGTCCCTAGGGATCGTGCACTGATGCGATAACTCATCCGAAGCCACCATTTCTGAACGCAGGCCACTTTGGGCTGGAGGGAGCATACCTCACCTGTGGGAAAGGTGTGCCTGGGTAAACTCGTAGGAAGGGACTTCTGTTACGTACTGTGCTCAGGTGTCCTCAGACTTTGCTTCCTGCAAAGATACCGCAGCAACAATACTGCAGAGAGCATTGAAAAAAGGAAAGCTGTCTGGATTATAGACGACCCCACAAGCTCCGTTCAAGTAATGAATTGTGTTGCTTTTTTGGCCAGGGGCTGCTTGACGGAGAGTACGAGGTGGTGGTGAGCACGGGCGTCCTGGGTCGGGGCCTGGACCTGATCAGCGTCAAACTGGTGGTGAATTTCGACATGCCTTCGAGCATGGATGAGTACGTGCACCAGGTAAAGGGTTCATACTTCTCCACCTGGCTTTTCCAGGGCAAGGCGATGTCAGTGGAACGGAGAGTGAAATAAGAAAAAAGTTCTGTAACGGCCATCGAATGACATTTTTTTGCTTTTAAAATATGTATACGTAAACTAAATTTTATTTTTAAAAACTACATGTGCCTAAAATGCATTTCAAAAATAATTGGAAAGAATACCCTAAAACGTTAGTTTAAAAAAGTTTTTAAGTCATTGGTTTCTTTTTATTTCCTTTATATTTTTTATTTTCTTCAGTGAGCTCATTAAATGGCTTTTATACGCAGGAAAAAAAGGGGCTTTGTTGAAGTAGATATAGCGGGCCAAAATAAAATGGATCTGTTAAAGTATTTGTTTTTTTAGGAATCTTGTCTTCATCTGCTCTTCGTATCCTTGTTTGTTCTCGTCTTTCACCTTTTATAGTTTTGTTTCTTCCCTCTGCTGCCAACGATAACAGCAGCTCTTTTTTCTGGCAGAAATAGAGCCTGCTCTTAGCACTGCCTTATCTCACTGCTGCTACCTGTCTCCCTTCTCTGGCATCACTTACAGACTCTTCAAGGAAAGCCTTTCTCTGATGTTCTTCGAATCACCCCCGAGTGCCATGCTGACCTGGATCGCCCACCGAAAGGCTGTTAGGGCCCTGGACGCATTGTCGCTTTGCTTTTTGCTTCCACTCAATGACAGCAGCGTCCTTCTTCCCTCCCTCCCTTTCTCTTTCCCTCCTTCCCTCCCACCCCATCCCCTCACTTAGCTGCACACCAGGGAGTTCACTGTCCCACCGGAATTGATTGTTCAAACAACCAAAGTTTATTTTCTTCCACACATTTAGTAATTGTGGATGGAACTCTTTCTAAAGCATTAAAATACTTAGGAAGTGTCTGTGCTTCTTGAGTAGAGTGTGCTGATAATAATTACCTAACCGTTTCTTGCTGTCCCCAGGTTAACCCTGGGGTTTGCTGTTAACACACAGAACACCTGACATGTTGTGCAGCGAGTGAGGGTTCGGGGGCTGGTGACATATGTGGACCCCTTAACCTTGACTCAGAATGGCCCTAGCTCTTTCTGCTTTCTTAGTTCTGTATCTGGATGTTCTGTTTGTTTCAATGATTGAAGTACACATACGCACAATAACAAATAATACAAATAACAAAACATAGAAGATGAAAAGTAAGTCTGTAAGGTCACCCTCTGAGTGGTCCCCAGAGTTCCCATTGCAGAAAATAGAAATGCATGTGTGCCTGTACACACGTACGTGTGTGCCCTGTTACACTTGTTACACCACTGGGACCACAGAATACCTACTGCTGCCTGCCTGGCTTTCTGCATTAAATACTATATTTCCCCGAAAATAACACCTACCCCGAAAATAAGCCCCAGTTAAGATCGTCAGCCAGATGGATGCATTTAGTACGTTATGACGATGTTTCAGAAGAAGATGACATGACTGTATTTGAATAAATGTAGATTGTTGTACATGAAAAAAATGACATCCCCTGAAAATACGCCCTAATGCGTCTTTTGGAGCAAAAATGAATATAAGGCCTGGTCTTATTTTCGGGTAAACACAGTATAAGACCTGGTCTTATTTGTGGGGAAACATGGTATATCTTAGCTGTCTTTCCTTATCCGCACGCACAGTAAATACCAATCAGTGAATGTGGGCATGTATTGAGTGCTTTCTCTATGGGCAGGTGCCGTTCTGAGCTCTTTAAATGTTTTTACTTCTTTAATCTGCCTGGTTCTCCTTATGCGGCCACATGGGCAGAGTATTGTACATATGTCCTGTAATGTACTTAACAAATCCTTTCCTGCTGGACACTTAGATGTTTCCAGGGTTTTTCACTAAATAACGCTGCAGTCAACATCCTCGTAGGTAGCTGTTTGGGGGACAAGTTCCTAGTAGGAGTCCTCCTCGGTCAAAGGATATGTATATTTAAATTATAATAACTACTCCCATGTGTCTGCTTTTTAATTTGGGGGGTGGGAGCTTCTGGGGAAACAATTTCATGTGTGTTAACATCAAATTGTCTTTTAGAGTTTGGAGACTTGCAGTTATTTTTTTTCAAACAGCTTTAAATCTCAGTAGAAAATATCTCAGAATAAATGTCTCAGCAGATGTAATTCACATGCTCTACAGCTCACCTGTTTAAATTGTGCATTCAGTGGGGTTCGTATATTCAGAGAGCTGTACAACCATCACTACAGTCAATTTCAGAAAATTTTCATCACCCGAAAAAGAAACCACATCCTCCTCCCCTCAGCAGCCATTCTCATTCCTGATTTCTCTCTCTCTCTCTCTCTCACACACACACACACACACACACACATCACTGAAACACAAGTTTCACAAACAATGCTTTTTATTACATGTGATTGCTTTCTTATTTTCTACTTGGACTGTGTCATTAAAACCATGCTGGCGGCAGCCCACGAAACCGACCTCACAAATACGTTGAGATGCACCACGCAAAACACGCTGTCTGAGTGGATGTTAATCTCAGGGAAGCCTCTTAAAATACCAGGCTTCATTTTCGCTCAAGGGACACTCAGATTTTATAGGAACAGTTTGAAAATGCCGTTTGCATTTCATTTCAGGTTGGCCGAGTGGGGAGATTAGGTCAAACCGGAACAGCCATCACCTTCATCAATAACAACTCGAAGCGACTCTTCTGGGATGTCGCAAAAAGGGTGAAGCCCACAGGCTCCATCCTCCCGCCGCAGTTGCTGAATTCGCCTTACCTCCATGACCAGAAGAGGAAGGAACAGCAGAGGGACAAACAGACACACAGCGCTCTGGTCACAAGCGACAATCTTATGGACATTATTAGGAAACACGATAAAAGCAATTCTCAAAAGTGATTCGCTAGGCCACTTGGAATACGTTTTCATTGTGTACTGTCAGTGAAATCTCTGTATATTTTCACATGTCGTTTGATAAATGGGACATGTACATGAAATAAAATTTAAAATAGCCTTAAAATTTTTTAATGGACTATCAAATTTATACAACAGTATCATATTTATTTTTCTCTTAAATTCTCATAAAAACAACATAGAAAATGAATTGCTAAATAAAATAATTTTTTTTTCTCTCTGGACAAAGCCTTTTTTTAAAAAAAAACATAACTATTCCTTGGAGCTGTTGTCAGAACCAGAAACCTGCACCACAAGGTGTCTGACGCAGGACGGCAGTTCTTTCATTTGCTGTCCCCCTCACCCTGCAAGCGTGTTAGCACTTGGATTAGTGTTGAATAAATGAACATTAGGAATAAGGAAGTGATGATAGAAAGTGGAAGACACGATCAGTGCAACTTTGAAAAGATAAGTATGAACTGTCTATTTTTATTCTGTTGTCTTCCCTTCAGCTCGGTAAACAAATTTATATTTAATATGGGCTGCTTATCAAACTAATGTCAAGTTATGCTAATGTTGCTTTGCAATTCCTGTTTTATGTTAATGTCACTTTGCTGATTCAATTGAGCATATTAGATACATTGTGCTTTGATACATTGGAAGCTTTCATTGCTTTAAAAGCCAGTAGTATCATTTTCACAGGGGATTTAGTTAGTATGTTACTTAAATGTTGACACTTAAACAAAATTTGTATCCTCAGCATTCTCCCCAAGGGGCCGTGGGGGCTTTAGCTAACTAACTAGAGTCCCTGTGTAGGCAGTTTCTTCCAGAGTTCTCCACCCAAAGGGAAGCCTGGGGTCAGAGGGTCCCCAAAGAGTGTGTGAACCCTCCAGACTTGATGCTCCCGGGTCTCCCGTCTGCAAAGTGCTGAGTGGGGAGTGTGTTCCTTTGAAGGGGCCCGGATGAGGCCTCTCGGAGGTCCCAGGTGCTGTAGCACAGACATTGGCACAGAGCTTAACAGGTAGAAGTGCCAGAGAGCGTTGGTCACTTCACGAGAGGAAGGGCAGTTGTTCGCTAGACTCAACCTCGTGTAGAAATAAAAGCAGTAAGGACAGAAAAAGAAGATGGCTTCGCCAATCAGCATTTGTAGGAGACTATGTTTAAGCAAAAGTCAGTCATGCCGGGCTGTGATGTCAGCTCACCACTCAGCCTCATTGGTGGGCAGGCTGCCCTCTCCTCCCTGCCCCTCCCACCACTGTGCTGCCAGCTCTGTTCTCCTCATGACCACGCGTCCTGCCTGCTGGCCTCTGAAGCCTTTTATTGCCGTGGGCATGGTTGACCTCCCTCTGAAACCCACTCCCTCAAGGCGGCCGGTGGATGAGACGGTGTTGAGGGGTGGGAGCCCCAACTCAGGCTCATAATGAAAGTAAACGTCATGATGTGTCAAGACCCCGTGAGCCAGAAGGCAGCCCAGTGCTTTCCTCCCACACAAGCTCCCTGCTTCTCCAAATCACCGCTGCCGGCCTCGTCCTTCCCCAGATCCTTCCCTTAGCGCCACTTCCTTCCCTCACCGCTCCTTCTGGCCATCCGCACTGCAGGGCTGGCTATGCTTAATCACTCAGGGTATTTTACAGACTACAACTTGCAACTTGTAAAAACCCATCCCAGTGTCGCTAGTATCCTGCCCAATTAAAGACGTGAGTTTCAAAAAGCTACCGTCTGTCATTTCATGAAAGAAAGAACATGAAAGAAAGAACAAGAAGGCAGGACGTCCTCTCTGAATCAGGGCTAGTCCTTCCGAAGGAGTGATGGCAGGCTTACAGCGGTGTGCCATGTTATAACATTTTAAATAATGGGTTTTTGAAAAAAATTATTATACGGTTTGAAGACTTAAGTAGCTGATACAACTAACCAGTCATACACGCTCAGACATTTGTTTTATGCATCCAGTAACTGTATTATAAGACAGAGGGACTGAATTAACCTTTTGATGGCTTCATTGCCAGATTTGAAGCAAACGTGTTTTACGTACCAAACCCCTTCGTGCCTAAAATCACAGGTGGCTTTAGACTCTGCAGCACGCAGTGCCACTTCAGAAGATGCGTTCAGTGCCCTTCTGCCGATATTTCTAATACCAAGCAGTACACTTTCAGAAGCTCAAGTTTTATGTGGTTTCGTAGCATCTTTACAGAAAACATTGCCACATATTTAACCTATGACTCTCACTGATGAATGTACTTGAATAAATCTCAGTTGGGTCCATGAACTGTCCTATTTTCTGAAGAAACTATCCTATTTTTTTTTGGCAGGATGCATGGTATCCGGATGAGGCCCCTCTGCGCAATTCAGACCAACACCTCTTACCTCCTGGTTACATTTTCTACTGACTGCAGTCAACACAACGTTTGTTCCATGATGGAGGCAGGTATGGTACAGGAGGTGACATGTCATTCAAGGTGACTTTCCTGGCAGCCACAAGTAAACTGACTCCGGACAGATAGGGCTCTTTTGTTGTCACCAGGCACACTTAGTGTGACCCCGGAGGCTCCAGGCCACACTGTGAAAACCAACCAATGATAATTAAGTAAACACAGCTCTCTTGTCCTGCTGTTAGGACAAGAATCTGTTCCAGTCACCTTTTATAATGGACGGCACGTGGGGTGGTGCTGTTTGACAGAATGACAAAGTAAGTGTAAGATGGATGTTTACTTTTCAGATATGTTTACAAATAGTAATGTATAAAATGTTTACAAACAGTCCTTTTAAAACTTGAATTTCAGCTTTCTAAAAAATTTGCGTGTCATCCTTATTTTTCTCCTTTCATCTCAGAAAGATGAAAACGTGGCAGAGCTGTTTGCGAATAACTCGGTTCCAGGTACGGCTCCCCAGCTGTTGTTTTTCCTTAGGGGACATTCCTTCCTACCTCTCGTTAGCTAGCTTGGCTCCTCCGTGAGATGAGAACGTTTGCTGGAAACTTCTCTAAGATCGTCCCAGATCTACATTTCCTCTGCCTCACACTTCCGTCCCCCTCTCCAGGTCTGGGATCTGCTTCAAGCTAATGTGCAGAGGGAACTGTCCTTGGGACGAGGCTGGTGGTGATGGAAGCCCGGTGACGGCAGCAGGGGAGCGCCTTACTGTACGGTCTTGTGGGATACGAAGGACATACTCTGTAGGAAAAACGCCTGCAGTCCAGTGTAGTTTATGGAAGCACGGCCCTCAGTCCTGCCCTTGCATGTGTGCCCTAGTTACGTGGCTTCAATTCCCACTGAATCTTTTGGCTCGAATTCGGCCAGACTCGTCAACTTCCTTATAAAAAGTCTAATTCTCTCTTCCTGACTTCTCGGTGCCTGGGGCACTGCCGCTCCCCAGGTCCTGCTCACAATCGGTGTCATCACTGACTCACTTCTCTCCCTTGGCTCCTGTCTGCTGATTCAGCTGCCCTGTGTGTTTATTTGCAAAATGTGCACATTTTCGTGCTGCCCCAGGAGCCCAGGATTCCGCCTCAGTCTGACTCATACTAGAGCCACTGAAATGGCCCTTCGCACGCCAAGCCCCTGTCACTGATCACCGCTGCCCCCAGAGCAGGACACTTTCTCGAGTGTGACTCGCAGCGTCTCTGATGCAGCCTTGCCCAGGAAAGTCCAGCGGTTCTAGGTTGGCAGCGTCACCTCTGCGTCCCGGCCGGTGTCCGAGGCCCCCTGTCATGCGGGGTGTCATGCGGGGTCTCAGTTCCCGCTCCCCGCATAAGAACGCAGGACATGGTGAGGCCAAAAAGGAACACCCACGGAGCCATAGATAGGGGAGTCATACCACTATATTCTCGCTGACGGCTTGGTTGGAGACACAGGAAGCAGGAGCCACACGATCCGCCACCTGCTGTCCACTTCTCTCTGCCAACCAACCCCACTTGCTAACTGCAATCCGCTCTTGCTAGCTCAGCCACCATCTTCCTGCTAGCCCCCATTTTTCTGCTAGTGTAGCCACGGCAGTTATATTAGTGGCCAATGGCTCACTGGTTACAGCTGATGGCCATCCAATCACAGCTGATGGCCATTTACTACCCGAGTGAGCACCTTTCCATGTGAGGCCGAGAGCCTGGAAACTGCACTGCTGGCTCTGTCCCCGCACCCCCTTCACTGATTGCCACTGTACAATCCTCTTCCCACTGTCCCCAGCCTCAGCCACATGCTGGGGCTTTCCCTGCATTCTAGAATGTACCGAGCACCATTGCTCAAAGACTTCCCTGTGCATCAGAGCTTCCGGGAACATGGTCACAGCACCAGCGGTGAGGTTGGCAACCAGGAACGGGCGAGGCACTGAGAGCGCCCCACTGTCCCCCGAGACTTGGGGAAGGTGAAGGTCACTCCCGCACAGGTTTAAAATCAATGATGTTAATTTAATATTTATTAAATGGTCTGGAAGCCAGGCCACGTGTTTGCTGCACAGGACTTGTGTCTACAGGCTGTCTTGGAGACCGCTCACGATATTCTAGACCTATGCAGAGGTCTGTTACACAAAGCCCAGCTTCTCTATGGATCTCAAACTTTCAGACCAACAGCTTGGAAAGCAGAGACTGTGTCTCTGAGGCTTGCTTGAGCTTTCGTTATCAACTTTTCAAATCTTGAGAAAATTCTAGTCATTGGAGGGTTTCACTTAATTGCCTTCATTTTTTCAGTCTCTACACAAGTGACCCAGGATGGACCAATCAGCAAGCTCCCCGAGCTGCTGGGCGGCTTCACGTCATAAACAGCGCCCCCTTGAGTTGTGCAGCAGGTGACTGGGAGTTTTGGGGCTTTGTGACAACCGGTGAGGTGAATGGTGTGGAAGTAGTTCACCGCTCCCTGCATCGGGCATCGTAGGTGGCAGCGGCCTAGCTGGAAGCCAGGACCACTGTCTTTTGGCCCTTTGCTGCCTCATGGCTACCCTGACCCCCTTGGGGAAAGCGCTGCATCCCCTCCCTGTTTAGTATTCCTGGCGCATCCTGGCACATGGAGCACAGGACAGGTGGGTGGTGAGTACAGGTGCCCACGGGAAGGGCAGATGCTATTTGACAATAACTGAGGAGGAAAATGAACAAGTTTCTTGATCTCAGGAGCATCAAGGCTTGGCTTTGTGCTCATGTTTCTATGTGAGGAGAGGGAGCGGACCCCTCAGAAATCAATATGAAGATGGTGTTTTCTGTGGTTGAAAGAGCAAGTAGCCACTCACTGTAAAATTTTATGCTATGATGGAGGAATGCTGTTCCATCACACTATTGCATTGGAGATAAGCAGGCTGAAAACTAAGGGGGAAATTGTGAACACAGATCTGTGACTTTAATCAAATCATTAATAAGACCTCGATGATCGTCCATCGAGTAGTTAGGTGACCAGTTTCTAAGCTTTCGGTAACGTAAAATGAAACCAATCACGTAACTATTTTTGTGACTGCTGCACTTGATGATGGTAGAAGGTGATGAAGAAATAATGGAAAGACCAGAGGGCAGTGAAGTGAGCAGGTGAGAATGACTCATGTTCTTTTTGTTGGCTTTTCTTACTAACTCGAACTATCCCGGAAGGAAAAACAAACATAGCTGCTTACATGGTAGATGGAGCTGGGAAAGGCTGTCGCAGGTGCAGGTAATGTCACTCCTATACAGACTCTGGTATTATCCTCATTGAAAGCTACTGGAGATGAGAATGTTTCAATTACATCCAAGATAATAGAATCCTTCCCAACTAGTGAACAGGCGCTGTTTCTCTGACAAATGAAGAGGAACTATTGGAGATGAAAGTTTAGTGATTCTTTAAGGAACAACCAAACAGCACAGACCTTTACACGGCTGAGCAGAGCTGAACGACGACCACAGAGCTCCAGCACGTCCTGGGATGATTAACTCATTTAATCCTCACAGGCGCTCTATGAGGGAGCTGCTGTTTTTAGTCAGCATCTCACAGGTGTGGAGGGGGTTACCGATGGCGCCCAAGGTCAATGGCAGAGCCAGGACTCAGATGCAAACAGTCTGGCTCTGGCCTCTGCCGGGGGCCGCTGCCCCGAGCTGAGTTTTGGTGCAGACAGGGTGACAGACTGGTTCCTTTCTATGTGCCTTGGGAGTCACATTTCTTCTCAAAGCGGGGACCATGTCTTCTACTTAGAAACAAAACACATTTGCAGCCAGAGGGACCCCCTGGTGGAGTGCTGCTTTTCCCCTCTCAGCTCCCCCAGAGACGGAAAGTCTCCACGTCCATGGCCTGTCGGAGGGTCATTGGCAAGCCCAGAAGGGGCTCAGGTGTCCTGTTCTGTTTGTTTTTGGTGGAAAGTGATGGTGGAAGGCAGGAGCCACGGCGACGGGAGGTGCTGGCTGCATTGGTCCTTTATTTCCTTTTTCTCTTAGTTGTCTCTGCAGGCAGTGGGAGAGCAGGTCTGGTTACAGCCCCACTGCCTGTCCTCCTGGGAGAAGAAAGGAGGGAAGGCGGGCAGCAGGGGCCCTGGCTCTCCAGAGCCATGACCTTTCCTCAGCACACCTCCTTACAGTCTGGCTGCTGGCTGGGGAGCGGTCACCTTGCCCCCGCTCTGTGCCCCCCTCCCCAGCCTGGGGAGGCTGCTGTCCTGCTGTGTGTGGCTGCTGCCCACGCCCCAGGCCCCTTCCTCCTGGCCTGCTTTTCCTCTTCCACATCAATGCCCCACACTCTCCATTCCAGCTTCCTTTTAAATTTTCTTCTTGAGGGACCAATTAAATGAGCTATTTGGATAAATTGTATGTGGTGCGATTTTAGGCACCTAGACGTCCGAAATAACATATTGAATGCCACGTGCCAGGCAAATGTAGTATTTTTATGTAATTCTCATAACAACCCAGTACAGTGGGTACTATTATTATCTCCATTTTACAGATGAGAAAACTGAGGCACAGAGAAGTTAAGTTGGCCGCGTCCATGTGGCTAATATGTAAGTGGTAAACTTTACAGCTTCACTCCCAACATGTACTGTGCCAGCGGCCAGGGCTGGTTCTGGCTCGTGCTCAGGGCGGCCCACAGGCAGGTCCCCGGACTGTGATCCAAGAACCAAGCCAGAGCAAGGACACTGCCTAGTGCTGCGCATATCAGAGAGGAGGAGCCCTCGCTCTGGGAGGTAACTGAGATTATTTTGTTCAACCCCCTCGGTTTACAGATGAGGAAACAACCAAAGAGCTTTAACTGATTTGGCTCAGGGCCTCCTGCGACCTGTTCAGTGACCTTCTTCCCAAGCCGTCATATAACTGGTCACCAAGTTATGCCGATCCTCCAAACGTCTGTCACATTAATTGCCTTGTTTGTGCCCCCAGGGTCAACCAGGTCCCTGGTGATCTCACACTTGACCCATGCCACGGCCTTATCTGGCCTCCGGCTGCCATCTCTCCCTCCCCATCTTCTCTTTCTCACATTCACACAGTTGTCTGCTCACCTTCCTCAAAGGCTGGTTGTTATCCTGAGCACAAGGCTAGGGTGCCAAGGCCTGGATTCGAATTCCAGTTCTACCATTCTATCACGAAACAGATGCAGCCATTGTCATTAAACACGGAACAGGTGGTAGGAGACGGCAGCCTCGAGCAGCCAGACCACACAGACAGCCTGGCGGAGGCCACGTCGGGCTGGGGAGACCTGAGCAGCCCTCGGTGAAGCCAGCAGTCTCTGCTGGCACAGTCAGGGGTCAGGGGACAGGGGGCACCTGGCGGGAGCAGGAGGACGGGAGGCAGAAGCGACTCCCACATCTACTGCCTGTTTCGTGTCTCAATGACAACCTCTCGCCTCCCCGGAAATGGGAGGAGAATGGAAGCACAGCCAGAGCCCAGGGTTACAGCAGGCCAGGAAGACTGGGATTAAGGGGGAACTCTGTCTCTGAATGTGAATCCAGTCCCTCTGTCCCCCCCAGTGTCGGGGTGCAGAGTGGGGAATGAGGGAGCACAGGGCAGGGAATGGGGGGGCCAGGCGCTCCAAATTCAGACACCCAGCCAGCACCCCAGGGAGCCCCGGGGTTCTAATGAGCCCATGTGGTGCCTCAACACAAAGGAAGGACTGAGTTCATTATGTCCTCAGGTACGAAGGTAGCTTTACAGATGAACCTGTGATGGTGGTGTATCAGTTGCTTCGTTCCAGGAATGGGCCAGATTACCGAAGATTTAAACCGTTTAGGGAAACGGGCAGAAATGGGGCTAATGAAATTCAACCTCACAAAGCCGGAAGGTCCTGCATTAAAGTCGCATCCATAATACATTTAAGTGGAGACTTAATAGGTAGAATTGCTGAAAATACTGAGGAGAGAGCCCAGCTAGATCGTGATCCCAGCCAGCTGCAAACAGGGGATTTCCTTGTGAGCAGAGGAAGTGATGGTCTCTGTCTGCCAGTGAGGTCCTCACGTCTCAGAATCCGGGCACAGTCCGGGGCTTGTAGCTACCCAGAAAGTGAGCATTGTGTTTTTCAAAACAGGAGCGAGAGAAACAGCAGGAAAGGTTGATCTGGGCTCAGGAACGTGCCAGAGTGTTTTAAAAAGGCATTTTCCATCCTCTTCCTGAGCTGAGGACAAAAAGCACCTTTACACTTTGGCTCAGGTGTCAGCTGTTTAGGTGGGGGTCCTCACAGTTCTTTTCATGCTTTTGTCCTCACACCTTTGCTGATTTGGGACTTTTCTCTGTTGTGTATTTTTGCGATAAGGCTTCTAAATTACAGGGAGAGAGCAGGGGAGATGAGCTAAGAAAAAGGAAATGCAGTCATTTCAAAGTTCGCATTAAATGAGCACTGCCAGGCACGTAAGAGCTCTGCATGGGCCACGAGCTCATGAAATCAGAAACGGCCTCAAACCACAGACCGACCGGCAGCAGGGCCAGCAGAGCAGCAGGCAGATGAAGACAGCGGCCACGGAATGTGTGGCCGGAGAGGGGAGCTGGAGAGTTCTGTCCCTTGTCATCCAGCCAGAATGCAATTCTCTCATGAGTGACTAAATAAAATTTGAACCCACATCCTAAGACCCTGCTCTCCCATTCCTATAATCAATGAGAGAGGGAGAGAGCGCCCGGGCGTGCATGATCCAGTCTTGTGGCTGTTGGAGCCTTAGAATGACGCAGCACCTTTAAGTGTGAAATGCACATGGAGTATCTGGGAAAACAATGTAAAACATCTCAGTCATAATTTTTATGTTGATTTTGGATTGAAATGCTATTTCTGATATGTTGCGTTAAATGAAATACATTGTTAAAATAAATCACCTTTTTCTTTTGACTTTTTCTTAATGTGGTTATTAGAATATTTAAAAGACCCACACAGCTTATATTATATTGGAGAGCCTGCTGTGGACTTTCAAACAGAACGGATTTCTAGGGTAGCAGCTTGCAATCCCCTTGTTAAATTTCAGGTCAACTAGAGGTTTGTTTTCATTTTCTTTTCTCAGGAATAGAATCTCAAATGGCTCAGGCTCAGTCGTCGCCCATTGGAGTGGATGTCTAGGGCCAATGCAAGGTTGTGGTACAGAAATTCAATTAATAATGTGTAAGAAATGCAGCTGAGAGAAGCAAAGGAAGAATGAACAAGACTATTCTTTGGACGTAATTTCCCATGAATTCAATTAAACCCACCAAGTCAGATAAACCTAAAGCATGGCTTGTAAAAACACTGTTTTCATCATTTATTCATGTTTCTTTGCCAGAGGAAACAGAAAATGTTAATCCAAATACAACAGTGTACTCTCTGTTGTGCCCCAGACCGTTGTATCTACGGGGAAGGAAAAAAAAAAAAAAAGCAGAACTCTGTGATGGTGGATGTCTCTTTTCCCTGAGTGAGTCAGAGGACAGGCTGTGATTAAACCTCATGCAGATGGGGCATGTCGACGGTGTAGAACTCTGCACGAAGCCGCAGGCTCGGGAAGCGCTCCCTTTGCTCCCCTCTGGACACGCGGTGATGATGTGGATTCTGGCAAAGCCACTGGCTCCCCACTGGCAGTGGCCCTTTTAAAGACACAAATACGAGAAGTCATCACTTGGCACAATTTTTTTATCCTTTTTTCCAAATGAGAAAACTGATTTATAAGAACACATAAACTAAAACAACCAAACGAGTATCATTCTGGACAATTCTAGCTATTCCAGATACTGCTACAATTGACGTTTCCCAAAAAAGACAAAATTATCTACACTGTGGGGGCAAATATGGACAATGGAGTGATGCACATTCGACATCCTTACTGAGACCATCGAGTACCCCTTTTTATTATCCTGATTAAAAGGTAAGTGACTAGAAAGAAAGTCTCCATTTTAGGAAAACAGGCTACAGTCCTACTTGGAAGAGTCAGCAATATTTTCAACAGGTTGTCAGAAATAACCTTGGGACATGTTGGCAAAGTCCAGTGGGAACAAGACACCTCATCAAAGGTCATCACACTTAGCCTTTTAAAAAAAATTGTTCGTCCTAAGTAAACCCTAGAGTTTCCTTTATGTAAAACTAGGTTACCCAGTAGGCGTTGGGGCTGTCCGTGGTTTTTAAATCTTACTAATCATTGTGGGAATGAAACCAGTGTGATTCAAAGAGAAAAGAGCGTCTGGAACATTTATTAATCCCTGAACTCTTGTCTTCCTATATTGAAAAAGGATTGCTAGCTTAATGTAATTGTTTCTTTTTAAATTACTGGCAGTATTGCTAAATGTATTTACATTGTGTCACTGAGTGATCACAACTGCATTCATAAAGATTTCGTCAACCAGCCCAGATCAAAAAGTACAAGCCTATAATAGGGCCTGCTTCCAAGACTCCTGGTCTAACACGTATTAGAATTTAGAAAGAAAGTGCAAAACCTGACAAATTTAAAATTCCTTTATGTTTAACTCTAGTGCTTATCATAAAGTCACAGAAATTTGAGAACCAGAAAGGATCTTTATAAAAACAGCTGTATATAGGCTGTGGGAGCAGAGGCAATGACGCCCAACTGCCCGAGTTCTGAATTTGACTCCGACACTTAATAGACGTGTAATATCAAGCAAGTTATTCATCTTCCTGGAGACTCAGTTTCCCTCACTTGTGAAAGAGCCATAACCATGAGCGCAGTAGCCACTTCTGGAGGTTAAATGAACTAATGTATATATCTTTCACAAAGAAGGGACTCGATACGTGCCAGCCGTGATTCTTTAGTCCAGTAATTGTGTTTCACAGGTGAAGAAAGTGTAGTAGGAGACGTGTCCGGTCCCACCACTAAGTGGTGACAGAGCCAAGCTGGAGTCCAGGGGCTGTGCACTCATCACCTCTCCCTTCTCCTCAACTTCTGCTTTGTCCTCTGGGGTTTAAAATTATTAATTTCCATAGTCCTAGTGCACATTTTTGTTATGGATCCAAATGCAAGTCAATGCAAACACCTACAAACCAGGAAAAACACGGCCCGCATTTTAACTATTTAAAAAATCACGAAATTGACCAAACTGTAATAAGTTTGTACCCTGGGAGACCAGGAGCTGGCCTGAGTGAATCATTTTCCTTTAAACCTTAACCTGATCTAGAAGACTTCAAATGGGCTTGCTTCAGGTCGGAACTCTGCCTGTTTTCTTTCAGGTTGTCGCCCTCTGGTGGATTTTAAAAAAAATACTGGCTTTTATTTCCAGAAGAACTGCATTATTCGGGATAGGTTTTGCTCAAGTTAAGAGTTCATGTGTTGTCGGCCTGGTTCGTGCCGTCTTGCCTTTGAGGAGGCTCTGAGTCACCCCAGGAGAAGAAGGCTGCGTACACTACAAACCTTCTGCTGGCTGAACGTGCATTTTCTAGATTCCTTTTTCTTGCTCTTTTTCAAAAATGCACATGATCTGAAGTTTAAAAAAAAAAATCAAATTGGAGCAAAGTGGAGATGCGTGTGCTGCTCCCCCTAAGTTTTTCATTGCTCTCTCTTGATTTTTAATAGAGTGTGGTAAGTCCATTGCAAAAAGACTCCCTATTTCATTTTGCGTTTATTTCTAGGGATTAAATCATAATCCCCATCCTTCATAAAATGTGTCATTATCACGATAACAGAGAGCCCATAAAATGCAAGACCCTACTTCCTCAGCACTAGCCTTGAATAGTGCTTGTCAGTGTTTTGCAGAGTTCTCTGAGTCCATGCGATTTAGTAGCTTACGTTTGAGCCTTAATCCCATGCCAGGCTCTATGCTAAGCACTTTGCATACATTATCTAATTTTGTCATCGTTACAACTCTGCAGGGTAGGCGACGTTATCATCCGCAGGAGTATCCTGAGGAAGAACCCGAGGCATCAGAGGTGAAGTGGCTTTCCCTGCTGGTCGGCTGTGGACAGGCTTTGAAGAGAGAAGCGCCATCTCAGTGTAACAAATAAAAGCTCACAATCCCTCTTGTGTAACCTGGAGGCCCTGTCACGGGTGGCCCTGGTTTCTGTGGAGTATTATTCCTGTGGTTGGAATTAAATTGGGAGCTTCAGACAGACAAAGCTAAGAAGTGGGAACTGCGGCCTGTGTTCTATGAAGGTCTGCGACATTCCTGGGCCAGGGCGTGGCGACACGAGGAGGAGGCAGGAGGTCCTGCTCCGTCTTGGGCTCACAATTTTGGGGGCGCACATTATGGTTTAGTCTCTAGGCCATCTGGTCCTATTTAATGCATAATTATAACTTTAAAGGGCACTTCACCGTTGTAATAGAATTCATTCCCCCCCTCATTGTAAAGCATTCTCTCATGGTTGGGCACTGAGAGTCTTTCCAGTTCGGGATTTTCAGCATTAAGTGAAAAAAATCCAAGGAAGACATCTGTCCACTTCCTATCTCCACGCTTCACACCGGAAATACTAGAAAAGTACTACATCTGATTGACTTGGGGGCAAACAGCCATTTTTACAATGCGAAGGCGGACAGACTACGCTTCTTCTCCACTGAGGGTGGACAGGCGCGTCATCGTCCCTCTTCTCATTTGCAACCCACGTGAGAAGGTTCCCACCGACCGCCCAGAACCCCGCCCAGGGCCGGTGGGGTCTAAGCCTTAGATTCTCCGCGACCCACCCAGCGGCGCTTGCGGGGGCGAAAGGAAGCGAAAGTATGGCGCCCGACACGCCGACCCACAGCCAATCAGAAGGCGGCGCCGGCCAACAGCCAATCAGAAGGCGGCGCCGGACGCGACGGCCAACAGCCAATCAGAAGGCGGGGCGCCCATTCAAATTGTGGGCAGCCGGGGAGCCGGCGGTGAGTGGTGTGGGCCGGGTCTCAGGGGGTGTCCGCGGTGCGGGTCCTGCGGCCGGCCGAGGTGTCGGTGCTGTGCGGGGCGTGCGGGCGGTGGTCTCAGCTCTGGGCCTCCACGAGCTCCGGAGTCCGCGTCGCGGCCAAGGGGTCCCGGAGAAAGGAGGGGCGCCGGCAGCGGCTCCGTGGGCACCTGGCGGCCGGACCGCAGGCCCCGAGGCGCGCCGGCCCGTGGCTGGAGGAGGTCCACTGTCTGTCCCGCTCCGGCAGGGACCCGCCGAGAGCAGTATCGCGGGGAAGCTGGGGCAGGGCGGTGACTTGTTTCCCTCGTATTCATTCCAGTCTGATGGAGAAACATCCCAAACGCTCCGGAAGCCGCATCTGTTCGTGTGAGTAGCATCAGAGAGTGTTTCGTTGCCGTGGAATGTCTTGCCTTTACGTTTATCTCCCTGGTAGGAAGAGTCTGCACTTTTAGTTAAAAGGTTGACCGGAAGATGCTTATATCCAGGATTGGTCTTTATTTAGCACTTTAAAAGACGTACACGTAAATTCACTTCTGTTGTTTTGTTTCTGCATAACGGTACTCCATGGAATAGTTTGCGCAAGGGTCGTTTTACAAGTGAGGAACAGGCATGCAGATTTAAAGACTGTTGACATCAACTTGGCCAGTTTGATGCACAGCTGGCTAGAAGCCAGGCGGGCAGCTGTCACTGCTGTTCTCTTTCGTGGAAGCTTTAATGCTGGATAGATACTGTTGACATATGTTTAGATACACACCTGTTGTTTTTGTATTGGTCTCAGCCTGCTACTAACCAGTGTTGTGGCTGGACCAGCCCTCGTGGTTCTTATTTTGATTGCAAGAAGCCCTTCAGCAATAACCACCAGGAAAACTTTGAAAAAAAAATAAAGGTTTATTACTCCCAAAGATTGGGGTCTGCTTCCACTGGTGTGATGTGATCCAGGGTCTCCACAGAGCTCCTCCCAACACCATAGTGCAAATGAACCAATTTCTTTCCCATCTGCCTTCTTCCCGGTCCAACCTTCGCGTCCATACGTACTAAGTGGGAACACGAGGGTGTGATGGTCTCAGCCTTGGTCCCTAATGACACATCTCTGCTCTTGGTGACTTTTCCTAGTTCTTCCATCACTTGCCTTCCAAGTCTCAGCCTTCTCTTGACTTCTTGGCTGCAGTCTCCATTTGAACTGATAACTCAGCCAAGGCAAGCAAATTTTTAACCAGTTTCGATGTCTTCATTGTGTTAAAGTTGTGTATTTCGTCTGTAGCCCTGATTTTTGTCTTCTTGATGTTCAAATGCAGTCCTGTTTGGCACTTTCTTCTTTCACTTTCATCAGAAGTCATTTCACATCATTTCTACTTTCTCCAGTAAGATGGTGTCATCTGCATCGTAAGTTACTGCTACTTCTTCCACCAAGTTTTACTCCTCCTTCCTCTGAGTCTAGCCCAGTTTTTTGTATGCTGTGTTCTATGTATAGATTGAACAAATAGGGATTTAAAAACGCACCCACGGGGGGTGGGGGTTTGTCACTGTGTGAGGGATATAAATGATAAATGTCTAACTATTACATTGTTTTGTGCACCTGAAACTAAGTTAAAAAAAAAAAAAAGAAGCAATGCAGTGCCTATCTCATATGAAAAAAAAAGTTCCCTTGTCTGGCACCTTTGCCTGTAGGAGACCATGCTGTCTCTCCATGTTCTGTCCTGACAGTGGCTTCCTGTCCACAGTACAGGTTACGTGTCGTATCGATGAAGTGCTCAGGCACCCCCCTCTCTTTCAGAGCAGCCCGCAGCATTTTCATGATTCACACAGTCAAAGGCTTTTACTGCAGTCCATAAAACAGACTCACCTGAAATCCTTGGGCACACGCCAGCATCCAGTGATGGTTGGCAGTCAGATCTCAAGTGCCTCTTCCTTTTCTGAACCAGCTGGAACATCCGGCATTTCTTGGTCCATAGAAAGCAGACGCCTGTGTGGCATCACCTCCAGCATCACTTTACTTGTGTGGGAAGTTGAAGCCATGTTCCTGGGCATTTCCTTTCTTGAAAGTTGGCATGCATATTGATTATTTGCACTCTGTAGACCACTGTTTTGTTTTCCATATTTACTGATGTATGCTTGTTAGGATTTTGACAGATTCAGTCTCTGTGGCTGGAAATACTTCTGTTGGTATCCCATAAGACAGTGCTGTATTTAACACACACTCCACCTACATTATAAAAATGCTTTGCTCCAATCTTTGACTTAGGTGCTAGGGTTTCCTTCAGTCTCCCTCCCTACTCCCCGAGCTGGGGGTACTTTAAACAAAACCTTTGCTGACCTGTACTTTTCACATCTTTTAAGTCACTTGGCACATTTGACCTGCTATAAGGGTTGTCTGTGTATTCCTTCTAGATGAAGGAAATAAGAACAGGGGTCTTGACTTTGCAATCCATAGCAGTTACATAATGGGGACTCAGTCAATATTTGTTGACTGATGATTGTAAGCTCTTGGAGGCAGTGATTTGTCCGAAGCTACTTGGGAACAGTATCTGAGCTGGCGATCATAGTTTATTGTACTGTATTCCTCTGGGCACCTGCTTTCCCACTGGAAGCTTCTCATATTCTTAAAGCCTGTTTGTAGTCTGTGCAATCTAATTTTTTTTTTTTTTTGTAGTTGCAGATATTTTTGGAAACTGATAGGCTGGAAGTCAAATGAACATCCAAAGAAGAGCTTAGGTTCTTCAACCACATCCTTTGTAAAAGGAACGTGTTGCCACAATGTCAGTACACACTGCACACAGTAGAAATAACAGTGATGGGCTTGGGGTTCCTTCTTCCCCAAAGAGTTCGTCACTGGACGCCCTCAGCCACCGGAGCAGCCTGAAGCTGAAACTGAAGTTGGAGATGTCGGAATGTGAAAATGATGCTCCCCTGCTGAGCTCCGCAGGTCAAGTCAGAGACATAAATAGCACTTACGTTATTTCTGCCTGTAAAACACCAGGAGCTACGCCAGCTTCCCCTCACCCTGTAGGTACATGGACCCTTCAGAGAAGAGTTACAAGGAACAAAGAATCATCGTGGCTTGGTAGTGAGTTGGGAGACTCAACTGAAAAAATGAGAGAAACACGTCTTACATTACAGCGTCGTACTAGAACAGATTCTGTGGACAAGTGGAAAACAGCTGGGACAGATTCTGTGAACAAGTGGAAAACAGCTGGGACAGATTCTGTGGACAAGTGGAAAATAGCACAGAATGTAGGAGGTGCAGCAGAAAGTAATTGTGCCTCACAGGAAACCAGTACAAATGTAAAAATTGTAAATAAGGATAAAAACTCTTTTGTTGCATCGTGTGTACCCTTAGATGAAGACCCGAAAGACATTGAAATGAGGGCTGATGAAAAATACAAAGAAACGTTTGCTGCTCTCAGTGGGGCAGGTGAGAACGTGGCACTTAAGTCCTTCAGTCAGAGAGCGCCCGTTGGTCCCCAGAGTCGGACCGCCGTGGTTAGGTCAGGACGCCTTGCAGCGAAACCCACTCCGGGCACGCTGGGTGTCCAAGTGTCGGGAACAGGAAACGTACATCATCGAAGTACTGGGAAGGATAGTGCGAAAAACTCAAATACATTTGGAAGCTTAGAAAAAAGAACACCTACGAAATGTATTGTGGGGCACAAATTGACCCCAAGGCGTGTGCCTCAGCTTTCAAGCCCAGCGACGTCCATACTGAAAAACAGGGTGCCCAGCTTTCAAGTTAAACAAAGGCCCGGCAGTTCTCTTCTCACAACGCAAAGGGAACGCTCACAACAACTTACCCTCCCTCCCGAGGAAGAAGCTGCCTCCACAGAGAGAGACCCCGACAGAGTAGAGAACAGTCAGGTGACAGTGGCCGTCCGCGTGAGACCTTTCAGCAAAAGGTACGTCCCACCTCTTACCCTCTGGGGCGAACCGCTGACACGCAACACGCCTAAGTCATCTCTGCCTTGGAGAGGCAGTGTATTCACACGTCTTCACACTTGTCGGTGCGATTTTTATAGGGAGAACTTTTAGGTTTAGTTGTAGTGCGTTGATTTCTTTTGACGAGTGCCTGTAAAATTAAATAATTGAAATCACCATATTTTGCAGATGTAAATTTCTCTAGAGACACAGCTTTTAAAAAGTCTGTCCGACTTAAGTTTCTCCTGCAGTGTGATTTCAGGTCTGCGATACATGGCGGGATCGCCTACCTCCTCTTAAACAGAGCCCTAGTCAGTCGCTTATTCCCCAGGAGGGCCTCCCAAACCCTTTCCAGAGTGGTGACCCTCGTCACCATCATCTCCGATAAATAGTGCTTATAAAGGCAGTAATTTATCAGATTTGGTTTTGAAGGTCAAAATCTCTCTCTCCACAGTGACCGTGGGTGGGACAGGCACGATTTATGGGCAGGGTTGAAAACGGTGGACCTGAGAAACTGCCCGTGGCATGTGATTATTTTTACCTATGTTAAGGGACAACTGGGAAAAACGTCACAGTGAAATAAAGCCAGTTAGGGAAAGTGTGGGGTAGTGATACAGGGAGAATGAGGGTGTGTTGATTGGAGAGAGTGGGGAAACCTAACAAAAGCCTCAGGAGCCGTGCCAGGAGGAGAGGCAGCCGGAAGAACAGGCCGTAGGAACCAAACCCACGACAGGTGAAGAACTTAGCAAGGGGCCAAGTGCCCGATCCCAGACTCAGCAGACATACCCCGTCAGCGGGGCAGGTGTGGAGGGCACTTGTCAGATTGATGCGGCAGGTGCTTTCCAGGCTAAATTCTGATCTAAAGTGGAGTTGGGGCAAAAAGCGATATCTGGGGCCAGACAAGGGCTGATCATGTTTTTCTGCAGATCTAGAGGGCGTGAGACATATCCACTGAGGTCTGAGCTGGAAGAAGGGTGGACACGAAGATCCAGACTCTAAGGGAGAAAATCTAAAGGGGGGAGGCCTGCAGGTTAATGAGCAATAACTGGGAGCCAAAGAGACTGGACTCACACATTTAACTGGCTGTTGGAATTATATGTGTGTATCATGCCAGCTTTATATAGACTTGTACCTCCAAAATTTCTTTATGCTGTATTGTAAGCAAGTTTCCAGATGTGAACTGAAGAATATCGGTGGGTTACAGCAGGTGGGAGGGAAAGGGGAGAACTCAAGGGAAAAAGGAAGAAGGCAGCAAACCCTGTAAAAGTCACGCTGGTTTTCTGGACAGGAAGTCTGGAGCTGCAGGAAATATATTTTGGAAACCCACTCTAATTATATTTGACAGTCTGCATTTTCCACAAATCTAGAGAACAACTATCTTTGCCGTGAAATGTTATATTTAATAGTTTTGTATTCTATGTGAACAATACATAAAATAATGACAGTAACTTGGTATTTTTCTTTGTGCTTCTTTTTAAAGAGAGAAGGTGGAGAACACATCCCAGGTGGTCTTCATGGATGGGGAAGAAATAGTAGTGAGACATCCTGACATGAAACATGTTTACAGTTTCGTTTATGATGTTTTGTTCTGGTCGTTTGATGAGTGTCATCCCTACCACGCCAGCCAGACCCGGGTCTACGAGACCCTGGCGGCACCGCTCCTGGCACGAGCCTTCGACGGCTACAACACCTGTCTGTTTGCTTACGGCCAGACCGGCTCTGGAAAATCCTACACGTAAGTGTGATTGCAGATACCGCTCTCCAGAAAGGTTTACATCTTTTGTGCGCAGCAGCGTGGTTTGACAGAATATAGTTTTGAAAACACGCAGCTCTGGGCTCAAATCTCACCCGTTTTATTTACCTCCTCATTCCGCAAACTTGGTCAAGTTGCTTAACCACTGGGCTTCAGTTTTGGCATGAGATGATGTTTACCTTGTAAGTATCATTGGCCCCATTTTGCTGTAAATTATACTTCTTGTGTAAACCAAAGCCCAGAGAGGTGATTTTGTAAATATTGTGAGAATTAAAAGTAAGCCACGTAGCGAACGGCAGGAAATCATACCTGCCCCGGAAGGAAGTACTCAGAATTTCAACAGTAGCAACATTTACTGAGTTTTTACGGTATTCCAGGTGCTATGCTAAAGGCTCTGCTTATGCCTTCTCCCATCAACCCTCTGAATTAGAGAGTTCTTATTTATTCCCATTTTACAGAAGAGGAAGTGGAGGTTTGCTGACGTGAGCTATCTTGTCCAAGTTCACAGAGCCAATCGGGGGGGAAACCGGCACTGAAAGCAGGCAGATTCGGCTCCAGAGCCCAAGTTCTCAGACACTAGGGACGCAGTTGGATGACCTGGCTCCCCACTGCCTCCCCAACCCATGCCCCAAAAAGAACTTTAGAAAACCTAATTAGTTTTATTTCCCCCTATTCATAATGTATTTTCCAGGATGATGGGATTTGGTGAAGAACCGGGAATAATTCCGAGATTTTGTGAAGATCTTTTTGCTCAAGTAGCCAAAAACCAAACCCAAGAGGTATGTTCTCATGCTATCTGCAGGCCTTTGTATTAGGCTAGAAAATAGTCACATCAGCTTCAAATCAGAATTGGGGCCACTACAGAACTACTGAGCGAAGGGTGTGGTTCTGAGATCTTGGTCACGCTCCTTTGGAGCAGTGGTGTGGAGAGAGAGGGCCGGGTTCTAAATCCAGAATCAGCTCCTCCTGGTGGACGTGATGGAGGGAACATCTCTGTCTTCCAGCTTTTTCTGCCTCGTTACTCTGTGTGTGTGTGTGTGTGTGTGTGTCTGTGTGTGTGTGTCTGTGTGTGTGTGTGAGACAGCGTGGGAGCTGTGCACTGCTGTGCGTGTCTCTGCTGTCAGGCCAGCGCACAGACTCCACTAGTTCACAGACATAAACTTTAGAACAACGGCAAGCAGAAGAGAGTAGTGAAGCTGGAGAATATTGGCTTGATTTGCGAGTAGGGGATTAAAGACCCAGCCCCTGGGGTTAAGAGACTGTAATGGAGAGACGGGCAGAAACAGCCAAGTACAATCCATTAAACGCTAAATAACGTAAATACTATGGCAGAGCAAGAAGAGCGTGCTGTGGGAATGTGTAAGGCTGCAAGGGACAGCGGAGCTGACTTCTGAAGGAAACGTAACAGTTACTGGCTTGGGGAAGAGGGCGGACATTCCTGGCAGAGGGAGCAGCACGTGCAGAGAGCCAGGGAGCCTTTGGGAATCTCCAAGCTGTTCACTTGGCTTTAAGCATGGGATGTGAGAGTGCAGGGTGACAGACATGAAACGAGAGGGGCAGGCAGAACTCAGCCTGTGAAGGACGTTACGAAACTCGCTTCCAGGAATGTAGAAGGCTGCAGGAGGATTGCAAGTAGGGAAATAGTGGGGTCATATTTGCTCTTTTTTTTTTTAAAAAAAAAAAAGGTAGGTCTGGCTGCAGTGTGGAGAATGGGTTGAGGGAAGCAGAACTGGAAGCAAAGAGCCCAGCTGTGGGACCACAAGCTGTATAAGGGGGGCATGTCAGGAGCTAGACTAAGTGGGTGGCAGTCGGGATGAACAAGGAGCACACATTTGGGACATCTTAGTAAGTAGAACTGCTAAGACTTAGTGATGATTAGAAGTGGAAGATGAGGGACAGAGGAGCCAATGTTCCTTGCTGGAGAACCAGAGTAATGTTGATGGACTTCACTGAGAACACGAGAGGAAAAGCAAGCTGAGTACACGAGCCCTGTCTCCCACTGTAGACCTATCACCTGGTGGTGGTGGTGGTGGTGATCATGATGATGGTGGTGGTGGTGATGGTGGTGATGGTGGTGATGATGGTGATGGTGGTGGTGCTCATGATGGTGGTGATGGTGGTGGTGATGATGGTGATGGTGGTCATGATGGTGGTGATGGTGGTGGTGGTGATGGTGGTGGTGGTGATGGTGGTGGTGGTGATGATGGTGATGGTGGTGGTGGTGATGGTGGTTGTGGTGGTGGTGGTGATGGTGGTGATGGTGGTGGTGGTGATGATGGTGATGGTGGTGATGGTGGTGGTGGTGATGATGGTGATGGTGGTGATGGTGGTGGTGGTGATGGTGGTGATGGTGGTGATGGTGGTGGTGGTGATGGTGGTGGTGGTGATGGTGGTGATGGTGGTGGTGGTGATGATGGTGATGGTGGTGATGGTGGTGGTGGTGGTGGTGGTGGTGGTGATGGTGGTGATGGTGGTGGTGGTGATGATGGTGATGGTGATGGTGCTCATGATGGTGGTGATGGTGATGATGGTGGCCAGGCAGCATTACTGACTTAAGAGCCCAACTTACCAGATCGAATGTCAACACACAGGGTCTCGTCCACTCCATCTATCGTACCTCGCGTCCTATTTTCTCCTGCAGCCTTTCTCTCCCCTCTGATTGGTCATTTTACTTATAGTCATGCTCCCTCATTTGGTTCTTTGTTTTCTATCGCTCTGGCGTATGTGCTGGAGGGTGTGGTATATTTCTCTGAGCTGGAACCTCATGGCCAAGACCCTTATCTTGTACTTCTTTGTGTCCTTCTAACATAGTCCAGAGCCGCACCCGTAGGAGGTTGGTATTGACTGGATTGAATGGAACCTTTCCTAGAAGTTCATAAGAAGAAATGCAAGGACTTTTGTCGTTAAAATTGTTTTTCTTGAGAGAAAATTTATGTAACATAAAACTAACCATTTTAAAGTGTAAAATTCAGTGGCATTTGGTACATTCATAATGTGCAACCACCACCTCTATCTGGTTCCCCAAATTTTCATCACCCTCAAAGGAGACCCTGTGCCCCTTAGGCAGTTACAACCCCTCCCGTCCGCCAACTCCTGCCCCACTGATCTGCTCCCTGTCTCCCTGGACTTACCTTTTCTGGACATTTCACATAACAGGGTTACGTGCAGAATGTGACCTTTTGTGTCTGGCTTCTTTCTCTGAGCATAATGCGTTGGAGGTTCACCCGTGTTTAGCATGGATCAGCCCATTGTTCCTTTTCTGTGACTGAATAATATTCCACTGTATGGATGGACCAATTTGGTTTGTCTCTGTCATCAACTTTTGGACATTTCGGTCTCCCTCTTCTGGCTACTCCGTAGTGCTGCTGTGGACTTGGGCGTGCAAGTTTTTATTTGGATAATTTTTTATTTGAACTTCTTTTCATTTCGTTTGGGTAGATAGGAGTAAAGTTGCAGGTCACATGGTAATTCTGGGTTTAACCTTTGACGACCGTTTTCCACAGTGGCTGCCCCAGCTCATGTTCCCACTGGCAGTGCAGGAGGGTTCCAATTTCTCCACCACCTCCTTGTCATTTATTGTTTTCCATTTCTTTGATTCCAGCCATCCTGGTGGGTGGGAAGTGGTTTCTCATGGTGGTTCTGTCTTGCATTTCTTTCCTGACACGGTGCTGAGCACCTTTCCATGTGCTCGTTGGTAGTTTGTTCATGTTCTTTGGAGAAATGTCTATTCAAGTCCTTTGCCCATTTTTTAAATTGGGTTCTTTGTTTTTTTGTTGTTGAGTTGTAAGAGTTCTTTATATATTCTAGATACTAGGCTGTGATCAGAGATATGATTTGCAGAAAATGCAAGGACTTTAAAAATAAATTGCATGCTGTGTTTCTATTCCTGTTAGGTCCACTATCACCTTGAAATGAGCTTCTTTGAAGTCTATAATGAAAAAATTCATGACCTTCTGGTTTGTAAAGGTGAAAACGGGCAGAGAAAGCAACCAGTAAGATTAAAACAATTTATTATTTGTTTTTAATTTGTTTTATAAATGCATATAATTACATTAGTTCTCAAGATGATATATATATGGCTTAAATTGATACTAAAATGTTATTATAGGACAGCCAATGGTTGGGACCTACGTTGTTATTTAGTAGATAAGCTGAACATTGTTGTTAGTGGAAACTACATTAGTTATTATATTAATCTCTTTTTATGTTAAGCAAGTATTGTGTAAAAGTTCAACATGAAGATGTGGTTGGGCCACTCGAGTCAAACACCAAACCCCTTAACGTCTGTGACGCTAACGAGCAGGAAAAGCTTAGAAAAGTGGTGTTGTTATTAGAGGGTGTGTTTCACTGGGTCGTGTAGCACAGTGATAGCTTAGAGGTAGTATTTTCTCTGAAATAGAAAGTTTCACTACTACATAAGATTTTTTAAAAAGCTGCTATTAGAATTTACAATTTTTAATTTGGAAAAGGACTGGGAGAGCAAGAAACGGCCTGAAGGGGTCCCTTGTGCCCTCACACAGTTTACGCTGGGCAGCGTCCAGAAACTTAAACTGGACTCGCATGGTCGTCTGTGACTGCCACAACAGGATATAACATTGCCCGTCACAAAGTTTAAAACGTAGAATGAAAGACTGAAAAAAGTGTTCAGTGTCTGAAATTTATTGAACATAGTTCGAGAGGTGTCTGGAAGCACATCAGTAGCATAAAGAGCAGCTGGCACAGAACCCAAGGTCCAGCGCTCGTCGGGGCTTCCATGTTCCAGCACACGTGGAGCACGTGCAGACAGGTTGTGTGTGATGCTGCCGCAGTGTCCTCATGCCTTACAGGTTGTTTTGCGAGAACCTTTATTATTTATTTCTGGGTACAGTTAAGACAAATTTCTACTTTACACTCGAAACATAGGGGGAAAAGTTAGTTAACATGTACTTTATATGAAGTCTCGTCCTCTTAATGCTGCTAACGTTTGCTCCTACAGCTGAGAGTGAGGGAGCATCCTGTTTCTGGGCCGTTCGTCGAAGCTCTGTCGATGTAAGTGTTTGCTCAGCAAGCTCGGGCAGAAAACAGGGGACGGAGTCTTGTCCCCGTCGGTGCTGGATAACCGTCCGCACTTCCACACTTACTGCTCTCCAGTCAACTCCGCCTTGTCGGAATAAGCACTGCGTTTCAGACCTGTTTACATCTCTCCCAGCGCCTGTCACGTGCCTGACATAGAGTGTTAATTACCCTGAGTGTGCAATATTGGATTTTCTCCCTTTCACCCCGCTTTCCCCGTTAGCCTAAGCCTTTCCTCTCAAGCTGCTCTGTGTATCTATTAATTTAAGCTGAAGAGGGGAGACGGTGCTAAGATGAGTTCAGTGTGAAGAGTTTGAAAAGTGCTTAGACTCATGTACGTTGTCCATCCGAGTGCTTCTCCTAAGTGAAAGGAAAGGCGATTCAGTGTGGATTCAGCTCCATGTAACACGTGTGGCTGTGTATCAAGACTCAAACACACCAACCTACCCACTCCCACACACGCCTCACATAGAGCTGTGCAGACACATGTGGTTAGAGTCCATCTGCTGCTTCCATGATTTAGACATGACTGTCATCGTGTTAAGATGCTGAGGTGCTTCATTATATTAAGAAAAATACTGTCATCCTTTTTGGTAAAATTAATGCTTTATTTTATTTCCTACCCTTTAAGAATGGAGAAAATGAAAGAAAGATTCTGTGAGAATTACTTTAAAAATAACCTGTAAATTATTCCATTGTGGTCTTCAGAGAGTAACTGCGTAATTAAAAGGTTACTATTATTTTATGAGAACAAAAGTGTAATCATCAGTCAAATTGATTTTGTCTTTTTACTTTCTAAAATAGGAATGTTGTCAGTTCTTACTCTGATATCCAGGTAAGATTGATTGTATTTTGTCTTCTTTTCATGAGATAGAAAGATCATAATCAAATATTCATAAGAATATTTCTCCTCAATTGCTGTTTATGTGAATAAAGGGTTAATCTTGTCAATGTATCATGAACTGATTTTGTTGGTTAAACTTTAATCAAAAGAATTACTCTTCTGAACTGAAAATAAAAATTGACCATCATGTCATCTTAGAGTTGTAGAAATAGCCTTTTAAAGGTATTATTTCCCGATTCAGATTGAGTAACAGGAAAAGTAGGCAACGGGAATACAAATCATGGAATGCTAACCATTTGTTATGAATTTCATTTTATGAGCTGATAGATGTGTACATGTTACCTGATGTGCCCTAATTGTTTCCATGAATTAGAGCCCGCAGTGCTGACCCCCTCTTCTCTCTTAGAGCTGGCTGGAGTTGGGGAACAAGCAGAGAGCCACTGCTGCCACTGGCATGAACGATAAAAGTTCCCGGTCTCACTCGGTTTTCACCCTGGTGATGACACAGACCAAGGTATTTTTTTGTTGTCGATTTTTTTCTTGGGGAAGGCAGTCAGTATTTTCAAGTTTCTCTTATTTTTTTCTTTAAATTAAACGTAAAAGTACATTCATATAAATAGATAACTTAATGGATTTTAGGAAATATACACAATAACTCTGAATCAATTTTGGTGTACATGGTGGTATATGTTTCTCCCTGTTTTAAAAATCAGTCGTACATGATTATTAATTTATCATGATATCATTGATATCAATATACGATGTGATATTATCAATAATACATGGTGATTGTACAGTATTTGGAAAATGATATAAAAAAGTAAAAAATTTTTAAAAAATTCTGCATAGATTCTGCTAAGCAAAATCCCTCTAAACATTTTGGTTTATAATCTTTCGGTTCTTTTACAATCATACTTAAACAAATTTACAAAGCCTACAACAGTTGTATGCTATTAAAATTCTTTGCAAAGTATTGTTTTTTATAGCTACATAATGTTCCATTGACTATGTTGATTCCTCGAGTTTTTCTCTACTGTTGGACATTTATGTTGCTTTGAAACACTTTGCTGCTTTAGTGCTGGGATAGACAACCTTCGTGCATTAAGCTCCTTGTCTGCGTAGAGTTGTTTTGTGATGTAATGGAGTAGTCGCAGGTTTTCATTCCTTTAAAGTTGTTTGTTTTATTTTGGCAGAATCCAAACCCTGCTCAGTGCAGTCTTGAGTATTTATGTATTATCAATTATCTCAGATTCCAGAGGGATAGTTTGAAAAATAAGTGAGCAGCTTGTAACTTTCCCTTTAGAAGACCCGTATGGAAGTCAAGCCGTAGAAGAGCTGATGGTGTGTTATCTTAATACCATTGTCTACAGACGGAGTTTGTGGATGGGGAAGAGCACGACCACAGAATCACCAGCCGCATAAACCTCATTGACCTGGCCGGCAGCGAGCGCAGCGCCTCCGCTCAGACCCACGGGGAGCAGCTGAAGGTACACGTGGCGCTTTCCTTCGACGGGGCTCATCCCTAGGGCTTTGTTCTTAGGAGATTACAAAGGAAATACACTTAACCAAAAAAAAACCAACACACACACCTAAAATCTGTATCGGCAGTTTGTGGACTGCATTGCGGTGGTTTAAAGAGCGAGCCATACTTTTTGGTTATGATTGCTTTTCAAAGAAAATTGGCAAATTTTGCATCATGAGGAAGTAGGTAGTGTATGGAAGCCGGGATCGGGGCCGTAGTCATGGAGGGAAGAAGAATTTTTGTGACAGACATTGGTTTGGAGCAGAGCAGCCAGCTAACACTACAACCTGGTTGTCCCTTGTGTGCAGGAAGGCGTGAGCATTAACAGGTCCTTGCTGACTTTGGGGAAGGTCATATCCGCGCTGTCTGAACAAGCAAACCGCAGGAGGGTGTTCATTCCTTATCGCGAGTCGGTTCTCACGTGGCAAGTATCTTTCGAAGGTCAAAGAGTTCTCTGAAATGGAGTGCATATGTGGGGAAAAGAACAGCGGTCGGACTCTACAGAACTGTGGGGCAGGGAAGCAGTGGTTAGCAGTACGAATCCCACAGCCAAGCTGCCCGGGTTTGCATCTCGGCTCTGCATCCCACAAGCTCTGGGACTGTGGGCGAATCACTCTCCTCTAGCCTGTGTCCTCTCTGTAAAACGGGGTAATATCAGTACCTGTCTTTTAGGATTGTAATGATCATTCAGGGATTAATGAGACTCCATGCGCAGTAGGTCTCTATCAGTACAAGCAAATAACACTGTCCTTCCTGTTATTAGTGCCCGGGATTTGGGCATCTAGTGTCCCCATGCATAGTCCTGTGTGTGCAGAGGGAAACTGAATAGTTTTGTTTGCTTAGCACACTGGCCAGCATGGAAGTGTTTGATGTGTTTTCATTAATGAATGTGTTTCAGATACCCTCCATTCGGGTCATATCTGTACAGAGTTAATATCCAGTTCCAATAAGCATTAATGATAAGGGCGGCGTCTGTACTTGACAGGTGCATCTTCAGAAATGGTCTATTATAATATAATTGGCATCTGAAAACCTGTCAGGGAAAATCTGACCCTTTTTTATGCCTTTGAAACTTAAGAATAGTGACAGTGACAGTGATTCTTCATTAATAAAGATAGGCTTTTATAAAGATAGGCTTTTTAGTCTCATACGCTTTATTCTCTATTTTAGAGAATAAAGTCTTTTGCATTTGGTAGAAAACACATTTTTGTTTACAAGCCTGTTCACCATTTTCAACATTAACGAGAGCACCTTCTCGAAAAGGTTGTGGCAGCACTGGAAATACAGAGGTGGCCAACACACAGCTCTTCCCTCAAGGATGGGCAGAGGACACTTACCAGGGATGGTTAACTGTATTTTGAAATCTCTGCACAGATTATTGCTTCATGAAGCAATGTAAAAAGCGTAAGAGAGAATGAAGTGTTCCTGAGATCTAAAAACAGCTATCAGGTTGGTGCAAAAGTAACTGCGGTTTTTGCAATTATTTTTAACCTTTTAAACCGCAGTTACTTTTGCACCAACCTAATACAAATGCCAGAAAAGTTCTCGCTGGAGTGAAGAGTGTGATACTGCATTGTGCCCCTATTAGTTTGTTCTGTGCTTCCTAGGTAATTACCGTTATTAGGTTGTTGTAGAAGCAGAACCTCAGTAGGGCTCTTTTCCTTGCAGGCTGTTAAAAGAAAGCCTGGGTGGAAACTCAAAAACTGCAATGATTGCTACGGTCAGTGCCGCCGCCAGCAGCGTGGAGGAGACGCTGAGCACGCTGCGCTACGCTAAGCAGGCCCGGAAGATAGTGAACGCCGCCAAAGTCAACGAAGATGTCAACGCGAAGCTGATCAGAGGTGAAGGTTTTTCTAGAGGCTTACATTTCTTTGGCGACAGTTTCATCTCACATATTAATTTGGGCCCTGAAAATATGCAACTTAAGAAAATCAAAGATTTTTCCTGCTTATTCGTAGTAGATTCTGGTCGTCATCCTGCAGGGAGGGAGGAAGGTAGGTAGAGGGGCAGTGGGAGAGAGAACGAGTATTGAAACAACCAGGGAGCGGGCATAGAAGGCAGTGGGTACCGGGGACTAGGAGCAAAGGAAGGGCAGCCGTGCCCCGCGTCGCAGATACACAGCTGGCACCTGTCCAGTACTCAGGTCTCCTCGCAGGACCTTCCCTCTGTGGTCACCATTTGAGGTCTCGCCTGGTTCTTTGGTCCAGACGCTACTTGATCTGAGTTCTAGCACCGCTCTGGCGTCACGCTAAATGCCGCTCTCGATGTACCTCTTGGCACTCACCTGCTTAGGAGACACTGGAACCCCGCAGGGAGTCTGGACATGTCCTCCCCTCCTTGTTTCTGTGGAACCACCACCCTTTACCCCATCCTCTGGCCCCATGTCTGTCCCCGTGTAATTACCAGTGCCCCCTTTCCTTCTGGAAAGTGCCCTGCTTTGGACAGTGCATTAGACGGCCATCCTATGTACGAGGGGGAGAGTTCATGAATATGGGAGCACTTTTTTAGGTCAAGGTTAGGTAGAGATTGGTAGATAATTTAGGACAGTAAAACTGATTTCGGCAAAGATTCCATTTTACTTAGTAATCTTTAAAACTTCAAGCAAAATAGAATATTGGAGGATTATGCCGACTGTGTAAATTGTTATATATTAAATGTTACCAATCAGGCATCCTTTAACAAATATTTAGAATTGAAAGCAGAAATTGAAAAGCTAAAAGCTGCTCAAAGAAGCCGTCAGAATATTGACCCTGAAAGATATCGGCTCTGTCGACAAGAAATAACATCCTTAAGAATGAAACTGCACCAACAGGAGCGAGACATGGCGGAAATGCAAAGGTGGGCTACACCCTGTACCTTACTTGTGCTGCCTGGAGCCCTAGGACGCACCAGGCCGAGGTGGGGCGGGGCAGGGGCGGGGCAGGGGCGGGGTGTGGGCAGGCAGGGGCGGGGCGGGAGGAGGGGTCTAGGAGGACTCCGCCCATTTCTCCCTCCATCCTCCCCCGTAGTAGAGCAGCCCACGCCCAGACTGTCATATTTATTCCTAAGCGGTTTAATAATCTTTATTGATTGTCTCAATTCTCAATCATACATATTTGCATATTTTTAATTGTTATTTTGTTTGTCTTGGAAAGAGCATGGAAAGAAAAATTTGAACAAGCTGAAAAAAGAAAACTTCAAGAAATAAAGGAGTTACAGGTATCTCTCAACTTTCTAAACTGACTTAAAAGTTACAGAGGCATGTCAATAAATATGCAAATTTAATTTCTCAAATGCTTACTGTATACTGTATGCTGACCCTACAAAGCAAGGCTGTAAAGAGAATTAGTATACAGAAGTGTTGAGATCAAGAACCCGTAAGCTAATTGGAAAGTTAACATATAAACCGACTATCTAGTTCAGTAAACATTTCGTAAATGTTTGTGCTGTGCCGGCGTGGAGAGGCCAGGTGAGTAACGCGTAGTTTTGGCGCTCAGACCGCGCATGATCCAGAGGGAGGTCTACGAAATAGCATTGGGTGACTTGGTGAAGCATGAACCATCAGTGACTCCAGTTTTTAGGTGAAAATTGGCAGTTTCATATGGTTCCCCCGAATGCAATGCAAAGTACGTAACCGGTACAGAAGCAGGAGAAGGGAGGAAATAATGAACTCTGCTGAGGGCAGAGAAAGGGACAACTCAGCCTGATTTTGTGAGCAGGACCTCAGGCTCACGGAATCGGAGTTTCTAAGCAGAGGGATTCCACGTTCATGGAGGCACAGCGCAGCTTGGGTGTCAGAGAAGGAAGTTGTGAATTAATGCTGCTGACAGGTTTGACTGCAGAGAGATGTAGATTCAGACTACAGTGTAGTAGGGAACTTGAACTTGGGTGCACAGACGTGTTTTAAACAGAAGCTTCTGGTAGCCGTGTGGGAGACGGGCTTGGGGAGCAGAGACTGATGCTGGCAGACTTCCTCATCAAGGGGCCTGTGCTGACGTGAAGGCAGGCGACGCTGAGGGCTGGAGGAAGGCAGTGGCCGCGGGAATGGCGGGCGGAGAGCTGCAGCCAAGCGGCACAAAGGGGGTCATAGCAGAAGGACAGGGAGCTGCTTTTTCCCATGTGGGGTGTTGAGAGGAATGGAAAAGTCTAGACTGAGGCTGAAGTTCCTGAAGTGTGTGCGTTTGCACTGTGAAGTGACGAGGTCATAGCAGAGGTGACAAGCAGCCAGATGGCAGTGGCTGGGGCACGATAAGGGACGAGGAGACAGCCTCACTGGACTCCGCAAACCTTAGGTGAGGGCTGTAGGAGTCGGGGAGGGCTGTGAGCTGGAGGGCAAGCTTTGCCTCTGGTATGGTTTTGTTTCTTTACAGGATGAAAGAGACCTGGGCATTTTTATAGGAATCAAAAGTCCTTCATGGAGTGAGGTTCTAAAGGCGATGGGAGAGGATGTGTCAGGGCGAAGGTGCTGACAGTACAGGAAGTATTTCCAGTGATCGGTAGGCAAGTTGTGTAAGAATTCAGAAGACGGGGAAACGTCCATACAATGGCCAGTCCAGCGTCACGGAAGACATGAGATCTGAGTTGGGCTTTGACGCCAGGGTAAGATTTTGGTAGGCGGAGAAAAGGGAACGTGCTTTCCGGAAGGAAGAATTGTATGAGAGTAAAGGTGGGGGAGTTCGGGGTGCCAGAGGACGGTGGTGCGTCTGTTCCATCGGAGCAAGTGGATTGGAAGGTCATAGGAGGTGAAATGGGAGGGGTGTGTTACGGTTAGTTTATGGAGCTTAACATCCAGGCCACGGAGTTTGAGTTTTATCCTAGAGGAAGTGCGAGGTCATTGAAGGTGCTTGGCGAGCAAACTGACATTTTGAGAATACCCTTTCAGGAGAGTGAACCTGGCATAAGATGTAAACGGACTGAAAACAGGAAGAATTGTTGGCAGGCAGTGGGGAGCCGCCACAGTCGTTCTGCTGTGAATTGACGGGGAGACAAACTTCATTTATGGAGACTTCACATAGAGCGATTGTGATGTTTAATGTAAACCGTTCATTTTAAGTGAATGTAACAACTCCATGCTTGTGGTTATGGTCCATTTTTTTCTGACTTCTCCTAGAAAGCAGGCATCACATTTCAAACGGACAACCACGTGCCACATCTTGTGAATCTCAGTGAAGACCCTCAGCTGTCGGAGATGCTGCTCTACGGGATAAAAGAGGGAACGACGACCGTTGGCAAGTGTCACCCAGGCTCCCGCCACGACATCCAGCTGTCTGGGGTGCTGGTGGCTGACGACCACTGGTACGTGCGACTTGGAACAGCAAAAGGCACCTGTCCACTCAGTAGGCTGCATATCGCCGTGACATGTGACTTCCTGCACATGCGCACGCCTTTACACTGATTCTGTGGTCTAATTCTTCACAGGCACCTTTTACCAGGAAAAAGCTATGCTCTGTGTTTTGCAGGGATGACATGGGCACAAAGTAAAAACGCTCGCGTTTTCGTTTGGGTGTGTGTGATCTGGTGGTGGAGGGCATGGTTTCTTGGAATTATAATCACAGGCAGGAAACTAAACTCCTACCCATCTCATGTGGCAGGAGTTTCGGTTAGATTGCCAAATTACAGATTTTCGTTCCAGGTGAATTTTGGTCCTATGAATTGAACGCTTTTACAGGTACCGTTTGGCAATAAGATATGTGAACTGTCTGGGCTCCACGTTGTGTTTTCAAGGTTTATCCATGTTGATGCCCTTTCAGTTTCAGTGCTGGAAAGTATTTTATTGTGTTTATCTATCTCTTATGTTGCTACAATCTGTCACGTTGTTGATAGGCAGTGTGTGGCTTGTAACTTTTTGCCCACAATGTTGCAGTGCGTGTCTTTGTAGTGTCTGCTGGTACAAATGGGAAGATTCCCTTATGGCAGCCTGAGCTGTGAGCCCCCAGGGCAGCTGCTCGGAACTTGGGCAGCCTGGCCTGTCAGACAGCCACCTCTAGCTAGGACAGTCTTTCTGTTTACCCCCAGGGCTGCATAAATACTGTGATTTTCTAATTATGCCATCATCATAGTTTTTAAAGTTTGGGAAGCACTCTTAAATGTATGTCTGAGAGCAGAGATTTTAGGTTGCAAGATATGTGCGTGTTCAGCTTTACTGTAGGTAATTTTGAATTGTTTTCCAATATGGTTATTAGTTTCTACTCCCATTGGCATTGACGGTACCTGTCACTCCACATTCCTGCCAACACTTAGTACTGTTAGACTTTCATTTATGCCACTTGGGTGGACAAGATATGGTACTTCGCTGTGGGTTCAGTTTGCATTTCCTCCACTAACAATCTTCTCGAATGTTTTGTTTGTTCTTCAGTGACTTGCCCATTCACGTCTTTGTCCATTTTTCAATGAGATTGTTTTTTCCTTAGTAATTTCCAGGAATTCTTCATATACTCTTGTTGCCAAGCCTTTGTGGGTTGTATGTGTTGTAAATATGTTTTCTCCAGGGTGTGGCTTGTCTTTTCACTATCTTGTGCCTTTTGGTGGAGCGAAGTGCTGTTTTATTGCAGTCAGTCTTCCTTCGTGGTTGTCAATTTTTGTGTCTTGTTTGAGAAATCCTTCCTACGCTGAGGTCATAGAGATGGTCTCCTCAATTTTCTTCTAGAAGTTTTGAAGTTTTGCTTCCACATTTCAGTCCTTACGTAGTCTGGAGTTTTTGGTTAGGTGTGAAGTAGGGATATAAGTACATTTATTTTCCGTGTGAATAACCACGTGTACCAGTACCATATATGAAATAGTATGTTACTTTTGTGACCTGCAGTGTTCAGACAAAACACTTCCAAAAATGTGGGAGTCTGTTTCTTCCAACTCATACTCCATTGTCTTAATTACTTGAGCTTTAGAATGTTTTTATATTTGACATGGCAGAGCCCCTGCTCTTCAGGTCCTTTTGCTCCTCTGTTAACTAATTGTTTTCTACAACAAAAAAATCCAGCAGTATTTACACCAGTGGCAAAGATGTAGAACACGTTCCCAAAGAATTTAGAGCCAGGATGGGACTGGAAAGAGCCTGTATTTCCCCTTTCCAAATTTTCGTGTTTGTTTCACTAGACAGGAGCTGGGTGAGGGCTGGTTTCACTGTTTGTCTTCACTGCTGAGACAGATCTGGCACGTGGGAGCCCAGTGAATAAATGACTTCAGTACCACAGTGCACATTGGTGTTGGATGGTCTTGCATACTTAGTGCTGAAAAATAGAAGAGAGAGCTCACTGAGCTGGAGCCCTTCTTGGACTGTAGCATCCAATTCGGGCCTTGACAGACCATGGAGATAAGGAAGAGGACCTCCCATGTTGCAGTAATGACTCAAACAAAGGAAGGAAACTGATGTGAAGGCAAATTCGGGTGGGGCTCTTCTGGGGAAATAGTGGCAGATAAGGGGGCGTCCAGAAGGTGAGACCAAGGGGTTTTGATGGCGGAGTAGAATGAAGAGGAGAGGGCAGGGGTCAGAGCCTGCTCTGGGGCACCTGCTCTGGGGGTGCCTGCTCTAGGGCACCTGCACTGGGGGTGCCTGCTCTGGGGTGCTGCTCTGAGGGTACCTGCTCTCTTCCAGCCGCAGTAATGGACAGACCTTGGAGCCTAATCAGCAGCCAGAGGTTTTGGGTTAGGACTCAGCTTTTCTGCAGTTTCCTTTCTTTCTGTCCAGTTAGCCCAAAGGTAAATTGGACTTCCTTCCTAGTCTCTGAACAAAAGACTTAGAGGAACAGAGCGTTTCTAGCTGACATTCCAGTGTCATCATACAGCCAACGTCCATTGAGATTCTCTTAGCTGCATACTCTCCTGTCTCTAATACCCCACTTTTCGTGAGAGGAAAATGTTTGTTGTTTGTTCCAGTATTTAAACTCATAGAAAACCAGAAAGTTAGAAAAGTGAAAAATAAGAACACTAAAAGACTTCCATTTAGAGGTAAACCATTGTCAATATTTTAATATGTTTTGGTTTTTTTTTTTTGCGGGCGGGGGAGGTTTCCGCCCTCCCCCCAAAAAAAAAATTAATACAATGAAACTCTTCCTTCCACTGGAGGATAGAATTTCCTGAGAGGCCAGGCTTTTTCATCAACACATCAAAATCTAGTTGGAGGAAAGTAAGAGAATTTTAAGTTATTGTCACAAATTGATGTGAACCTTAAAGCAAAAGAAAGAATCCTCTCGGGCTCGTCAATGTGTTGCTTTTTTCTTCCTTTGGCGTCTGTCCTGTAATGCTAATAGTGTGTTTCTATCTTCACAGTACTGTCAGAAATTTTGATGGGACGGTGAGTATTGTCCCAGTTGGGGAAGCAAAGACATACGTAAATGGAAAACATATTTTGGAAGCCACAGTATTACATCACGTAAGTTGGCCGGTGCCAAAATGTTAAGTTGCTTGACTCTGGGCAAGTTGTTCAACTTATTCAAGTCCCAGTTTGCAAATTTGCTTTTCTATTTGTTCATGAACCGCCTTTTTTTGGTGCAAAGACAAAAGTTCTGAACGAGGCCCGCTCTCAGCATTGTTCCGTGTCCAGTGACAAGCCGGGCTTTACGGTCAGGCCATACATGGTCAAAGGGCTGGCCCTGCCATTTGCTGGGTGACCTTTGGAGAGTTACGGTGTCTGTGTATCACCCCTGTTTGGACACCTGCGAGCGCATTTTAATGATTGCAGTGGGGGAACTGGCAGAAAGCAGCCTGTTGCAGGCACACCAAGACATACGGGCACTTCATCTGTGTCCTGTGTCAGGCGGGGGGGGTTAAAGGACAAGAACCGTGTTCGGGTCTTAACAGCGGCTGCAGCCAGGCAGCTCGAGAAAGCTTGTTACTGCTGCTAGGAACCCCCCGTGCCTCAGTTTCCTCATTCCTAACATCCAGAGGACGACGTGTATCTCCTGGGTTTGGGAGACGTGAGTGACAGGGGATGTATGTAAAGTGTTTAACATAGTTCTAGGCATGTAGGAAGCGTTTCATAAAGGGCGGTTGCTGTGCTGTCTATGTTTATCGTTACTTGGACTGACTGCATGGAATGACTGAGCATAGTAGTCTGGTTCAGACTCGCTTCCAGCAGTAAATGTCTTGTGTGCTTCAGGGTGACCGGGTGGTTCTCGGTGGAGACCATTATTTTAGATTTCATCATCCGGTGGAAGTCCAGAAAGGGAAGAGACCGTCTGGTGGAGATGCTCTTACGAGCGAGGGTCCAAAGGACTTTGAATTTGCAAAGAACGAGCTGCTCACGGCACAGAGATCGCAGTGAGTGCTGTCGGGGTGAAGCAGTAAGGCTGGGGGGGGGTGGTCTGTTTCTGCAGAGTCAGCTCCCGCGAGTCTCCAGGACTGAACCTTTGGGTGCTGATTTCTAGGGACGTAGCCTTGTCTCCTGGTACATCCGTTCATTCCACTCGTGTCTGCCCTGCCCTAGTCCTGGGAATAGAAGAGCTGAGACTTAGCTCTCACGCTGGAGGCATTCATCATCTCGTGGGGTGACAGACACACAGCAGGGACAGAGCCCGGCTCCGTGCGGGGACTCCTGGTGCCGGCCGGGATCAGCGAAGGTTTCTAGAGGATGAGAAGACATCCCCTGGAGTGGAGTCCTTACAGACTATTAGAAAGTAGCCAGCGGAGAAGGCGGGGCGGGGCCGGGGTGCACACTTGTTCTTTCCTTTTGCCCAGTTTTAGCTCGTGCAACATTGTAGTATTTCTGATGTAAGCAGTATCCTCCTAAACGAAATGGTTCTATCTTAAAGGATATGGGATCGTTCAGGAACTGTACGCAGACACGAGATAGACATGGTCAGAGTGACATTTTTAGGGAGACCACCAGGACCCAAGCCTGGATGACAGGCCGCCAGTGCAGTTAAGGGACGACTAAGGGAAGATAAGTGCTGTGTGCTCGGGGAGGAGAGACCTGTTAGAGGGGGAGGCAGGGCTCCGTGACCAAAGGGAAGAGGAGGAGGAATCGGCGTGACGAGCTGGGCTGGGCTGGTCCTGCTGTGTCCTCTTCAATGTCTGAAGTTGCTTTGCTCTTGTTTTTGTTGTGCAACATGCATAGCACAGAACTCACCTTTAAACGAGCCCTAGTGTCCAGTTCAGTGGTGGTCAGTGCAGCCACATTGCAGTGCCACCATCACCACCATCATCTCCAGAACTTTCCCGTCTTCCCCACTGACGGTCTGTCCCCACAACACACCAACTCCCCACCTGCCCTGATAACTCCTGGCCCCCTTTCTTTGGACATTCTTATTTTCAGTAAAATTGGGAATGAATGGAAATGTCTGTTATAGATGGTTCAAAATATACGGTACAGTCTCTGCTTTATCAGCCCGTGTCACGTGCTTTTGGATGCATTGCCTTATTTTCCTACTCTACGACCTAAACATGAAAGATACTGATACATGACATAACATTTTTGCTCTAATCGCTGTCGGTTTCACAGAAGAGACCCTTATTTTGTGTTCACTATAATAAGTCTACTGTTTGCTGCAGAGCTCACCATAACACCATGTTTTTACATAAGTTATTTTCCTTAATCATCAGAAAAGTACATCAACTTAACTATCAGGCAGCTGCAATAGTAACTAAATTAAAAATAAGCAATTTTGTTTTCATCCTTTAATTTTTTGTGTGTAAACAATTCTAAAGCTAATAAAAATTTAAGAACACTATTGACAGACTGTTAGAAAATTAGTTTTAAGATAGAAGTTTTTGTTTAATGGAAAACATTCTAATGTGGTGCAGAACGTTAAATGAAGAACTCGTGACAGCACATCCTGTGAATGTTTTTCTCTTTGTAGACTGGAAGCAGAAATAAAAGAGGCGCAGCTGAGGGCAAAGCAAGAAATGTTACATGGCATCCAGATTGCGAGAGAAATGGCTCAGCAGGAGCTCTCTTCTCAGAAAGCTGCGTATGAAAGCCGGATAGAAGCGCTGGAAGCAGAGCTGGTGAGAGGCAGAACTGGTTCTCCTTTCTCTGCCCTTGGCCTCCGTGACGTGTGGCTGTGACGTGCTTGTGTCCTGTGACGCGTGGCTGTGACGTGGTTATGTCCTGTGACACGTGCTTGTGAAATGGTTATGTCCCATGACGCGTGGCTGTGAAATGGTTATGTCCCGTGACGCGTGACACGTGAAATGGTTATGTCCTGTGACATGTGCTTGTGAAATGGTTATGTCCTGTGACGCGTGGCTGTGAAATGGTTATGTCCTGTGACATGTGCTTGTGAAATGGTTATGTCCTGTGACATGTGCTTGTGAAATGGTTATGTCCTGTGACGTGTGGCTGTGAAATGGTTATGTCCTGTGACATGTGCTTGTGAAATGGTTATGTCCTGTGACGCGTGGCTGTGAAATGGTTATGTCCTGTGACGTGTGGCTGTGAAATGGTTATGTCCTGTGACACGTGCTTGTGAAATGGTTATGTCCTGTGATGCGTGGCTGTGAAATGGTTATGTCCCGTGACATGTGGCTGTGAAATGGTTATGTCCTGTGACGCGTGGCTGTGAAATGGTTATGTCCTGTGACACGTGGCTGTGAAATGGTTATGTCCTGTGACACGTGCTTGTGAAATGGTTATGTCCTGTGATGCGTGGCTGTGAAATGGTTATGTCCCGTGACGCGTGGCTGTGAAATGGTTATGTCCTGTGACACGTGCTTGTGAAATGGTTATGTCCTGTGACGCGTGGCTGTGAAATGGTTATGTCCTATGACGCGTGGCTGTGAAATGGTTATGTCCCGTGACATGTGGCTGTGAAATGGTTATGTCCTGTGACGCGTGGCTGTGAAATGGTTATGTCCTGTGACGCGTGGCTGTGAAATGGTTATGTCCTGTGACATGTGGCTGTGAAATGGTTATGTCCCTTGAGGCGTGGCTGTGAAATGGTTATGTCCCTTGAGGCGTGACTGTGAAATGGTTATGTCCCTTGAGGCGTGGCTGTGAAATGGTTATGTCCCTTGAGGCGTGGCTGTGAAATGGTTATGTCCCTTGAGGCGTGGCTGTGAAATGGTTATGTCCCTTGAGGCGTGGCTGTGAAATGGTTATGTCCCTTGAGGTGTGGCTGTGAAATGGTTATGTCCCGTGACGCGTGGCTGTGAAATGGTTATGTCCTGTGATGCATAGCTGTGAAATGTTACGTCCCTAGGAGCTGGGGGAGTGTCAGTGTCAGCGCCATAGGGCGCCTTAGCCTCCGTGATGTTTACTTGGGGAAGCACATTGGTGGCAGACCCGTGGCTGCTGGAAGAAACAGAAAATGCAGGAGCTTCTTATAGGTCCTGTTTTATTTGAGCTCTTGTGTGTTCCCTGGTCCTCCATTTCTCGGAATTCTCCCACGGTCAGCTCAGTGTCACAAATAGACCCTTGGCAGCACTACGGTGATGAGTTTCCCCAGGGGCCATTATCACTCCTGGTACCACGCTGGGCCCTGCAGGCTGTCTCCATGGCCTCTTGCATTCTGAAACCCATTTAGGGGTGCGTACTCACAAAGGTTTGACTGGTGATGCTTATTTTTGGTTAGATTTGTCACCGCCCATGAGGAAGAGAAGCTACAGAGCAGCTTTCTGTTAGTGAGTCAACTTCTTGTGCATTGATTAAAGAAAGGGACCTTTTATACATTTTGACTATCTTTTTATAAAAAAATGGTTTGTAATTTTGTCCGAGTTATTTTTTATTATTGTTCTTTAAAGAAAGAAGAGTCTCAAAGGAAGAAAATGCAGGAAATTAATAACCAAAAAGCTAATCACAGAATTGAGGAATTAGAAAAGACAAAGCAGCGTCTTGAACAGGAAATATACGTCAACAAGAAGCGCTTAGAAGTGGAGACGTTGGCTGCAAAACAGGTGATTTCGTCTTATAGCTAGTGTGAGCTACTTGGAGGAAAAACTGGATTTTTCTCTTTTTTTCAAGAACTTACGGCATCTGAATAGGAGGTAGCCACGCCGTCTCCAGCTGAGAAAGGCCTTTCTTGTCTGACCGCTGGTGTCCTGGCTCTGCCCAGAGACCTGCCTCTGCGTCACACACACGTATTTTGAAGAGGACACAGCTGTCCTTTCCAGCTGGTTCCACTGCACTTTATGCATTCACAGCTGTCCTGTGATCGGTCATGCCAAGTAATGTAAAAAGAGAAACAGTGCAAGGGCATGAAAATGGCAGGGAGAAAGGCACAGCTCTCACCCCAGTCCCACCCTGATGGCGGCGTGGGCCACCTGCCCGGGGACTCCTGAGGGCCACGGGCTCAGGCACCGACCCGTCACCACTGAGGGCACAGCACCTCCAGGGCCTGCACGTTCACCAGGTTCCCGGACTGAGGGCAAAAGCAAGATGGCAGTGCGTTACCAGCGCCCGTCCCTTTCAGTCGGCCTCTGGCCATGCTTTCTCGTTTCGTGAGGGCTTCTCAGAGTGGGGCCCCCAGACCAGCAGCGTCCGCGGCACCCATTAGAATGCAGGTTCTCAGGCCCCATGCAGAACTGCCGGCTCAGAAACCGCTTCCGCAGGGAATTGTGGAGGTCCCTGACGATGCGTTGGTCGTCGGAGCTTAATCTCAGCTTTACTCCAAGGGGCAGTTTTGTCTCTTTTCTAACTTTGTGGCGGGGGTGGGGGTAAAAGAAAATGCCCCTCGTGACCCTGGCATTCGGATGCCGTGGTAACATGGTGGTCATACGTCACTCGTCAACCCCAGGACACCGAGGGGTAGTCGGCCACCTCGGCTTCGGGAGAGAAAGCAGAACTGGTTCCGTCTCGAAAACGATGATTAGTGGGCTGTTGTAAGGCTTATTTGTGGCAAATGAGGCTTTTTGGTGTCCATTACATTTGACTTTTTTATTTAGTCAACAGATGTTCTTGAATACGGGCTTTTTTGAGCAGTTTTTCCCCTTTTTTTTTTTTTAAAGGGTGTTTTTTTTTGGGTACTTTTATCAGTGAGAAGAAACAGGTTAATCTATGTCATCAGAAATTCTGAATGATTCTGTTGTGGGGGAAAATCATTTTATAAAGTTACTTTGTCAATCATTTTTGAAAGCCTTTCATGCTCAAGAGAACATGTACCGTGAAATGAGAGGTTTAGTTATGGTGTCACCATTATCCACCTGGCTTGACAATCTCTCTTTGCATGTCTCATGTGTGGGTCTAAATGAATATCACTTAGGCTTTAGAAGACCACAGCATCCGCCATACGAGAATTCTGGAAGCCTTGGAAGCTGAGAAGCAAAAAATTGCTAAAGAAGTGCAAACACTGCAACAAAGTCAGAGCAATAGAGATAAAACTTTTACAAGTGAGTATATAATGATTTTAGCCAGGCATTTGCCAACGTTGTGCATGTTATTTCATATAATACAGGTTAGAGTTAGTTGCCTTTGTCTATTAAATGTTTTATTCTAGACGTTGCTAACTTTTCTGGATCTAAATGAATTCATATAGTCACTTTTTAGAATAGTTATTTATAGTATTATGTTAACGTGTGACATGTTTTTAAAAATACCATGTCTTATTCTGATCCTTAATTCTTATATCTAGACTGTGCTTAATCACTGAGTACTTCATTTTCTTTTTCATTTGGACATTAATTTTTGTGAACATTCTTACATTTCTATGTAGAACACAGCATGTTTTTAATGTAAACCTTTTTTTTCATGATGGAAAATTTCAAACTATAAAAGGAGACTGATTGGTATAATAAATCCTGACGTACTTCTCATCCCGTTTCAGCCATCATCAGCACATGTTCAGACTTGTTTCAGCCATCCTCAGTCCCTACCCCCTCGATATTTTGAAGCAAATTCCTGACTCCTTGTCACTTGGTCTGTAAATACTTCACTGTGTATTTCTGCATTAGATAAGGACTCTCTTTTCTCTGTCACTTTAAGCATAATTATAGTAGTTTTATCGCACATTAAATATTAATAGTAATTTCTTATGCTCATTAAATATCTAGGCCATATTCAAATTTCCTGGGTTATTTCATAAATACTTTTTAATGTTTGGGTTGAATCAGGATGCAAGCACGACCCACATACCTATCGTGCTTGGGAGCCCTTTAAAAGTCTCTTTTAATCTGTAAATTCACTCTTCTCTGTCTCTTTCTCCCTGTCATTCATTCACTGAAGAAACCAGGTGCTGACCGTGGAGAGTTGCACAGGTTCTGGGTTTTGCTGATTGTATCTCCACGTGTTCCTTAGCAGCTTCCTCGGCCCCTGTATTCCCTACAAAGTATAGTCATTTCTACAGGCCCGTCGTTCAGGTGCAGTTTGTCAGCAAGAAGACGTGGTGGCTGTGTTGTATACTTTCTGTAACTTCTATTTTGAAATCCTTTGAAACGATTTATACTCTTTATATCTGTTGCAACAGATAAAGAAATACATTGTATTTATACATCTTTTTATTTCTCTTAGGACCTAAAACAGTATCTTGCAGTGAATACTTGATTTTTTTTTGTTTATACGAATAATGAGTTTTATCCTTTCAAAAAATGTGTTTATAATTGAATACTGGTTATAAGTTTGAACAATATAGAAAATATTTACGATAAAGTCTTACATTTAAATTAGGAAAGTGGAATTGTGGATCATATTGTTTCCCTTTTTATGTCCTGATATAGCTATATCTATTTTAAATTTTCAGGCAAAATAAAAAAGGATTATGGCTCTGTATAAATAAGGCTGAAGGATGCTTTTAGAAATTAGGGGAGAAAAATCATTAAAGATAGTAGACAGAAAAGCATTGTCTTCGGCATTTCCTCTCTCATAACATTTTTATCTTCTCTATGTCAACTTCAGTTCTCTTCAATGCCCCACAGATGAAAGACCTCATTTTATATGAAGAATATTTCATTGCACCAACAAGGGTTGAAGAAGTTAGTCAAATATCAGCCCTACCTTCTGTAATATGTCGTTAAAGCCATTCGTTTCAAGTCAGGCGTTTTTTCAGGAATTGTTCCGCCTACTGATATGTTCGAGCTCGTTTTGTATTTGAATCTTCCCTGTGTGCTTTCTATCAGTCCAGACAAATTGGAGCTCCATGAAACTCTCAATGATGATTCAGGAAGCCAATGCCATCAGCAACAAATTTAAAAGATATTATGTTTTCGGCAGGTGAGTTTGATTATCCTAATCGTAAAGTAATTCTTTGTTTTAAAGTGGTTGACCTTCCTATTATTTTTCATTATTATTATTTTTTAGTTTCTCTAAAGACAAGGTATTGTAAGTGTCTGTCTAGGAAAGAGCAGGTGTCAGAATCCCCAGTGACACGTTCAGGCTCCCCTTTCAGAGCTCACTGTACCATGAAAGGCTTTCAGCAATTAACAGACTACTGTATTTTGTGAACAGAACTATCTTAGATGCTTTAGGATTTACTGTTTTCCTTTGAGTTGAGAATTTATCAGTATTTTACATTATAAAAGAAATATCTTATTAAAATTTTTTGGATTTGTAAATTTTTATATAAGAAGTTGTTTTAATGTAGCATATATTAGACATGATTATCACTATAATAAAAATGCTTACCTATGGAAAGATTTCATCAGTGGCTGAAGTTGTACGGAAGTTACTCTAAGTCAGCGAACTCTCAGTATAGATGGGCGTATGTGTTTCCCGATGAGTATCTCCTGTGGTTTCTCCTGCAGACACGAAGCGTCCGATGGGGGAAGTGGCGCTGACACATGCGTCCGGGTACGAAATCTGCGGCTGGGCATCTCCACCTCCTGGAGCCTGGAAAAGTTTGAATCCAAGCTTGCAGCCATGAAGGAGCTGTATGAGGTCTGGTGTTCCTAAAATCTCTCTAGACTTTTTGAAATAAAAAATATGAAAGTGACGTGTTCTCAGTAAAGAAAGTTTGGCAAATGAAAGAGAAAGCAACTCATGTTACAAAACCAACCAGGCATGACAATTAAGTATATTTACTTTACTTTTGCCTGTAGATAGGTTTATTGGGTTCTTTTCATATAATTATGACTGTAATGGAGAAATTTAGTGCTGCATCTATCGGTATAATTGTGTGTTTTCAACATTTTACATTTAAGCTTAAGAAGAGGAAATGTGAAGACATAAAGCAGTTTGCATCATTTGAAATGATCTGCAGTGCCTGATACTGTGCGCTTTTACATAATTGTGTGTACACGTCCCCATTGCTGCGCTCTGGATGTTTCCAGTGGTTTGCTGTTTTAATAGTCACAACTATAAGAAGACCTAGACACCTGTTCATTTTTAATACCTTATTTCCTTGTCTTCTACTTTATAAAATCGTACCAAAAATATGAATATTTTTTATCATACTTTGATGCCCACAATTTGCTCTCCAGGAATATTGCTACTTACCAATGTTACCAGTGTGTTTTAATTAGAAGTGAATCTGAGGGTTTGACTCTTTGCTTCGTTGTGGGAAAAGTGCGTGTTCATGTCTTTTGAATTTTTAAACAGCTGAAGTATGGGTAATGAATTAATATATTTATAAAAGTTCTTGCATATTTTGATAACAAACCTTTATTTTACAACATACATTGTTCCCCTGCTTATGTTGGCTTTTTCTTGGTTTCATTTTGTTATACAGGCATTTTTAATTTGGTGTATTTGAATCTATCAGTCTGGAGATCTTACTGAAACATTGCCCACTTCTCTGAATTTTCTTTAAATTGTTTTGTAAACATTTACATGTTTGAGTCATGTACAACAGTGTTTCCCTGAAAATAAGACCTAGGTGGACAATTAGTTCTAATGCATCTTTTGGAGCAAAAATTAATATAAGATTCGGTCTTATTTTTACTGTAATATAAGCCCAGGTCTTATCTGACATAATATAAGACCAGGTCTTATATTAATTTTTGCTCCAAAAGAAGCAGTAGAGCTGATGGTCTGGCTAGGTCTTATTTTCAGGGGAACACAGAATTTATTGTGGTGTACTTGAGAGGTATGAATATAAAGTTAATTTTTCTCTATATTATTTATCTTATCCCTAAAACATTTCATAAATACTTGCAACATGTGTTAAATTGTTGCTAATATTTGTTAAATATTTCAGATTTAAACAATGTGACACTATATGTCATTAGATTTTACACTACTTAGATAATAACAATAATGAAGTTATTATATATTAAAACTTATGGGATGCCAAATTATAGCCTTAATGTTTGAGTTATTTAATGAAACAATGAAAAGAAAGTAAATAGTTGACTCAATCTAGAAAATAATAAAACAAAGGAAAGCAAATAAAGGAGTCATTAAAAATAAAAGCAATAATTGATAAATTAGAAATTAATAAACTGAAGGCCTTGTTCTTTGGAAAGATGAATGTGTAATTTTAGGAGTAGACAGTGGCATTAAAGTAAAGATAACAAAAGCATTTTAAAATTACATATAAAACTGTATGCTAATAAATTTGATAATTTTCTAGAAAGAAAAGACTTTCTAGTAAATGATAAATCATGAAAGGTGACTTAATAGATGAATAACCAAGCAATAAATTAAAAAGTTTGTCAACAAACCAGCCTCAAAAAAAGACATTGGGAAAAAACAGTGGGGATCCCAGTCAGTTTTTGGAGTAAGCTCTTGACCCTCCAAAGAATGGATAAATCCTAGTCTATTTGAACTATTCTAGAACATAGTGAAAGATGGACAGTGTCACAGTTGTCTTAGGATGCTAGAATAATTGATTCAAATCAACACAAAAACCACAAAAACTGGAAAGATGATTCAGAAGAGAATTATAAACCAATCTTAATATGAACACAGCAATAGAAATCGTAAATGAAACCGAAAGATATACTCAAAAAATAGTTATACCGTAATCAAGTAGGGTTAATTCCAGGAATGCGGGTGTGTTCCTAATAGAAAACCCCAAACACTGACAGGAACCCTAAACACTGACAGTGTTTATCTCTAAGTGATGGGTTTGTGAGTGTTTAGATTTTTTTCTTTGTGTTTATATGTATGAATAATTTCTAAATTTTCTCTAATGAATGTGAATTGCCAATGTAATTAGAACAACACAAAACTGTACTGAGGTCATTTGATCATTCTTGTGTTGACGGTAGACATTAAAATCTGGTGGGTGAGTGACCCTCAGTATTACCTTCTTCCTATTTTCAACTGTTCACTGCACTGTTCTTATTTTTCCATATAATTACACTGTTTGGTACTTTGTTAGGACTTTAATTCTTATTGCTTTAAATATTTAAATTAAAATATAGATTATTATCATGATCATGGTATATTCAACTAGCAAGTGATTGAGTCTTAACATCAGATTATTCTTTTATTTCTCTCCTGAGGATTTTATCTTCTTTGTTTTTACTGCCTTCTAAATCCTGTTTATTATTTCTGAATTATTCAATGACTGCTGTTGCTTTTATTATTATTTATTTTATTATTTATTATTTTAATATAATTCCAGCATTATGTGATTAATTTTTCACTTGATCAGGAATGTGATTGTTTTAGACTTTTATTAGGTAAGCTGTAATTTTGATAATTTTTTATTTTAAATATAACAAAGTAGTTAGACTTTTTTTCTTAGTTGCTAAACATTTTAAAATTCATAATTAATAGAAACTCTGTTTTATTTTTTGTAGAGTAACAGCAGTAACAGGGCTGAGGATATCTTCTGCGATCCTGATGACGAATGGGAAGCTGACATTACCAATGCACCAGTTTCTTCATTTTCTAGAAGGAGGTAAAGACATTTGTGTTACTGGTTTTCTTGTCTGGGTTTACACGTGTCACTTCCTTATTTTAAAAGGACTGTCTATTGTTGTGATGGATGTGAACCCAGTAATGTAAGAGAAATGGTATGTTACCAGTCCAATCACAGCACTTAGGGCACCAAATTGTTTGTCAGTTAAAGTAGGAACAAAAATGTTCAGTATTTCAGCATATATGTCTTCCGAGCAACTTAGAATAGCATAAATCTAATGTCCTATAAAAATGAACAGTGTTTATTATTTGTAAATTACCCTTTCTCAAGAACTTGGCACATTCTCTGATACTTTATTGTATGGTACAGAATTTGACATGCAGTCCAGTTAGTCTGAGCACCACAGAGGAATAAATCCTGGTGATAGAGAACTTTTATATCGGACTATTGCTGCTTATTAACTAAGAACATAAAAGACTTCCACAGTGAATGGCTGCTTTTCAAGGAAAAGCTCGTTCTGCCTGGGCCTCAGAAGCTTGGTGAATAGAAAGGCAAATGATTCCGAATAATAGAGAAGCCGTGGCCTTGGAACCAATGTAGCTGCTTCGTTTGCTTTATAAACAAATGCTTCTTTTTAAATAAATCCTTCTTAGTTTGGTGTTTAAACAAGGCTACTGTCTGCCATGTCCTGAGGATACAAAGATGAATAAAAAGTCGCCCCATTCTTGAGGAGCAGGAATCGAGGAAACTAGAGGGCCAAGGCCGGCTGGGAGGGCTGGAGGACAGCTGGGTTGTAGCGTCAGGAGGACGAGTCAGTGCGGACGTGCTGGCTGTGGGCTGAGGCGGGTGAAGGCTCAAGGACGAACCCTGGTTTCACCTGCGGAGACTGACCAGGGACAGTAGCGTCCCTGAGATGGAGGGTGAATGGCTTTGAGGTAGGGGGCCTCCAAGTGTATACTCAGGGCCAGCTCTCTGGAGGTGGGAGCCAATGGCCTTCATACCACAGAACCGTTATCGTCACCGAGAACGTTTATTGAGTGCTTCTAAGCGTTATCTCAGGTGGCACTTACCCCACACTGTCAGGTTGGCGCTGTCATTACCCCGTGTACAGGTGAGGCTGAGGATTTAAAGAGGTGAAGTCACTTGTCCAAAGCGGCCGAGCTGAGGAGGGAAGAGCTGGTTCTCCGTCCAGCTCTGAGTGCCGCCAAAGATGCTGATTTGCTTGACTGCTGTGCTGTGTGGCCTCTCTTTTGCGTGTGAAAGAACAGGATTGTTCTGGTTAAATAACTTTTTTTAACTTCATCGCCTTCAGCCACAGCTCAGCATCCATGTGGATTTCCAAACCTTTTTAGGCCTTTTTTGTTTTTGATCGTGCTTATTTTAATCTCATTTATAAAATCTCAGACATGGATCTACTTTATGGCGCCCTTTCCCATTGCTTTTCTTTTACTTGCTACATGGTAACTGCTAAGTTACGGTAAGAAATAGCCAAGACATAACACTCTATACACTTACGTTGTGTGTGATATACATAAGAGCTGTGCATTTCAGGCTGAAAGACGTACGAAGCAGGTCCTTTAAACAGATTGAGCTCGCTGAGTCTAGGGAACACATCTCTGTCCCCTACAACATAGTAAAGTGAAAAAGTCACGTCAGAGCCTGGCTTCTAATCTGTGCTCGTGTGGCCATTGAGCAAGTGACAGTCCATCTTAGGCTTCAGTTTTCTCAGCTGTAAGATGGAGACACTAATACATTACTACTCTACGAGCTTATCATTAAGAGGAAGTGAGGTCATATAAAAGCTGCTGCTTCTCCTGCTACTTCTACTGTGACCGCCGGGGGATTGATGGTGGTGGTGATGGTGGTGGTGACGGTGGTGATGGTGATGGTGATGGTGGTGATGGTGGTAGTGACGGTGGTGATGGTGATGGTGGTGGTGAAGGTGGTGGTGGTGATGGTGGTGGTGGTGATGGTGGTGGTGATGGTGATGGTGGTGGTGGTGATGGTGGTGGTTGTGGTGATTATATGATAACCCTGCTGACTTGTAATGAGGATTAGAGATAATGTAGGTAAAGCTCCTCCTACAGTAGATGGGTGTTCAGTAAATGGAAACTCTTCTTATTGGGTGCTTAATAGATTTGGAATACAGACAGGATATGATTTCTGATCTAATCCCAATAAACAGTGATCTCTTCAGCTGGTTTGTCTTGCGGACTTCAAAGCAGAATCAGGCTCTGGCACAAAATGAAACGGTCCTTGGGTGGAATTGGATGGCTAGGGCTCGGGATCCTAACGCCAACCTACAGTAACATAAACCTCTCAAAAAATCAAACCAGAACTCCAAAGCCATCAGAAGGTGATTTATAAATCCCTTTAGATGTTAGAATTACTGGTTTCTTCTTATTTTTTATTATAAACAGATATAAATCTTATTACTTAGGATTGTGGATCACAATACAAGCATTAATGATTAACAAGCATTAAAACTTCAGCCTATTGCATGTTGACGACTCACATCTTATTTATTTCCTGCTGACTTTTAGGTTAATAATTAGGAATCAAGAGAAGTTTCAATCGTTACTGAAAAATCAAAACTTTTCTTAATATTTTCTAAGATTTTGAAATTCGGTGTTTTCATTTGGCAGAGATGTTTTGAGAACTTGTATAATTTAAAAGCAGCATTAAAAAAATGAATTGCTCTTGGTCAGAGGCCTTGTAAGTGAAGTTTCAGCTTTGTAAGAATGTTTATGACAGAATCGCAAATGCTGTGAATGGCTGCAGGGAATGGGAACGCTGGCAGATTCTTAATTATGGAAGTGTCTCAGGGCAGTGAGTGCTGCAGTAAAATAGACCGGTCTGGCTGCCTGTAGACTTTGATAGGTGCTGTTGACAGTGAAAAGGAAAATTTCCCCTGCTGTTAAATAAAAATTCTTTGAAAGGAATGTGATAAGCACTTTCTTTATTTGAGTTTAAACATTATTTACCTTCGACAGTGGAGAAGGAATACGTTTTCCTAGTTTAGACTCACTGTCAGAATGGGCCTTTCCTTTCACTCCGAAGTACAAAACACTAACCCTTAAGAGTTGGCGTTTCCTCTCCCTATTACCTGTCCGATTTCTGTGTTCTTCTGTAGGAATCCACGGGGAAGGTTGGTACTGGAAACATTTAGGCCACGACAGATAGAATATGCTTTTGTTTACCAATCTTTTCAACAAATAGTGTTTTTCTTTGCTTGGCCAGCAATAGTCGAGAGTTCTGTTAAGGAAAAGACTTCAGAGGAGCCACTAGATTTCGATCCAAGGCCACAGCTCGAGCGGTTCACACAGTGGGGGCTGGCGTCGGAGCTTAGAAAATGGATAGATGATGGCAATGTTTAAGCAGGCGGCTTTTTGCAGAAGCAGTTAGAAAGGAAGAGCCACAGCCAGAAGCCAGTCCCACACGGTGCAGAGATCTGGGCGTTTTTATGGGGAAAAGAGGCAGCAAAGGAAGACTGAAGGTGGAGCCGTTCCTCCATTTCTGCTGCAGTTCACCTTGTTCTGCTTTTCACACGGCGTAGCAGAGATTTATTTGAATATTTGTTTTCCCAGATCATTTATTTCCCTGTTTAAAATCCTTCCCAAGAGAGTGCGCCGGGACAAAACCTCAGCTTCCTCACTTGACGTGCCAGGCCCGCCTCGGGCTGGGCCCTGCGCGCCACCCCGCCTCCCTCACGTCCTGCACTGCAGCCCTTTCCACATCTCAGGGCCTGTGTCCGAAACATGGTTCCCTGCTTTCCACGCCTGCTCCCTGTTCGGCTGGCCGCTCTTCCTCCCTCAGCGTCGCTGCTCCGGGAGGCGCCCCCGCCCCGTGGGCCAGGTCAGGTTCTCCGCCTGAGTCTGCCACAGCTCTCTGTGCTCTCACCACACGCCTCACGCTGTTGTAATTATTTGCCCAATTCCTCTGTTCCCTGTGAACCTGAAGCTCAGGGAGCCCAGAGCCGGTAAATAATGGTACTCCATAAATATTCACTCAATTAATTATACTCACAGAACAATACTTGTAAATAATCAAATTCTTGCTTGGTGAACCAAATGAAGTTAATCCTTGATGAAAATGTCTCTGTGAAAAATACACACGCACAACCATTTTCTTTAGAGAACTTAGAAACGAATGTTCTCAGTGATATTATTCCACGTGGGATACAAGAGCTAATCTCTGGCTTCCCTTTTCTCAGGAGCAGGAGCTTGGTGAAGAACAGAAGGATTTCGGGCTGTTTGCGTGACATCCAAGCTCTCCCAGCTCAGAATTCGCATTCTTCATATTCAGGTGTGTCCTTCACCAAATGTTCCTATAAATGTCAGGTCCTGGCTCTACCACCCTCGTTTCGTGTCCTCATGCAAGTCCTTTAATCCCCTGGAAGTTTCCATTTCCCCTGTAAAACGAGCAGCTGGACCCCTTCCACTTGTAAAACTCTTTGGTATGTGATTTATTTCAGAGCCTTTAGCAGACTGGCTAAATTCAGATGCAGAAGATATGTATGTGCAGAAATGCACAGGGATATCTTCTCATAACTAGAAGAGTAACATGCAGAGAGTGTTAGCATCTGTGCAAGGAGGGGGGCGGTGCGCACGTGTCCGCCAGGGCAGGTGAGGGGCTGGGATACGGTCATTACGCTCAGGGTGGTGTCAGTACTGCCTCGTGCTGCAGCTTCTCTTTCTTCTTTCTTATCTTTAGTCTAGACTCTTGCTAGTCCCCACCCTGTGCTTCATTCTACCTTCCTTTTAGTTTGCTGTTTATAATCGCCTATGAACTGGGCCAGAAAAACAATCTTCTGTATTCGCTGAGAATCATTTTACTTATGTGGTAGCTTCCGGGACCAAGTCGCCCCCGGGGGCTCCGAATGAACTCTTTAGAGCTTTTCCGTTTACACGAGGTGTGGACAGCGCTTAGGAAATGTCTGAGTCTGTCCCCCAAAGGCGAGGTCTGTTAAGGGTAGATGATCGTTTCTTCCAGCCTGTCTTGGTTATAGTATAACCTGCAGAAGGAACTGCTGTAAAGTAGAGCTGCTGAGACATCCCTCCTAATATACTTGCTCTGTCTCCTAGTCTTCCAGCTCGTGAGTCAATGAAATTAATTTTATTTATATTATGATACGTATGTTTATTATGTTTACGTTATTCTGCCATTGTTTTCCCTGATTCAGGTAAGTGTTACCAAATAGTAAATAAAGGCGATGAAACGAAGGGTGTTCACTCCTCTGTGATTTGTGCTGCGGTTGAGGATGGATGTCATTTGACAGGGCAGTGGGTTCTTCATGGATCTGCCTTCACCTTGGCATCTAGAAATGAGGACGCAGTGAGACGAGCATAGCCTGCTTTGGGTGTATTGACAAGTGGTTCATGGAGCATTTGTTTGAAAGTGCTGTGCCTGAAATCCCGGCTTATGACGGCTGTTTTCTGTTGAAACAGGGTTCGTGGAGAAATCAAGCACCATGTACTCCAAATGCGCGGAATCATTTCTCCCTGGAATTTGCAGAGAATTCATTGGTGCGTCATTAGCTGTCCTTGGCCAGAGTTACGGTGACGAGAGAACGATGGCGGACAGCCTGGTGCATCATTTCCTTCGCGTGTACCAGGGACTCCTGGCCATTTCCCAAGCCCACGACGACCAAGATGAGGACAGTCAGGATGACCGTAAGCACCGCCCTGCTGTCACCTCGCACGAGCTGTCACTGTCTGCACACGGCACTGTGTGTGTGTCACATCTAGTGGCACTTCCTGGCTGTCTGAACTGTTTGAGTGGTGTCACGTAGGAGTTCTTCTCTTTGGATGTGATGCCTGCCAATAACTGTCCTTCTTCTTTCAAAGTGTTCTCTTCTGATCGGGCAGCCCAGGTGGGGGCTGTCCAGGTGGCATGTGCCTTCGGGCAGCTTGTGGAGCTCACCACGCACTGGCTGAGTGACGTCACACCTGGCACCTGCACAGCTCGGCTTGAAGAGGAGTTGAGACAAGAGGTTAAAAACCTGGGAGGCCACTTACAGTTGTTTTTGCAGGTGAGTCGATTTGCGATTGTCATTTGAAGAAGTCATTTTTTCAGCATTTACTGTTTTTTTTCCTGTTTGCATTGCCCCCAAAACTAGAGCCGTAGCATTTTCAGAAGTGATTTCGGGTCTGAAAGCCTGACACTGGAGTCTGTAACTGACCTGCTGAGCCAGGACTTCCCTTGGCTTTCTGTGTGCCGGCCACAGGATTCTGTCATTTACAAAGCTTAGCTCGGTTGGTCCTTGTAACAACGCAGGGGTAGGGCTGATGTTATCCCCGTTTTGTAGACGCAGAAATGGAGGCCCGGGGTGGATAGTAGCCCACGCAGTGTCGCGTCATTAAGTGACAGAGTTGGGGTGGAGCCCAGAGGTCAGACTGCTGTGCTCTGCCAACCCTTAGTGAGGCTGTCGGGAGCAGAGGCCACGTCTCACTCTGGTTATGGGTTGGGTTTCAGCTCATGTCCAGTGACTCACAGCCGACGATGCATAAACAAGGAAAGTAATTTTTTTCTGTTTACCGGTATCAGGTAAGATTAGGCTTGGCTGTGAGGAAGAGGGAAGCTACAGGCTTACGTTCTGTCCCATCAGGCCTGGGGAGTCTCCTCACGTCCCTTGGGACCCAAGCCCCTCCCAGTAAGACCCTCTGCCGGGCCTGGAGGTGGCCCTTCATTCACAGTCCGTGTGGGTGGAGCTCTGTCTGGGTTCAGAGCAGCAGGTCCCTGAAGAAGTGCCCTGTCCTTCCCCCGGGGGGCTTTCTCTTAGGGGAAATATGACATTTCTGTTTATCTTTGGCCAGAACTTAATCACACAACCTCATGTGGCCACAGTATTACTGGGAAATGTATTTGAAAATGGGTCATTTGGCTCTATAACAAAACATTCTAGAATACTTGGGCAGGTCTAGTGCCCACCACGGGGCACTGTGTTACTGTAGGAGTTCAGGGATATCAGATACCTCCTGAGCGGGCAGTTCCTTCCTGGGGCGGGAAATCTCTATTTGATTGACTAATCTAACTAGAAATCAAACGTTTATTGTCCCCAGGAGGTCTTTCTGGGTGTCCCCAAGACTAGGTTGCACGTCTCGCTTACTTGTTTTTCTGATAACCCTGTACTTCGCCCGTTCTGCCCATAATATACCATGTTTCCAGGCCTGGTTGCTCGGGGCAGGCAGAGTGACTGGGTGGCCTTTCTCACGGGACTCATCGTATGATAGACGCTCAGCGGGACACTGGTTACTGGGCTGATTGTCACTTCACATGAGATGAAGGGTCGACCATATAATTAGTGAGGAATCAGAGAGGCTGTAAGTCAAGCGTCTGCAGACCGGCGTGGGCGCCTGTACAAGGAGGGTCACGCGCGGACACCACCTGTGGATGGCGGGAGGGCTGGCCGGGTCAGAGCTGGAGGCCGGCCGCTGAGGCCTGGCTGGGGAAGGGCCCGGCTGGAGGGTAACTGCGCTGGGCGTGAGGGAGAGAGATACCCAGCTGCCTCCCGGAGCGATGAAAGCAAAGCCCCGAGCCCACCACTGGCACCTGGAGGTGCCGTGTCTGCACCCACACTGGGACAGCTGTGTGCCCTTGGGCAGCGTCCTGAGTCTCCGTTGCGTCACCTGGAGAATAAGAGCAGCAGCGCCGGCCTGCGGGGGGCCCTACGGGGGGTCCGGTGGTGCCGTCCGAGAAGCTGCTCCTGGCAGTCAGTGCTCCTCCTCCTCATTGTGGAGAAGGAGCCTTCGAACTTGACACGGGCTGTGGCCGGTGGCCCTGTGAGAACTGAATCTGTGGGGCATCGAGGAGGACAGCACAGGTACCTCTGGGGAAGCGGCATAGCTGGGTTCAGTCAGCGGCACTTTCCACCTCCGTGTCTGTTATTGGCATATTCCAGACGCAGCCGAGAGACGCAGTCACCACGATGGCAGGTCCCAGAGCCCCTCGGGAGACACCCCTCCTCGTGGGTGTGCTTTGCTGTAGTAGCAGCCTCTGTTAGAAGCGTGTCTCCCCCTGTCCCTCCCCCTTCCTCTCTCCTGTTCCTTCTCCCCTGATAAAAGGAAATAGCTCTGTTAACCACCTCTCAGATGGCTATTGGGGCAGGGAAAGGTCGACGGCAGAGCCACCACTTCCTTCCCGTCGCTTGGCATTCGCTTAGCAGTTCCGTCTTCTGTCTGGCTGGCTAACTGTGGACTTGCGGTGTGTCTCCGGCTGGTGTGTGAGCTCTTGTGTCTCAGTCATTTATCACCGTCAGCAGCGAGAGGGTTCGTGTTTTCCGGTTCTGAGACTTACGAAACGCTGTCACTATGTCAGTGACTGCAGAACTTATTTTCCTCACGTTGTTTTTCTTTACCTCCCCTGTAATCTCATGTATCTGATATACTGGCCCCTTTTTATCTTATAGGGATGCTGTTCAGATATTTCATCGATGGTAAAAGACACTCAAAAGAAAGTCATCCAAATGGTGCAACAAGCTGTGAAGTGTGTGGGACAGTTAGCGGTTCTGAAAGGGAGCAAGCTCCATTTCCTGGGAAACAGACGCCACGACTCGGGCAGTGGCCAGGTGACGTAGCAGCATGAGCTTCGAAAGGCTCTGTCTGAGTGGCAGTGGGGACTTCTGATGACAATGTCACTAAGCAGGACCCGTGGTGTTTATTTTAAAACAGCTCATACTTTCACTAGTTCATCAATGAGTACAAACTGCTTCAGCCGAAGTTGGCTGAGTGTGCTGCTAATTTTGGAATTCTCACTTTCCCACTTGGACCTTGGTTTGATGAGAGCCAACTGCCGTGGAGGGTTTGCTCAGCCACTCCGCCTGAGAAAAACCCTAACTCTAGAAACTGTGTATCTGCTTGCTTAGATTCCGCAGGCTACTGACAACATAGTATTTGAATGTCACTGAGCTCTCGCAACATAGTATCCCGCCAAGGTGACAGACAGCCTTCGCCACCTGTTATATGTGGGATACTTAGTTACAGATTTGCTCATCTGTTCCCCTTAGGGAGGGTTAGTTCTTAGGCTAGCTGTAGCTGAATTTAATAAGCTTGGAATATATTAATTCCTAAAATAAGCACAAAATATAGAAATTATTTGATAATTTAAAAAAATATATAAAACCTGAATCTGCCAGTTAATGCTTTAAAACTGTTTCTAGGAGGATTTCATGGCTGCCCTTTGGGACGGTGTCGGCTCAGGAGTGAGAGTGCTGTTAGATTCTGGAATAGAAAAAGCAGAAGAGCTTCGGCATGAACTCTTGCGGCAGTGCGCCCGAAACGAGGTAAGCGCAAGGAAGGGAGGCTCTATATGGTGCCAGAAGGTGGATAAAGTTGGTTTTTTAAAAATAGTTGAACTCAATGAATTAGATGTTTATAAATTCATGTATTTTAGTTTGTGTTGAATTGTTTTTTGTTGAAAAGGCTGATGGATCCTTATGTCATGGTGGTATCTTCCCAAATTAGTCTTGAGTTACTGCGGCCTCTGTTAATATCTTTTTTTATTAGTTTCAGGTGTAAAAAACAATGTACTAGTTAGACATTTACACCCCACACAAAGGGATAGCCCTCCTCTGATAATATTTTGCTAGATCCTGACATAGCTCTGGGCAGTGGGAATGCAGGCGGAGGGGATGACCCAGCAGCATGGAGCGACAGTGACACCTAGTGTTCACTTTCTGATGGTCCTTTGTTTAGGCCTCTACTTCTCCATTTAAGAATGGAAACTACCATTGATTGATCTGCTATCTTGAACTGAGTATTTTGCTGGGGGGCTCACATCAGTTATTTCATAGAACCAATGAAGAGCTGAGTGACTTCCTGAAATAAGCCTCCTGGCCCCGCGCCAGCTCCCTAACGTCAAGCACCACACCAGCCCCCTTCCAGGTGACGCGTGAGGAAAGACTGGCTGTGACCCTGGAGGCCTGTGTGGAAAACCTGGTCTGTCACTCTCCAGCGGCCATTCACCAAGTCACTCAGTGCTCTGGCCCGGGCGTGTCACCTGTCATAGGTCCTAAAACCTGTGTCACAGGTTGTGAGTTATGACGGTCGCTGGACTAGGTGCTTACTTACAATCGTGTGAGCGTCACCGCTTTGCAAGGCAGGGTGGCTGGTGTTCCCGCGAGATTGCTGGCCAGGTGCCCTGAGCCAGGGTCGGACATCCCACCTGCTCGCTCTCTAATTGGACGCCGGCTGGTCTGACGTGGACCACACTCTTGCCCCTGCGGCCCCGTGGAGTTCTAGGGTCTTCCTACTTCTAAGAAGTGACTTGTGTAATAAAACATTTGAACATTCTCTGTAGGTTACCCAGCAGATGAGCTCGAAAGCCATGGCATTGATTGCGTCTCTTGAAAACATCTTTGCTGAATGGAGAACAGTAAGAGAAGCTTTCCATTGTCTCCTGTAACTTTTGTTCAGTGCGTTTTAGCATGTCATTGGGTTCACCTGTGGTTATGTTGGTTTCAGTTCTGATCCTCGGCCAGGTAACCCCTTAGGCACGTTTAGTGGAAACACGTGCAGCAGGTGGCTCTCCAGCTTTGCCCTCCTGGGAGTCAGAACTTCCTAGTTTGAATGACAGACAAGCTCTGAATAGACATTGATTAGCGCTAATGTGTTCTGGCTCTTCTGCTGGTTTAGGGCCTGTCGGCTTTCGCTGGGGTGGCCATGGGCTAAAAACTTGTGTTCACTAATCAGTGTGCTTAGAGTGTAAAATACAGGTGAATGAGACAAATTACCTTATTGTCATTTAGAGGTAAATAGAAGGATGCACTGAGTATGCAATCAGTGTGTTAAAAGGGGGAGAAATACCTGTGGCTTGAAAATTTTATTTAAATAAAATAAATGGGAGCTATAAAGTTAAAGTTACAAATCTATGAAGTAAATTTATCTTTTATGATATTGGATAATAAATGGTACTGTTGTTTTATTCCATTCTCATGAAAAAGGGTGAGTGGGCTTTGATTTAAAGTTAATTAAAATTAATTCTTATTTGAAAAAATAACACCCAGTAATTGTTGATGTTGTGTGTCCATCTCGCTTGCAGAAATAGTGCTGCAGACAAAGTGAAACTCACTCTCTTTCTTGAAGATAAGATTCTGGCACTTAAAATCACATCGACTAGGCTTGCTACCATGGAGCCTCTTCTGTATTTTTAAAAATATTAACTTTATTTACACAGGAAAGTTCCAGAACTCAAGCGCAAGAAGAAAATTCTGGATCCCAAGATTTGAAGAAGGTGGTTGATCTCGCCCCACAATTCTTGAAGTTAAAACATTGCTTAGAGCAGACTATTCAAATTATTATTTCTGTGCTGAGAGGTAGGTGCTCTGAATGGAACTTGTGGTTAGTCAGAATTTTCTGATCTAAGGGATCTCAGACATCTTTTCCTTTCTGGTCTGATTCATTAACTGAAGCCTAATTAATGCATGAATACCAAGGTAGGAGCTTGTTGATTGAATTCCCACTTAATATACTTAAGGACTTCTGCTGAAATAATTTGATCCTTCAAAAGCCCACCTGCTTATTTAGCAGATAAGCTGAATAATCTTAGCTGGTTTGGAACTGTGTTGATATGGTCACTGTGCCTTCAAAGAGTCACAGAAGGGGTAGGTGCCTGATGACCAATGGAAAGGTGGTTACCTGTCTCTCCTCCCTGCGCAGGATGCCCCCGTGACGGCCTGCTTCTCAGGACCTGTGCGGACCGTCTGTGCAGTGTGGCGGGGGATTTCTGCAGGGGCGTCGGGGCCTGCGCTCCTGGCCGCTGCGCGGAGAGCTGCCGGGAGCTGGACTCCGTGGCCCAGGCCCTCCTCTTCTGTTTCGAGTCTGAGGAGAGAGCCGATGCGTGGAAACCCTGGGACATTTGTCACCAAGGTAGTGGAGAAGGACAGCAGCACCCCAGGTCAGGCAGGACTGACTGCCCCCGGAGGAAAGCTGTGCCCACGCACGTCTGAGCTCCCTTCTCACACCCCACGTGGCTCGGAAAGGCACGCCCGGCCGGACTCTGTGGTGGTGAGCCCCATGAGAGCGGACAGGTGGGAGGCTCTGCAGGAACCAGCGTGACTGTTCCCAGGACGTCTGAGTGTGCTGGTGGCCTTCCCGTGGCCGGGGGCTGTAAACAGGGTGGGCTGCTGATTTCGGTTGCCTAGTGTGGCCCCCAGATGTCCATCAGCAGTCACTTTGGAACAGCTGCTACCATGTTGGGACACTCGGGCAAACAGACCGAAACGGGGAGTCCAAAACCACGTGAGCAGTCATTGCCCTGCTGTCTCATTGCCTGGAACTTGCATGCTTGTCTTTAACACTGACGTGCTGTCTGGGTGGTTCACTGGCCTCTGTGTGGATGGTTATCCAGGGTCCACAACGGGGGCTGCATGAGTATAACTTAAAACCAGGGCGACACTGCCAGTCACACTCAACTCGGGTGGGATGGGCGGTCAGAGGCTGGCCCTTCTCTTCACCGGCTTGTTTTGTTAAAGGGGTAACGAAAGAGTTTGCACCTGATTTGATGAAGATGAAAGATCCTTGTTATATTTCATGGGTTAGAAAAACCTTTATATCTACGATCAGCTCATAAAGATGATATTCTGCTTTTGGGGATCCTACAGTAAGGAAGTAGTTTGACATTCTGGACCACAAGCATCTGTGGAATTGAAAAAGCCACAGCGGTTCTGCTGGCAGATACTCGGGGCCTGGAGAACAGTTCTTTCAAACAGCCCGTGCCCTTCTTCTGCCCTTTTCCACGCGCAGATAGTGCGTGCGCGGTTGGCTGGATGAGTGGAAACTGGTTTTAGCATATGAATGAGTTTGGGACAGTTTGTGAATAAACACCACTCGTTGCAGTCCGAACAGCTGAATGTTCCATTTCAATCCTTACTTTCTGCTCTCATGACTTCACTGGTCAGAAACCGTTTAGTGTCTTTGTAACATTTTGTGTATATTTTATATATATATATATTTATACTCTTAAATAAATTGTTATACGGTATGTGAGTGGTGAAAATATCTTGGCTATTAGAATCATGTGCACTAATAAGAAATGTTATAAAAAGAATGCCTTTCATAAATCTTGCCAGCTGCAGAATTGTCTTTGTCTGAGTTTTTATTTAAAAAAAAAAAAGTACTGGTTTTCTTCGTGTATTTTGTTCCAGACTCACACTTACTGTAATGACTCTGCCGTGGTAGTAGTAGGTCTCCCAGTGTTGCAAACCAAACACGTAACTACCCTCACCAAACACTAGTACTAATTATGACAACTCCTTGCATTTTTTAAAAAGCACTGCTCTGCCCCTTTTTCACTGGCTGTGTCTGGAACAGTTACCCCCACATGCTGTTGTGGAAAGAGCACGAACTTTGAGGTTTGACACACGTTTCATGCCTTCCAAGGGTGCCTCCCGACCAGGCTGTTGGTAACTGGATGGCCAGGCAGGTGCTGCTGTCGTCACACCCGTTTTGTCAGCTGCAGAGAGAGGAGTCATACCCACGCCCAAGCTTCAGCGAGACCAGCGTAGGAGTGAGTCCCGGCGCGTCGCGGATGTTAGTACATTTGAGTGTCGGTCCTTCTTCCCCATCGCCAGCTGCAAACTGTCGTTGTGCTCGTATGAGGTCACATGCGGTACAAGCCGTGTCCTCTAACATTTTGCATGTACCGTGGAGCCTTGCAGTCCTTTCCAAGGGGCGTATTTGAAAACGTGTCTGCCACCAACATGCTCCGTGATGATAAAGAGAACTAAAGGAGGGTACGGAGTGGTGTGGGTTTGTCCTTTCCAAGTTCATCTGAAAGTTTTAGCAAAGGATTTAGTCTACTTAGCTAATTAGCTTGAGTTTGCAGGGACTAACTGTGCTAATCACCAATGTGCCGATTACCTCAATGTGGAAAGGAAGGATTCAGGTATGAAGATGAGGAAAAAAGCTCTATTTGGTTCAATTAAAAGAAGGTTGATATTCATATGACTTCACTCATATGTGGGGTGTAAACCTGAAGGCAACAAAGGAACGAGACAAGTAAATAAACAAACACTCACAGACACAGACAGCAGTTTAGTGGTTACCAGAGGGTGAGGGGGGAGGGGGCTAGTAGACAAGGGTAAAGGGGGTCAAATATATGGTGATGGAAGGAGAACTGACTCTGGGTGGTGAACACAATGCAATACATAATAATAATTTTTTGGGGGGGAAGGGGAACAGGACTTTATTGGGGAACAGTGTGTACTTCCAGGACTTTTATTTTCCAAGTCAAGTTGTCCTTTCAATCTTAGTTGCAGAGGGCGCAGCCCACCATCCCTTGTGGGAGTCGAGGAGTCGAACCCGCAACCTTGTGGTTGAGAGCCCACTGGCCCATGTGGGAATCGAACCGGCAGCCTTCGGAGTTAGGAGCACGGAGCTCCAACCGCCTGAGCCACTGGGCCGGCCCCTATAATAAGAATGTTTTAAAAGGTTGATATTATGAGCAAATTCAAAAAGCATTGAGGCAGAAAAGCAGACTTTATCCAGGTGACTGCAAACCAGGAGACAGCCTCTGGTAGAAACGGAAGTGTCCTCCTCTGACACAAAGGGGAGGCTGCCTCAGCAGAGAGCGTCTGGGTACCCAAGTTCCTCATTAGGCCCGTTTTATGCAAATGAGGGTTCCAAATTGCATGGTTCTGATTGGTCAGTATAGATGCAAACGGCGATGTAATGGCATAGTTCTGATTGGTTGGGGGCAGGTCTTAGACCATTGGTCAAAACAAAGCCGGGAACTCCCTGCTGAGGGTCCGCTCACCGCCAGGAGCCCAGGGCTGGCTGCGGCTCACCTGTGGCTTGTCCTGAAATGCCGGGTGTGGGCGGCCTCTGCCAGCAACGGCTCCCGCCAGGAAGACGTCGGTTTTGACCGCCGGCTTCGTCCGTCCCGGGTTCGCAGTTTTCTCAGCTTCCTGTGCAGGAATTACTCAGGTAGGTTTGTGCACCGGACTTTGTAAGTTAGTGCCATGTTGTGCTGGAGTCGCGATGAGTGTTTTCACCGTCCTTTAACTGCTTTTAGTGCGTGGAAGCTTCAGAAGTGGAGTATGCGCATTTGGTGTGCTTGAATATCCTCTGCTAGGGGGTCATTCACTCGTTCCGACTGTTCTTTGTTGAACTACAGGCGTACTTCTGGTGCAAAGGCATAGAAACATGGGCAGAGTTTAGATGCCTCCAGCCTTGTGGGGATCCAATCTGTTGGCTCCCCAGGTGTTCCTAACATGTGAGCACCTTCCCACAGCATCTCCTGTCCCCCAGACGGGAGATGCCCTGAGGGGCTTAGATAAGTCTCACCTCATGCATCAGGAACTGAAAAGGAAGAAAGGCTTCCTGGAGCCTCAGATTCGGCCTCAGTCCTTCGTTCCCTGCCTACTTCTCTGAAGGCCAGCCCCTCCCCTGACAGAATCCAGGACAGGCAGGTTCGTTCAGGTGGACAGTGAAGGAACTTGCCGTAAAAGGAAAATGCCCCAAACCTCACTGAGGGCAGAACGTTTCCAGGATGTAACTCAGCCTCCTGGAAAGCAATTAGCATTCCTGACAGAATGCTTGTGCGAGTTCTGCTGGAGTGAAAGGCGGTTGGAAGCTTCTGGAAAGCTGGGGTGACTTAGTGGGCAGACTGGCCCAAGAGTCAACCTGAGCCGTTGTTTTCTCAGTCCTGAGATTCTCTAACCGTTCTTTCCTACAAAATAGCTACCGAAACGGACTCTTTGAACTGGCTTGCTCAGAAGCCTCTTTGGCAGCAACTTTGAAATCCAGCTTTGACGTGAGCTTAGAATGAGATGGAGACATGGCTTCCACACGGGGTGGGGGGGGGGTCCTGGGTGCTCGTTTAGGGGAAGCTGAAGTTACCGTGATTCACTTCGCACAGGTTTAAGCATTTAATATTTTTTTGAGTGGTTCCTTGTTTTCATTTATTTTTCAAAGTGAAAATAAGAGTTTGGAGAGGTGCTAAAAGACTCCCAGAGGCTTGGAGCCGAACACAGAGCCAGGACCTCAGAGCCAGGACCTCAGCGGCCAGAACAGCCTGGGAGGAAAGGGGAAGAGGACAGGGCAAGCCGAACACGCACGAGCACAGGAACACCACCAGGGGGGTTGGGGGCAGCGCCAGGGACTCCAGGCCGCCAGCTCCCTTTCCTGTGCGACCGTGAGACAGGCTCAGTTTCCCCGTCACACCAGGAGATAGTAACAGCCTCCTGGGTGGTTGTGGGAGATTTCGTCGAACTGTTGGGCCAGGTGGGTTGTGTGGGACAGTGATGAGCATGCAGTTTCCAGCAGAAAGGTAGCGATTACTCTAATGTTACGACGACTGCAGTCCCAGGGTCACCCCCTTCTGGCCCCCAGCACCGGGCTCGGGGGCCGGTCCCATCTGCAGAGGCTCCTCTGGATTTCGTTCCTTTGACTCCGTTCCTTTCGTTTCTCTCGGCCTAACCCGAGCCTCCCGGAGGGTAGTGTGGGTGGAAACAAGTGATGGACGCTAGTGTTCGGGAGGGAGGATTGAGGGAAACGTCCGACGGCAGGTGTGAAGCTCGGCTCCCGGGTGGAGGCTGGCACAGTCTCCTGAGCTCGGAGCGAGTGGGGGCAGATTCAGTCGTGACAGCCGCCCGGAATGTGAACCACACAAGGGGTGGCTTCACCAAGGAATTTCCTGTCTCACAGTTTGGAAGCTGGAAATCCAAGGTCATGGTGTCCTTGGGAGGGCGTCTCATCCAGGCCTCTGGAGTGGCTCATGTTGGTTGCATACAGACAGTGTGAAGGCAGAGAGGTCAGGAACCAGCTCTCTACCTGTGTCCACTGCTCACCTTCCTGCAAACACCGGGCTCGTGAGGCCACTGGGAACATGGCCTGGCCGAGTCCATGCTGTGCTTCTCTTTGGGGCCCTTGTTAGGGCCACATACCGCTGCGTGCCTCCCCATGACCATTGGAACTGTACGTGCACGGGCCTTCCTGGTGTATTGGCACAGGGAGCCCCAGTCACCCATTTGTGTCACATGCCAGCAGGGTGGGCCATCTCGATGCGGCAAAGCTGGCCGAGCTGTGAATCCTGGGCGTCTAGACGGTCAGGTCTCAGCAGTGATGCGGCTTCCAGGCTGGATGGATGCCACTCTGAATGGTGTTTTATGATACAAAGTTTACGCTGATTTAGAAAGTAATGTGGGTGACAGCGCAGGTTCAGGCTGAGAGAGGTCGGCACGGTAGATACCTGTAGCGTGGAAGATGTATTTCAGGAATAAATGACTGTTTGTGGTATTTTATTTCATTTTGCGATGTGGTCAGGGGCACCGGGAAACTGGCCTGGGAGGAGAGTTTTGCACATAAAGCAAAGCGGGCTCATTCTGCTGCCTGCCGGTAAACATACGGACGTGAGTGGGGCTGCTGCCAGCCCCTTGCCATTTATCTCCGTTGGTTGGAGCTGCGTTCTCCGAGGGTCTTGCTCTTGACTTAATGTTTTAGATAACGAAGGCAGTTGTGACACATAAGCTGTTAACACTGTCTACAAGACTTTGGAAATCAGAACCATATTGTTCGCAGAGGAATAGGGGCACAGCAAGTGCAAGGAGCACATGCCAACAGGGGAGTCAAATGAATTATGACCCAAATCGGAGGACACATAGCCGCCTGAGCTACTCAGAAGAGAAGAGACTGTGTTTTATCCTGCACACATACCTGGCAGCTTGACTAGATGGGGACAAAAATTCCTGGTGACCCTCAAGAGGCATCCACAGCTTCATGAAAATGAAAAGCAATGAGAGGCAATGCGTGTTACGTGCTTTCCCACCATTTCCCTTATTCCTCACGACAGCTTATGAGTTAGGCACCGTTATTATGTCAAAGTCCAGAAAAGTGAAGCGCAGAAAGGTCCAGCGTTGTGCCCAAGGTCACACAGCTGCTAAGTGACGAAGACCTGGGTGTTTGGCTCTTGGCGGTCAGGAGATGAGAGTCTGACACCTGGCTGCTCTCAGCATCACCTGGGGAGATTCTTAAACATATCAACACCTGAGCCGTGACTCCCAGAGACTCATTTCCTTGGTATGCAGTGGGGATGCTGCATAAATCTGTTTTTAAGGCTCCCTACGTATTTTCTATTGGGCTGGCAAGGATGAGAACCACAAACTCAGTACCTTCCAATAAATGGTTCTTATTTTATTGCAGTTTTAATGCAACAGCACGAAGAAAGGGCTGGAGTCCCTTTTCAAGTAGCAGCAGAGGAGCACACGTTTAGAGAGCCGAGGGCTAGAGGGGAGCCAGGTGGGTAGTGGGCCGCTCGTTGGCTCAATGGCGACACCTGCGGGCAGAGAAGACAAGTGCAGGGGCTGTTCCAGCAGTTCTGTTACCTCGTGTTGTCTGCTAAGATTGGTATGCCAGCTACCAGCCGGCCTCCTCTAGCTCATGGGCCCCTTTTTAAAGCAGAAAGTGCTTACATTTGTGGGCAAAAAAGGGGCCACGTGTTAAACCTGACAAGCTCAGGGGAGGGCAGTGTGGTGGCCCTACAAACTGAGATGGAAAATAACCACATAGGAAGCTCTACGCATAAAAATTCCTAACTAAAAGCGGTGGTCACGTCCTGGGCCTGTAGTGTTCTTGACAAAGGTCAACCTTTACCTTAAGCAAGCCCGTCTACTGTCCTTTTTTTTTTTTCCATCTAAGATAACATGCCCTTGGCATGTTCGGGCAGTCTCCATTTCCAGACCCCTCAGGGTACAACCCCCCACCAGAGAAGAAGCACAAATCCATCATTGTTATCTTGTCCCTCAAACACTACCTCTATGTGCTGTAAATGTTAATCATTATCTGTCCTGTATCCACCCATGTAAAAGAAGCCTGTGTCTCTCCGTGCTACTCCTGATCCAATCCCAGAGATTTCCTCACTTTGCTTTCTCTCACTTCCCCATTCTACCACCAGTGGACTCTGTGTAACCACCTCCCACCCCCCTAAGTCTCCTCCTTTGATTCCAATGTATAAAATAAGCTGCAAAACTGCCATTCTCTGGAGGGTTTTCTTGATCTGTTGAGATTTTGCTTCCCAGCAACTGTCATCAGTTTGGCTCAAATAAACTCTTATAAGATTTTCCTTAGATTGGATGTCCTTTCATTGAAGTTTACTTGGCACATCAGCAGGATTCCAAAGAAACCCACCCAGGCCCACCCCGCGGCTCCGGCCCCGGTGCCAGGTGCCAGCAGGGGCCCTTGGAACCCCACCGGCTCCCTGCTTCACATCGGGTGGACTTGGGTGAATTACCTCTTGGCATCCAGGACCTTCCCCTCACCTGAGGTAGAAGGTCTGACTTTACTTGTATTGTTCTTAGAGAATCCTTGAGGTGGTACTAAAGGGTAGGAATTGAAATGGGCACCTGGTTTTTAATTTTGGCTTTTCGATTGGAATTGCCTACCGAGAGAGAGTCTGAACAAACCTTTTGCTGGATAAATGAGAGTCTGGACTCATTCAGTTCTGAAGATAAGGGGCATTTACTCTCTCCAGCTTGAATTCTGGGTACTCTTAGGTGACTAAGAACCTATGTGGAGGTGTTTGAGGGTACCCCTCCAAACGTGCAGTGGCCCCATAGGGAATTCCAACACAGCTGTCATTAAATACTTCACTTGTCAGGGGTGCACAGGTAAAGACTAGTTCCCTAGCGCTTTGAGTCCTCACAGTTGAACTAGACAGTTGGGGAGAGAAACCGACTCACATAAGAGGGTCGAAGCCACTCGGGAGGTGACAGCCCCTTGGAGATCAACCCATAAGCAGCACCCTTCAACCCACCACCCAGTACCACTAGAAATGTGTTCAGACTCTGCAGACATCCAAAGAAAACTAAAACTAACACAGGAAATCATGCCTCTAAGGTTGATAAACCCCAAGAACCCCAGCCCCCGTCCGTACCCCTGCAGGCTACACATACAGTTTGTACGGAACCCCAACTTGCAAGCACCTACAGAAATAGAAAAATTTATCAAAAGATGATACCAGCTCAAAATGGCCAAAGTGGCGGGAGTTTTGACGCCTCCAAACAGATTTTTCTGCATGCTTAATTGGAAGAAGTTAGTTCTAAAATTAAACTGAATGACTAGGAAGGTGATTTTGGTTGGAAATCAGAAGCTCCTAGATGGAGCACAGATAAATTCTTTTCTCCACAGGAGGTTAATAAGAAACTTTTAGGGACTGTGTCTGAACTAAAGAAGGCTTCTGAAGCTGATAAATGCCAACAGCTGCCCTTGAGCTCCCGTGCCTAGACTCGCCCTCCCTGGTTTCCTCCTATCTCCTCCACCAGCACTCCCTACTGACCCGGGGGAACCTGAGAGGAGAAATCCAGACCAAGAAAGACCAGAAAAACCAGAAATTCTGAGAGCTCCCTTCAGGGAAAAGCCGGTCTCGGGCAGAGGGGAACCAGCAATTGCATACGTGCCTTGGACTTGAACAGAACTAAGGAATCTAACTAAAGATTTCCCCAACTCTCTCCAGGACCCTCATGAGGTTGCCAAGGAATTTGAATTAACTGTTAGAACATAGGATCCTGGCTATTCCAATTGATACACCTGCTGGTTTCTGCGAGCAAAGCAACAAAATGGCTGAATAAGGTTCACTGGGAAACTCCTGTAGAGGACTTTTTAAAACAGAGAGAGAGAGAGAGAGAGAGAGAGAGAGAGAGAGAGAGAGAGAGAGAGAGAGAGAGTCCCTTGCAGGAGAGCAACAGCCGCAACAGTGGGTAAAGTGTTACTGGAAGAAATAGTTCCCGACTGGGGAATCCTCTGTGAGTTGCATAGTGACCGAGGCACTCATTTCACTGGGCAGAAAATGCAATTAATCCATCTGATTGTACGGCATTGTCGTTGTGCCTGTCACCTTGGTCCTCTGGATTGGTGGAACGCACCAACGGTGCACCCCAAACCCAGCTAGCCCAAATTTCAGAAGCTTTTCATCTCCCCTTGCCAGAGGCTCTCCCTAGCATGCTCCTCACCTTGAGATCTTCTTCTTCGGGTAAACGTAGCCTTTCTCCTTATGAAATAGTCACCAGTGGCCCCCCGCCTCTGGATGAGAGGACATGCGAGCCACCTTACTAACATTCTGCAGTATTGTCAAGGGCTTATGAACCAGCTTGAAGGGATTGATAAACTAGTAATTGATTCATTTCACAGTGTGCTCCCGGGACACGACGGCTTCAAAGACCACGACTTACAACCAGGAGCTCTGGTCCATTGGAAGAGACATCAGATAGAAGACTCTCTCCAACCTCGTTGGAAGGGACCTTCTCAGGTGTTACTGACGAATCCCTGTGTGACCAAACTTAAAGGACTGAACTCATGGATTCACATTTCGCATTTCAAAAAGGCGCCTAACGGTCCCTGGTCATCTGGCACTCGCCTCTGCCGACACTGGACATCAGAGGCAGTTCAGGGACGAGAAGCCGCCGACGTCGAAGGCAGACAGCTATCCCAAGACAGCGACGAGGCCCGTATGCCCACACAGGGAGGCTGGACGTGTGACCCTTGTTTAGTCAGTTTTCTCTTTCCTTTTTTGCCTGCTAATAATAATCGTTACGTTTGTTCTTTGAACTTTTCTTAAACCTTACTTTGATATCACCTAATTGCTAATGATTAACGAAGATATCTAAAATGATTCTTACATTGTTATTATCCTTATGGTTTCCTCACGGAAACAGTGTCTGTCTCCCCAGACCCCCGCCCTTACTGGATACGAAAAACATAACTTGGGTACCTGCTGATCTTTCCCGTCTCCTGGACAGTGACGTTCTCATCATCAGTTATGACAGTGAAGCTGACACTTTGTTGGCCACGCATTGGTCCTCTCCAACGGTTAATATGAAGTTAGATACATTTTTTTCTGGGTATATCTATTATAAAGGACCCGTCCAGGGCAAGTACGTTCAAGAACTCCTCCCCGATCATTCCCCTGGTAGAATTATATATGGATCCCATTTAGATGAGTATTGTATAGCTATAGGAATGGATGATGAGAAATTAAGAAAAATAGCTGGGTATGACGGGAAAAGGCTTGCAGCAGCCTGCCCTATCTGTCATAGTATATTTTGTCCTCAGACTTACCAGCCATGTTCCTGTGGCTGGATACCCAAAAAACAGGAAAGAAATCAATGGGTCCCCACTTCAGAAGTGATTGGAATTACTTGGTGGGTAGATATGTCTGTAAGTACCCCACCCTCTTTGCGTCCTGGACGCTTGTGGGAAGCCTCATGGAATACTCAGACTCTAGCTCATTTTGGGGTTACCTTTACTCATTTAACTATGGCTTGGGAGACTCAGCATTATTGGGTCCATTCAGTGTACCCCAATTGCTCCCAGGCCATAGGCACCCAATGGCAGCAACATTCCTGGTGGGTCCAACAACACTGGCCGTCTCTAAGAAATAAGAGGGAGATACTCGGAGGGTTGGGAGCCGGCCTTGGCGTTCTGGGGCAAGCTGAATTTGCAGCTAATGAGGGACGTCATTCGTTAGAAAAAGACCCTCTATCTCAAATAGGTCACATAGAGGGAATGTTATTTCATGAGGAAGGAAAAGGCTGGGAAACAGCATGGAAAGATAATGAGGCCCTGGCTCAGTGGATAGAACGGACTCGACAGATCATGAAGTTTTATGCACAAACCCAGCCATGGGAACGCGCCTGTTCGCTGACTCAGCAGGGCCTGTTACCTGCACTAATGCAAATGGAATCTGAAGTGGCCATGAAACAATGGCCGACTGTAGTGGGTGCAGAAGCCCAGGCCGGGCACTTGTGGGACTCTTACGGTCCCCCTGGGTTCTGGAAAATTTTAGATGGAAGGTGTGACCTACGACATTGCGTCTTAATAACCCAAGTGCCTCGATTAAATCCTGCGCTAAGATTTTCAGTAGTTCAACTGGCAGGCATAGGGACCATCCTTAATAACACTAGAATACTTCCAGTGGGAAGTAGATGGGCCGTATTAAATAATAATAAAACATGGGAACCCATCTCATTATCTGATTGTGAAAATCGGAGTGGTGAATGGTTATGTCCGCAGTCCATATGGGATTCTGAATTCACCCAATCCTGGCCTATTGTATCCACCCCAACAAATAAGAGTATATGGTCTATGGGAAGGGGACATTTTTGTTGGGAAGGGTTAGAAAATTCTTCTGTCATACTAACGGATTTCTATTGCAATGACACCACGTTTATAGTAAATGCGACAGGGATATGGTGTAATACAGAAATTGTAGGCAAAATAACTTTGCCTGAGGTTAATGAAACCTATGGTCATATTGATACCGAAAATCCCGTGTATTGGGCAGTTGAACTCAGTCCTCCCCATGAAGTCATTTCTATGGAAACCAATTGGCCAGAAGAAAAATTAGAGCCTGTGGATCATGAAATGGTAGAGATTCTTCACTCATCTGGCCAAAATTCTCTTAAGGTACAAATGGCCGTAGACAAGGGAGGAAAATATATTCTTAGCTTAATAAAAAATTATGGTGACCCATGTAAAGGGTTCTTTGGTTGGCTGGGATGTTTGTTCCTCTCAGGCTCATACTTGTCAAGTGCTGCGCATTTTCTGCTCCTACTTGGTGTTATTGGTTTCATGGTAGCGCTCTTGGTCCTCGTATATGAATGTTGTACCAAATGCAAAAAAACAAAATCAGATCATGAGGAAAAAAACTCAGATCATGAGAACTCAAAGATTAGAAATTACCCACAGAATTTTTAATGAAGACATACAAGATCTGACAGCCCCCCATTTGCCTGCCTTTCCTTTTTGAAAAAAAAAAAAAAAAAAACTCGGCCTTGACTGCCATCCAAGGTTACGGTCTTGCCCCACCCCCAATGGTCCATCATTCAGCGAGACAAACGCTGACACTAAGACTTCCTAGGAATGAGCCCGTGGGACCACACCATCCAACCAAAAGGTTGGTCTTCAGTGCATCCTTCGCACTGATTTATGACCAAAAGGGGAAACTGTGGACATAAAGGGGCCTTGTCAGGTTAAAGCTGACAAGCTCAGGGGAGACCAGCGTGGTGGGCCCTACAAACTCAGACGAAAAGTATCCACACCGGGTGGTCTGAACATAGAAATTCCTATTATGTTTCCCTGAAAATAAGACCTAGCCGTATAATCAGCTCTAATGCGTCTTTTGGAGCAAAAATTAATAGAAGACCCGGTATTATATTATATTATATTATATTATATTATATTATATTATATTATATTATATTATTATTGCATTGCATTACATTACATTACATTACATTGTATTATATTTTATTATAAAAACCCGGTCTTATAGTAAAATAAGACTGGCTCTTATATTAATTTTTGATCCAAAAGACGAATTAGAGCTGGCGGTCCGGCTAGGTCTTATTTTGGGGGAAACACGGTAACTAAAAGCGGGTCATGGTGGGTGGTCATGTCCTTGCCAGAGGTCAGTCTTTACCTTAAGTGAGCCTGTCGACTGTGTTTTCTGCATCTAAAGTAACATGCCCTTGGCATGTTTGGGCAGTCTGCCTTCCAGACCCCTCAGGGTACAATCCCCACCAGAGCACAACCACAGATCCATCATTGTTATTTTGTCCCGGAACACAACATAACAGAAGTCTGTGTCTTCCTGTTTTACTTTTTACCCAGAGACCTCTCCGCTTTGCTTTCTCCTGCCCTCAATCAACCACCAGTGGATTCCACATAACACTCCCACCCCCGCCCCAATGTCTCCTCTTTTGATTCCAGTGTGTAAAATAAGCTGCCAAACTGCTGTTCTCTGGAGCGTTTTCTCAATCTGTTGAGATTTTGCTTCCAGGTAATTGTTGTTAGTGTGGCTCAAATAAACTCTGATAAGATTTTTCTTAGTCTGGATGTTCTTGTGTTGACACTTTTAAACTGAACACCAATTTTTAGAAAGATTAGAAACATGACTGCTTCTCTCACAGGCACTGGGTATTCTGTTCCGAGTGGGGTGTCTTCTGTAGTTGGTTCCAGACAGAGTTCCGCTGTCACCTCGGGCAGCTGACGCAGGCCCTGCCCTCTGCTTTGCCGCCCGTCCCTGGGCCGGGAACCTAGGCTGCCTTTGTTTTGCTTCTTGCTTGCACTGCAGACCAAGTGGGAAATGGCACCAGACAGGTCACTCGTGTCCCGTTGGCGTTTGCCATGAAAATCAGGAGGGTTTTCCATTTCACGAGGGCAGCAGCAGATATTCATTAACATCCTAATACTTTTTCAGCAATATATTAAGGTTTCTAATGTGGGATAAGCAAGTGAAATCCTCTGGAAATGACCGTGAAACTTTGCAATGTGAATACAAATTGTAGGTCATCCTAACACTCAGTTTTAGCCCAAAGTGGTTGAGGCTGGTAAGATTTAAATACTGAATGGGAAGATACAATTCACATGTATAACTGTGGAAACTGGTAAGCTTTTAAAAATATAATTGAAGAAATCGAAGCTGTCTATGAAGTCTTAATTTCATAACAACTGTATGTTGTAGATTCTAGATCACAGATACAGATTCCATCAGATGGTGTAAGTGCTGAGAAAACCAAGTGGGTTTAAGGAGACCGGGGGAGGGGGCGCTGCCATTCCCAGCTGGGTGTTTAGGGGAGACCTCACTGAGTCGTGACGTGTAAGCAGAGTCCTACAAGAAACGGTGCTGCCCCCATACAGACCAGTCCTGGGGCAGGGGCTGAGCTGCAGGCCCCAGGGGGCAGGGAGCTGGTGGAGCCGAGGAAGGAGGGGGCACGGGCAGGGCCTCAGAGACTGGTTAGAAAGGACTTTGGACTTGACTCTGAGGTGAGAACCACAGAAGGCTTTTAAGTAGAGGAATTACGTGATCTGAGTTAAATTTGGAAACGTTCGCTCTTTCTGCTGCTGGGGAACAAGGCTGGAAGTAAGCAGAGCCCATAGGGGGCCCCTGAAACCGTCCAGAGCAGAGAAGTGTAGCCGCTGCGTGTTGTGCTCCTACAGATGTGAATGGACGAAACTCCATTCACATCTGGAGGCCCAAACTCAGTGCACGCAAGTGAGAACGCCAGCCCAGAACGTGAGTGGTTCACAGACAGCCCTGCGGCCAGGAAATCGTCCCTCGGTGCTCTCCTGGGAGTGGTGGGGGGACTCGTGAGTGGGGCTCCGTCCTGCGTGTCCTCTGCTCCCACGTGCTGTGCCCCTGGGACGGGCCTGTGTGTGTGGGCTCCTGCTCCTGCCTGAACTGGGCATTTGGGGGCCTGCCAGCCCTGGGGTCTCAGCCTCCTCACACTCGAAGGAAGAGACGCGGGTGAGGTGTGTGGACTCCTGGACCCTCTCCTGGTCTCTGGCACAGGACGTGGGGAGGCCTGGGACATCATCCCAAGGCATTGCAAAGTGCAGTTTGTTTCGTTGGGGGCTGGGTTCTGCCTCGGAGGGGCATGGAGGTGAGGTGGGGATGTGGCCCAGGTGCTTAAAAAACCATGAGCTGACTGCCCCAGAAGGTGCCACAGCTGCCCTGTAGGGGACCAGGACGGTGGCTGCTCCTCAGAGCAGAGTGGGAGTGGCTAGGACAGCTGGCCGGAGCCCCCGTGTCAGGGTCGTTACCCAAATTAAACAGGGCTTGCTGACAGGTTGGAGAACACACCTCGCGTCACACTTAGAACAGTGCTGACGTGTTAATCTCTCTGGACAGTTCACAGCCGCCTGCTGGGGTTGGCCGTACAGGGTAACCCTTCAGCCCTGCTTTCATTTCCCTCTTGAGTCAAGGAGCCTGAATTTCCTGTTGCGAACAGCAAAGGACCATGGTGTGCCAGGTCTAGGACAGATAGAAAGGGGACATGGGGTGCACGAGGCCACCATGCTGTCCACACAAATAATAGTGTACATCCTGAACCACTGATGGCATTTGATGGGCATGCGTACAGAGCTGACCACACTCACCTGGTGCTGCAAACGTGATCTTTACAAAAGTCCCATTAACCTTACCATTTCATACATGAGGAAGAGAGGACGTGACTTGCTCAAGGTCACAAGTGGCCGGGCTGGGATTTGAACCCACGGCGCCCTGGTGGGAAGTGTCGAGTGTAGCCCTTGTCATTCTGCGTCAGTGCTCCAGAGAGTCACTTGGCAGGATTTGAAAGAAATAGTACCTGTCAGTAACACGCACGTGCTCCTAGACGTTGTCAGGCGGGGCTCAGCTCCCACCTGCTGTCACTGCTGGTACCGGCTTCCAAGTCACGGAGACCCCTGATCCCCACTCAGGAGCTTCTGTGACTTTTCGATTGTGATTCAATTGCAGATGAAATAAAAAAGAACGATGCTTGCCCTTGAAGGCTGTTTCCACACAAACCCCTGCTGGCCGCTGTGACCTCGTCTCAGCGCCTTGGAGCGTCCTCCCAGCTGCACAGTTACCCGAGATCAGGCCACTCGCCTTTGTGAAGGGCCCGCGACCACGGGCTCCGTCCAGCTGCTGCCTGAGAGGCCAGGGGCTGACGGCAGAAGTTCACACAGTCACTGTGGCGCTTCGAGTTAGAAGCTCGGTTTTTCATAGCTGGCTTTTTGCTGACTCTCACTGTTGCGTAAGGGGCTCCAGGCGGGGTTGGAGCTGGGAGGCAGCTGGTTCCCCACTGGCACTTGGTCCTTCTCATTGTACTGGTGCTTCCCACGTCTGAGGGGCAAGGACAGGGCAGGGGGCCATCCTGGGCTGGGACGACCACCCACCACGTGGGTCAGGAGCTCGGTCCCCCGCTGAGGTGTGGATGCCTGGAGACCCTGCCAGCCCCGCTCCTGTGGGGGCCACCAAAGAGAAAGGGGAAAGCTGATCCCACACGTGGGAGCCATGACAGACTCACCTTTCCAACTCCTTACAGCACACATGCAATGTGACAGAGTGACGACGCATGGCACAGGGACAGGGTCACCTTGTCCCTTCAGCTCAGCGGGGCTGCCTGGCTCCACATACCGGCTAGCACGGATGAGTCCTATGATGGGAGACAGTGAAAGGGCATGTGGTTCATCCCTTTAATGTCCCCAGAGTCACAGAGCCAGTTGGTGGCCGAGCCTGGCAGAGTGGAATTTGTTCGTGATTGGCTGTAAGCATTGCGTCTCTGGGAAGAGGCAGGGGACATCATGGAATATCTTTAGGACGAGCTGTGGAAAGCGTCTTGGGAAACAGTTGATCCCCAGGACGGAAGGTGTCCTGAATTCAGTGTGGCTGGTAGCGGCCTGTGGAGGGCATTCTGAGTGTCTCTGGGATCTGGCCCTGTCCCTTAGATGGATGATGGCTGCCAGGGAGCTGAGAGGAGAAGCCATGGTTAAGCTCCCCCGTGTCTCGTGGTGAAAGCTACTGTTTTCTTCTGTCTGTCTAGCAGCTGTGATGTGTTTGGTGAACCGCTCTTTCCAGTTCTGAATCACGTGATTCTGTGGGGGGCCCACTTACAGTGTCCATTCCTGGCTACTAGGATGGTCATAGGATCTAGGCCTGACCAAGGGGGCGAGGGAGAGAGAGAGAGAGACAGAGAGAAGCAGAGGCCTGATGACTTGAGATCCAGGACCCAGCTGTGCCTGCAGGCAGGTTTGTTCTTCTGGACTTTTCAGCTACAGGAGGTAGTTACATTTCCACTGCTAACAATGACACAAGCTCCAAGTGTGTGGGGCTGGGGGACACAGTCTGCTGTAAGGGTCCAACCTGACCGCTGTGTGTGGTCATCAGACTGGCCAAGAGGTGAGCAGTTCTTACAGCGCAGGGTCCACCCACCCCTGCCCTGCGTGGTCTGGCACTGCTGCCCACAGCCAGGCTCCAGAGGCCCCCCGCATGGGGCCTGGGGGCTGGGTGGGCTCTTCTCAGAACTGTCACCTATTACCTGAGCCAGTCCCCCGCCCCAGAAGGCAAGGGCTGTGGATTGGGGTGAATGTCTTCAACGGGTGGCCTGTGTGGGGACAGGAAGGGGCCCACGTCTACTGGCACCTTGTCAGAGGAAAGGTATTAGGTTTGGCCGTGAAAGGTGAGGCCCTTTCTGACCCCCAGGGCCCCTCAGCCCCTCGCAGAGTGTCAACAGCCGTGCTTCAGGTTGGAGTAGAGGTAAGAAGTGTTCCAGCTGGGGGGCGGCAGAGCCTTCTTAGACCCCCAGGCTGACCCACACTTGTGTTAGTTCCGGCAGGAGGCCAAACGATAGCAGCGGGCCAGTTGCAGCCTGCAGGGCCCATCCTCCAGGCTCCTGGGAGGACAGACAGGTCGTTCCCACAGCCCCTTCTATTGCGAAACACAGCGTCATCTCTTGCCCTGGCCTCTGGAGCCTGAGCCTGGCCTTTGTCATCGTCCTACGGTGGGCTGGGCCTTCCGCAGCCATGGTCACAAGGAGTACTGTTCTCTTGTTTGCTTCGGGCCACTGTGACGGTATCCTGACACTTCTGGGACGTACTCCCATGCAGGTCTGAAACCTTGGTCTGGTGACTCTTGCCACGGTATCGTCACTTTGTCATTAGAGAGCTGACATTCGTGTTTTACATCCATGGCCCAGGACTCCAGAGACACAACTGGGAAATACATGCAAAGTATGTATTGAAATGTAATGAAAACTCGTGCTGATATTTCCAAAAAGCACTGTCAGTAAGTGACGCTATCCAGATAAATCGGGACTTGCGGGTCATGTGATCGGTCCCCTGGGCTGTCATACGTACACGAGCACGTCCCAAAGGTCCAAGCCCTCCTTCGCATATGCTTAGAATTGTCTAGCTTATGCTCTTTGCCTCTGAAGTAAACATGCAATGACCAGAAAGTTCACTGGTTTCTAGAATGGTAACAGCTCATGTTTCTGTGGGTTGTTTTTTTTTTTTTTTTCCGCTTTGCATCACAGAAGGATTTCGAATATGCATGATAGCATAAATGCAATTGACTCAGCAGATAGGATGCTCGCTTCTCGGGGCCGCTGTGCTTGCCTTATGCGTCAGAAGAGGTTGAACTATTGAGGGTGACATTTTCTAATGTACCAGCCCTCACACATAATCCTGGCAATAACTGGCGGAAAATGCACACACTCTTGCGTAATCCATTCGTTTTCCTCGTGAGGCATGTTCTAAATCCTCAGAGCAGGAATGGCCTCCTTTAAAGTCCCTCGTGATTGATGCAAAGAGACTCGGCCCCTGGATGCCCCCCAGACTATGTGCGTGGGGGTTAGAGAAGCATTGGGGAGAACTCTGGGGAAGTGGTCTTTCCCGGGACCTTTGCCCAGAGGAGCTGTGGTTCAAAGCTCACACAGCGGGAACCAGAGAAGTCAGGGTTTTCCCTTTCTTTTCCTTCTACAAAGCTGACTCCACAGCAGAGAAAAGGGGGGCCCGAGAGAGCGAGGTACTGTGTACAGGGGGCTGGTGCTGCTCTTGGTGAAGGCCTGTCCCACCCCCGTCACAGGTCCTCGTGTCTCTGGTGGAGTCACTTTTCCGTGACTGAAGTTGTTAAAATGCTCCCCTCTCGCTTCCCAAGTTCACAAATGGCGGCTTCTTGGCTGGTGTGTCCCATTGCAGCGAGCTGCTGGCTTCTAAGAGAGGCTTTCCCCATGGGGTGTGATGGTGGAGCGGTACAGGGGGGCAGTGAGAAAGGTCCCCCTGCTCCCCAAATACCTCTCTCAGTGGCTCCCCTTGTGCTAGGATTTCCACCACTGGGCAGGCCTTTGGGTCAAAAGTTAGGTCCGAAGTAGAGGCTACTGTCAGGTGGGGCATGAAAGTGCTTTATTTTATCTTACCTGATTTTGCAGAATCCAAGAGCGTTCTAAGTTGTCCAGTTTTGTACAGAATTGTAGGGCGAGAAAGCGAAGCCCAAGTCGAGAGGAAAGTGGAAACTTTGTTCATCTTGTTCTATTCCTTCCTGTCCAACCCGCCCCAGACCTTTGGCTTCTTGAAGGCAGCCCTTCCCCAACCGCAGCACTGAGCCTGCAGGCTTCCAGAAGTTTCTCTGAGCCCCATTTGTCCTTCCTTGGGTGACCTGGGACCTGCATGCTGTTCATGGCATGCCAGGGAGCAGGAGGCCATTGGCGGAGGCCCTGGAACATTCTGCTGAGAGTGTAGGTGAGTTAGCATATGTGTGTTCAGTCTGGAGGGGCAGAGTGACTTGGGGCCCCCCCGGAGGTGTTTGCCTCTGGCCGTGCAAAGGGAAAGCAGCTTAGGACAGTAAGAAGCAAAACAGTGTGAGAAAGGGCGGCAGGAACCTCAGCTTGGGTTCCAGCTCTGCATCCTTCTGTCCGATCTTGGCACAGCGTTTGTCCCCTTGGTGACGTCAAACCCCTGCACCTCCGTGGCCAGGGCCACCTGAGCTGAGGTTGGGAAACATCTGCAAGTTGGTGCTTCTCAGCCTGTAGAGGGCCGGGGGCTCGTTACCCGGAGACTGAATCCGCGGGTCTGGGCACGTCAGGCTCGGGGGAGACGGCCGAGCGGGCGGGATGCGCTTCTGGGTCTTCTGGGAAGAACGAGGCCTTAGTTCTTTCCATTCCTGCCGCTCGCTAAGGGCTCCACGCCTCTGCCTTTCCCTCGGCCGGCCGTCCGTCCGTCCGTCCATCCGGAGTTGTTGTCTATCTGCCTTCCTCCGGGAAAATTAACTGAAAAGGAAGCTCTGGGCTTCCTGTCCATTTGGCCTGTGGCCCACGTAACCACGGTCACGTCTCAGCCGCCTTTCAGGGGTGGGGGGTGTAATTTATCTTTTCGTTTATAAAGCACTTTCAGGTCTTTTGGGAGAACAGGGGCCGTGTGGATAGGCTGTTTATTATTCATCATCTCCACCCGCCACAGGGTCCCCCCTGACAGGTCTGAATCAATTGAGAGGGGTTGGCACCTCTCCTCCGGTGGAGAGAGGCGTGGCCACGGCGCAGCCACGCCCACGTGGCAGGTGGTGCTCAGGTGAGCCGCTGACCGCGGACCGGAGGTGCCTGTGCCATTCCTACACCAACCGGCTTTTCTCTCAAAAGCACAGGGACCTTCACTCATTCACCGGGAGAGGGCCAGCAACAGTCAAGCAAGGTGGATACGTCCCTCTGGACGCTTGGGAGTTGCTGAAAAGCTTGCGAAACATCACTGACCCTTCTTCATGCCTTAGTTAGTAGAGAATATTGAATGCACGTAAAGTTCTTTAAAAATCAGGTATTTTTGTATGATTATGAAAGTATTGAAAAGCTTAAAAAGCTCACTTGTGAAAATGTAAGAAACAGAAAGCAAAGAAGAAAATAAATATCACCAGGAGTCCTTACTATCCAGAAATAGTAGTTGCTCTAAATTTTAAATTCAATCTTCTCTCTGGTCCTTTCCATGCACAGACGGTTGGCCTCGTGCTACGTCTTGCTTTTCTCGTTTAATGTTTTATTTTCATGGACGCGTTCCTGTTCATTACGTATTTTTCAAAATAGGAATTAAATGTCTTCCTACCGATGTAAATCACAGCAGGGTTTTTGGGGGTAGGTTAGGCTTTGCAGGGTCTCAGAGTCCTCGGCCACAATATTCATTTTCATCAGAGACGCGAAGGGAGAAGTGACCTGGCTGAACGTGAAGTGTCAGCAGAACTCAAGCTAAGTTGAACATGTTTTAATCTGCCATTTAATAAACCATGTCTCATATAAATGAGCTTCCTTACCCTCTGTTACTAGAAGCGACTAAAAACACTAGTTAGTGTAGGTTTTCCTTGAGATCTGAGGACGGTGGACTTGTTTGCAAGCACACTGGGCAGGAAGCAGTGATATTTTTGGAGACCACGATCCTGTTCCCCTCGTAGCCGTCGCAAATTCGCAGCGTTGCTGGCTTTGGTGGCTTTGCCAGTTCATTCTTTTCCAGCGACGACAGCCGTGGAATCTTAGCTGGGGGTCGGCTCTGAGGCCCTTCCTTTGCCATTCCGAGTCCTGCTGAGGCGAATTGGGTTCTCACTGACAAAGCCACACACTGCGTTCTTGTTGGAAGCGTGAATTAGGACAGAGCTCGGTGTTCTGGGCAGCGAAGGCCAAATACTGGGGGTGCCGCCCTGACCCGGTCGTGTGGCTTTTCGCTGTTGGCTTCTCTTAGTGGGGTTCTTCTTGGCACCTCTCATTAAGATTTGATTCTGTCCCAAGTGCCCTGCAGGCAGGGGCCATATCTGTGTAAACCACTTTGAACTGTACCTAATCACAACCACTCATAGTGTCACCTGATAAAATCTTTTAAAGAATTGATTTCCTGCAGAGGTGATGCTTCCAAATCCAAATGGCACAAAAGAGCGGCCAATAAATAAACCTGTTCCCAGCCACCCAAATAACCAATTTTTTAAATACTGTGTGTCACACTCTGTCCTTTCCCATTGATTTGTGATTTTAAACAAAAATATAATGCCCTAATATCTTAAATATTCTAGAGCCCATTTTATAACCATTTTTCTATTTTATTGACCTGTTTATTTTCACGACATTATCACATTGTTTGAATTAATGCATCTTTACATTGGATTTAATATCCGATAAAGCAAATCCACCTTCATTATTCTCCTCTGTCAGAATATTCTAACTGTTTCTACGGTCTATTCTTTCAGATAAATGTTGCAAGAGTTTTGTCCAATTTTAACGAATGGTATTGTATTTGAATTTCATAAGCCTGTACCTTCCTTGAAATAAAGTCTCCTCCATGCCTTTTCCGGCCTCCCTTCTCAGACGTGTTCCTCATTCTCATCCGGCACGAGAAAGCCCCTAAAAGTCCCTGGCAGGTGACAGAGAGGAAAATTAGAAGCAGATAATAGCTCTCCCGGGTGACTAGTATTGAACATTACGCATTTCCTTGTCAGAACAATTAGAAAGGGGAAAAATCGGTAGATGCCTTCAGACCAACTCGGGAGTTAAGTAGGCAGTTTCAGAGGGGAAGTCACATGCCCGTGATGCCAGCCGCCAGTGTGGCTTCACTTGTAGTATTTTGCTTACACTCAAGGGAAGGGCCGAGCACTGTGTGCCTGCGTCGTCACGGTCATCGGGAGTGCCCCCAAGTCAGGCAGAAACACGGCGACAGCCATCATTGTGTTCTGTGGCCCCCCCCACCCCCATTCTGCACGTTGTGTGTCATCAAAGGAGTCAGGCCTGACTCCGCTGAGTCAGGGTCAGATGCTGGGAGCCGAAAAATAGATGTGTTGGAGGGCAGATTTAGCTTGAATTCATGAAACATAGTGTCTTCCAGGCAATTCCAAACCTGGAGCCCAACTTCAGCATTTTAAGCCTGCTTGGGGAAAGTTCTTTCTCCGTTGGGCTAACTCAGCCTCAGTGGAAACCCAAGAAAAGGAGAGAGAGAAAGAATAAACTCCCCTTAAGTTCTCTCTGATTTAGTGAACAGTCTCCTGGGGGATGAACTAATTGTGAAGGCAAAGCTAAGGTTTTTATTCAGTTGTGCAGATCTCTAAGTTACGACGGCTGCCACCTAGGACGGTCCTTGATTCTGGGAGGTCAGCCTTGCAGCTGCATTAATCTGGTGGGCTGATTGCGGTGACAAGCAGCCCTCATACTGCGTGGCTTCACACGAGGACACTGTATTTCTCACTCACATTCCAATCTCATGGGGGCCAAGGAGCAGGGACCCTGCTCCACGCAGACCTTCCGGGACCCCAATTCCAGCCACCTGTGGGTGCTGCACCCTCCGTCAGGTCTTGGCGCCCTTTGCTTTCAGCTGGCAGATGGGAGAAGGAAAGGAGGGTCCCATGTAGGCAGTTTTATTAGTTTGGGTGTATTTTTCAATTACAGTCGACATACAATATTACATTAGTTTCTGGTGGACAACAGTGATTACAGGAGGTTTTAACAGGCCAGGCCTGGACGTAACGCTTCCAACGGCCAGAAATGGGTCCCATGGCCTCACCTACCTGCAGAGGACACTGGACACAGCAGTCTATCCGTGCACTCAGAAGAGGAGAGCACAGACATGGTGGCACTAGCAGCTTCTGTCCAGGACTCACTGCTTCGTTCATGTGTTCATTCATTCGTGGATATTTATGGAGTAGCCATGCGGTGCCAGACACTGTGTGCAGCGAAGAGGACAGCAGTCTGCAGGGAGCTCTGCCTGTGGGGAATGTGGCCGTGGTAGCCGTGTTGAATTGGGGCTGGTGGGGAGGCTGCCCGAGAAGGTGTGGCGAGCCCGTCACGCTTTCCATACATGGAGCCCCTGCCCTGCTGTGTGCTCACATCGTGCGGTTAGGTCCTCACTTAGGGCGTGGACAGGCTCTGTGACCTTCCACGGACGAGGGGCCCGTTTCATCATAGGTGAGCTGATGTGAAGTGTCTACGGCATCTCACCAACGTGAAGGCCCAATGACGGTGCAGGGAAGCATGTGATTCGGGGATGTGTCCTCAGGACTGCTTGCTGGTATCCCTGAGATGGCACAGAATCCACATGGTATGCACTCCCCTCTCAAATCTCAGAATAGTGGATTTGCACTTCCAACGTTTACAAATTACATCGGTGGATTTTCTTCCTACTCAAACATCATTTATCCCAATATTAAAAAAAAAACACAAAACTTAATCTAAATACTTTATGGGTATTATTATGGCCCATTTGTACTCTTCATACTGAGGAAAGAAACACATTCATTTGCGAGCCTGGAAGCTACAGTCACTACAAGCAGTGTCCCAAATAAAACCTAGAATCTGAGGGACAAAGGAAAAGTTGTCATCCACGGTCATGCTCGCTTTGGCCACTAGATGGCAGTGTCCCACAGGGATGCAATGAGAGAGCGGCCTCCCCCCGGGACTCAAGACCTAACTTCAAAAAGAACTAACGAGAGATGAAAGGAGCAGTAAAAAGTGCCGTGTGTGTGTGTGTGTGTGTGTGTGTGTGTGTGTGTGTGTTCTTAATATTGTGAAAAGAACTATCTGTAAACACCCTTAAAAAGTACCCTTGTGACATTTTATACGCATTTTTTTATACCCAGAGGCCAACAGAAATGACGCAGTGGTCACATTTCATGAACACGCGTGTGTATGCACAGGACTTGGGGCATTTTCTGAGTCATCTTCTGGATTCCGTCGGAGCCTGACTTCTAATCTTGGCTTTCTTTCCATGCACATTTCGGAGCTGGTCCTGATTGAGGCTGCTGATATAAATTCTCATTTTTTCCTAGTGAAAAAAATAAAATGAGACGTTCATAGGGAGACGTCCAGAGACACTGAAAGCTGATGGGGGGATTTCTGGCTGTTTTTATCTGGAATTGTTCATACAGCTGCCCAGCCTGGCGTGGAGGTCAGGTCATATAGGTCACGTTTTGTTTGTTGTTTAGTTTAATTTGTGTCTAAATGGCTTTTCCAGGGAACTAAATGTTCGTAGCAATTCCATATACACGTATGGTGATGTCTTATAGGAAAACTTCACTAATAGTAGTAATAATCACAGAAGCTGTCACTTATCGAGATGTCACTCTGGTTGAGCAGTGTTCCGAGGGCGTCAATGTATTATCTCATTTAATCCTCCCTCAAGCCAGATAGTGAAGATATTGCTGCTGTTAATTTGTGGGAAACTGAGGCAAAGAAAGGTAAAGTAACTTGTCTGAGGTCACAGAGCTAGCCAATGATCGATTCAGGATTTGAACATAGGTTTACCTGACTCCAAAGCCAATGAAAAGAATTGAGCCCTTGCTTTTCTTCTTTGTCACATTTTCCTCCCCTTTGAACTCTAGGCTTTGTCTCTATATTTGCATTTCCCTGGTGTTTACTTTCAGAGTCCTGTAGTAACACTGCCTGCTACCACTCTGTGTCACTTCTCCCCACAATCAAATGTAGTTTCTGTATTCACCGAAGAATCTAGCCAATATTTAAATTATTTTCAGAATAGAAATGAGGTCACATGTTCTAGAAAAAGATCTTTTTCCTGATTTGTCTTTATATGAAGTCATGTAATGGTAAAAATGTTTCATCACTTTTTTTGTTACTGTGAAGAAATCGATATAATCGAGAACATTTAAGTGACTGAAATCAGGGCTGTAGGGCAGGCAGGGTGGCTGACCTGAAAGGGGACAGCCGAGAAGCCAGCGCACGGCCACACAGACAGGCCCCGCCAGGCCAGGCCGAGGGCCGTGAGGGTGGAGTGGTCAGCGGAGGACGTGGGTGGTGAAAGATGCGTGCTGGTCAGCTCCTGCCCCCAGTGGCCACCATCCTGCTTTTTCTCAGCTAGAAACAAGACCACAGAGCTCTCAGCGCCGACCTTCTCTTGTTAGTTCTCCGTTTAAACTTTGTCCGTAAATCTCAGCCCTAATAGGAAGCAGCCTTTGGTGTGTCGGCGCCAGTTCTGGGCCTCTGCACTGCTGTCAGGCTGCGGGTTTCACTCTGCGAGTGTAACTGGAAAATTCCCCCGTGAGTCTGGGCAGACGAATCAATGTCACAACAGAAATGGGCTCTTGGTCCAACCTGGACGGCCAGGCAAGCTGCCGAAGGCACCGCCCATCAGCGAGGTGAGGGTCAGGCCGGTAATGTCACTGTCGCCCTGGTCGGACATTGGTCTTTGTTCTGGACTATCAGGAGGTGGCAACAACCCGGGCAAGAGGAGGCCGCCGCCGGCAACATGACAACGTAAACCACATTTACGAGGCCTGCAGTGGCAGAGCGAGTTGGTGGCTTGTGATATGTGGGGACAGGAGCGGTTCTCTGCTGTGCCTGGGGCCACCCCTGCAAGTCCCCACAGGGCTATTGATGGTGCCAAAGGGACCTCCCCGGCGCAGATGCCATCTCCCGGTCTCTCTCCTCCCACCTCTCCTCACCCGCTCCTCTCTCTCTCTCATTTGTCTTTTATTTTTCTCCAAAGATGAGAACAAACCGTCTCCAAATGTCTTCTCTCTTTTTCTGTCCACCATGAAGAAATCTCTCTTCTCCCAGCTTAATAGTTTTCAGAAAATTCAGCAGAGGACACGTATTTCGCTTTGTAGTGTTTCCGTTGCTGAGTGTCGTGTGTGATGTGTCAGGACGGCACGTGCACTGATAAATCCAGTCACCAGCGAGGACGCTTGAACTCCCTGAACGCACCTTCCCTGCGTCCGTCCGCGTCCTTGCTCCTGTGTGAGGTGGTCATGCCCGGTCAGAGCCCGGCCAGCGTCACCTGGAGAGAAACTGCCCTCTTGCCTCTGGGCGTGGGACTGACTTCATCTCCAGCCTCCAGGGTTTGTGTCTCTGAACCCCCAAATCTTTTGGGCTCATGCTCAATAGACCTGTTTATGTAAAGCAGTGTCTATAAACCTGTCGCTGGAGAACCCAGAGCTGGGGTTTTTTATGACTCAAAGGACACTCAAAGCTGCCTCCACATAGGGCAGCCACTAGTTTCGTGACTGAGTTGTTAAGTTCTTGTGAGACCCATCGCTGCCTGACGCCTGGCCGCCTGTTATGTCTGCAGGAGGAAAGGAGCTAAAAGGGAAGCCAGCCCTACCTGCGACAGCCCGGAGTCTCAGCTCGCTTGCTCATTGTTGGAGCAAGAATTCCAGTCGGGTGTGCTCTGAGGATGAATACAACAGCTCAACCCAAAGATGCCTTTTGCTGTCTCAGTATATTTATTTATTAACTGTTCTTATTTGTTCCTGTATCTGTTTTTTTAAATATACTCTTCAGAGCAGGCCATGGGCCAAAAAACTGGCTTCCAGGCTAAGAATGGCTTTTCTACTTTTAAACGATTGGAAAACAATCAAGAGAATAATATTTTGTGACATGAAAATTATGTGCAATTTAAATTTTAATGTCCATAAATAGAGGTTGGTTGGACTGTGGTCACACCTATCCGTCTACTGTCTCTTGGTTTTACGCTACAAGGTGGCGTGGGCCGGTCGCCTCGGGTCAGCCAGGAAGCTCTGCGTCACCGTTGAGCCCTGCAAGGCCAGACCCAGACCCCCGTCGATGAGTTCGGACCCAGTGATTGGCGTTTCAGCCTCCGAGCTACAGTGAGCAGACGCAGCTGTGTGAAAACCTGTGCCAATTTGCTACAGAACGGTGTTCTAGAAAACTGACCATGATATATATTCCTGAAGGGCCCACGTAGAGGATTCTGGGGAAACTCTTGTACGACTGAGTGCTAGGTCCCGACTAGCCACCCCGAGAAACGGCTATGCTTCCCCCTTCCAGATAAGGAGGCCCAGCTAACCTGCCTGACCCTTTTTGACTGCTTGTCAGAGAACAAACCTAAAGCTCGGTCATTACATCTGGTAGCCCTTAGAGGTAGTGGACCTGTCCACTCGGCCTCTTGTCTTCCCAGGTTTTCTAACTGTGCTTCTAGTTCATTGTGTCCTTCGCCTCCCCTGACCTGTCTGCTGACCTAGTTCCCAGCTTCGTGTCCCATCCCTCATGCTTTCTGTAAACACGCACTGAGCTCCGAAGTGCTGGGGGCTTCTCAGCCCCTCTGTCTGCGCCGGCACTTTCCTTCCAGCCCTTTCTGCGGCTGGCTCCCTCTCATCCAGGGGTCTCCGCGGAAGCCCTTGGAGCTGCCGTCCCTGACCTCTGACCTCTCCGTGCTCCTTGCCAGTCACTCTGCCGCAGGTCACCACGTTCATTTCCTCCAGAGCCTCTGTCGCGGTCTGGACTGACCTCACGTACTTACTGATCTGCGTCTCACCACTGAAAGAACAGAGGTCAGGATGTGGTCTGTCTCTCCTCTGTGTTCCTAGAGCCTGTCACAAGAGGGGCATGTCACAGGCACCCAAGAAATACTGGTTGCCTGTGTAATGAACACGTTTGTTTCAGGTCGCTTCCGATTCTTGTCGGCTGGACGAGAAAGGTGAGTCTCAGATATTCAGGTCATGACGAGTAGCAAACCTCAGTGTGTGCCAGGGGCATCCCCGCTAACCTCTTGGGAGTCCACACCCAAGGATTTAGCTTGTTCTAGTAAGAGCTGCAGTTACTGTATTTCCTGGAGACAGGCGTCTGGCAAGGGAGAATCTGCTACATAATCCTTACATGCCAACTGCCAAACTTTATTCCTTCGTCTCCCGCGCCATTTCCTGTCTGAACTGTTTTGTGAAGGTGAGGGACAGACAGGTGACCTGCGATCCTTTCTGAGACTCCCGCTGCGGTGAGTTGTCAGCTGCGACTTGGTGTCTGAGTTAATCCCCCCACCCCCCGCAGCCCCGCGTCGTGGTTCCCACGTATAATCGTATAATCGGGTGGCATAGGGGCAGCGCTCACCTCCCCCCTTACATGGCTAAAACGGGGTGCGGGGGGCAGAGGCATGCGTCCTGCTTCAACAGCGTCCGCAGGGTCACGCTCTCCCTCCGGATGGTGATGTCGGCTGGTCCACGGAGAAGTCACAGGCAAGCCACGGGGCCAGAGCTCCGCGCTCACCCAGCCTCAGGCTGTGGGTAGGGTCTCACGACACGAAACACGTGGCACCACGTGTGGCACGCTCACCACGCTGACTGAGCAGGTACCGCCAGTCCCGGTTTATAGGTGAGGAAACGGCTCCCAGAGGCTGATGAGTGGCAGACCAGCAAGACCCGCTCTCAGGTCTTTTGAGTCCTCACAATGGCGCTTTTGGTTTTTTTTAGTTTATGAAAAACGATGACATCCCCAGGACTTATTTTATAACTGGAACTTTATACCTTTGGACGGTCTTCACCCGTTTCAACCCCCAACCCCTGTCTCTGGCAACCACCGATCTGTTTCTGTGAGTTCCCTGTTTTGTTTTTGCTTTAGATTCCACGTAAGTGTGATCATACTGTTTTGTCTTTCTCTGTCTGACTTATTTCACTGAGCACAATGCCCTCAAGGCCCGTCCGTGTTGTCGCAAACGGCAGGATTTTCTTCTGTTTATGGCTGAATAGTATTCCGCGGTATGTAAGTATGTATAGACCACATTCTCTTCATCTGTTCAGCCATCGGTGGACACTCGGTTGTTTCCATGTCTTGGCCATTGTAAATAATTCTATTTTCTTGCTGGTGCTTCTTAGCAATACATTTTTCTTTGAAAGAAAAAGAGGGCACGACACTTGACAACCTGTAAGGTCTCCTCTAGCTCTTATGTTCTGTAAGTCTGTGATTCTGAGACACTGACGCTGGCTCTTGGTCAGGATGGTTTCAGAGGCAGGTTTCTGAGAAATTAAGTTGTACCTTGAAGTCAGACACAGTGAGCCGATGTAGCGTTGTTTGTTTTCATTGCATCTAAATATGTCTTAATAAGTAATCTCCAAGTATATAATGGAGACTCTACAATGGGTGTTCGAAGACGCTTAGAGCTCTTGATCCTTTTCAAAGCACTTTCAGAGGTATGAGCTGAACTAAGAAATCGAAACATTTATGCTACCAAAATAGGCTGTTACTGAAGGCACCTCAAACCTCCACCTCCGTCCTCAGGCTCCCCTACACAAAAGGAGCCGGTCGTTTTCCGGAGGGACGTTGGGAAACCCACAAATAAACTCCCTCCCTCATTAAGCAGCATTACAGAAATGTAGTTTCCATGGCAGAAAGTTAATTTTTAAATACACATTGTCCAACTTCTGCGTAAAAGTTGAAAACGTTTCCCTTTATTTTTCAATGTGAACCGCGTATTCCTGAAGGCAGCAGGACTGAGCAGCTTTTGTCCTGCCCTCCTTCTGTTTATTTATTTTGCCATTCTCTGGGATGTCAGCGGTGTCTCGTAATGCCTGTGTCACACAAAAGCAAACACAGTCACGTTACATTAATGACTAGGCTGAGATCATATAACTGACGGGCTATAATTCTGTGCCCTCTTGCTATAAAAAAACATGACCCCGAATCCCAACCAGCTTTGGAATAAAAGCCCCCACAATTATGATATAGTAACAAAGTTCATGTTATATACTGTTTGATTGTTTCAATGCTCTTTGTCCGTCCGCTTTCATTTCACGTGCACTTTACACACGGTGGGGAAAAGCAAGTGGAAAACCCGCGCGTCGCTATTTTACGCACTGCTGTGTATTCATCGACTCAACGTCTTTGTCAGGATAACTAATTATCGTGGAACCCACTTTTGTGCTCCTGGTGTTTGAACTTAGAAGCGGACCCGCCTCGCAGCATGACTGAATCACGGGCCCTTTCCATATGTGTTCACGGTCCCCAGGTGAGGTCTGGGGCGTGAGCTCCATCAAACTGGGACCCACCTGCTTACAGCCAGACTGGCCTAGACCACAGAGTAGGTACCCCACACGGGCTAACCATCTGGGGCTGAAGCAGTCCTTCTGCCGCGACTGTTCCTCAGTCAAAGGGTGCAGGCGAGATTTTTAGTAAAAGCGATACGTGCCCAAAGTATCAGGGAAAACGGTGCCCGGAAAAGCTAAGCGCTGCCTTTTGGGTGAGGTCTGCGTGCCCTTTTGTGCTTCCCAACGATCTCGCAGGGTTGTTTTCTTGGAGGCCGGAGAGAGAAAGCTTCCAGCCTGGAATCATTTCCTTCAGTGCCAGCAGCTTTTCTGCTTTTCAACAAGTGTTTAGAAGAAAGTGTTGATGCTTATTAATCTGTTTCTTGTCTTCCAAATGTGCTTATGCATGGCTGGTGGCAGAACGGCCCGTCTGACAGCTCTCAACGGGATCTCCGCAGTGGGAAGGGACTGTTACACTGACCAGATCTGCATGGAATTGTTATTCTTTGTAATTACCTTCATTAAGCGAAAGCATGTGTCAATCAACTTTGAACTTTAAACATACCAGTAATTTGCAAGAAAAATGCATTTCTATTTCCCATAGGCACACGTGTGCGCGAAGATGAGTAGATACGTAGGTAGAGCTTGATGCTGTATTAGAAACAGGTTTCTGTAATTTTCTGAATATATAATTTCCCCCGGCTTGCATTCTGTACCTTTCAATATAAAGTGCACGAGAACTCCCGAGAATTATGTCGACAGGGAAAGTTTCATAAATAGCTAATTTATGTACTAGCGCAAACAGTTTTTGAATAAAGAACGTTCCTCCCTGAAGTCCTGCAATAAAAGCATCCACTCACATGAATTTTAATACCTCTGCTCTGCCGGGCTGTAAGGGTGGCTCTCCCATGCTGTACGTGGATCACGGTGCATGATTTGATCAGACATCAGCGGGGTCGGGGACCGGCAGCCCAAACAGAGAGGATGTCCCCCGAGCGCATCCTCAATGGCGTGAGTCAGTCTCCTGACGCGCGTCATGACCGGTGTCCTCTCACTCAGATGACAGACGCCGTGCATGTAAGTCACTCGTCCCACCTACGTGTGCGGTGTGCACAGCCCGTGGGTGGAGGTGGTAAAGAGATGAGTAAGGTGCTCGAAACGGGGGCTAAGGGAGGAAAGAGGAGAAAACCCACAGAATCGGCCCCTTTCCACGTCCTCACTCGGTTTTCCAGTCTGTGCATCAGGCGAACTTCTGAGTAGCCATGAACCTCCCCTGGGGTGGGGTTCAGGGGTAGAAGCTGGTGGAGGGGGCTGCAAACTCATGGCCCCCCAGAGGCCCCTTCCCTTCCAAGGGCTGGGGTTCCCCATCAAGTGAGGGTCTCAGATCAGTGACTGACATCAGCTTGTCCTGCTGCAGGAGCCAGATGGGTCCTCGTAGGAGGTCACTCCTCAGCCTAAACCCCAGGGGTCCCCAGGTCCCGAGTGAAGCCCAGCCGCTGGCCCTGCTTTGCCCTCTGCCCCCTGTCACCTCCTCTCTGGCGGCTCACCCATCTCTCAGCCCCACCCCCACCCCACCAGCCTTTGCACTGGCCGCTCCCCACTGGAGTTCTCTGTCTGCTCCAGACACATTCCCTGGTCTCCCCCTCCAAGTTTTTGTCACCTGTCACCTTCTCCATTGCATCCACTTTGTGCTTTCAAAGCTTACAGCCCCACCCCCTACCTGCGCTGCATGGCTGCCCGTTAAAATAGCACCAAGACCTTCTAACACACGACGTACTGTCACCTGACCAGGAAGTGTGTCCTATGAGGGCAGGGGCTCGGTTGGCGTCATTGAGTGTGTTGTGTGTCCTCGCAGGTCCCAGTGTGAAACCCAGAACACAGTGAGTCTGTGAACTGTGTGTGTGACTCCGTGAGCATGTCCAGGTCCACTGCAGGGGTGGGCTGAGTGTGCAGGGCAGCGGGGGCACCTGCAAAGTCCCCGGTGTGGGGCAGAGCGTGGGCAGGGCTGTCGCTGGGCTGAGTGGACGCTGCCGCTCAGAGCAGAGTCTCTGAAACACGAAACCTGGTCTCCTGCAGAAGAAAAGCTGGAACTTCCACGAGTACCTGGCAGTGGGGGCCGTGACAAGTCGTGAGACAAGGATAGACACCCACCGGCGCCTGAGAAGGAAGAGGCATCATGGCACTGAATGGCAGAAGGGGCAGACGGGACGTTCGTAAGACGTCCACGCAGGGCGTGCAAAAGTCACTGAACGCTGCCCCCCGTCAGGAGAGGGCTTGGGAGGTGACGGGGCAAGTCTCCGTGTCACACCTGACTGTTCTGTCACACTGCAGCCAACACACTCTCTTAGGGCCCACAGGACTTTGTAAAAACAGGATCATTTCAGCATTCAGGTTTCTGTCACGTGAAGCCCACATTTTATTTTTATTTTAACAGCTTTTTTGAGTATAATCCACATACCCTACAACTCACCCATTTACAATGCACAATCCCGGAGGTGGCAGTGTATTTGCAGAATTGGGCAACCATCCCACGATCAATTCCGGAACGTTCCCCTCACCCTGAAGCCACAGCCCGTGTGCCGTCTCTCCCTTCCCCCCCACCGCCCCCCGCCCCCCGCCCCGGGCAATCCCTAATCTCCTTTCTGCCTACGGAGTCTCCTATCCTGGACATTTCATATCCATGAATTACACAGTGTGTGCACTTCTGTTACTGACTTCTTTCACTCAGCGGCTTGTAGCGCGCGTCAGTACTTTGTTCTTTTTTGGGGGGTAATATTCCACGGCTCGGACGGACCCGTATGGTGTGTGTCCACTCGCCAGCGGGTGGACATCGGGAATGTCTCCACTTTGGGCTCTTAGGAGTAAAGCTGCTGTGCACGCGTGTGTGTGTTTCTGCCTCTGCGTCGACAGCTCTGGCCTGTTCGGGGGATCCCTCAATGTCCTGTGGTGAAGGGCAGATGGGAAAGTGGCTCACCTCACCTGACAGTGCTGTTCTACCTGACGCACCTGAGAATCACCAGGGAGCTTTGAAAAGCGATGGGTGCCTGCCAGGGCCGCATGCCAGAGACTCTGATGGAATCAGCCTGGGTGGGGCCTGGGGGCAGATATATTTTAAAGGCTCCCCAAGCACCGCCTCTCTCCCTCTCTCTTTCTCCCTCTCACACAGCCATCTGGGGGTGTATTTGATTATCCCGGGGTGCGGCTGTTCTCCCATCCACTGTGCAGTGACTTCTGCCCTGGCCTCTCCCTGGGCAGGCAGGTGACTCCAGACAGGGCCCGCATGGCAGGAAGGCTGCACATCTGGCTCCTTCCCAGGGGTTCCTCCCCTACAGCTGTCTCCGTCTGCTCTGCCAGCTCCCTGCCCTCGCCGAGGCTTTCTAGCTGTAAACGTAATGCTGGCAGGGGTGCAGCAGGCTGGGAGGGAGGCCAGAGGGATGCACGTCCAGGTTACCCGCTTCATTTGACTGTGGTGTTAACTTGCCTCCTTAGCGTGCTCTCTGGGCCGAAAGTCGTTTCATTGTGGGACCTCGGAGCACGTGTGTTGGGACCCATGGACATCTCTAGATGCAAGGGAAGACGTCCTCTGAACCGGTGAGTCTAACGTCAGCCAGCATGGCCTCGAGAGCCCTGTGCCTCGCGGGAGTTCCCTGGTCTCCCATCTGGGAGTGCTTCTCTTCAGCCCCACGTCCGTCCAGGTGCTTCCTAGTGGTGTGTAGCTGTCAGGACACTGAGCCTCTGGGCTTTGTGTCCACGAGTGTCAGTGACCTCCCCTCTGTGCTGCCACCCTGGTCCAGCTCACCATCTTCTTCAGCCAAGACCTCTGCAGTTGCCTCCTACGTGGTCTCCTGTTCTTAGCCCCCTGTACCTGTTATCTTCATAGCTAGATGGATGGTTACAAAACAAAGCAGATGTCAGCGTTCCCTTGCTCACGGCTCTCAGACGGCCCTGCAGCCGCACAGGCCTGAGCCGTACCCACCTGTCCATTCCCAGCCCTCCTGGCCGCTTGCAGCGCTGTTGGCCTTGGGGCTCATGCCCTCCTCAGGAGCTTGGACGCTTAGGACGTCTTTCCCCCAGCCCGTCCGCGGGTGCTCCACTCGGCCATGTCCCCTGTGACTGAGCCCCGTCACGCCAGGACCCTGTGCTGGCCCATCTGTATGTCCCTCGCAGCAGCGAGTGAGGTCAGGTGCACTTAGGAGGCGTCAATAAGACGCTTGGTGATGCGGACGAATGAAACTATCGGGAGAGTGACGTGCGGGGCAAACCTGCCCAAGTGCCCTTTGTGGAACAGGTAACTCCACAGGGCCAGGTGAGCATCTCAGAGCCTCAGAGCTGTTCCTGTGCTGTTCAGGCGGCCGCAAAGCTTTTACGCTTGTGCAAGCAGATCCTCTAGAAGAAGTAATTTTCTCTTCGGGAGAGTAGCGATGCACGGGTTCCGCCGTAAACTCACAGTCTTTTCCAAGAAGATGAGAAGTAAGAATCACATGAAAAGCAGTAACCGTACGCTGGCAGACAACAGCTGCCTTAATGCAGGGGTGCTGTGGTGCGACCGTCATTCCTCTCTCTCTGGTTTTGGCTCTTTCAACTACGGGAAGTGCTTCGTGGCAGGTCCACACCGCGTGAAAGAAACCAGCAGGCGTTTAGACAGACAGATTTTTCCATAACGCCGTCTTTGTGTCCTGTATTTCTTCTACCGTTTCAGTCATAATAGGCTTTGCATCTGCGTAAAAACTGCAGACCATAGCGGGCCCATGACGGCCGTTGGCCGTGGATCACCAGCTTCAGATGACGGTGATGGCCGGTGGACACTTGGGCCCCGTTTCTACCTGTTTCCTTCCATTTTGGCTGGCAGTGGGGTTTCTGAAGTGCTTTCGCCCTGTAAGTGCTCGTTCAACTGTTGGGAGTTGTTTCTCGTCACTCAGAAATCACTGGTGACTGACACAGTGTACGAATCTAGAAGGAACCTGTGTTAATTCTAGATAATTTGGAAATATATGGAATAAAGAAAAACCAGTCACCCTCTGAGTCACCCCTTGGAGAAAAGCTTTAGTCATTTTTCTGTCCCTAGGTGGGAATACTTTAACATTTTTAAATTGTTTTTGTGTGATTATGAGAACAATACATCTTCATTGTAGAAATTGTAAAAAGGGCAGAAAACTGTAAAAGTAGCAGAGGGTAAATTGCTCATACTATAGAGAGGTTTTTTGATACTGAGTATTTCACCGTGACACATGGAAAACACAAGTGTCAGGCTGACTGGTTGAAAAGTCCCAAATAAAATATTACAAAACAGAAACCTTCCTCTGAGCCTGAAATGACCAACACTTGTTGCCTTTGTGCCTTCCTATTTCTGGAGAGGCCGGGGTAACCCTGACCAGGAAGAGGACGAGCAGGGGCTCAGAATCCCCACCGGAGACAGGAAGGGGAACGGCTAGGAGTGTGTGTGTGCACGAGTGTGTGTGGAAGGGCTGGGGAAGGAAGCCGGCCTACTTGCCCAAGCATTCAGGGCAGGGAAAGCCAAGGGGAAAAGAGAAGGGCGTGCGCAGGCAGGTGGAGGCCGCAGAGGTGGCCGTGGGCAGCGTCCTGGGCTGGCGAGAGGCCCGTGCACGGGCTGCTCTCTTGGGGTGTCGTGCAGGCACTGAGGCCCTCGATGTGGCCTGAGGCCCCCCGGTGCAGGCACGTCCTCTCGGTGGCCTGGCGGGACCGTCTTGGCTGCGGGTCACAGCTCCTGTGGTCCAAGGAAACCAAGGCAAAGAGGGAATGGGCTCCCAGGGGGCGGGGTGGGGTGGGCCCCGCAAGGAGTGAGAAGTGGCCCCTGACCCCCACCCCTACCCCCGAGGCGCTTTAGGAGAACAGGTGTCTGCTGGGAGCCCCTCAGTCACCTGCTCCTCACCTGGCACCTGGCTCAGGCCTGAAGCCCTGTTATTCTGTTCATTCGGGTTGGTTTGTTGATAACTGCAGTCAAGGCCTGCCCTGCCTACTTCTCAGGAGAATTATGGTGAGAACGAGATGATGTGGTAAAAACGAAAGAACACCACTCGTATCCATAGTAACAGTCCGTGGCCTAAGCCCACGCCCCCTTCAGGTCTGTGAGCCTGGCTCTCCCTCGGGGCGGTCTCCCCAGTCTCCAGTCGTGTTAGGTGCCCCCACACTGCTGCTTCCACAGCAGTGGACCCCTGACTGGTGATCTGGTTACTTCTCTGGCTGCGTGGCCCCTGGACCTATGTCTGGCAGCTCTGGGGCTCAGGAAATCTCTGTCGGCTGAATGAGTCAGTGGCTGCAGAATCAAAGGCAATGGTTACTGGTTTGCTTTTCCTAAAACAAAACGGGAGATGGAGACACATAAGGCAGAAGAGACACAGCTCAGCTGCCTGATGCAAAATGGCCACGGGAGGTGTCCAGGGGTATGAGTTTTGTGCAGACGGAAGAAAATCTATGAAAACTTCATGTCTGCTACCTTCCCCCTGGCCAGCTCCCTGAGGCCAGAGGGCACCAAAAGGAGACAAGGTGAGGCGTGACTAGGCAAAGCCTGGACTGCCAGGTGGCCCTGCCACCGCCTGGCTGTGTGGCACTGGCGTCACTTCTCTGGAGGGCTGTCCCTACCACCTGTGGTTTATACCGACCTGGAAAACAACACGTGTGCAGCCAACAGTACCGGCTCCGGCATCCGCCTGGGGCACGGCTGAGAAGGGACAGCAAACACCCTTTTCGTCACAGTGTCTGGCAAGAATGGATCCATTTTAAACCAGAACGTGAACCACCAGAATCTGTGCTGTGCACGTGTCCAAGTCCGCAGGGTCCCAAGGTACCGAAGGGGACAGTCACAGTGAGAGTTCCCAGAGCAGGGTAAGCACGTGCCATAGCAGGGGTGAAGTCACAGGAAGTGTGTGCACGTGTAGTAGGGTTGTTGAGGGAGGGTCGGTAGGGAAAAAGCTGCTTACCCAATCATAGGTAAATTTCCATTTGCTATTTTTGGCAGTTTTCATAAGGTGTAATATGTTTTCCATTGCAACCCTTCTGGAGCACAGCTGACTCACTGCCACCATCTCCGATCTCCCCCCTCTATTCCTGGCTCAAGGACATTCTCTAGAAAACTTGCAGAATTGTCTCTAAGCACATTATGTCGTTTGTTGCTAAACTCTTGCTTGGCCTTACCTCCTTTCAAGGGGATCTAATGAAGTCGCTCCTATGTTAATGTTCCTACTGATACTGTATTGAATATGTACCCGGTGTGTATTAAAAGCATATAACATCCCATATGCCCAACTCATGGCATTCATGACCTTGCATTCTAAAATTAGTAGTGTGCTTATCGAATCACGTACGGAATATGTTCAGGAAAGAAACACATTATTTAAACTTTGGATGGGCGGGGAAAGTTGCTTGTAGTGTCTTTCAGAAGCGTTTTTCATGAGAGGACATTTTTGTTCCTGTGTACCGGCTGGCAACATGAACTTGTAGGCTCTCCGTGGTCATGTTCCCGTCCCAAGCCCCTCCCTGCTTTATCACCTGCATTTATTCTGCAGCTAAACGTTTCCTCCTCAGTTGAGTGGAAGATGTTTCAGTTCAGGGCGTTGGTTATCTAGCAATCAGAAAGATGGTTGACACTTGCTACTGTGGGGTCCTCTTCATGATTACTCTGCAAACGTAAACAAACAAACAAAAATACAGGTTCCAAGTCAAGAAAGAAAAGTGTGGGCTGACGATTTCACCTGGGCATGAGAGGGAAGGCAGTCTGTTCACTCACACCGACGTCTCAAGTTTATGTGGGAATAAGCCGTGTCCTTTGTCTCATGAGAACAATAGGGCAAGCCCCTGTGAGGGTGATTTATCTCGCGCTGAACCGCCCTAACTGTTTATGGCAGCAAGAAGACAGGTATCATTAACCTTAGGTGTTGACAATGCAGAATTCATGGGAACGCGTTAGGGGCGTGCTGGAGACCCCCAGCCCTGCATTTGTGAGAGCAGGGGAGCCTTTTGGACCCCTGCCACGGGTTCCCTCTGGTATCAGGAAAGAGTGCCCCTCAAAATTTCATAGAGGGGCTTGGTTTTATGTTTCTTATATCTGAAGTTGAAGGGAAAACTGTTTTTCGGGTACAGGGATGCATACTCCAATCGAACGATTTCCCCGAATCAAAGTTGACTTGTAAATCCATAGTTTAGTGACCCGTTTTTACCTCCCTTGTGGTGATTCCTGTATAAATTAGAGATGGATTCCTGATTATTTCTGCTGCTGTTCTCGGCTTTTAAAAGCAGGCATTGCGCCAGAACAGTCTTCGTAAATACCGTCAGTAGATTTTAGTACAGAACGACCTCTCACGCATCTCTCCTCCGCAGGGTGGTATAAATGGCATCCTGCAGCAAATCAGGATGCGGTGACCCCAAAATGTATCACATGCAAACCCAGCGAGCAAAAATGAAGGGTTACCAGGGAGACCTTCCTGGGCAGCTGTTTGCCTCAGATACACATCACAGCAGCACGACTCGGGGTGGACCTGCTCTCGGGGCAGCGTGCGTTCACTCACGTTGTAAGATCTACGTATGTGTCTTTTCTCATGAGCACACCGCGATCCTACGCTGGAGGCAAATCAGCACAGTGAGGAGGTCTCCCTCCTCTCATCCCGTTAGAGAAAACCAGACGGTGCGGACGTGACGGGGACGCTTCCTAATGTGTGGGGACGTATTGCCAGCGCCCCAGGACTCTGCTCTGTTTCAAATCCAATGAGCTGATTTTTGTCAGGTTCTGGTCCGTGTTTGCACGGTGGTCACACCTCTTTCGACATGAACTCCCGTTTGCAGTCAGTCACCAGAAGTGGCTAAAAAAAGACGAATGAAACTAAAACTCACTGATACGTCACCAAAGTGGTAATATTACATCTCATAATTACATGAACCGTTTGAATTTCATTTGGGCAGGTTTTCTTTGTTTTGTTTTTTAAGATCATTTTCGAGGGCTACAAAACTGCAGTTGACGAGTGTACAATTTGGCTGAAATGTTTTCGTCAAACTCGGTAGGTAAACCAAATACCCTGAACTCCCTTAACAGCTGGGATGCTTTTGCCATCTTCTCATTTTTAAAGAAATTGCTGGAAGTTTGACAACACTAATGCAGATGGCTCTCATTGAACTTGACAGTCTGTACGTGGGGGAAGAGGTGGGATCACCCTCTTTGGAAGCACACGCTCCCATCCCAGCCCAGCTTCACAGGTTAAATGGAGGCGCAGCCTGCTCGCTGGGACATCTGTTTCCAGCTTGCAGTTCCTCTTGGCTGCCTTTCAATTGGATTTCCTCGAGCAGGTCCCAGGCTTGTCACCTCAGCCAGGCTCTGTTAACCATCACCAGTGGTCCTACATTAAGTAGCAGGTTCAGGGCTGAGCTAATAACTCGCCTGCCTTTCAGACAGATCACAGGGAGGCTCCCCGCGGCCACTTATCATCAGGCCCCTCTGGGAGGGGGTCTTCTTTGTCTGTACCCTGGGGGGACTGGTTCTGTCCCCCCTCGTTCGTGGGATCACGTGTGAAAAGGCAGAGCTCACGGTGGCCTGCACAGAGCGGCCGTGCGATGCTTCGCTTAGGTACCTTCGCTCAAAGTTGGGGGAACTGGGTCTCCACCCCAAACTCTGCGTCCTGTCGGCGGGAGCGTCGGCCGGTGTGGATGTGCTGATGCCATTGTCTCCCTCCACTCAGGAAACCAGAAGAGCGGCTACCACTGAGCACGGTTCCCAAGAAGCGGGGTGACTTACCGTGAAACAGCACTGTACGTTCTGAGTCGTGGTTATGATTTGGCGTGAAATCACGAGTGGAAAGCATCTCACGTTTATAGGGTAGCTGAGGGTGGGCCTGACAGGACAGGGGCACCTGTAAAGATGCTTCGAAAGGCCTCCATACAATGTGGCGTCTTCCACTTCACAGGTGTTCTCGGCTGACTCTAGAAAGCGGGGGTCCAACTTCAAGGGCAGACGCGAAGCACTTAGAAAGCTTGCTCACCAGCCAGGGGGACATACCAAATTTCCTTCCCGTTTCTACTTTCCGGGTGGCTTCTGAGACAGCAAAGGAACTTGAGTTAATCCTGCCTTTACATTCCGGGGTTGACACCCTCTTGTTCTAACTTCACAACTAAGATTCAATGGAAATGAGCTCCCTCTGCTAAACCTTACAGTGACCTTACATCTGATGAGGATTCCTTTCCCCAGGCAGGCATTTCACAGGGATTCCTCTCTTGCCAAACCTGCCCTGGTCCTGCGAATGGATCTATTGTACAGTGATAGACAGGTATTGGATGTGTAACTCCAGCAAGTAAGAGAGCCAGGTGAGCAGCTGGGGTTACAGAAGCCCAGGAGATAAAATCAGGGTGCACTGCCATTCTGACACACTCCAGATGTTTCCAAATACTGTGTGTCCGGTATGAGGAACGCGTCTTAGGAACCAGCAGTCTGAATTCAAACTCATTTCATTTAAAAAGATGTTTTGTTTTAAATAAATTAAAATAAATAAATAAATAAAAAGATGTTTTGTTTTCAATGATTTCATATACTACATACATTATCTTACCAATGAAAACTAATAGCAACTGCTCGTACTTTCTGGTTTTTATTGTCATTTTCTTCTTATTTTAGGACTTTGTTTTATTTGACATGAGTTCTTTCTACTCAGGCACCAGGTTCCATTTTCTACTCTACTTCCGCCCCCCAGCTTATACCTTGACACAGCATTTGCTCTGGTCTTCAATGTGATTCAGACACGATTTTGGTGGCTATACACTATCCCATCCAGTAGGTGGCCCAGGGTTGCCCCCGGGCTCCTTTTGAGGTTGTTTCCAGGGTTTTACTGGCAAATATGTTTGTTTGTGCAAACATTTTAATGACCAGGATTTCCTCTGTGTTATCGTCCCAGAGTCCCTGAGTTAAATAGTTTACATAGTTAGAGAAGTCAGAGGATCTTTAATTTCTCAATAACAGAAGGAGAGGTTCTTTTGCAGACGCCCAAACTTCTTTCCCAGTGAATTTGCTTATCCGACCCACATCTTGTTAATATGTGGAGTGGTTCCTGGCTTATTCAGAAACACTGATCTTCTCACCATCAAGAGAATTTAAAGTGAAAAAAAGCACCATTTCGTACCTTGTGTTCAATACAAACAAATTGTCCAGAATTAGAAAAAAGCTTCTGATTTATCTCACATATCTATGAATTTGGCTTATGAATATATCTCAGGGAAGGTAAATGGAATTAGGAGGAGGCACCACAGAGAGGGTGTATTAATAGGTCTGTAATGATATAAAATTTATTCTGGGGGTAAAACTTAATGGTTCGTAAATAGCAAATTCATTATATTTTTAATACTCAGGTTATATGAACACCATATAACATCTTTATGGTACCGGAAGTAGCATTTAAATCCTTGACTCAACGTGAAGAACAAATATTTCCAAATCTTGACCGTGAAATGATTAGCCAAGTAAAATGTTTTGATAAATATTATTGGATTAGAACATGGTTGGTTGCGTTATAAACTGTCTTGTAAATAATGTTTTATGTCATCTGTTGCACTGCATTTTTAAATGTTAACAAATTAATTTATTTTAAAGGCCACGTCAAGGTGAAAACACCTTGTTTTCACTGGGGCTTTAGGAAGCGGGACAATACATCATGGATGCATTTCTCAGTCGGTCCTCTCTGGCAGAAGACATGTTAGGACATAAAATGTGGTATGGTTTGTTAAATATTCATTTATAATTTGCATTCATTATTCAATTATGTGTTGGGCTAATCTGTAGTCGTAAAAATGCATCCAGTGTCATAAAGCTCTCAGAAGACATAATAAATATTTTATAATTTAGTGTTACTTTAAGTGTTGACTCGATTGCACACACATTTGTCAGTAACGATACTTAATTATTCCAAGGAGATTTGATCTGCATTGGTCTTGAGTTCAATAATTCCTTCAAGCTTTCAGGTCACTAACAGAAATATCAGTTTGGGGACACCATCTCTTTGTGACCAATGGTGATTCGGCCACTTACTCCTCATGGAACCACTGTCATTTGTTGCCTAAAACCATTTCAAGCCAGAGTGCTGACTTTGAGGGGCTTATTTTTTCCGTAATCTCAATGACTGTCATGATAAACCTCACTCTCGGTCTGGAGCCTTGAGAGCTGAAATTCTCTGAGATTCCGTCCTTTGCACAGACTATCCCAGCATACAGTAAATTCCAGGCTAAGAATTCCCCATGCTCGAATAGTCAAGTATTTGATTAAGCTCCCTGGCTGTGATATTCAATTTGCATTTGGTAAACTGAAAAAGTACAGCCATCACGAGAAAGCTGGATGTAGTGGGGTGGTGATTTGTATTACAGTAGCCTGGTAGCTGCCCAATGAACCATGTAAAAACAGTTCATTAAAATGTTTATGTGCTTGGCTGGTTAATGCAAAGAAAGCGTTATTGCAGCCTTATAAAACCTTGGTAACTTCAGGTTGGAGTCAGATCAATGCATTGCAATAACTCAGCCGTACGCTTCACCTCTCCTGGAGAGGAAGGGAGAACTAGAAACTCCCTTTGCTTTCTTGCTTCTCTGACCCCATATTTTCAGGTGTTTAAAGTGACTCTGGACTTTATTTATTCCTTCTTGCTCTTTTTAAACCAGATAAAATAATTTCAAGTTCATTTGTAGGCAATTTGTAATAGTCTCTTTTTTGCATAAACCATGGAGAATGGTTTGTAAAAATGCTGTCAGTGAAAGTGTGGCTACTGCCTTCTGTTTGGAAGTTAAACTTTTATGGCATGTCAACGACACAGAGCATCAAAAAATAATCAGTATTGACTTGGAAAACAGACACGTTCATTTCTTGGTCAGCTAGTTTCTCCCATTCACTCCAATATTTGGGGGATGTGTGGACATATATTTTAAGCCCATGAGGATATGACTGGGAGAATATAACTGTGTGAGACTGTTAGATTCTTCCATGTTGACATTAAAAGCAAAATACTTAAGAACAATTAGGTGTATAACAAGAAGTGATTAAAAAATACTTCCTTCAAACAAAACACCTCTTTTTAATAGAAAATTGATTTATGTGGGGAGTTACCTTCACAGGATATATGCAATTAGACTCCTAGATGGAAAGTAGGCTTTCCCATTCATCTATACAGTCTTCCGATATAAATGGTTTATTCATTAGTGGGATGTTGAAAACGGCTCAAAAACAAGCATGAGAAGAAAATGTGCTTTCAGGAGCAAGGCTGAGGTGCTCAAATGGTAACATAATACAATGTTAAGAAACATCTCTCCCTCTGTCTGTTTTCTCTCTTTCTCTCCCTTCCTTACCATACACCCACACTATTGTAACAACCTAACACATAGAGGAAGACACCAGACAGGACAAAATGTATCAATTAGAAACAGGTGCTCCTTGTACACAGCAGTCAGTCTCAGAATACCGTGAAGCTGGAGATGGACTGGCTGCCCCGACCTGGCATTTGGAATTACGTCTTTTTTCCTAATTCCTAGCACTGCTCAATCTAAGTGGGAGTTCTTTGGGGATTAGGCACTGTATCATATCAGATGAATTTGACTCCAACACACTGTACATATTCACAAAGTATGAGTCATAAATCGAAGTCAGCACCTAGCCATGTCCTACACATGGTAGACACTCAATAAACATTTGTTGTATGAATGTTGACGGACATATTTCAATTCTATTTTGAAACCCAGGGGCTGGCTCCTCTTATCGGAGAGTAAGAGGCTGGGGAGAAGGAAGGGGAGGGAAAAATCCATAAAGTTCGATAAAAGAAGCCAAATATTTACCTGCTCTGGGGCCCTCGCCTCCTCTTCTGATGTACGCAGAGCACCGTTGGACAATCCGCCCGTGCACGGCTACACATGTGAGGGTGCTCCTTTTCTGTGCGCTTCTCAGAGTGGACTCTGGGTTGTCGAGTTGGGTCTGAGGCACAGCAGTTCATCAGCACTTCACTGAGAATCTCCTCATCATAGATGGCACATCCCATCACCTTTCATGTCAGGCCGTGAGCCGTGCCATGGCCTCCAGTGCGTGGCTGTGGACGGGACATGACCCACGTCTTACACCAGCACTGCGGATGTCAGTGGCCATTCTGAGACTGGGATGACTGGTTTGGCTTCAGACGGGACTCAAAGCGCGTCAAGCATCAATGTGTCACACATTTACTTGACTGGTATCTGGATTGTGTGGGCCTGTGGGTTGGTGTGACACTGGCTACGTGACGTATGAGTAGTGACAGAGCGGACAGGACAAGGCGGGTGGGGAGAAGGCCCTTGATTTGAAACCCACTCTATCTCCGCTCATGGCTTTGCCATTCCTAGGATGACAAAGGGGATCTCGGATACATGTAATTAAGCTCCCTCATCTCTTGCAGCTTCAGGAAGGCTGAGACGGGTGGAGAGAGGAAGTCCTGCTAACCATGTGGGTCTCCCGAAGCCCTCTGGGATTTAATTGCGCACATAAATGACCCCAGCTCTGCAGCACATCAACTTGATGTGTATAATTGATCGCCAAACACTTCTTACAGGCTGTTAAACGGTGAGGCCACAATGACATGCATATAATGTTGATTAAAGTGAGTTTTTGTACAAAAGGGTCAGAGACATTAACAAGTTAAAAGAAAGCGTGAGCTCTGCTCTTATTCCTCTAACCTTTGTGCAGTTTCTCCCTATAATTGACACCACATGTTTACGATGCCTATTTTTGTCCAATTTAGGGCTGTAAGTATTCAATGTATATGGAACTGCTCTTGAGATTAAGGCATTCAGAGAGAGCTCAGAAAGGTGGGCTTCAGATATTATCGTAGCACATGGTAAAGGAGAAGGATTTAAATAAACCCCTCCAGCGTGCCTTGTGTTAAATTGTCTGGCTCATAAGGGCAGACTAAAGTAACAGTAACTCTGAAAAGGATTCAAACGGACATCTAAATGATAATTACTGGGTAATTTTGTTTGGGTTATAATTTGTGGTGTTATTTTTATAACTGACATGAGACGTAATATATTTTTCAGGGTTCTGCAATAACACAGCAAGCGGAAGGTGTCAGAAAGTATTTGTAGGAACAGTTATTGAAGAAAGCTGTGAGGTTGCTGAAATGCTGCAGAGACTAAAACAATTTTTGAGCCCATACCTCAGTAGAATACTTGCCTAAAAATGTAATGACTGTGGACTTGGGTCACATAGCAAGCTGTCTGCTGAGGCTGTGAAAATCCTCTTATTTTCATTCATGCAAAACTTGCAGTGTATCCTCCAAAGGTCTTTCTCGATGCTGTGGCTGCCGGCTGCCCTGTCTCACCTCCTGTTCCCTTTGCCTCTTTCTCATTCTCTCCTCTGTCTGGGCACCAAGGACATTGCAGGGTCATTAGCTCTCGGTCCTTCACTCACATCTACTGAACTGACTGACCTCTGCCCGAGCTGTGAACTGAGACGGCCGCACAGACCACCCAAACTCCCTGCGGCTCCCAGATGGCAGTTACACCCACCCTGCCCGCGGGACAGAATTTCATCATCTATATGTCCCTGCTCGGGTACCTCTGACTATTTGCTGTGATTTCAGTTATTTGCGTGTGTCAAGTCTTATCTTCCTTGCCAGACTCTAAGCTCCTGGGTGGCAGGCGTGGTGCTGGCTGGTCTCCGTGTGCGTCTTCCCGCCGTCCCGGGTTTAGTGTGGTGCTCGGCAGCGTGGGAACTCCAATGAGTCAGTGACATTTAAGCCAGAGACTCAGAATGTCATAAAGGTGACCCAGGTGTGAATGCCTAGACGGGCCAGATCCCGGGCTCAACCTGTGGCAGGTGATTCCGAGTGAGTTTCCAGTTTCCTAGTTCCACAGATTTCCATGAAATCAAGAGAATATATATGTTTAAATTTCCACAATATCTTATGTCCTGAGATAGGGAATCAAGATGTTGTATGCTTCCTCACCGAGGAGGAGATAGCTTTCTGGCCCCACTATGGCAGCCCAAGGCTGAGGAGTTAGAATGATTCTTGAACTCAAATGTACTGGTAACACGTTTTGTGAACGGGTTGGCGATCAGAGTAAGACTTGTGGGAGAAACCAGCATGTCTCAAGCAATTGTAATTTCCAGGCACAGAAAGTGTACTTCTTAGCAGCAAATTTTTATTTGAGAAATGACTTTACGAGGGGGAGTTCTACCAACCATTTAATCTCTTTTCTCCCTTAAATTGTAGGAAACCGGTAATTCATCGGGCTCAAGCACTCAAATACATTTAACATTTCAATAGTGGACACACGTTGCATTTTGTTTGCCTAATGGTGATTTTGGGGCACCACAAAAGACGCTAATATGTTTCTTGAGGAATGTTTCTAACTTTTGCATTTTTTTCTTGACTATCTCTTTTTCACCCCATCGATTTAAAATAATAAAAGCAGTTATGGAAATAATTTGAACAGTTAAGAAAAAAAAAATCAGTACTTTTCTAGTTATATGGTTTTCCAGGAAAAGAATTCTTTTGTTCCAAACTACGTTTCTCCCCAATTTCTGTTCAGTCCTTGCTTTTGCATTTTAATTGAGCTCCAATGTTTTTCAAATCGTAAGCTCATCAGTGCCCATGCGATATTTCTAATGTAAGTCATAAAAGGGAACATTCAAGAATACTGAAGTTAGAAACATGTTTGTGTCTTTTTTTCACATGACTAACCCATGTCTATTCTCTATGAAATTGATGTCAGAAAAGTATTATATATTTTCGGCAGGAAATAGAAGGCTGCCCTCCACCATCCTTGTCAGGACGTCGTATCCCTTTAATCATACTTTTCATTTCAGTACATTGAAATTCCCGTTACCAAGGACAACATCATAAATAAAAGTGTTTGTGAGATTTTCACCTGCAGCTTCCTAACTTTGTGCATTAAGCATGAGACCAGCAGAGAGGTGGTCAAATGTGAAAATTTATAATCATTTATTACGTACGGCTGAAGCAGGAGGGGAATAAAAGCGTGAAGCATACATCTATAAACGGAAGCCGAAAAGCTTAAGTGAAAAGTAAAGTGAATTTCTGTGTCTTGTCATAAAGTAATGAGAAGCTAGAGCTTTTATTCATAGCAATCCAAGATGCATTTACTCTCAATCTAGCTTCCGCAGTAAATGCTCCCCTGATGTATTGCTCGGGACTTACAAAGAAATATTTGTGCTCTACATAATAGTATAGTTAGGAGAATTACTGCATGCTTGAGAAGATTTCATAAAGGTTTATAGCTGCTGGTGTTACTGTCATTTAATCACAAGATGGTTAATGTAGTACTTGAATATCACAGGTTACTTTTTTATTTACCATTTATTAGTAACTGACAGAGTCAATCATCTCTACATCATAAACAAATCACGGGAGGATTCTGGGCGCACCCTAAAATTCTGGCTTAGATGTACGGTGGCTGTTTCCCCGCGACTACATTCCCTGTAATGAGCTAACCATCAAATGACTATGTGTTTCCATGTGTGAAGTGTAAGTCAGGCTCTCAGTACACTGGCCAAAGAAAACTTGAGAACATTTTGTGTCGTGAATACAATCAGCACCGCATGTCCAGTCCACACAGAAATAAGTCCTGGGTCCACTTTTAGCAATGACGAGAAGTGATTTCTCAAAAATCTTAAGGTAGTTAGCTAGAGATTTTTTTCTAACTGTTCTGTAATATTTTCATGAACGTTACTAGTATAATATTAAGCTTAAATCAATCCTTTCTCATTCGAATTATTTTCTAATTAAATTTATTGGGGGTGACAATGATTAGTAACATTGTATAGACTTCAAGTGTACAATTCTGTATCACATCATCTATATATTGCATTGTATGTTCACCACCCAGAGTCAGTTCTCCTTCCATCACCATATGTTTGATCCCCTTTTCCCTGCTTCTACCACACCCTTCTCATTAGAATTTACTATAAAAAGTTTTTGCTTTAACATTTGAAAACTAAATGCAACTGCTTTTATACTAAATATATATATGTATATATAATACATACATATATATATATATAACATATATATAATTATATATGATATATATATATATATATATTCCTCTCTTGATAGGTAGATGGAAAGTATAGACAGATAGGAATAATCAGTTGTTACATAAGTCAAGCCACAGTAACATAGCTGATGAGAGGATTATTGATCAACACTAGTAACAAAGAATGGTACTGACCTCTGGAAGCTGTGTGACGCTGTGGAAAGTAGACTGAGGGCAAATCTAAGTCCAAGGTAAGGTGTAGTTCTCTGACCTTGGACTCTTCTCTCGACCTTGAAAAGTCTCAATAGTTCTATCTATAAAATGGGAGCAATGGCCTTTGCCCTACTAATCTCTCTAGATTCTAATAAGGATCAAATAAAATATTGTATGAGAAAGCATTCTGCAAACAGAAGAGGTACATGCACTATCAATTCTTTGGACATAAAAGACATTAAATAAATGTAGAACTGAGTGTTCAGGTATGTTTATGTAATATGTGAACAGCTTTTCTTAAAAGTGGGTACAAAAGCCATGTAAAAAAAAGATCTTGTCATTTTGCTAATATTTATCGAACACCTCCTACATGTTGGGCACTGACAGACCCTATTGCATTAAGAGTAGTTGGTGAAAATTTCCAAAAGGACAATGAATTTACACTGGGTGAAATGGGAATATCCAGCCAAGTCCGATCGTGTCTTCTAGAACCTTTGCACCTGTGACTGACTCTCTACGCGTCTCTGCCTTTCAGCGTGATTGATTAGATTTTTCTCAATTTTTAAATTGGGGGGAATTTACACACTCTTAAATTCTCTGCAGACCTTCAACTCACCCGCGTCCAGTCCCGTGTGGAGTCATTAGGTTATAATTCAGTGACAGTGACTGAGCCCCAGTTGGGCAGGTGATACTTCTGGACATAAAAACAGCCCTGCTCCAAAGTACAGCCTTAGATTAACAGCTCAAAGAAGGAGAAACAGTCTTCAGGTAACTGAAGGAACCATTCAGTGGAGAACAGAAATGTCAACAGTGGCGTGGGCTTTATTGATTTTTTTCATGGACGTTATTTAGTTCCTGGAGCTGGGAATATCTGTCTGTCAAAGTGTCGGTAATTCTTCAAGGTCCATCAGAAAGATTTCCTCTTCCATGAAACCTTCCTGTCTATCCCGTGTCCCCATCACAATATTTCTTACTTATAATTCTAAAATTCTGTTTACATTACAGTTATTTCCGTGTCATTCTTTACTATACTTTAAGGTTGTCAAAGCCAGTTGCCCTCATCTTTGAGACCCTTTGGGCTTCTGGCATGTCTCGCGCGAGAAAGTAATCAAATGGTCACTGAAGTTAATTTCCACCACTTTTTAAAAAGTTGTCCGGTATAGATATGTATATAACATTAGGATTTTTAAATATGGGTGACTTCAAAACTAAGAGCCAGCAGTAACGTAGGTGCTATAACACAGTGGTATGCTGGCTTTCTTTTTTATGAAATTTTAAATATCAAATTTTATACTTTAAATGCAGTCTAACCTTATTCTGTTTTTGCCCTTGTAGTCCATTTTAAGTCTTTATTCTGTACTTTTATAACGTGCTCTTTAGTAAAAAGCAACAATACTTGGGGCCTGAAGTGTCCTCCCATGTTTTCGGCACTGTGATGGGTACAAAGGGGACATGGGAGTAGAAGACAAAATATAACTTAGAGTCTCAGTTGATTTAGGATTAAAACAGAGCTGGGGGGGTCTGCCTTCTATCACAGCAAAGCATTGTGAAGACCCCTCCCTGCTAGGTGTGGGCAGGATATGATTTGCTCTTCCCACTCAGCAAAGAGGGAAAACTAGGGTCCAGATTGCAAACCTCGCTTCACGAATTCTAGCATTCCAGTATATTGTACTATTTCTTTTTATGGAAAAAAAAATACCATTATCTCATATTCTACAGATTCTGATCTGAGTCATTTATGTCTTGAGACAAATCTAGATGGCTACCCACTGCTCTAAAATCTTTAATTGAACAAAGGTGTTAATTTACAAAACATTTAAACCATATCTCTCTCCTGTTCAAAATTCTTTCAAGGGTTAAATATTGCTATTTTAATTCCCATTTCCTGAGTTACAGTGCCGTCCATCGGCTTTTCCTTTTCTTATGTAAATAGGTAGATGGGAGCCCTTTGAAAATTTAGGACAGAGGGGTGGAGAAAGGGAAGGGGGAGGAAAGTTTTCAGGCCCCATTCCCTGTCTCTCATGTGCTCCTATCTTCTGGGGCCTGTCCCCGGTTCCCTGAGAATAATTCTAGAACTTGAACCAGTCACTCATCTGGGGAGAGACTGGCCCCTGGGCTTTTAGGATGGAAGGGCACCTGAGGATGAAGACTGGAAAGTGACCACCTCTCTCCTCTTCTCAGTGAGTGAACCAAACTCTCCAGGACTCCCTGAACGGTTTGCTGTAGTGCAGCCTACAGGTGGGAAGAAAGTGAGACGCTGGTGTTACCAAAGCCAAGGAAGATAGTTCAAGGACAAGGTCCAGTAAGATGTGGTCTCGAATATGAGCAGGGAGCGGAGGAGATCGTTTTCAGTGGGAGCTGTCTGGGGGTAAGTGGCGGGGGGGCGGCGGTTTTAAAGTGAGTTGAGAGGGACTGGGAAGTGAAGAAATACGTTGGAAGTAAAGACGGGTCTTTAGAAACCTGGTTGTAAAGAGGAAGAGAGAGATGAGGCTGGGGAAGGAGAGCCAGTGAAGAAAGGTTTCGGTGTTTACCGAGATGGGAGAATCGTGAGCGTGTTTAAACCTCTTCGGATCCAGCTGAGAGAGTGAGGTGACTATTCCTGGAGACGAAAGGGATGAATAACAGAGTAGAGCAAGTCACATCCTGAGAAAGGTGAGAATGGGGTGCAAGGCACCTGGGGTGCCTGCCTGTAGTAGCTGGATAGAGGAAGGCGCCAGGCCGGGAGTTAGGAAAACAGCACGGGTGCTCTGGAGAAAAGCACTGGGCCTTTAGTGGGAACAGAAGGCACTGAAGTCGTTTAAAAACTGGGGGGAACTTCCATCGGATTGTGAGAGCTTGTCCTCGTTAGTTTTTGTCAATGTTTATTGTAATGCATGGAACGTAAGAATGTGTGTCTTGCCTGAATGTGCAGTTTAACTTGAGTCGTCCCTTTGCCTGGTTTCACACCCAATCAAGCTAGGGCTCCAAGAAGGCCCCCAGGCTGGTGTGTTTGTGTTTGCTAGGCTCCTAAAGGCACAGTTGTCTTTGTTCCTACTATTCAAAGTACCGCATGTGTTCAAGGCAGCTCCTGTGAAGTAGGAAGAATGACTCATTAGAGTAATCGTAATATAAACGGCGTCGTGACTTCCGGTCCCAAAATAAATGGTCATCATAAACAATTTGAAGCAGCGTTAAAAATGCAAGTATCAGTTTGGCAAGTATCTAATTTCTGTATTAAACCAGGTTCGGGAGGCAGAGAACGTGCTTCTCTTCCTATTTTTAAATACATTTCCTATGTCCCTGCCTTAGGGTGAGGTGACCCCAGCGGAGCGTCTAACACGAGTGAAGCGTCTGCACTGAGTCACTGGTGAATGACACCATCAGAATACTCGGCCGTATCTGTTCACATTGCTAGTAGTTTGTTATCCCAGATCCAATCCCAGAACCACCCTGTTTCTTCTGAACTCGTAATTTTTGGTCTTCTCCTGTTTTTATGCACGTGGGTCCATGCGTAGTATAGAACCTGGCTTATGAGAGATATTAGATGACTGGTGACTGAACAAATAATAATCTGGGAGCCACAGACCTGTCCCCCATTCAACAATAAAGGAGGGCGGGGGCTGCCTCCACCTCCCGCCTCGGCCCTCCCACGCGAGGCCTGCAGGAGGTACTCCATCACATCAGCTGCGTGAATGTACACCGAGTTGTGATCCGTGCTGAGTTGCTATTTAGTCAGTAGTATCTCCTTTCAGTCATTTTCTTTCCTTAATTTTGGTTCTCCACCGGCTTTTTTTCCTGCCCCTTTTATTGCTCAGTTTCTCTTGCCCTTTCCTGTGTATTTTTGGCATTAGTCCTTTCATATTTGCTTTTTCAAATAATTTTGGTATCAGTCCCTTCATATTTTGCTCTCTGGCTCCTTGGACATATTCGGTCGGGCAGCCTCCTCTGCTGTAAAGAACCACAGTATCCGTGACACAGTAATCAAGTCAGGGCACTGGTGACCCCGCGTGACACTGAAACACGTGGTGTCCTTCAGAATTTGTCACCAAGGTAGCTGCAGTGAGTGTGTGTGTGAGACTGTGTGTGTGTGTGAGACTGTGTGTGTGTGTGTGTTCTACTCACAGCCCCCACCCCGACTGTCACAGAGGGAACAAACTATTTCCTGTTCTCCTTTGTGGTTTGTTGACTCCTTGTCACGTATTAGTGACAATACTTTGGGCATCGGCAGGAACTCACAACCATTACCTCTGTGGTTATCCAACCACTTGGGCGTTTAATCACCCACAAAAGCAGTTCATTATGTTTTCTACTCCATGCCACGAGCGTTATTTCTTAAATATGTTTTGATTTAGCTCAGCAGGATTCATTTATTTTTGACAAAGAAAGTGACAATTATGATACATTTTTTGGGGACTCCAAAACTCAAAGTAATTCTTGTGTGTACATTCAGACACTCATGTTTCAGGTGGGCTCGGGGCAGTCACATTAGGCTATGTTTTGAGTGGATTTGTTTTGCCTCCCCACAAACTCCATCCTTGTGAATAACTGCTGTCTCTGGGCGCTCACTCCCTGAGACCATTTCAGGTTATCCCTGGTCCTCAGCGTGGCCATACGTGATGTTACTCTCCTGCGCAGAGGAGGAAAATGAGGCGTAGCGCGATGAAATCACTTGCTTTTGGCTGTTAAACTGGTGGCCCAGTTCTAAGCAAGGAACCCGATACACAAACTCCACGGAGGAACCTATTCGTAAGTGGGGCGAAGCGCGGGGGCACGTCTGTAGTCAGAGAACAGACAGGAAGGCGACGCCCTGACGTGGGACTTCCACACGTGCTCCTGGGGTCCAGGTCCCCATCGGGAATGCCTAACCCCGAGGCTGAATGGAGATAAGAAGCCTATGAAATCACTGCACTCCCGGAAGATCGACTGGTTGGCACCGTCAGTGAGGAGGCACAGACGGGGGTGGGGTGAGAGCCTTGGCGGGCGGTTTGTTAGGCGGGCCTTCTCCCACCTGGGTCAGATCACCCACCACCCACTCCTGTTAAAAGTTCAGGCTCCTGGAGCTACTTGGGGAGTCATGACGGGGTGGGGGAATGTGCCAGGTGACACTTGTGCACAGTGTAATTTAGGGTAAGAGCCAAGAGACTGGGGGCCCTGACAGAAGTCATGACGGAAAGATAGTATAATTTCATGATGCCAGCTCGCTCTTCAAAATTTGCTGACAGTGCGTGCTTTGCTAGCACATGTACTAAAAATAACAGACAAAAAAACCGAAGAAATAAAATTACTTATAGTGTAGGGAGGTTATTTTTGGGGAAAAAATTAGGAAATTTAGGAAAAGATAAACAAGTTAATGAAAATAACAGAAAATTCTACAACTGAAGAAAATCCCCCGTCTTTTCAGTTTTCAGATCCCAATGTATTTTGTAATTTAGGATCTATGCTCTTATTCTGCAAACCCTGCATCTATCGTAAGCAAAGTTTTAAGGTGCTCAAAATTCTCTGAAAAATGAATGACTGCATAGTATTTTATCATTTGGATGAAACAATTCATTTAACAATGTTTTTATCATTAGACATTTAAGTTGCTCCCATTTTCCCTAGTAAATTTAGCATATCAAATACAGCTTTTATTATTTAAAGTTCCACTTTCTTAAGTTACCTAATCTTTTTCTTATGTCTCAGAAATTTCAAGCAAGTTGCACTATCGGAGGTTGTGAAAGATCGGTGTTTCAGGTGTTTTTGAGTATTTTGCATTCTGAGATGCATGTCTATGGGGACCGGGGGTGGGGCAGGAAATGGATTTTTCTGGATACAACAGGGATTGGGTAAGAAGTTTGACTTAGAAGTATATTATCAGAAAGAATGAAAGAAAGAGTTATCTTAATGAAATTGAAACCAGGGGATTTTGCTGACGCTGCTTTTAAAACATGAATGACCCATGCTGACCTGAGGAAAGAATAAAGATTATGAGGCATGGTTTCTATATGATTGTTTTGGGGATTTTTCAGTTAAAAAGTGTTATTTACTAGTACTGTAAAAGTATGCCAAAAATATGTCTTCAAATGCAGAAGAGATGGTTAGGTTTCACTGTCCCAAGTCAAAAGAAAAAGAATTACTTTCTGTCCTATCTTTAAAACTCTGGCCACCTGCCTGGTATTTCTCTTCTATCTCACACTTGGGAAGGGCCTGCAGGCAGACCCCATTCAGGGTCTCTTCCAAAGAGCAAGCTGCCAAATTAATGTTGCCACCTCCTTTTCAAAGCAAACTAGCCATCTTCGGCCTATATATAGAAGGATCAGTAAAATTAACCTTTGCTTCTAAAGATTATTGTTTTTGTGTCGTATTTCTTACAGTATAACTATCCCTGATTATAAGCCAACAAAATTCATGGAATTTATAATAAAAATAAGCTATATCACCTGAATCTTTAAGCTTATAGAATTTAAACTAGATTGTGTTTACTTCCCCACAAAACAAAACCTAGGCAAATTTTTGAAAAAGACGTTATCTTTGGATTTCTTGCATTAATGTTTTTGGGGTCCTCACATGTCCTTCCTCTTTTTTTTTTTTTTAACATGGAAAGCATTCACACCTACACCAACAACCAGTTAAAATGTTACCCCTCCCAGATGTTATCACCTCAAGGCAATATTTCTCAAACTTTAGGGTGCAAGAGAGGATACCAAAGGTTTTTTTTTAAAGTCTTTGTTTACTTATTTCTACCTCATTAGGTTTCAAAAAATGATTTGGGGTGGCTCTAAGGACACACGTCATGCCACAGAATGAAAACGCACAAGGAAATCTGGACTAGATAGGCAGGGAAAGGAGATGACGTCAGTCAGTGCCGTTCACAGACGTCTGCCCTGAGCAGCAGTAGTACTAGACGTGGGCAGCATGTGTGAGTCCGAGCCTTGTCAGCTGCCAAAGAAAGTGTCCTGCTCTGTGGCAAGTTCACTGGATCCGTAAGATAGGGAGTTTCCTGGAATCAAGGCCTGAGAAACGTCCTTTGGAGGGTCTCCGTAAAGGATACTTTGTGATGTAGTGAACACTGTTACCGACCAACACATCCTTTCAAAACATGCCAAGCTGTGTTTCACAGAGCTGTTTATTATTATAAAGCTAAAATGCTCTCCGGTGAAAACAGTCCTAGGATAGCTATATGCAGAAGAGTGGCATTGGACCGTAAGCTCGTAGCGTATACAAAAGTGAACTCAAAATGAAGTGAAGACCTAACATCAGAAAACTCTTAAATGTAAGAATAAATCTTTGTGACCTTGGATTTGACAACAGGTTCTTCCCTACGACACCAAAAGCACAAACAACAACAACAAATAAATGGGACTTCAACGTTGAAATCTTTGGTGCTTCACAGGACACCACAAAGAATGAAAAGAACCCACAGGATGGAAGGAAATATTTGACAACATGAAGAACTTCTTTCTAGATCTATAAAGAACTTTTACAGCTAAACAATAAACAGACAAATAACCCAGTTTAAATAATGGGCAAAGGATCTGAACAGACCTTTCTCCAAAGAAGACAGACGAATGGCCAATACGCTCACGAAAAGACCCTCACCATCACCAGTCCTCAGGGAAACGCAAGTCAGATGCTGGAGATACCGCCTCACGCTGACTAGGAGTGAATTTCCTCATCTGTGAAACAAAAAGGACTGTTTTATAGTCATTAGGAGATGGCATTTAAGGCACTTTCTAGCTGTAACATGTATAATTAACCGGTCCTATTCATCAGATGTAGAGAGAAATCGGAATTGTGATGCTAACCTGTTATTTTGCTTCCATCAAGGAGAATGGTCTTGATACTGGAAAGAGTGGCCGAGAAGGATTTGATGCCTAGCTTGGATGCCAGATCTCCAGCCAAACGTTCAGCTAAGGACCCTGACCTTAAGCCTTGGGTTACTGCTCCTAACAAGGGAAGGGATCCCCCCCCCTGGCCGCTGGGACCCTTAGGATTTACACGAGTTCCCTCCAGACTAACACCAGTCGTCCTGAGTCACTGCAGGGTTTTGCTGACGGAACAGACAACTAGTCATCCTCTTAGCTCTCAGGCCCAGCTTCATCCTCCTACGAGGCTACTGCTCACACAACCAAGATTTCATTGAGCACCTGCCAGCTACTGGATCCTGACACTGTCGCAGTGACCAGACTGCCAAGGGCTTCCCTCACAGAGCTAAGAGCAGATGGGCAAACGTAACAGACAAATCGGTAGTTATAACCATTATCAACCTGGGCAGAGCTAATAAGGACGTAAGGGGGACGTGTAGGTGAATGCAGTGATGGAGGATTATGGCCGCGGGATGCGGAGTGTCCTCGAGAGGTCAGGAAAGGCCCCTTGGTGGAGGTGACATTGAACCTGAGACCTGAAGGCAAGAGGAAGCTGGCTTTACCAGGACCAGGCGGAGGCAAAGCCAACAGGAAGTCCCTGACATGGAGACGGTTTGGGTGACGGTGCAGAGGGTCGGGGAGGGGGGCGGACCGGAGGCTGAGGAGACAGCCTGGAGCAGCTTGTCAGGGCCTTGAAGGCAGGCAGCTCAGGGGTCTGGATTTCACTCGAAAGCGACAGGAAGCCATGGACGGTTCTGGGAGGACAGAGGCGGGACTGGCCATGGGTGTGAGGTTACTTGGGCTGCTGTGTGAACGGATCAGGTTGGGGACAGTCCTTCAGGTTGATCGTAAGGAGTGAGGCCGTCTAGCCAGCGGTACCATATTGCTGACTAACTTACCTTTCCTTGAACCTTCCTCGTTTATACTCCACGTCCCCTGGGACGCGGATCTTCTCCTGGGCTCCGTGTCCCCCGTCTGTCGTATACCCCTCTGTGCCAGTACCAACTGTGCAATTGCTCTAACTTTATACCACACTGCGGCACAGGACAGAAGTAATCCACACCCCTGCCCCCGGACCTCTCTAAGAAAAGTCTCGCGTACTCTCATATCCGTGGTTTTCAAGCTTTGGGGGACAGGAGAGTCACCGGGCTGCTTTGGAATGTAACCAGGGAGTTGGCATTTTGAAAACTCCCCAGGTGATTACAACATGCAACAAAGTTTGGGAACTGCTGTCCCATGTGTCCCTCTTTCCAGATGAATTTTAATACAATTTAGTCAAGTCTCACCCCGCTCCAAACCCCTCTTGTTATTCTGATTAGGATTGCACTGCATTTTGAAATTTAGCATTTATTTTAGGGAGAATCGACATTTTCACAATGTTTGTTCCTCCTGCCAGGGCACATGACACACATGTTTACAGGACGAAGTTTTACATGAACTCGAATCTTTATGACGAATTACTCAGGACTTCGCCTAACTTGTTCCTGAGGCACATGGAGGCTTTTCTTCTGCTGTGTTGAGTAACTTGTGGTTGAATCCGTATTGCAATGCTGCTGGTTTTATTTTTTTGACCTGTTTTTAACCTGCTCTGCACTTCCTTTTGCTTCCATCATGTTTACACATGTAAATGACACTTTTCCCATCTTTGCAGATCCAACCACTTCTGCCTCAAAGCCCAAGTTGATTAATTGAATGACTCTAATTAAAATTAGAAAAGGGTAATTTCTAAAATAAGATTAGAAAAGGAAAATTTTGCTCCCCCGCCCCCTTTCATCCTTGTTAACCCCCACCCAGCCCCCAGCCAGGGGACTGCCTCTGGCTTCCGTGAATCCTACCAGTACTTTCCCTGGACTTCTCTGGTGGTTCTTATTCAATGTGGCAGAGCTACAGCTGAGTTTCCCTATAAACAGTGTGCTTATTGAGGGTAGGGTCTTTTTCGTATTTCACAGAACCAGTCAAGTTGTCCGTCCCTCTCTTGGGTTTTAGTTGGACGATATGAAATCATAGCTTCACTTTTGTCTCTCTTTTGTTTCATCTGCTTCATTTTGGTCTGTAGACTAGCTTTTTATGAGGAAAAGAGAAGTTCACTGCTTTTAAAAAGTATTTATTCTCTGTAAAAAATTGGATCTAGTCCTACTGACTCAGTTTCCCAATGGCGTTAACCGAAGTTTCAGCCAGAGGATCATGTCCAGTAGTCGAGGTGGGTCACACAGGAGGGTCACACAGGGTTGGTCAAGGCGAACAGTCTTAGGAAAGACGGATGAGGGAGAGAGTCGGTTTTCAGCGAGAGTCCCTTCGGCGCTGGGTGGTCAAAGTACAAAGAAGAAAGTAAAAGCACGCCGCTTCTGTGAACAAGACCTGGGGTTTTACTAATTTCATGCACATGCTCGTCTTGGAGGAAACCTTCCACTTTAAGGAACAGTGACTGTCATCCTCTTAAATCTCAGCTTTGTCTCTGCTTCTACTTACGCTCCCAGACACGAGCTCTTGGTGGGGATGAGTGATCACAGCTCGGTCACTTTTGGACATGTTTGTCCTTCCTCCTGGACACCAGCAAATGGAACTCTTGTGTTTTCACGCAGGGACCCTCTCCTCTGAACCTGATTTAATGTCCCGAGCTATAAAAAGGAGTCATTAGCATTAAGTCTGTTTCAGGATAACCTAAACCGCTGCGGACAAGATTTGATAAACCCAGAATCAGAGCTCACTGTCAGTTATGTCGGGGAGTGCTCGCGAGGTGAGGCAGAAATTGGGACTGTCGCAAATAACTGGGACGTAGTCACTGGGCCTCCTGTCACCTCCCCAAGTACACGCCTCGCGAGTGCCAAGCATGTGCTCTACTCTTTACAATGTCACGAGCACTGTCAGTAGGGGCACAGGATCCATCACTCTTCCATGGGATTCCACGAGAAGGCGGTGTGGTCTCAGAGAAAGAAAATGAGCTTGGATCTGGGCTTGGATCCCTGTTACCTATTAACCTGTGACCTTGGGCAAGTTTGTGGGCTTCTCTGAGACCTTTTTCTTATCTACAAAAGGGTTATCTGGGGAATAAGGTGATGAAATATATAAGGTGCCCAGCAGACACCACCAAATCGTCCGGACCCTCATCTGTCTGCCTCAGGTCCTGTGAGATACCAAGAGGATCACTTCATAGAACCAGACAAACTAAACCCACACAAGATAAAGAGAAATTTACAAAAGGATTTAAAATTCTGGCTTCCCAATTCCTGAATGCTTCACTCCAGGGACTGTGGTCACATACAGAATGACCTGGTCACATGGGGATTGGGGTTCCAGTGTTCCACTGGGAGCTCCTGGACTGGACACCCTGTTTCTTTGGGGTGACCGTGGCCACGTTCCCTAGAATCAAGTTTGCCACTCATCTGACTTTGCAATGTTGATTCCATTTTTGTCATATATATATATTGACGAATGCCATTCAGAACCCAATTCAAAATCTTGTCAAAATCACATCCTGCATTCTTTCAAACTCAAATAGAGAACTTTCTGGATTCTCATTTTTGGTAGAAACTCAAGTTCTCTGTAGATTTGCTCATGTTGCATTTCTCAGCAAAAAAAGTTGTAAAAGATCAGGTTCTTTGTTTCAAACTCAGTTTGTTTGTTTCCTTAGAAATACATTCAAGTTCATTACTGGTGGATTTTTCTCTAAAATTTGCAAAGCTGTTAAAGTGAGGCTGACATTATGTGCAATGTAGACAGAACTCTGAAAAGAAAACAACTAAAAATTTAACGATAATGCAAATGCCTTGATAATGTGTCTTATGTGGAAACAGCAGGTTGTAGAACAGAAAATACAGAATGAGCTCCCCCTCCCTCTTCAAAAGAATGTACGTATATATTTAGGTATAAAAAAAGATGAGAAGATGAGAAAGGGACGTACCAAGCTGATTCCAGGGGTCATCTCACGCTGTAAAATTACAAATGACTTTTTAAAGTAATTTTCTCACTTGTCATTTAGGTTTCAGTAAGAAAGTAGTCTAAAATAAGTATATGTCACTTGTTTAACAGGTGATAAAAAAGCTCCAAAAGCTATTTTAACTTTTAAAATCTGACTTTTAAAATGATAAGCTGGGATGGAGAATTGTATTGTGGGTTTTTTTTATATATATATATAAAGAGTGCTTACAAATCAATAAGATCTCAAGTGCCTTCGTGGAAATATTTATGAGGACCTGAACAAATAGTTCACAAAAGAAGAAATTTCAATGCCAACACAAGGAGGGGTAAAAAAGATAGAGCTCATTCTTAAAAAGAAATTCAAATGAAGGAAAACAAAACTACCAGATTTTCATAAATTGTTCCATGCTAGTGCAGAGGAGTAAGATACTAAGAGGGGCTACCACGTATTAGTTACTTAGATTCAGGCACTGAATGAAGTCTTGAAGGTTAAGTGATTTGTAGGTGGTGAATATGGAGCCACACCTGACCGTTTGACTCAAAATCCCAGACTCTTAACTATCTACTAGTTGGTCAAAGAATATGAACATTAAGTCTGAAAACTACTGTCAAATTGCTTCCCAGGAATTTACATCAAAACAAACCCTCTCACCAGCCGGTTAGAGCTTATCTTCCAGGAGTTTACCTCTCATCCAAGGAAATAATCGGAATATGAACAAGGTAAATACAAAAGTGAAATGTGTAAATTAGAGAAATAGTGAAATAAATGATGTTAATCCTAATTTGCTGTTTGTAAAAATTGCTCTTTTGAGGGATTTATAATGACTGAGCAAAATGCTCATGACATGGTATTTTAAGCCAATAAAACAGCCATTTGGTGACGCCCCCAATCCGAGGCACAGAGCTTCCAGGTAACTATTTTTGTGGCCCACTCATGAATATACAGAAGAAAAAACTTTAAAAAGATGCCCCCAAATTATTAATTAATATCATTAGCATCCATGAGGTGAGAATAATACTGTTAAAAGAAAAAGAAAAAATAATTCAGAGAACAAAACAGAGTTTTTGAAAATTAAAATACTATCGCATGACAAATAAAAACTCAATAAAAGGGAAGAAGATAAAATTGAGGAAATACCCCAGAAAGCAGAATAAAAAGATGAAATGGAATGTAAGAAAAAGAAGTAAATTAGATATTCTATCCAGGACAGCCAACATTCAAATAGTAGGGTGCTCCAAAGGGAATTAGGGCAGAGAAATTAGGGGAAGGGGAGGAAATCATCAAAGAAACAAATTAAGAAAATTTCCCAGACATGAAAGTTAAGAATTTTCAGACTGAAAGGCCCCCAGACGCCCAGCTCAATGAATGAAACTTCACCCACACCAACAACATCAAATGCCAGGAATGAGAGAGAAGTAAGCACCCAGATAGACAAGAAGGTTTCATAGAAGGACCCGTAGAAGAGTGACAAATAACTCAACAGCAGCCCAGGAGTTAGAAGAAACCTGAGAAATGCCTTCCAAATTCTGAGGGAAAATCATTCCAAACTAAAATTCAGTGCTATATATTGTGTGTGAGGCAAAGTGAGAGGGTTCTCAGTTATGTGACGACGAACTTCACCCTCTCTCGGGAAGCTACTGAAGGATGTACCCCACCAAAAAGAAGGAGTAAACCCACAGGAAGGAAATCCAAGGGTCCATGAGGTAGAGTGGGTTGAAGAGAGCCAAGTTCACACTTTCCTTGGGGGAAAGCCATAGAATGAACCCTGAAAGCCAGGAAGTAGCAATATCAGCATGTAATTTTGACATACTAAGTTAAGGATGAAAACAATTCTCATTTTCCTCTGGGGAGTGGGAAATTGGAGGGTAATGTTTATTATGACAGGTCTTGGAGAACCATGTGCATGGGTAACTTTGATAGCAACACAAATTACATTTAACAATTAATGTAGGTGATGTCACTCCTCATTGAAGGCACTTCTCCAGGGAGCCGTGTGATGCAGTCTAACGTCTTGCTCTCTGGTGGTCTAACATTATACAGGAGTAGTGCTCAGGGAACCGAGGAGTAGCTGCCATACACCCTAGATACCATCTCACAGAATCAGGTGTCTCGCGAGCCTGTGGTGGTGCTGGATTGAGTCAGTGGGTGCTTGAAACCCTGTCAAGTGCCTGAAGCGTCGGTGTTGTGTGTTGTTTACGGAAGGGCTTCCCATGAGCTTAGAAGCCAGATACATCAGCCACACCAACAACTTCTGTACACGCTTGCACACTTGTGCATGCACATATGCTTCCAAATATTCTGAGAGCTATCTAGAAGCCCAGAATCTTGCTGCAGTAACACGTAAGACATTGTTTTGGCCTGAAGAACTCTGACCTGAAGACTGCGGCCGTTGAGCACTCAGGACGTCAATCATAGAGACAGTCCCAAGTGTGTGGGTCCCAGCCTGCTGACCAGAGTCATTTTCCAGCTCTTCTAATGTCCAAGTCCTTCTACTGATGGCGACACTCTTAGTGTCCACACATTTCATGCTAAGTTGCCGCTTCCTACTCTACTAAGAAATGGGATTAGCTGCTTCTGAAGTCAGCATCCAGGGAGAGAACACTCCAGGCCATCGGCAGAGAGGCTGAGGCTTATTCAGTTCATAGAATAACCGTTCTTTAATTCAACTATAAATTAAAGTAACGAGGAGTCTACAACGAAGCCTGATTTTATACTCGGTAGGAGCGAAGGTGCTTTCCCCTGCTTTAAGCAGTAATAATACTATACTACAAGTTTGAAGAAGAATGAGTAATGGTTCAAGATTCCAGGACAATTTAGTTACAGTTTATGGAGTCAAACTGAAAGTCTGGCTGTGTCGCAAAGATCCACGTTATCCTCAGCTTCTCGTGGTGAAATAAAACAGGACGTAAGCTAAAGTGGACCCATGGCTCTCAAAAGCTACTTAAGCTTCTCATAAGATTGTAGGTTGAATCCAAAAATGTGTTGAGTAAAACATTCAAGATATTTGGCAGAAACAGCAGAGTTACTCAATTTCACCTTTTAAAGATTGGTTAGATGAGATTTTTAAATCCATCTAAGGAATTTGTACTTACATGCTATCTTCTGTAAGAAATTCACCAATTAATTTTTGGTCTCCCATACAAAGTAGACAAAGACGATAACTGTAAGTATAAAAGAAAGAGAAGCACATGAATAATCCAATTCATCTCTGGCAGAACAAATGCCCAACTGGCAACCACACAACCCAGGCTCTGCTACTTTATTTTCTAACATTGGACAAGTCACTTATTTCCTTCGTTTTTCAAATGGGATGTACTGAAGTCAAAATGAGATCATGCTCCATAAATGTAACTTACATAGTATAAAGTACCAGGCAAGTGTTTACAGATGAACAAATTAAACGTCAGGAACTGGAAAAGGGAACTCGCCCGGGTCTGCCCTCTAGGAGTTCTGGCTCTTATAAAAAACTATGATGAGGGTTAGGCTTTGGGGGGATTTCCAAACATCCGGGCCTTGTGCCATCTTATTGTTGATTTTTAAAATTTCATACTTATTGTTTATTTCAAAAAGATTTGGGAGGTGGTATACGTATAATTCAGCAAATTTTACCCCAATTGGTATATATATCACAGGCGCTGCTATATCGCAGTCTACAGACTAGAATTCTGAAAGTTGACTATCCAGGCAATATGAGCGTGCAGCCATATATGGTCATAGGAAGCTCTCAACAGGACGTGTCCAATCACACGGGTCTTGAAATGCCAGGAGTCTCCTAGTCTCTCTTCCTACCCCTTCAAGACGCAGGTCTTCAGAAAAGGAACGCGAAACACAAAAGAGGCAGTCCCTTCATAATCCATTTTAGCTCCCCTTCCGCCATCCACCCTCTTTCCCTGGCAAAACTGATGATTTGTTCTATTGTGTAAACTTATGTTTCTTTTTGGTCTACTAATCAAAATTCATATGTGTTTACTTAAAAAGTATTAAGTCCTTTAACAGTAACTTCACCTTGAACAAACCCATTTGCATCTTTTTTATTTGAAGTTATTGTTGTCTTATATTACACTAATAGGAATGGAGAAAACCCCCCTAGAATCTTATCCCCAAACCAAATGAATATTTCATCTGTCCATCTGATACTTAGATCCTACCCACGGGCGGGTTCTGTTTCCTGTATCCATGGCAACATGCCCCACGGACTTGCATACCCCACGTCCTCTGTCGCTAATGCCCTGACGTTTTTTCTAGTTTGCTTCTGTCTCACTTGTTTCTGACTTCCCTCCTCTCCCTCTCAACCTTTCCACTAGGGAACCAGTGACGACAGTTTGGTGTGCACGTTTCCACACCTTTCTCCCGTCTGATCAGTTACATTTGGGAAGGCTGGGGGGGGGGGCGGGTGGGAGGAAAGGGCTTTGTTACTTGTTTTACAAAAAAGAGAACATACATCCCACGCATCTTTTTCTCTTGCTTTTCTCATTGAACAGCGCGTGGATATCTCTCCAGGCTAACAAACACAGCTCTAACTCCCTCTTCCAGCTGCCTAGGACCCAAAGAGATGGAACACCACAATTTATGCCGCCATCCCTGTCAGAGGGCACTCGGGTGGCTTCCGGTTCTTTGCCACTACACGTGGGCAGCAGCAGCAGCAACCTCAAATACACACCCCCGGGCACAGCAGTACTTCTGTTTCTGTGGGATTTAGGCCCCCAAACGGGACTTGTGCACAGCAGGTCGGTGGGAGCATGGTTTAAAAATAAATATATGCACACAGCAGAGTGCCATACGTTCTGAGAAGTTCAGGAAATGATGATAATGAGAAGGATATTTGACTATGCGGTTACCTAGCAGCCTGTGGTGGGAAAGGTATGTTTCCCAGCAAGGGTAACCATTGAATGAGGATTTGTCAGGAAAAGCACAAAAGCCAGAACCTGGCACGTCTCTGCTGAAAGCATTTTCCCTCCTGTACTTGCAAGGCCTTCCCAGACTGCAAGAGGACCAGGATTACTGGGGGCTGAGGTCCTGATCTGATGAGCTGGTGGAGCTGCCACACACTTCCAAGCAGCTCAGCTTGGAGAGGTCTGTCTCCCCACGTGCGTTCCCTTGCAGCCGATCACTTAAGAGTTAGGAAGGTGTCTATTTAGGCAGTGTGAGAATAGAATAAAAGATCCTATTAGGAGTCGGAATACTGAACCTTGGCTTGCTGACTGGCCAGCATCGTGGCACTTGGAGCAAGCCTCCAACGCCCCCTTTATAAAGTAAAGCTACCAATAAGCACGCTGCCCCCTCCGCAGTACTGCAGGGAGGAACAAATGCACGTGAGAGTGCTCTGAGAGAGCTGCCATAGACCAGCACTGTTGGTATTATTCTGCTATTATTCTGACTCTCAAGTAGACAGTGTCCTGGGTACGGTGGCACTTCCCTGTCCTCTGTCTCTCCAGGAAAGAACATGCCACCCCTGAAAAGACTGACTGCGTAGCAGCCACGCAGTGCTAGGAAAGAACAGAATGATCAATATAAAAATAACAGACTAGATGTCAGCTGTTGAAACTGCTAGCAGCTAGTGTTCAGTGGACTTCCGGAACAGGGAAAACATTGACAAAGCTGCCTCGGTTTTTAACGGTTCATAGATAAACAAGAAGGAAAGCAAAGTGCATGATTTTCCCCCTTGCCTTTCTATTTTTAACTCCTGCACAGCGTCCGATGTAATATCCTGGTGATCCTTTGCTGGGCCTGACTCCTGCTCATAAAGTACACAAATGCGACAGGAATCCAGCCACACTGGGATGCTTCCTGCCCACCGTGACTGGTATTTGGACCGTGACTAAATCCTGCAGAATTGGTACCTCTATAAATGAATACACCCTTACGTACGATGCATGAATATGTCTATGGTGGCCCAGCAGAAACTACAACAGATAGGAGGGGCCGTGCATTTCACGAGTGGGGCATGCTTTCACTCTCAAGTAGGACAGAATGTTGGGCAAAGAAGTTCCAGAAATCTCAGTGCCAGTTGAAATGTGGCAGTTGGTTCCTTCTGGCTGTTCTTAGAGGTATTCTCTCTGCAGGAATTTAAAAGGGGCTCCTAGTTGCAGCTTCCGATTTTTAGGTTTCGCTGTTTCTGTTTTGGTCCTTCCCTTTGGGGAACGGAGACAATGGGGTGTTTACTCAGCAGTGAGGGGTTACAAAGTTCTGTACAGTTCAGTCCAAATCATCACACTGTCAGTAGCTGGTCAAACCAGTGGGGAAGAGTTGTCATGTGTGAAGCGTGCAATTCAGGGAATTATTATCCGCTGATTGTGGCGGCATCAGGGGGGCAGCACAAGAGAAAGGAGGGCAGAGACTCCTTGGGGTGGTTTCCAGTCGCAGACCTTCTCAGGGTCTTTACATGGCATCACTCTGGGGCTGGCCATTTATGCTTGCCAGTGTGTATCTGTGAAGAAAAAGGAGAAAGAACAAACTGTTGAGATTGGAGCTGGCTTTATTTAAAACCATGTTTCAAACAGTCGAAATCCTTTTTTCCAAAGGAAGATGTTTGTTGTCGGTCATTCTACATTAGTGTAAAGGGTTCAATGTATTAAAATTAAAACGTAGAGCAAGTAACAGAGAAGTGCAGGAAATGAAAATATTAAGACATGCCCTATATTCTCACTTTACCAAGACGGGGGGGGACGTGTGACTTTTAAAGAACTCTTTCTTTTCTTTTAGAGAAAATCGAATGTACAAAGTAGATAAATTCTAGGAGTGGTTCCACACATCATAGAAAGGCACTTTGATTTACAAAGCATCATACATGTTTCATGCACACAGTTGTTTCTGAACATTGAGAAAGCACAGTGCATATTGTTCAATATACAGGGAATTGTATTTCGCCAGGGACTCATCCAGTGCACAAAACAAAATCCTCCTATCTCATAAACAGAATTAAAATTTGACCTCTCTTAATTTTACATCGATGTAACACAATATGAAATAGACTTAGCAATTACTATGGGAAGGAGGAATGCTGATTATCGTATAGTTTTTTTCATAAGCCAGAGAAGAAATATTTTTTTTCCTGAGTTATCTAGAACAGGGGCAAACAAGTCACCTATGAAATGAGACCCATTGAAGCAACTTGAATTCACTGCACACTTTGTAGATTTTGACGAAGGCCACTTGAAAGATGGAATGGAGCGTTGGTATTGAGCTCTGGGACATCATATATATACAGTGACAAAACTGTCACTATACTTGAATTTTCAAAAGGTTATGACCCAAATGGAAGTGTTCGATTGTTTGAAAACTCTGTTAATCTTTCTTATTAATCCAATGCATGTAGTGCAATAGTTTTAGTTTCTGAAATTATATAGATAGCAGTATTGAAAAACAAGAGTAATTAGAGCAAATGTACCATACTAATATAAAATGTTGACAATACGGGATACATGCGAACTCTCAGTACTGTCTTCTCAAGTGTTATGTCAACCTAAAATTGTTCTTAAAAAAAAAAAAGAGAGCTCTTTTAAAAAAGAAACTACAAGAACAAACCTTGTTTCTGTTTATGCAATCTCCTTGTTCCAGGATTGTTTCCATTATCTGTAAGATGTAAGGAGTCAGGGGTAAAACAAATATAAAAACATTCCTGTGATAATGTATGTTCCTTTTGAAAGGGTCACATTCACTATTTGAACCATTTCCAGAGTTTAGTCCAGACCCTATTTAATATCTGGTTTATTAGGATAGTATAATGTACATTTTTCTTTCCTCTGTAAGGAAGAAACACATGGAAAATTTCTTGCTCTCAATTATCTCAAATAAGTTTAAACCATACCAGTTTTATTTACTTTAAAAAGTTAAGACTTTAGATTTCAGAATGAGATTTAATTTATATTTTACAATTAATTACTTTCTAAAGCTAAGAACTAATACATAGCAGATTTTTGGAGCTTTTATTATATATAGGATACAATAAAAATGGATGCAGTTTTACAACAGCTGATAATGTGAAAATTTACCTTAACTTGTACTGACATTTTAAGTATTACTTAAGAACTATTTATACTTATTACTCTACGTTTATCCTTTTAGCTGTTTTGTACTTTAATGTTTTTAAAGAACTTTACCCCTTTGAAGACTGTAACAAACATATTCTACTTGCTGCAGCCTAAAACAGTGCTTAGAAATCCCAATGCTTAGTGCTCTTTCCATTACTTTGATGACATTTTTCTGAGTTTGCTTTTTCTTTATGACCCAGCTGTCTTTCAGAGACTGGCATGCCGGTTTTCCTAATTAACATTCTATGTACCTGGGATGGTACTTTTATTTTCTATTTCTAACGAACTGAATAGCACCGGCACTCTAAGTGAGGTGCGAGTATGTTATCTTATAAATGCTCAAGGTGCTGCTTCTAATGTTGAAAAATAGAAAAATAAATTGACCTTGATGAAGTGTGTCTTCTTTTGTCTGTTCCCAGGAAAGTTTATTTCAGGCATTTCCACTGCGGAAATGATTAGCGTTAACAGCTTTCCCCTCCGTTTTATTTCACAGGGTCTCTTCATCTTCCTGATATATGGGGTGTACAACACAGAGGTGAGTCCGCTTGGAGTATCTCAAGGCTGACAGAGTGAATGAGAGAAATGACAGGTTTCTTATCTTGATAACTGAGGAACAAACTTGGCTTTCCATATGAGTGTCCTACTGCCCTTCATGCTTGGACAAGCTTACATGCATCCCAGCTTACCATTCAACGCTGACACCCGAGTAAGCGGACAGCCTCATTTCTCATAGGCATTGGCTAATATTTTACTACTGCCTTAAGTTTATGAATTTTCAGTCCTTCTTTTAACCCTTAACTGTACTTGACGGTATTAAAGTTGCGGTTTTAGTGGCAGAAGACTTACATGTAGCTGCATGGGATTTAAAAATGCTACTATTATCTCAAAATGCTCATGAAATATTATCTTTCTAAGTTTTCAAGCAGGCTTAGGGAAGCCCATGAGGGTTTATTAATAATTTTACGGTTTCAACGGTGCAATTTCTCAGAGAAGTCATTTATTGTTGAATTATGAGAAGTTATTTAGCTAGAAATGTTGTGAGAAAATGGATTTGTAATTTCAATAAGAAAAAACATGCTATGTAAATAAATTATTGTCATAGTTCTAGTTCTTTTATGAAAAAATGTCTGTGATATACACTCTGTTAGGAAAAGTTGCTGGTTTAGATTTTTGCATGCTTACTAAGAAAATGAGTGCCTTGTGTACATTACACACGGACCAAATACTTGATTTTTGTTGATCTAACTTTGATTTCGAGATGTTACCTGGTCATGTTCCCAATTTTGCATGTGATTCTCAGGATTCTGTACTGGGGAGGCCAGAGGGGATCCCGGCGGAGATCTTAGGAGGGGCAGGCAGTCAATTTTTCGGGAGTCACATAAGGTGCCAGGTAGCAGTGTGACCTGGCCAACAGACTCATCAGCCAGACTACGAAGGTGTGGGCATTTAAACACCACCTGATGATGATGAATGCGCGTGTGGGCGTGTTTTACAGGCTGCCTGCCGCACCTGGATGACGGCCTTCCTTTTCCAGTAGCCTTCAGGTAGGTTGGCAGCAACACAACTTCTTCTTCTTCTTCCTTTTTTTTTTTTTCTTCCTTGCAACGGTACTTCTATTGCGGTTTCCAAATAGGCTCCTCCTGTAAGAGCAAAGAATGTGGGCCCATTATGGCAGTATTCCCGCACGAAGAGAGGCAACAGAAACAATGTGTTTTACTAAATGCTGAGCCTTTGAAGTTCAATGTTTCTCGGTGGAATCAAAAGTGCCCCAAGGGAGGCACTTGTGGGTCTGGATTTTGAGTCACTACCTGGACAGCAAATTGTAAAGTGGAGGGAGCCCCACCATGCAGGCCTCAGTTTCCCCCAGTCCTCCAGCCTCCTCCTGCAGCCCCCTCCCGCAGAACTTGCCGCCCCTGGGGTCCACCTCCAGCGCGCCTTTGCCACACAGGCCCTCACCACGGCCAGTTCCTTCACGGCGGCCCACCAATCACGTCTGGCCGCCGCGGAAGCCTGGTTTTTGAGGGTCCCCAAAGCCCCGCCCCTCCAGCCCCGGGCCGCCCCTCCGCCCAACCGTCCCGGTGATTGACGGGCGAGCCGGGCGGAAGCTGCGGCGCCTGCGCGCTGGCCGCGCAGCGCTCCCCTCGGGCCGGGCCGGGGAGTTCCCAGCAGACCCCGCGCCGCGCCTGCGCAGTGCGGGGGAGGCTTTTAATTCCATTGTGGAGAGGACGGCGTTATTTTTATTAACTGGAGGCGGCGGCGGCGGCGGCGGCGGCGGCGGGACCGTAAGTGTTGCGGGGGGGTGGGCGCGGGGCGGGCGAGGCCGGGAGGGTCGCGGGGCCGTGCGCGCGGCGCCGAGGGGACCGCGCTGCGCTCGGTGCGGGCGCTGCGGGCTGGGCGGCGGCGGGTCGGGCGCGGGGTCCCGCGGGCCCGGTCCCACCGCCTCTCCTGTCCCCTCTCCCTGTCCCTCCCGTCCGCAGCCAGGCCTCCTCCGGGGTATGAAAGTCGGCGGCGGGTTCCTGAGCGGCAGCGGCGGCTCCGGCGGCAGGCGGGCGGAGATGGAGCCCACCTTCCCGCAGGGTCTGGTCATGTTCAACCACCGGCTCCCCCCGGTCACCAGCTTCACCCGGCCGGCCGGCCCGGCCGCCCCTCCCCCGCAGTGCGTGCTCGCCGCCTCTACCTCCGCGGCCCCGGCGGCCGAGCCCCCCCCTGCGCCGGCCCCGGACATGACTTTCAAGAAGGAGCCGGCGGCCTCCGGCGCGGCCTTCCCGGCGCAGAGGACCTCCTGGGGCTTCCTGCAGTCTCTGGTCAGCATCAAGCAGGAGAAGCCGGCGGACCCCGACGAGCAGCCGTCGCACCACCATCACCACCACCACTACGGGGGGCTGTTCGCGGGGGCCGAAGACAGATGCCCGGGCCTGGGAGGAAGCGGGGAAGGGGGCAGCCACGGCGTCATCCAGGACCTCAGCGTTCTCCACCAGCACGCCCAGCAGCAGCCCGCCCAGCACCACCTGGCCAGCGCCAGGACTGACGAGCGCCATGACAACGGGGAGCCAAAGCAGGACACTAACTTAGTCAAAAAGGCGAAGAGGCCAAAGCCAGAATCTCAGGGAATCAAAGCCAAGAGGAAGCCAAGCGCATCTTCCAAACCTCCTGTGGTTGGAGATGGAGAAGGCGCCATCCTCTCCCCAAGTCAGAAACCTCATATCTGCGATCACTGTAGCGCTGCTTTCAGAAGCTCCTATCACCTGCGGAGACACGTCCTCATCCACACGGGAGAGAGACCTTTCCAGTGCAGCCAGTGCAGCATGGGCTTCATTCAGAAATACCTCCTGCAGAGGCATGAGAAGATCCACAGCAGAGAGAAGCCATTTGGGTGTGACCAGTGTAGCATGAAGTTCATTCAGAAGTACCACATGGAGAGACACAAGAGGACACATAGTGGAGAAAAGCCATATAAGTGCGACACTTGCCAACAGTATTTTTCGAGGACTGATAGACTGTTGAAGCACAGACGCACGTGTGGTGAAGCCATAGCGAAGGGAGCCGCAAGCGCAGAACCTGGGTCGTCAAACCCTCACAGTATGGGTCACCTGGCTGTGTTGTCTCAGGGAAACACCAGTTCTTCAAGGAGAAAAACCAAGTCCAAAAGCATAGCTGTCGAAAATAAGGAACATAAGACTGCTAAGGCGACCGAATCACCAATTTCCAACAGCCTGAGCGTGCAGAGTTACTCCGTAGAGATGCCTGCTATGTCTTCCGGTGGAGGCATAATCGGCCCTGGTGTGGATGAACTGCAGAAAAGGGTGCCAAAATTGATCTTTAAGAAAGGCAGCAGAAAGAGTACAGACAAAAACTACCTTAACTTTGTGTCACCATTACCAGACATAGTTGGACAGAAGCCTTTGTCTGGGAAACCAGGTGGCTCACTTGGCATAGCATCGAGTACTGGTGTGGAGACCATTAGTCTTCTCCAGGGTACAGGTGGCAAGCAAGGCCAGATGAATAGTAATTATGATGATGCCATGCAGTTTTCGAAGAAAAGAAGATACTTACCAACTGCCAGCAGCAACAGTGCCTTCTCTATAAACGTGGGACACATGGTCTCCCAGCAGTCCGTCATTCAGTCTGCAGGGGTCAGTGTTTTGGACAGTGAGGCCCCATTGTCACTTATCGACTCCTCAGCTCTAAATACTGAAATTAAGTCTTGTCATGACAAGTCTGGAATTCCGGATGAGGTTTTGCAGAGTATTTTGGATCAGTATTCCAACAAGTCAGAAAGCCAGAAGGAGGATCCTTTCAACATAACAGAACCACGAGTGGACTTACACGCCTCAGGAGAACACTCTGAGTTGGTTCAAGAAGAGAATTTGAGCCCAGGCACCCAGACCCCTTCCAGTGAGAAGGCAAGCATGTTGCAAGAATACTCCAAGTACCTCCAGCAGGCTTTTGAAAAATCCACGAATGCGGGTTTTACGCTTGGACACGGTTTCCAGTTTGTCAGCTTGTCTTCGCCTCTCCACAACCACACTTTATTTCCAGAAAAACAGATATACACTACGTCTCCTTTAGAGTGTGGTTTCGGCCAGTCTGTTACCTCAGTGTTGCCATCTTCATTGCCAAAGCCTCCTTTTGGGATGTTGTTTGGATCTCAACCAGGTCTCTACCTGTCTGCTTTGGATGCCACCCATCAGCAGTTGACACCGTCCCAGGAGTTGGATGATCTGATAGATTCTCAGAAGAATCTGGAGACCTCTTCAGCCTTTCAGTCCTCATCTCAGAAACTGACCAGCCAGAAGGAACAACAGAAAAACTTAGAGTCCTCAGCCAGCTTTCAGATTCCATCTCAGGAGTTAGCTAGCCAGATAGATCCTCAGAAAGACCCAGAGCCTAGAACGACGTACCAGATTGAGAACTTTGCACAAGCATTTGGTTCTCAGTTCAAGTCGGGCAGCAGGGTGCCAATGACGTTTATCAGTAACTCTAACGGAGAAGTGGACAATAGAGTAAGGACTTCAGTGTCAGATTTCTCAGGGTATACAAACATGATGTCTGATGTAAGTGAGCCATGTAGTACGAGAGGAAAGACACCCACCAGCCAGAGTTACCGGTAAGGTCCCCAGAGTGACCGGGCTGGAGGTCTTCTAATGTAATTTTGTTTTATTTTGAGAACACTGCCATTGGAATGTTTCTACACGATCCTATTAAGAATAATGTAATGCCCTTTCAATGCAACTTTTCATATTTAGTTTATTTTGTTAGCGTGATTTTAGCTCTGTTTGTATTATGATTTTTAATCAAAATCAATAGATTAAAAATAGTTTGCCATTCAAAGTGACAATGTTTAGCAATCAAATTTACATGTATAGATCGTCAGGGAATAGCCCAAAAGTTTTAACTGCAAAAAAAAAAACAAAAAACAGAAAACAAAACAAAAAAAACCTACAAAAAAACAAAACAAAAAAAAACACAAAAAAACTTTGTTGCTAGGACTAAGGTTATTCTAATTGCTTCACTCTCAGGAAAGTGTAATAACGCGTGGGAATTCTGTACGTATCACTGTAATGGAATATCCAATTTACAGATAGTAGGATACACATTTCATCATTTAAGTAAGGGATCGAGAACATTTCAAATTGCTCTATCTGGGCTGAGGTGATACACATTTCATCATTTAAGTGGGGGATCGAAAACATTTCAAATAGCTGTCTCTATCTGGGCTGATCCAAAATTCTGAGATGTTGGCTACCTGTATTTTTTTGCAGCTTTTAAATGTACTCTGAACTTCCAAACCACATTCATTCCAGCCTGGTAGAACAAATATTCTTGGATCTTTGATCAAAGCCTGGAATGATAGCTTTAATAAAAGAAGAAAAAAAAGCACCCTCTCCTTTTATCCCCACTGTAATAGGCTGTAATCCCATTAGGAGTCCGCTGACATCTAGAAGAGTGTCGAAGCCCAAGTGGTTGGTTCCAGTATTAGAACCCCAGTTGGAATTACACCGTTCTTTGAAATTTGGGGTCTGGTTATTATACATGGCCTAAAGACATTGCCCTCTTGTCTGTATTCCTACCTGTCACCCACACTTCTGGGGTTCTCTTGTTACTAATCTGTCTTTCTAAGAGTTCTGGACCTTCCTTGTTCCTTCTTTCTCTCTTGGCAGTTTTGATTTTAGAATGATTTACATTCTATAGGTAATTTTATTGTGCATTTTATATGCCTATGGCATCCAGATACTAAACAATAAAGTCAACATCCCCACCCCCCCACCCCAGATTTTCATGTATAGTAAAGCCCTACAGACTCGGAGCTATCGATACTAATAAGGGTGTAATTCCAACTGGTGCCACAGCTAATGTGAGGGAGAAGAGGGTCTCGTTTATTTATGACATCAGAGCCTCTGTGAAATCGCAGCCTTGGATGTCCATTGAAAGGGTGCGTTAGTCAGTATTGTACAGGGGTCTTGTAAAGTCGTCAGAACTTGCTATCAATGCTAATTGCCATTTGCAGCTGCTGCTAGTGGCTCTGCTCTAAACCACTTCTTAGCAATTGTATTTTTTTCCTGATTATATTTTTTAATGTACTTTGGTGTTTATGCTGATGAGTTTTTTATGTACTTTTGGTGATGTTTCAGTCTTATGTACTCTTCTGACGTCAGAAAAGTACCACTGGTTGTTTGCAGTCTTATTGTGTAATCAGCCTACCACAGGCTTCCATGTATAATAAAGTAATTAATATTGTGCAAGTGTAAAACACTTATGAAAGCAGTGTTTGGAAAATAAGAAATTATTAAAAATGGTTACAAAATGCTAGTTAATTTCCTCTCCCCACCTTCCTCCCTTAAGTGTTTATCAGCTAAAGGGTCACCTATTTGTTATTGCAAAATCCTTAGAAAATGTGTTTAATCCTCTTAAATGCTTTCAATTCTAAAAAGTTTGTATTTCTTATTTCGGAAAGTGCAGCTGAGTTCCGTTGAGTACAGAGTACAGCTGTAATCAGAGGATGGAGAGGGCCTTTACCACTGTTATCTCTTAAGCTGTATTTTTCTCCAGTGTTTTGTTTTATACAGGTTTTGAATTTCTTTAACTTTTATTGTGTGTACTGAATACTGCATATGTATTATTATTCTGATTGTTTGCCCTAGTTTACTACCAATAAAAGACCTGTTAATCACAAAATTAAAGAAAGGAGCTATCACTTAATATCCAGTCACAGCGTTCAGATTTTTCTATTAACATTTCATAAAATATTCATGCTATAACGTGCAGTTTAGGGCCTGGTATTTTTATTGTGTGTTTTTAGAAAACTTTTAAATTATATTGCATGTTTCTTGGTTTATTTGACAATTGGTTGAATATTTTCCTTGTGCCTGAGGCACTCTATGGAAGGATAGAAATTTAACATGTAAATTAGAATGTGTTTTATTGAGATTGGGTCAGCCACGCTAAACGTGATTCCAGAGAGATTATTTTGTTGAGGCTTCATTTTAAATCAGACTCCAGTATCTTGGGTCTAGGTACATCCTTTTTGCCTCTAAAAGGTTGTAATAAAATAAGAGTATGACACAAAAATGGTCTTGAGCATTTTTAGTAGGAAAATGTATTGTTAAATCATAGTCTAACAATGCTTTAAAAGGTTGCAAGAATAGCTGTTAGAAGGAAAGAGCTAAGAGGTAAATATTGAAGATGCAGAACAGGTATTTATAAGTTAGTAAATATGTTCACTTAAAGATGAAGGAGAAAAAAATTGTAGATGGCAACATGAAATGAGAAATTAGGCTTTGAAATTTAGTGCTACAGATGTTGACTTAGTAAAAATACTAAAGGGTAGAGTAGAATAGGTCTTCCTTATATAATACGATGGTGGGGAAATGATAAATTATACTAAGCATAAACATAGATTTCTCAGTAGAGGAATATCTCCTGGTGGGCCCATGGGATTAGGAAAAGAAAATTAGTTTTACCTTTGCCAAGGTTGGTGTTCACTAGATGTGGTCATTTTCTTGAACAGGAGTGCTCAGAATCTCACTGATTCTGCGTTGAAATCCAACTCTGATTTCTCTGCACAGGCGATTTGTTTCTCTGTTCTGATTAACTCTAACGGTAATTTTTTTTACCCTCCACCCCCTTTTTATTCTTTCTGTGGAATGTCTGTCTGAATATGATAACTTTAAAGGGAAGGTTTTTGCTTTTCAGACTTGGAGTAGGCAGTAGGAAACTGCTTTTGGGTTTCTGTCGTGCTGCTGCTGTAAATTCAGGATCAGGACAACCGTGACCTAGCAGTTGCTGGTCGGTCACTTGTGATGTCATTCAATCATGAGAATAGAAAAATAGGGGGAAAAACCCTGTACTTAAAACTTTTATTTTTTTAAAAAATTGCAACCAGTGATACACGTATTTTTTCTTTACATTTAGTTTTCTGTGTCACAGTACTCAGATAAACTGTTCTTTCCTGGCCTGGCGTTTCGTACTTACTTGCCAATTGTAGCATTTAAGCTGTGCTGGGTGACAGTTTGAGCAATATGGCCTCTTGAGCCTACACAGTCCTTCATAGGTTCCTGTTAAACTGAAAAACTTCCCTCAAAAAAGTGAGTTTCTGAATGTTGAAGTTACATTTTTAGAGTAAACTGCATGTGAAGCCTCATTTTCTCAGCTTTATGGTCTTCTTGCTTTCTGTGATACATGACAGGATTTCATTTTTAAAATGTGATGCAAGACTCCTCTGTCAGTGCTGTGATACGACCCATGCGTCATGCTGCATGAGGTTATGTCAGTAATGTCCCACGAATGTTTTGGTTACGGGATCCTTCCTGGTAATTAAGGGGAGAGCTGTGCTGGTTTGCCAACCCGATGCGTCCCTCTGTGAGATGACAGTCCTGATTTGGAGGAAAAATGTTCTTAGTTCCACTAACTGTATTTTTAGCGTCCTTATTACTGAAAATGAACATTCACAGGAAGACAGTATCTGGGAATTTTGTTTTGATCCAAAAATCTAAACAAATTCCCTGTGATATGATAGTTTTAAAAGATTATTACCATAAAGAGGGTATAGACAATATAGAAATTATTTCTGCTTTCTTTTGTACCTGTTTTGTTCTTTAAAAAGTATTGACTGTAGGTGAGCGTGGCTAACTTAAGTCGAGTCTGTTTAAATTCCTGAGGCACTTTAGCTCGCCCTGGGGATAAGCACGTGACGTCGTTTGGGTTGGGGACTCGGGGTAGCTCATCATGGAATTGGTCTCCCCGCCCCCATACATTAGAAACGTATGTGCACGTGAAAATTGGAAGTCTGTCTGTATGCTCACAAAACCCTTCTCCTAACCCCCTAAAAATTGTTTAACCTGTGGACCCCAGGTTAAGAAGCTGTGCCTTAGAAGACTGTCTAAATACTAAAATGTTACTGTACAAATAAATTAGGAAGTCAATACCTGAACTAAAAAAACATCAAATATTAAGGGTACTTTAAAATGTCCTTCACTACAATTCAATTACTTGGCGTTTATGGAACACATTTAGGTTACATAGAGCCGTGGAGTTTTGTGATAAACTGGTCACAGAAGGAATTGGATAGAACTTAACAGTTCTTTGCACAGTTTCTCATCTGATGATAAGTATCAGGGAGATGGGAGACTTGACAGTAGTTCAGTATTTTCATCAACAAAGAAATGTGTTCACAGCGTATAATTACAGTCAATTGCTGTGGTCCGTTATGGGTGTGGAAGTAGCTTCCCTCCTAAGTATTTTGGCAAAAATGAGAGCCCACAAGCAACACACACTTCTTTACCAAGGACTCAGCCTGAGTTGGTAACATGAAGACCGGCATTGGTATAGCCTGAGCTCCAGCTAGGTCGAAGCCCTAGGAGATAAGCCTGTAAAAGCATGCTGTACGGATGTTGAAATCCGTATCTCTTGGGGAATGCAGATAAACAGCTGGAGGAAAAGAATGATTCGGACCTTACATTGCAGAGGGGGAAGAATCCTTTCTCTGTGTGGGTAGGGAGTAAAAGCAGTGGGCAGAGGTTGTGTGTTAAGGAGGTAAGGATCTCTCAGAATGGAGAAGAAAAGGAAAAGGTTTGGAAGGAAAATAGAGAACATAAAATTGACTCCAGTATCCACAGGGGTCCTGGAGAAGAAATTCAGTAACTAGGAGGCCAAAGGAGTTCTTTGATTGGAAAACTCTCCTCATGTTGTCATTCTTTCAGTTCAGCTTTCTTTTGGTACTTTGGTTTGGTATGGACTTTAGTCCTATTGTGGAACAATTAATAAATAACTCCACAGACAAATGGTCGACTTCTGTTTACATTCCCAACCTAGGAAGAAGATGGCTAATCTTTGTGTTTAGATATTAAATCTTTTCTGCTTCCAGTGGTTGGTGAGAATTTTAAATAACTTTTCTAACCCAACACAATTGCAGTCAAAATTACTGTTACGTGATTAAGTGAATTTGCATAGAATTTAGGAATTAAGACAAAAGCACTGAATCTCCATTCCTAAACCACCAAAAAAGACATTCACAAGTACAGTGTATAAAGGCATATTGTGTGATGATGAAGAAAAAGTGTGAGATGGTAAAAAGTTGGAAACTCACTAATTAATAATTATTTTTTAAAGTTTTGCTTTGAAAAGTGTTGTTTAATTTTAACTTGTGACTCATTTATCCTACTTAAATAAGAATCTTGTTTTATTAGCATTATCTATTGGAAAGTTAAAGTTTTAGTTGACAACTAAAGTTTTAATCTTGAGTTTTGGGATAAGTACAGCTTTTTAAGTCTGGAAGTGACATTTTTTAGATTAATTGTTTAAGAATGGATTGCAAAACTGAATGACAAGATCAGCAATAATAACTACTGTGTTTTCCCTGAAAGTAAGACCTAGCCAGACAATCAGCTCTAATGCGTTTTTTGGAGCCAAAGTTAGTATAAGGCCCGGTCTTATTTTACTGTCAGACTGGATATAATATGATATGATATGATGTGATATAATATAATATAATACCGGGTCTTATATAATATAAGACCGGGTCATATATTAATTTTTGCTCGCAAAGACGCATTAGAGCTGATTGTCTGGCTAGGTCTTCTTTTTGGGGAAACGGTATTTTATTTTGGGTTGCATATTAAACTAGGCTCTTCCTACAAGAAAGCCAAGTGCAAACATGTGAAAGCGAGCTGCTCCTTTTGGGGGGATGATGAGAACTGGAAGTGAGTGTCATTGTGGGTCTCCATGAGTGGACAGGCCATGGCTTTGGTCAGTTTAGAGGTGGAACTGGAAACCCTTTCTGAGGCTGCAGTTTCTCACTTAGTGGCCAAAACAACAAGAATGCATGCTAGAGATTAGAAAGCAGACTGAGGAGAGACCTGCAGTTTTTGTCTTGCAAATGGATAAGGTAAAGGAATGAAAATCATTATGAAAATGTTTGCGTTTAATACATCCAGTATGTGACTCATCCATAGTCAGAACATTAGAAAACTTAGTGGCCAGGGTGTAGCACCGAGTAAGTGCGTTAAGACAGTTTAAAAAATTGATACAGTACTACTTTCCACTTTCGTTATAAGTAGCCTTTCTTAAAATTGTGCGAATACTGTTACGGATTATGTTGTTTGTAAGGCAGACTAGTGTGGAATTTTATTCCTTTGGATTTGGGAGAGAAGCTGCAGAAGTTCCAAATGTTTAAAAAGCTTTTTAAATTAAGTCCCCTAAGATACAGATGTTTCTATACTCAGTCACATTTGGGATAGCTAGCTGTGCTTTTTTTATGAGTGTTTATGTCTGTTAGCTGATCTCTTAAAGGTTTAGTTTAGAAAATTTGCAAGAGTAATCTGAAACCATTACACTCTTCACTTTTTAAATTGCCTCATTTTTAGTAAGGAAAAAATTAGGTTGCGACTAGACTTAACAGTTTAGTTAGGGTGTATTTGAATGTAAAAAAAAAATTATGAGTGTCGAACCTAGTGTAAAAAACAAAATAGTAAAACTGTTGTGACAGATTTGTCTTTGAAAGGGAAGGAAGGACTGTTGTGTAAGGGAAGAGTGGAAAGGGGTGGAAGGAGGTGACATTAATGGACGTTCTTACCACGGTCAGAGAATTAAAGGACCTTAAAGATGTGAAGGAGATGCATTTGGGAGATGGGCAATAATGGTAAACTGAGGCGAGTTCCTATGGGTTACTACTGGTGAGTCTCAGGAATGCGTTACGGAGGCAAAATTACAGTGTGATTTGGGGAGATTTGTAGAGAAGACTGGTAGAATGAATAGAAAATTACAGGTTTTTTGTTTTGTTTACTCTTTGATTTTATTAAACCTCTGAAATTGACATTTGGCAAGGAGAGAAAAGGAATATGAATGAATGATATAATGGTATTTTTGCTGATAATGCTACTATACGTGACTTACAAAAAGGAGAAAAGATAGCATTTAGGAAAAGATGGGAGAAAAAGAACCACTTGCATAGTAGTATGTGTCTAATAACATTTAAATTTTCTCTCTTAACTGGAGAGATTTTGAATTACTGTAATTTAGTATGGGTGAACATCTTAATTGGGAAAAAACAATACTATTGCAACTAATTTGCAATCCAAGGTAAAAGAACATTTTCGTTCTTAACTAAATATCAAGTAGTAAAGAAAGAATTATAGCAGGAAGTATCTTTTGCTTTTAAATCCTGTCAGTTCATCTATGTATGTAATTGAAATCTTATACAGCATACAAGTAAAATTTTATAGGGTTGGATGTTAAATTATGAAATAATTTTAAGGCTTCCCGTGGTATTTAATGATGGAAATTATCTTTCTGTTTTCCAAACCTGAAATAAATAATGTGCATTTTATAATTTAATAAGAAACGATCACTCTGGCTTATATTCAGTCATTCACCCAACTGAACCAGTTCTCCATCTGGAAGTAAAATAAAAAACATTTTGAACTGGCTGAAAGTACTGTTTGTTAAAAAATGTTCAGTACTGAAATATCGGTTGGCATTTTGGTAGCTGAATGTGAGAGCAGAAATTCAAAATATTTGTGGACTTGCCTTTCAGAATTCAGTTAGTGATTTTGTTTATAAGCCAGGTATAAATAATTATTTAGGTGATCAAATTTATTCTCACTACCTCCCTCCCCCATCTATGTGCTTTGTAATAAAATAGTCAGAACACAAATTACTGGGGCTGAATAAATAAAAAAGAATTATATTTTCAGATGAACTACGAGCGAGAGCAGATGGTAAGGACCTTACTCAGCAGTAAATAAGATTAATGTGTTTCGCGTTACTAAGATTGGGAAGAGAAAGGAAAAAAGTTTAGCCTGTCAGTAGGGAGCAAAGCACTGCCTGAACCCAACTTGATTTGGGTTTTGAAAAATCTCATTTCTGATAAACATGCCTAGAAAATTGAGCTTCACAGGACAGGGGTAGTTTTGGAATTCTTTGTTCACAAAGGTTTAAGGTGTGTGAGCTTTCTCCCTGTGTGTCAAGGGCGACCACTTCACCTCTTTAGGAGACTTTCCAGGAGGACAGCAGCACTTGTTTGGGTCTAGAATCAAATGTAACTCAGCGATCTTTCCTTGAAGAAAATGCAATTTTTCACTTGGTAAAATTACAATGCATTTCTAGAAAGGTCTGTTGAAAAGTAAAAATTAAATAAAGATATTGAGTGTTTACACTGAACATGTGAAATGAATAATCCCTTAAAAATGATCACTATAGTGCATTTGAATAGACGAGAACACAGAAAGCATCAGCTTAGCTTACACTCTGGAAATGGACGTCTTAAAAACTCGGTTATTCCTTCCCAAGATTTGTTCTATGAAACCATTCGGTTAGCTGAAACCCGTTCATTTATTAATTAATGAATAGTCTAAGTTTAAGTCATATTTTTCCTTCTTTTATAAATACAGCATCATTGATGTTAAGTTAGCAATAGGTAAAAAGAGATGCTTTGATAATTTTATAGTTGCTCCTTGCTGATTTGATTTCAAGCTGCCTTTTGTAACAAATGAACTGAGCGTCTTCTGTTCCCAGAGGCTCCTAAGTAAACGTAGTGTTTAGGTGGGAAGTGGTGATACTCCGTGCTCCTCTCATTCTTGTCCCAATTATGTTATTGTCCAGATTGAAACTGGAGGGACCGGACCGCTGCCTGGTCTTGGACTTGGAACATATTCCTTCCTCCGTTTATTCTCACAATTTTCAGCTGCTCTTAATCCAGCAACTACTAAATTCAGAGGTTGTGTGTGTGTGTGTGTGTGTGTGTGTGTGTGTGTGTTGCATTAAGTATTAAGTAACATTGAAGCAGGTGATTATGGAAGAGAAAGCTTTTGCTGATCTATTATTGAAGTCAGATACACCCGTCGTTAGTATTTTGTATTTATTACTGATATGGTAATCAGAAATTAAGCTAAATACATTTTCAATACTAAACATTTCAGCGTATTACTTCCCAAACAAGACCAGAATGAACCTAGGTGACCGCTGCTTTGTGAAGAAGTTGCCGCATAAATAAATTCTTCAGCCCTGGGACTTGCAGACTGTTCATTCCAGAAGTGTCCATGTGTCTCCTCAGCCCTAGAGGCTGAAAGGAAGGCAGTCCTGAGAAATGTGACTTGTCCTTTCGTTAGTACACGGCTCCCCTCGCCGGTCCTCTGCTGCCCCCGGTCTCCTGGGTGCAGACTTATTAGGTGGGTGCAAAAGCAATTGCGGTTTTTGCAATTATTTTTAAGTTTTTAAACTGCTTTTACTCCCACCTAATAGATTGTTCTCAAGTGCCCTGTCTGCCTGTCCAGGGTCTGGGCTGCAAATGGACCGGCCACGTGGCATCACTGGCACGCAGAACGTCAGCACCCCTGGCCTGCTGAGTCAGAACCCACATTTTAGCATGGTCCTTCGGGTATGTGGTGGCTTGGGAAGCAGTGCCCCCAAACTCAGCAGTGCTCCCGCCTTCTCTCCTGGGCTCTCCTTTCTCATCTCTAATCGGCACCTATCCAACTCCCACAGCTCGTTAATTCAAGTTTCACCGGTTTCGTTTTGTTTTTTTCTTTTTTGTTCACTTTTATTATTGAGCTAGAACTGACATGTCATGGTGCATGTGTACACCATGAAGGTCTGATATATGTCTGTATCGTGCAGTGGCCACCACATCCATCACCGCGCAGAGTGACGATTGCCGGTTTAGTTTTTAAAAGGCCAGTCCACTGAGCAAATACATGGGTGCCCACTATATGCCGGGCTCCATTCTAGGTGACAGAGGTGAAAAGAGAACGGAATTAAGTCCCCTTCAATTCTAGGGGGAGCTGGGTGAACAAATGCACCGTAGGATGTGGGGCAGGGTGGGGCTAGGGAGAGAAATAAGGGACCCGGAAGGGGCCTGCGTTCTTTCAGCTAGGTTGACCCCGAAGGGAAACGCGGGAACAGACCCACAGGACGGGAAGTGAACCTGGGGCGTGAGATGTGAGGGAACTGATGCCCACTGGTGACAATTCCCTGCCTGGCACCCTGCACCTGTGTGCTCGGGCATGAGGTGTCCACAGCACTGGTGACGAGCAGACCCAGGCAGGGATGTGACCCGCTGTCTCCTACGGCTACCGCGATGGTGGACTTACTTGGTGAAACCCCTTCCCAACCCTAAATCTTGTGGGTTGGTTTTGTCTGCAACTCTACTTCTCCACTGTGTCTTCTTTCCTCAGAAGTCTTGTGGCCTAGGGAAGGAGCATGGGATGCTTTCTAGAGAGACCTGATTGACCGCTGGGCTCCTGCACGGTGATGTGACCTCACCTTCCTCATCTGTGAGGTGGGGCTCCTAGCACCCACCACATGGGGCCGGGTGCTTGGCTGTTCAGAGGTGTCAGCAGTTTCCGGTAGATCAGCGTGGACACCCCCCCACCCCCGGGGTGCGTGTGCCCTTCACAAAGGTGTGGGGGGTGGGGACTGCAGAGCAAGGAGCAAACGAGTGCTGCTCAGCCCAGCCAGGAGCACATGTCTCCAGGGGCATTACCTGGAGGCGTTTGTGGTTGTCACATCTTGGAGCCAGGTGGTGTGCTACTGGCATCTAATGGGAAGAGGCTAGGGGTGTTGCTAAACACCCCCTAGAGGCCAGGACAGCTCCCCACAGCAAGAATCAGCACAGGATGGTAAGGCCGTGGTGGGGAAAGCTCCAAGGGTCATCGCAGGGGGTCCTTCGGGTACTCCTGTCTGGAGTACTCAGACCACCTCACCAGTCGCTGTTTGAGAAATGAATCCAGGTCTCAGGTGTGATTAAAAGTGGGCAATTTTTAGTGAGAAGCTTTCCTAGAAAAACTTGGGCCTGCCTGATTCAGTGATTTAATTCTTAAGCTTATTTTAAAGCCTTTCATTTCTGACCATTGATTTACCTGACAACTATTGGTTAGCTAAAGGAACTTACTACTTAAATTTGAAATTAAAATTGCTAACGGAATGCCAGAGGCATCTGTAGGTTTTACTCAAAGCTCTAATCATTCTGGTGTATTCTGGACAATTTCTGGCTCACTGTGATACTACCATGTGTCCCCGAAAACAAGACCTAGCCAGACAGTCAGCTCTAATGCGTCGTTTGAAGCAAAAATTAATATAAGACCCAGTCTTATTTTACTATAAGACCGGGTTTTATATAATAATAATATAATATAATAATGGGTCTTATATTAATTTTTGCTCCAAAAGATGCATTAGTGCTGATTGTCCGGCTAGGTCTTATTTTTGGGGAAACAGATAGATTTAGGATTATTATGTGGTATTTAGAATTTGGGATCAGCCTAATTTCTTTAATGAGAGTAAATTATTTGCCATTAACTAAAACTCCCTATTTATATTCATTTCATGTTTATAGTTAACATTTAAAAAAGAAAGTAGTCAAGGAAGAGAGATCTAAACCTTCTTTTATTCCAAGTGTCTGTGTTTTCTTTAAAAAAGAAATCCCCTCCTTAACGACAGTCTTATTTGTGTGCGTTACCTGCATAGCACCTGTATGCCACGTGAAAGGTGGCAGAGGGACCGAGTGCCAGTTCCTGCTTCAGACCAGCGGCGTTTCCTGTACCCACGGAGGAGAAAGGAGGGATGTTACATTGTTAGGAGGAGCGGTTTGTACAGGACTTGAAACTCGAGTGCACGGGTCGCAGGAGCTGCATGAAAAAACCCCAGGAGCCCCTGGTGGCTGTGGGCCTGTACTCCTGGGGTAGGGTCTGCCAGCATGCGAAGTGTCACCCGAGGAACCCAGGGCTGCCGACGACAGCTCCAAGGGTCGCACATGGGCTGCTTGGCGAGAATCATTTGTTGAGCATCTACTTTGTGCCAGAGATTTTGCATGCTTTGCCTCGTTTAACTCTCCCGACAAGCCTGAAAGGCAGGATCCTCATTTCACAGATGAGCAGGTTGGCTTGGGACACTCCACCAGAGAAACACCTAAGTGGTGCAGCGAGAACGCTTTAGAGCTGGGACCCCTTCCACCGTGCCCATCGACCAGCCTGGCACCACGTGTCAGTGTAATGTGGGTGCCCAGGGGTTTGGGCTCTGGGAGAAGTCCAGGACTTTTGAGCTGCGTGATGCCCACCTGGGTTACGTAAAGAGGTGGGCTGGCAGGACGGGGCTCCCTGAATGTCTAGGAGAGAAGGGTTCTGGTGGTTTTCGGCCTTTTGCTTCACAGAATTGCCTGTGTCCTATTTGCAATCTCCCAGTCAGGCTGTGTCCGCGCTCCTGGGCCCAGGTGTTTGTCTGGAGTTTCCAGTGTGTGTAGTGTATAGTGCTGATATTTAGAATTTGCACCCTGGGAGAGTTGTTCTTGAGGAGAGCAAATTTTGTAACATGAAAGACTAGGTTATCTTCTATCTCTGTGATGTTCAGATTGTTTCGATGGTTTCCTTTGGAAAGAGGAATATAAAGGAAATTTAGTATAAATAGCACCACCTTTCTCACTTTGTTTCCACAAAATGTAACAATTTATAGAAACACTTGTTATCCTGCTATAGCATTCTTGCTTGATAAATATTAATAAGTAGATAAAAGGAAATACAGCTTCTCAGAAATAGAAATCGTATAATGGTGGGAGAGTTGTTTGTGTACCATGCAGTTTGATTTGTTTCATTTTCAGAATCACTATAGAGTAAAAATAGAAAATAGAAGGATATATTCAAGAATTACAACTCCAGTGTTTCTATAGTAACTATTTTTTTGAATTTTGGCCTACTGAGGAATCTGTTCTGAAGCAGTTGAATGTAGGTCTTAGAAAATGAACTGCGAAATCAAAGATACTTGGCGACTATTTTGAAACTTTTTTAAAAACAGAAGCGCCATGTGGTTATTCTAGAAAAGATAGGTAGAAAGGAAAACAAAACTTGCTGTTTGTATTTGGGATTTGACTTTAACCTTCTAAGTACGTGAATGTCAGGCATAAAACATAATTTAGGACCTCTAAATGCAAACCACTATTTTGTTGTTATCTCATTAAGATGCCAGTCATACTTGTTAAGGATTTCACTTGACTGGTACACATAGTGATTTTTAGCAAAAAAGTTCTAAAAGATACCTGATAAGATTAGTAACAGATTCGCTTCTTTGTCGAGGACTCACATTTTAACATGCTGACATACACACTAACTGGTCTTTTCCAGTGGATTTAATGCCATAAAACTTTTAAGAGGTGATTTCTTTAAATGAAACGTTGCCAAAAAGGAATAAATGCAGGAGCATTTATAAGAATCCGTGTTCGGACACATTGAGGCCTGCAGCAGGCTCACGCCACTGGGCCCGGGGCATCAAAGGTGTGAGAACTGTCAACTCCGTCCTTGCTGGTGGCAAGCCAGCTCTGTCCCCTTTCCTAGAGGGAGAGCGTTTCCTTTCCGCACGAAGGATCGCAGACGAGGGGAGTTTGGTGAGAGACCTAACAATAGGAATTCACTTTTCATCTCCAAAATCACTCCCCTGGTAATGGTTCCGTTTTTAAAATAGGATGTCACTGCACGGCCGTGTTTACAATGTGCCAGATACTGGGAGCTGCTGGCACCAGAGCTCAGAATCGGGCATGGTCCTTCTTCTCCAGCTCCGAGCCTCGTGCCGGAGAAGGGCCTAACGCAGGGCAGATGGAGAGGAGGAAGTGAGGACGCAGTGGACGTGTGTGGGGCAGGTGCCCTGGTGCGGGACTCACGTGAGAGGTCAGGGGAGTGGGCAGGCAGAGAGCGGCAGGAGACGGTGCCATGTCTGAGGATGACTGACCGCGGCTGGAATGGCCGGGTGGTGGGCAGGACAGTGAAGGGAAATGGAGCTTCTTGGTGGCATCCCCGCTGGATGGAAGAGGACAGATGGGAAGGGAAGCACCCTCCCTGGGCAGAGAAGCAGCTGTGGGAATTAGATGGGGAAGAGAGGGGGTGGGTCGGAGTGGAGTGTATCTCAGGTGGAGCAGGTCCGGGCCTCACGAGGTCCCCGCCGCCGTGAGGGATGTGACTGAAGTGGCACAGGCCAGAAGGAAGGTGGACGGGGGTGATGGCGAGCGTGAGGGCAGCGTGTTGGCTGCTGGTTCACCTGGGCGTGGAGGGTACTCAGAACGATGGTGTGCCGGGAGGAGATGGCCAGCCGGTTACAGATGTCAGCAAAGAGAAGGTGGACAGGGACATAGCCCAGTGTCACGAGGCTCAAGGAAACTCGTTTTGCAGGAGGTCAAAGAAAGGTACGTGGGATGGGGAGGACACGGCCCCGCCCAGCCCCAAACCCGAGTCTGTCTTCTCTCCCTCCAGGCTGCTGGCAGATCCTACTGATTGAGTTCTAGAACCTATGTCCCATGAGCCCGCGCTGTTCTCACTGCCGCCACCGCGGTGCCACTGCCCTTCTCCCTGTTCAGACCTGTGCACGTCCTCCCCTCCTTGTACCGTTTTTGTCACCATGCAATCCATTTCCTGTAGAATCACTCAGATAAAGCCACTCCCCTGCTTCAAACGCTTCAGTGTTTCCTACTGCTCTCCGGACAAAATCCGAACTTCCTGGGAGGCCTGGGGGTCCCTCTGCAGCCAGACTTTTTCAGATTGTACCCTGTGCTCCTGACCCACGGCTTGAACGCGGGACCTGGGCCTGTCACCCTCCGCGGCTGCAGTCGTTGGTACATTAGTGAAAGAATGAGGGTTTCACTGAATGCCGGGGTTCAGGCTCAGGGTAGTGTAATTATGGGGTGTGAGTTCCAGAGGACACAGGGAGGGCTTTAAACGGAAGGGTGTGGCCAGGACCCTGGACCCCCTGAGAGCTGGGCTTGGTGGCGTAACAGGCTGTGTAATGACAGTGCAGCAGGGAAACTGAGCCCTGAGACGTGGGCCACGACTGGTGGAACTTGGGAGCGTAACTTGGCAATCCTTCTGCCCCCGGGTGTTTTTTCTTACTTTCCAGGAATACTTGATTTGGGGGTTTAATTTTTGATTAGGGGTGGGGGAGAGTACTTTATTGTTGATGTCCTTGTTTCTCCATTACATCACAATAGAAGCTTTCAAACTGTTTTCCATGACCCCACAGTCAAAGATAGAAAGCGTAATACATGTAAAGTTTTCGCACAGAATCTCTTTATTGTTGCCCTCTGACCTGTTTTATTCTATTTCATTCATTAAAAAGTGCTGTATGGAACCCCCTAAGATGCCATCTGTAACTTGAAAAACACTGCTCTAGAAGACACGTCTGTCTCGATTTTTTCCCTTCTCCAGGGAATGAGGGAGGGAGATGGAAAGGGCAGGGGTGGGGGGTGTTCTGTTTGTACCTGTAGTTTCTGCATCAGTATTTATGCCACATTCTAATCCTCCGAATGGGTAAACAATTCGAAAGGCCTCTGCCCCATTTCCTTTTCCTCACTCTGTTTCCAGTGTCCCTCCTCGCACAGAGCAATGAAACGGAGAGTGGGTGACGTTCTTTTCCTTTGATCCGCCTCCTGTCTGTAGCTCGGTCTGAGGGGACCTGCATGCCTTAGGTAGGTCTTCAGTGGCCAGCTCATGGTGCTGGTAAAAGCTCATAAAGGAGTAAATTATCCTAAGAAAGGCAAATTTTAAACCCTTTCGTGACATATCCAGAAATTATGGGGCAACATTTAGAATAAAAAATAGTCCTAGGTGATCTGTGAGAGCCAGGACGCCGCGTATGAAACTCCAGTGCTGACGGAGGAGTTGAGCATTTTCCCTTCACCTGAAGAAGTTAAATTCATGCCTGCAAACATTTTTGTTCCTTTTGTTACCTCTGATTATCAAGAGTGTTCAGAGCCTGGGAGATACAAAAAGAAAAGAACAAGCATCCAGCACTCAGGCAACCATTTAATTACCATTGTGTTGCATTTACTTTTAGTTTTCTCTGTGCACATACATTTTTGTCTTTTTTATTATTTTTCTGTGTGTATTTAAATGCTAGTGGAGTTCCCGGGTGCCCTGTCACACACAGGTTGTTGGCACATGTTCACTGTTCTGTTAGATGTGACATACGTGTCCCTGCATGCCTTGTGTAGAATTTGTGTACCTGTCTTGGAGTATTTTAGCAGGATAAAGTGTATAGCAGGACTCTGCTAGGTTAAAGGCTCTGAAAATCCTTCAGGCTTTCATACTGCTGCATTCATCCCCAAACGGGGCCTGTTTGCACAGTCACCTGCGGTGTGTGGAAGTACCCATGCTGTGCCCACTCTCCCAACACTGTATATTTCTTTCTAAGAAAAGTTGCCCCCGGATAGAGGGGAAATGCAGTCACTTTAATTTGCGTTTTTGTGATTATTGTGAAAATTGTTTTTTTAGGTCTGTTGGCCATTTTCCTTTTGTTCATTCATGCTGCCAACCTTTTGATTTAAGATCATTTACGTTCAACGTGACGTTAATGTAACCTTCCTTTGAAGTGGACTAAACTTTCATACCCTGCCCGGTGGTAGTTTAAATTAGTACAGCTTCCCTTTGTATCAAAAGCCTTAAAATATGCATAGTGCATTTGAGCCACCAGTTACAGTTCTTGGGAATCTGACGGGATATAGACCAAGATGCACAGAGGTGTTCGTCCTGCACTGTTTACAATAGTGAGAAATGGAGACCTTCTAAATGTCCCGACAAGTTGAGTCACCATTTCATTTCTGTAGAAGTTGTAAAACACAGTATAGGATGGTTCCTGTTTTCTCTTTGTAAGAACGTGTGTGTGGGAAGGAATCTACAAGGGTTAGCAGTGTGTTGCATCCAGGTGATGGGATTGTGGGTGGATTTTTTCTGTTTTCGCTGATTTGTGTATTCCAATTTGTCTTCAGTGATACATGTATGTCTAAAAAGTCAAGTTCTGCAGAAAACAACCAAAATGAGCTGGCCTAGATTTTATGAAGTGTCAATGTTACCAGAAGCAAAAGGCGTGTGTGTGCTAATGTAAAGTGTCTTCAGACTCACTCTACTCATTTAATTGGAATATGCTTTGCTCCATTTTGAGTTACTGTGAAACTGAAATTCACTTTCATGATTACTGTTGGAGCTTTTGTTAATATGAGAACTTCTTACCCCAGTGACTCGCGCGGTTAGTCATCGGAGCTGTGGCCGTCAGTGCAGAGAAGACATGTGAACTGTGTCACTGAGATGGGATTATAGCTTCTCTGAGCTCCGGAACAGTCATAGGATGTTCTGTGTTTGGCAATCCATCCTACACCCCTTTTCTTTCTGAAGGAGAATTGATTTTCACAGGGAGTCTGAAATGGGTTGTCTCTTTAACCAGGAATATTAAGGAATTTGGTAGAAATGTGTTTTAGTTCTGTATAACCTGTGCCTTTAACAGGTGTGGCCTTTGTTACAGTCTCTAAAACTCCTGGCTTTCCTCTGGTCCTTGGGGGTGATTGTCTCCTCCGCACCCTGTGGCTTTACATGACAGCACATCGGGAATTTTGCTCTCGTTTCTGTCATTGCTGAAGCCACAGCGTCACCCTCGCTCCCTTGGATGCAGCGCTCAGCATCCATCAGTTCCCAGAGGCCACGGCCGAGGTGCACATGGAGACGGAGGTGGGATCAAGGAGAGGGAGTCATTAACCCCTGTCTGGTGCGTGGCGGGATGCCACTGGGGCAGAGTAACGTTTGCCTACATCCTTAAGGAGCCTTTGGTTAGAAACCTCAGGAAATCGCGGGGCATGATTTTACAGACGGCTGCTTAGCTCTGCAGCCACTGTTGATGAACTTCTATTAACTGGGTGCCACGAGCAGATTGGAAGGCAGCTGAATAAAGCTCCCTCTCTTTGTGTAGTCTCTCCGCTGAATTCTCTTTTCCTCCCTCCCTCCTAGTTCTGACTCCATGGTCACCCTGGAAGGCTGCTTGGCTCTTTGGAAGAGTCACATTTGGCTCTTAAGTCATAGGTGGGAGGGTCTGCCAAGGGGCCGCTGTGGTCTCCTCAGGGATTTGTGGTTTGGTCTTTTCATTCTGTGATTCCCGCCATCAATTTCCTTGAAAGAGCGCTAGCTATGATTCTCACCACGGTGTTTCTCACTCTATTTCTTCCTATTAAATCGATCTACTCTCCCTGTATAGAGATCGGTCCTTTAGGGAATAGAAAAATATAAACCATCTGTCAAAGAGTGTAGATGTGTCTCAGGGTGTCGGGCTGCGTGGGACAGACCGTTTCAAGGTCACCGTGGCTGGAATGGCTGGACCTCAGGGGGGAGTTCGGATTTCAGCCCGACCTTCCCTCACGGACTCACTGCTCAGTGTTCTTCTCTTCTCTTCCTTCCGTGAGATGCGTTCTGACCAGGAGATCTGTCAGGCAGGTAACATGTAGCCTGAGCCTAAGTAAGCTACGGTCCCTTGAGTGGAAAGGAAAGGATTCTGCCCAGATTAGACAGACGTAGTGAGTTCAGCCTTCTTCACTCTCTTAGCAGTCATTGAACAGATCCATTCAACAAGTGGCACCGAACACCTGCCTGCCTGCCCTGTGGGGTCCCGGTGCCGTGCTGTGAACTGAACAGGTAACGGTCCTGCCATCCCCACGTCAGGCACGGTTACAGCAGGCTTCTGGATGGATGACAGTTTCATGGGTAATTACTCCGGGACGGTGCTGAGAAAACTGAGATGTTTTGGGGACACATCCCTGCCGCTTCCCGTGAAACCCTGGGCTACATGGAGCAGCCACTGGCTGTGACTTCTTTCCTGTCTCTCCCGTGCCTTTCTTGACGTAAACAAAAGCCGTTTTAATATTCAGTATGTATTTCCTGGAACACCCAGATTACTCATGCTTCTGAGAACTAACTTTTAAATCTGGTTGAAATGCGACCAAGATGTGAACATGTGCACATTCCTTGACTTGGTAATGCCAGTCCAAGATTTGTTTCAGAATCTGGTGAGATGTATCTGCACTGGTATTCTTGATGTCCTCCCACCCCACCCCAAACAGGAGACGCGCCTCATGTCCCACGGGAGGAGCATGAAAAAGTTACGGAATTTATCTGATGGCACTTTTAACCACTGAAAATTATAAATGTGAAGTGTCTGGCCACACGGGCTTATGTAAAGCAGAAAGGACAAAGCTCCCAACACCACGTATGCTAAGAATGCAGTTTAAAGTGTGTTCCCGCGTGGATAAGGAATGAAGTATTTGGCTTGGTGCAATGGCAGTATGCTGTGTTTCTTCCTTTGTGTTAATGCCCGTTAATGTCGCTATAATATTTGTAGAAAAATAAAAACAAACCAGCGGAGGAACTGTATCCATACTACGCCTGGTTTTGGAATGTTTATTGATGTGGGCAAAAATCTGACCTATTATATCGAACCCAGTGTATGGAGAGGGTGGTTAAAGTAAGTTGAAAAGCTGAAAACGAACATCATATGTTGATGCTTTCCTGTTCAGCGAGGCTTCAGGTTACCCGAGGACACCGTGAGCCGCTGCGGGCCGTGTCTGAGCAGGGCCGGCGTGTGTGCCTCTGGGTCGTTGGGGTCCCCTCGTCAACGGGTTGTGTGGACCGATAGCAGCACCGTCTTTTATCCCCAGGCTCACTCAGGGTAGACCCGGACCGTAGCCGCTCCCCAGGAGCCTGACGGGACTGGGAACCGGGCAGTAATTCAGGGAGCACAGAGGAAACGCACTGCCGCCAGTCGGATGGGAATCGGGCCAGCAGTGAAGTTAGCGAGCCTCGATGATCCGATTTCATTCTCCTGCTGATGAACGAGGTCTCGTGAAGTAAACTCTTTTCCTGAGAACCTGGTATGCTGGAGCAGGAGAGCGTCCTAAAGCTACCAGGGGAAGGCAAAGCAAAGAAATTCAGACGTCTCTGTCTGATTGAGTTTTTCCAAATTCAGTGTTGAATTAGTAAACTGAGTTTTTTCAGCATACTGGGGACAGTTAAGAAGCATGACATATTTCTCGTTCCTTGTTAAATCGAGTGGGCTTGCAGCTGATGCTGTAGCTGGGATCTTGCAGTTTTTAATACCTTCATTTTTTTAATAATTATTTTGGGGATGCAGCCCATTCCTGAAATTTGGGAGCGGTTTGAACTTTGAACTGTCAAGCTCTCTCTTAGGATCTACCTCTCCTACGAATGGGAAGGCTTGCCTCATTCATCCATGGATTATATGGCAATTCCTTAAGAAGCCTTTTCCCAAATCTTATTTTAAAACAATCCTATACTGTCACATTGCAGCCTGGAGTGGCAGCCTGAGAACATGTTTACTTAGACCTGTGTATCTCCCCCTTGGATCTAGGATTCTTTTAGTCCCTCATTCATTCATCCCTGAGATTGGCACATCCGCTGGGCACCTGTGTCAGGTGGGGGCACATGATCGGCTGAGACAGCCAAGGTCCTTGCTCTCCTAGAGGTGGCTTTCTGGTGGGAGCGGGCAGACAGGACAGCAGATGAGGTGACTCATCGTGGTAAGTGCTGCCAGGGAGGACACAGGCTGGCGTGCAAAAGTGGGGGACTGGGGTGCCCTTTGGAGCACGTCTCTAGGAAGAGCTGGGCACGGCTTGGCCTGTGTCTCTTCTAACACCTCTGGGGCAGCCTCTGAGCCTCAGTCCACTGACAAGGGGGTGGAGGAGGGTGACGTGGGGTGGGGTGGGGCAGGGCTCAGCACCCATTCTAGTCGGTCCGACCAGCCTCTTCCGCAACCAGCATGGCTGAGTCTGCAGAGACCATCTTGTGGGCTGGTCCTATTCATATTTTCGCCATGTTTCACATGCAGGATCTATGCCTACATTTTAACACCCAGTTTTCAAACATCATGTGCAGCAAACATGCTCCCTTTTGGGTAGTCTCTCTTCTGACGTGTCACGGCAAGTAGGCATGCCTGTATGATTTCACATTACAAAGCGCTTTTTTATTTTGATGAGCTCTGTGCCTTTATTGGCGCATTCATTTATTCAAGAAATATTGACTGAGAACTTACTGGCTCCTGGAGACACTGCAGTGAACGATACACACAGTCGCCTCTGCTCTTGCTGTCGTTGTCCCTGGTCATGCCGCTTCTTTTCTCCTTTCTGACTTTGTGCTAACACACTGCTAACGTCGTGGCTTCACATAGCATCACGTCCGGAACGCCGTCTTTAGGGGCCGTAAGTAGATCTGGTTTACGTTCTGCTGTTCCTAACACTTAACCATCATTATCGTCAGTGGTCGTTTCTCTTTGGGATGCGGGCACCTTACGAAGGTGCTCAGGGCATGTCACACACTCGACGCTTTTGGTCACCAGGAGGCCATTCTTTTTGGGCGCATGTAAGTAAGCACTTGTCCCTGACTGATTGCGCAGTCATGCCCTTGCTGGAGTGAAGATCCAGTTTGGAGCCTGCTGAGATAAATCATTCCCACAGTCTTGCTTACGTGGCGTTTTCGTGCGGAGAAGCACATTTGCTGGTGAAAGGCAACACCAGCGTCTCCTTGACCCAAGGTCTCAACGATTTTTGAGCAACGTAGGTGTGATGGTTCGAAAGCGCTTGAGAGAGAAAAACAAGTCCTGTGGAATTATAATTTTTCCCTTTGAAGAATTATTCACAAAAGCGTTCATCTGAAACAGTGGGATTCATACATATCAATAATGAAAATGGGGCCTATTTTCATTTCTTATTATTTACTGACATACCAAAGTGCCTGTCTGAGTTCACGAAGCATTTGCTTAGCAATTGCTATACTTTTTTAGACAGATTTCTGTAGAATTTAGATTTTTTTCCTTTTTAATGCTTTAATAACCAACAAAAGCTCCATGTCCTTTCATGGGTAAACTTGAGTGACAAGCATCTGTGTGGCGGCGTCCTGTGTCGTCCCAGCACAGGCTTATTTCCTGTGCTGTTTGTGGGGTGATCCACTCGTGTGGGTACCGGGAGGGCAGCCCCACCTGCTCACCTGCCTGTGGGGAGCTGGAGGTGTGTGCGGGAGAGAGCTGCTGCCAGGGGCTCTGGGCATGACACACATCCAAGCAGAGGTCTCCCAGCTGTGGACTTTTGTACCCTTGGGTCCAGGATCCAAAGTCTAGTCCAGAAAGGCCAAAGCAGGGGGTGGCTGCAGGGGACAGACTCAGAGGTTTGCACAAACCTGTCCTCTCTGGAAGTGGCCGGGGCTTGGGACACAGATCCCCACGACTAGGTTCTTTAGGAGATGGAGGGAGCCAGGGGTCCCCGGGGGGGAGGTGCCCAATTGCAGAGACAGGCTTGAGGCAGAACCATGTGAATATTCTGCCAGCTGCCAAATGTTGGGCAAGTGCCCTGACCCCAATTTTTAAAGGAAAACATTTGAAAAGAGCTGTTGATGTCTTAAAAAGTATTTATGTGCTGATTTACTTACACAGAGCAAAGTACGAAGCATTGTATACAACACCTTTTCCTTCTGAAAATTATGAACACAGTAGATCAACATTACAAAAGGTTAAGAAAAAAAGGGGGGAAAGTCCTCCATCATCCTGCCTGCCTTTTTTCTCTGCATGAGAATACATTTGAGTGTGGTTGCCATCATAATGCAGATGGAATTGGCATTCTGCTTTGGAGTTTAAATTGTCCTCAGCACTTTTTCCACATTGGGAGTCTTCATAAGTCATTTTTCATGGCTGTGTAATATTTCGTGAGGGAGATGGACCATAATTGGCCTCTTCCATGTGGGGCTGTGAGGTTGATTCAGATTTGGTCGTGAGCATCTTTTTCCTTCTGGATCATTTCTTCAGATCAGTTTCCAGCAATAAGATTACTGTGTCAAAGGGAATAGACATTCTTCTGCCTGGACACACGTGGTTACATTGCTTTACAGAAGGTTTGACCTTTTTCTTTGCATTTTAAAGGTGAATCATCAGCTCTAGCCAGTGCTGACATTCTTGGGCGGTTAATGATTATTCCCATATTAGGCAGGGAGGGTTCTGTGCACATCTGAATTTTGTGTAATTGCTTTCATTACAGAGAGCTGACTTGTTGAGGAAAATGTCCAGGCCGCGAGACAGTCCAGACCACAGAGACATCACTTCTGAAAAGTCTGGACCCGTCCCAATTTTGTAATCAGTTCCCAGAGTCGTTCATATTTCTTTTGGCAGAGGTCTCTGTCTCTGTGGTCGAATGAGCCGAATGGTTGAAATCACAGGGCGAGCTGACCCAGGTGCCTGTTTTAGCAGCAGGTCGGCTGTGTGGGCAGGTGGTGTCTGGGTATTTTGAGAGAAGTAATTTTGAAAAGTAATTTGCAATTCATAACTGAACTGCAGCAGAAGCAGCCTCTGCAGGTCTTCTGTGGAAATTCTCTTCCCCCTCCATTTGGAGGGTCCTCATTCGGTTTTGGTGACACACCCAGACCGCAGGGAGTGGATGACTTGGTCACACTGACTGATTTGCCACAAATCCTGGACGTGGGTTTCCCCCTCTGACGAGCCAGGATGTGAGAAACAGGAGTCCCAAAGCCCCGACACTTTTTCAGGCGCTCTGTCAGGCGGGGACTCCCATTGTATTTCCATTTTTTGTAGCCAGAGATCTCATTTCCGCCTGCACGGGTGAGTCTCTCAGGCAGCCCTGGGAGGAAACGGCGTGAGGAACACAAACCTACGTTTGTAGTTTGACATTTCCCCTGAAGGATTTCAGGCATGTAGAATAAGAACTAATGGCTGAACTCTTTTAACTTCCTGTGGCTTGAATGGACTTAGGCCATCTGGGCTGTGCACTCACTTGCTAAATGTAAAACCAGGAGAGGACAACAGCGTTCACTCCCGTCCAGCAGGTTCAGAGGAAGTTGATTCAGTCTGTGGAACTGGACTTGAATTTACTGACCATCACTTTATCTGCTGACCAGAAACATTTTAGCATAAAAGATAGCACTGTCAGCAGTGACATCTTCAAACACGAATGAAGGCCAACAATATTTTATTCAGCATTTGGAAAGTAGTCATTCTCCTTTTCTCCTATGAAAGCAGAGTCCGGCGGGAGATTTCAGCACGAAGCTATGTGGTCACTTCCGTGCATACGGGCTTTTCACCCTGAGGAGACAGGTGAAGGTCACGCTACCTGAGCTGGTGCCTGCACCTCAGTGCTCTGTTTCTGTACGGTTGGATGCGTTGCGCATGGATTAGAGCTAATAGAGTTAGGGCACCCAGCTGCCCTCTTGCAAGTGGGGTACTCTAGACAGGAAGCCAGTTCTCCCCTCTCCCTAGGGAACAGCTGTGGGAAGTGCTCGATCCCAGGCCCGAGGGTGAGACGTTGGAAGTAGTTCTCAGCATCAGGAAGCATCCACACTCTTTCATCAAATTCAGCATTTTTTTTTTTGAGTGCCTATGATAAGCCAGGCCCTTTCCGGGTATTGGGGTGCTGCTGTGAACACAGCAGACGCCCTGCCCTGCTGGGGGAGACACACAATAAATAAGTAAACAGACTTGATTGATCAGGTGGAGGCTGAGCTGTAACAGAAAGCAGGATATGGAGACAGAGTCGGGGGCACCGTTGGGGTTTGGGTACGGCTTTCAGGTCACACGATGGCCGAAGAGAGAACGTTGGGGCAGCTCCTGAAGACAGGAAGGGAGGCCTGAGCCTGTGGGAATACTGGGGGGAGGCGGCCCAGATTGGGGGACAGTAGGAGCAGCAGGCTGGGTGAAGGAGGCAGAGACTGGAATAGGGACCCAGGGACCCAGGACAGAGGCCAGAGAGGTGGGCGGGGCGGCCACATCCCGTAAGGCCGTTAGGTGGAGGTGAGGACATTCGTTGGCTTTTATTTTGAGAAGATAGGAAGCCGTTGAGGTTCCTGAGCAGAGGACTGGCGTCATCACCTGACTTGAAGGGAGCTTGTCCAGCGTGGTGTAGAGTCAGGAAAGGGGGGGCGGGGTCACGTGGAGCTGTGCTTCCCCATGTGGCCCCCCAGCCACAGGCGGCGCTGAATGGAGTTCATTACGAGAAGTTAAGCTGCTTCATCAAGTGGCTCCGGTAAGGTGACTCAGTGTCAGTGAGATAGATCGAAGTCAATCAAGTCGTGCACGTGCCGGCCTGTTGTCCTCCTCACACTGACGTGCTCCGCGGCCGTGCAGCCAGCGGCCGCCTGCTGGATCCTGAGGCACAGAGCGTTTCCATCGTCCCAGAAAGTTCTATCGGATGGGCCTACGCCTACAGACTGTAGGCCCTTGTAGGGGCGTCACTTTGACTCGGGGAAGTGGAAAGCACTGGAACGTTTTAAACGAGGAGGTATGTGTGCCTTGCGTGACGATTTCAGAGCTCACTCGGGCTGTGTTGAGAATAACTGCACGGGCAGAGGCGGAGGCGGGAGGCCCTTCACCGGCTGCATGAGCCAGGAGCACCTGGGTGAGGTGGGCGCGGGGGCCCACGGGAAATGGTGCCTTTTGAATATAGTTTGGCGTTTTGTATTTGAATACAATAGGCGTTTCTGTGAACTGACGTGTGAGTCGAGCAGAAAGTGGTAACGCGTGCAGAGACGTGACGAGGGGACAGAAGGCAGAGCTGGGGAGCAGGAGCCCACCCACCAGGCACCGGGAGGCAGGTGGGCCTGTGATGGAACAGGGGTTCCAGGGAGCCCTCATCTGAACAGCAGGGGGAGGCACGGGGGTGTTGGGAGTTTAGGCTGGACACGGTTTTACACAGTGGTTGGAAGCCAGTTTAAAAGAGAAACAGTGTGTTACGTGTGAGCCAGTGCTGAGGGCCCACCTGGGGTCGGACCGTGAGCCCATCTCCCCTTTTGTCTCCAGCGGAGTGACTGCTCCCGGGCAGGTAAGGAGAAAGGAGAAGGCTGCTTGCTGTCTCCCCAGGTGGGTCTGCAGGAAATACCAGCGGGAGGGCAGTTAAATACCAGTTAAAGGGCTTGTCAAGAAGGAAATTCACCTGAAGGACAGATGCTGAGCAGGGAGCTGAAAGCTGGTCGGTAACTTCGCAGGTGCTGATGAGAAGGGCAGGCCTTTGAAATTGTGGAGCTCTGTCTTCATGGGAGGCCGGCTCGCCCAGTCCCACAGTTCCACGTGACACGGTCTCACTGTGGGTCCCAGCTAGGCAGGTCTGGGGACCGAGGGCTCAGGTTTGGGAGCCCACAGCCGTGCCCCACAGTCCTGGGCTGCGTGACTGTGGGCCTTGCGGAGGTCAATGTCACGGTCCCTTCCGTCTGTAATCTGGGACTCTGGCCTCCATGTCGGCCTTTCCCAAACACTGACGTTCAGCACCAACCCTGAGGGATTTGCCGATTGAAAATGTGCAATGAGCTCCCTGCTGATGCCTCTTGAAATATTAAGCTCTTGGGAAGCGGCCTTCTGGGTCACCCGGGGGAATCTTGACCATGTCATGTGGTCATGGGAGTGGGTGTGACAGGAGTCCTGCCCCAGCAGCGTGGGGGCCAGTGACGGAAGGTTCTGGGCAGGCTGCACCTTCCCCCGCTCTCTCCAACTCTACCTGACAAGCGTTTTTCTCTTTGACTTTTGTTAGTGCTGCGTGGGGAGCTCCTTCAGCAGAAAGGATAGAGCCTGTCGCTTTCAGAATCAGTGTGACGTTGGGACCTGTCATTCCTGTGAACATTTGAGCATTTTGCTGGTATTTATTCAGGAGAGATTCCAGGAGGCAGCACTGCTCCCCGCCCTCCTCCAGCCCCCACTCCCTCTGGGGGCAGAGAGAGAATTAAGAACAATGTAAGGTAAATTTTTAACAGGACAGTCTAGCTTGGGCTTTGAAAGCTTACTGATGAAGTAAGTGACAGCTTTTAGCTAAAATACCCGCATTGTTTGCACGAGTTTTCTCCTCTGAGTTTTCTGGGGTGGTTAGAACAGCCTTACCTGCTGTTTGATCTGGTTGATGTTCCGTCACAGAAAACAAAAAAAGGGTGTTGAAATGCAAATAGATGGTTCTAGGCTCCAGTCCCCTGGCTATAAAATAAAGCCAAACCTGACATCATGGTCTCCTGTGGAAAGGCTCTCGAAAAATCTCATGAGATGGATTTTATTTTTCGTGGACTGGAGTCCCGAGGTAGGTAAGAAAAACAAAAACAAAATAAAACAAACAAAGGATTTCATACTTGGAATGTGCTCAGTGCCAGTTGAATAGCTAATTGTTTCTTGTTTTCAACCCCAGCCCCCTCTTTTTCTGCCTGAATAGATAATCCTTACAAAACATCTATTCATTCTACAAGTGAAAATTTCAGAAATACTCGATACTGACCTTGGCAAGACTATGGGACCCAGATTGAGTGATGGATTTGTGTGTGTTGTGGCTGATGTGCGTTTTGGTGCTTTGCAGGCCGGTTTAAGACTCTTAGCAATAGGAAAGGAAGACTTGTGGCATTTTAATTGATGAATGTAACGAAGGCTTAAATTTGTAGGTGAAATTATTAAGGTATAGCTTCTTTTTGAGCGCAAACCTGATTGTTTTTGTTGCTTCAGGAAAGGAGCTGGCTTTCTTTTCTATTTTGGTGTGACCACTTTGAGATGTCAACAATTATTTTTTAAGGGAAATAAAATGAGGCAATACAGCCTAGCGAAAAGGACACGTTGTATCAGATTCTTAATTTGCTAAATTGAATTTGTGCTCTTATTTGATTTCTGCTATGAACTGGCTGTCTGACTTTGGATAAGTTACTAGACTTTTTTCCTTTTTCTTTTTCTTTTTTCCCAAACTGGAATGAGAAACAAGTGGTAGTGAAAAACATATTTGTTGCACAGAAAAGCCATCATCAGAAACCACTGTCAGGTTGGTTTTTTCACTGAAAATATCTGATCCTGTCAGCAAACCTAAATTGTAGCATATTAGTTTATTTTTTAAGCTGTCATTTAATTTCAGGTGTTTGTGTACTCTTGAATTTGTTAACGGAAAGAAACGCCCTATATGCTGGATGGCAACATATTAACTTTATTCAGGTAAAATACCCTCTTAAATCCTATACACACACACAGTCCCTAACTGTTGGCTTTGTAAGGTCAGTCCCAGCAGACCAATTCTTGGCTGTCAGGAGCTCAGCTCGTCCAAGATGATTTTTTTTTTGCTAGCACTAACCCTAGCAAACAGCAAATAGTGTAAACCTTACAGATCGATTCGGAAGAGAGAGTTCTCTAAACAGCTCACCAGCAAAGTTACATGGGTTATGGAGATTGTTAGGTTGTAGCAGTGGAGTTCAGCTACGCCCAGTTAAAAAGCAGAGGTTAGAGCTGGGGAATCTTTTCAATTCAGATGTTCTGAAACTTTTAAAGAAGACACCTTGCAGGCCAAGTTTTTGTTTCTGAGGACTGCTGGCTACTTTTGAAGGAGCAAGCTGTGGAAACTGACATTCCGGTCCCCAGGGCCTCAAAGAAGCTGAGGCTGGAGAAGGAGTCAGTTCTGCTGGGTCAGCGCGAGCCTCCTGGTTTTAGGAACTGGGCTCAGGGTTCTGAGTTCCAATATCCACTGCCCGTGAGTCACCCTGACCAGCCACCCCTCTGTCTTGCGTTTCCCTCTTTGGAGAAAATCTAAGACTATTGACATTTTCAGGGGTTGCAACACATTTAAAAGTGTGGGAAGGCACTATGCAAACATGCAGATATGAAATATCAGAGGGGTGCATTTTAATCAACCAAATGCATTCTTTGGATAATTGGAAGCTGATCATCTTTATGTAAGAATGGGGAGTTTGATTTCAAAATAGTTTTGTTTGAAATTTTTAATTTGAACAGTGAATTTAGGTCATTGTTTGCTCTATTAATCTATGTTACTTCCCAAGAGGAAACTGTTAGCAAGTTGCCTTACTGGAGTGCTTAATTGACTGTCAGAGATCAGACCCCCCAGGCTTTCTAGAAACGTGTATTAAAATTTAGTAACCTGACTTTCAGAGAGAGAGACTAACATTCTTTGAGTACAGGGCATTGTGCTTAGGTTTCTGTATGTGTTATAAACAAACCAAATACACAAGTGAATTCTCTAGGGACTGAAAAACTGTTTTGTTTTGTTTTTCAAAAGAAATTGAGGAACCATTTCATTCCTCACTCCTCCAGGACAGGGATGAAGCATCAACTTGGGTTTTGAATTTTGACTTCTTGCTGGACATCAGCTGAGTGTCTGATTCATAAAACTCACCTGTTTAAAATGGGACACAATGTCTTCTTAGTTCTTTTACTGGCGTGGCCAGGTTGTCAGCATTAAAATAAAAAAAGTGTAATTTTAACTCTATTTTCTCAGCATTATTTATACCCTACTACTCAGGCCAGTCCTGAGATCCTTAGAGTTTTTTTGTGTCTCTCATTCTCTTCTGAGTCCCAGGGAAAACTACTATATTCCCATCATCCAAAATTAACTGTGATTTTTGTCGTATCTGTTTCGTTTTTTTTAATGACACAAAACACTGGTGATAAGGTCGACTGCCCTTTAAATACTAATTCCAGTTCCAGCCCCTCTTTCTCTCCCCCGCTCATAGAGCCCATGTTCAGTTTGGTATGGGCTTTAAAAATATTTTACATGTATTTACATGTATCCCCAATGAACATGTAGGATTGTTTTATGGGTTTAAATATACATGAATGGTTCCCTATATGCCTGTCGTTCTTACTTTCACTGAACATTTTTGAGATCTAGCCAAGCTTATATCTACTGTAAATAAGTGTACATATTATACATGCACAGCATGGTTTTTAATTTGCCGTCTGGTATTTCACTGCATGACTAATACCACATTTTATTAACCAGTCCATTAGTGGATATGTGGATTGTTTAGAATTTTTCACTAACATAAACATTGCTTGTGGATTTTTTTTTTTTTTTACCTCTGCCGCAGGTAGGAAACAGTTTCTTAGGTTAGATTCCTAGATGCCGAATTGCTACATTTTGAATATGCCTGATTCACTTTTAAGAGACATTACCAACCTGATTTTCAACTGTTTGAAAACTGTTTCCCCAAATACTCTCCAACACTTGTGAGACTTATATTTTTAAATTTATTTTGAAACGTTTTTTTCCTGTGATGAGCCTTTTTAAGATCTACTCTCTCAGCAACTTACAAACATACAGTCCAGTGTTGTTAGTTGTAGGCGCCCTGCTGTAGGTGGTGACCCCCCCACAGACTTCTTAACCTTTGCCGGCTTTCGGGGTAAGGAGTGGTTTCCTCTTGGTTGGCGGGTGTCAGGCCATCCGTGCGGGCCAGCCGCCCTGCCCAGCACAGCTCTCTGGTCGGGCCCAGGGCGTCGCCTCCCGTCCAGCCCCTCCCCGGTGGCCGCTGCTCAACGCTTTCTCAGCCTCTGCGCCCACTTTTCCTCCTCTGCAACTGGACCGTGCTCTTTGGTGTTACTTTATTGATTCAGTAAATATTTACTGAGTTCTTCACCTTCTGCCAGGTGCTGGGACTGTGAGGGCGAACAAGAAAGACGAGATCTCCACACGCGTGGGCTTACAATTTTAGCGGGGGTGGGGGTCGAGGGGGGAGAGAAAGGAAACCAGTAAAGCAGCGAACAAGGTCATGTTTCATAGCTTTAGGTACTCGAAAGACAGTAAAGTGGAAGGTTAGTGTGACTGGGTGGCGGGTGTGGCATGAGCAGGTGGGAGCCCAGCCGCAGGTGCCCCGGGAGGCTGGCAGAGCAGCCAGCAGCGCCCCTGGCTGGGGCCAGCGGAGCTGCCCCACGGGCCGGCTGGCTGTGCTGGAGAACAGCGCTGCCTTTGGCTGGGTGGTCGCGGTCAGGCGTGGGGGGCGCCGGTGGGCAGCGCCGTGCCTCCCAGGCCTTGCCGGTGCCCCTGAGAGCCAGGACCGAGGCCTGCTTGCCACCTGCCCGGTCACTTTACGTCGCACTTTGGGGTCGCGGTGTCCCTCCCATGAGCTAATGTGCCTTCATTTCGCCACTTGTTTCTGCCTCACAAGGGACAGAATGAGGACGGTAGGGAGACGAGGGACAGTGCAGGAGAAGCCCGCCTGTCCCGAGGGGGCCTCTCTGGATGAACTGAGCTCAGTGGAATGAACTTGCCTGTTGTGGATCCAAGTGGAAGTAGACGGAATGTTCCTGAATGATTGGTAAGACCAGGGCGAGTTCTCCGAGGGACTCCCCGCCCTCCCCAGGGTTTTCTCAGAGCAGCTATGAGGCCATGCGCTGCATGCAGACCCCTCCGAGCGGATGCAGCCGTCGGTGCCGGTGTCTCACCTGCACCCGGGCCTTTCTCCAGCTGCTGAGAGAGCCCTTCACGTGGGTGTGTCCCCATGTCTTCAGCATCAGGTTAGATCTGTCTTACAGATGAACAGAGCTGGGGTGCACAGAGGTCGGCACTGTCCCACGGTTGCAGAATTGGTGAATGGAGAGCCGGCGTTTACGTCCGGGGCTTCGGAGCGCTTTGCGTGAGGCGGTCGCACTGCAAAAAACGACACAGCAAACCCTTGCCAACCACTCACTACCTCCAGACCGCTGCGATGGTCTGTGGTCGCGTCCCCTTCTTAACTGTCATTTTCTCCGCGCATAACCGTGGGCAACCGGCGATTTGTGCAGCAGGTAAGAGCACAGACTCTGTCTGGAGCCAGACTGCCTGGGCCACGGTCTCCTCCACCCCCGACGAGCTGTGTGGGCCGGTGACTCGCCCTCCGTGGCTCCTTCTCTCCTTGTTACGGTGGGTATCGGAGCAGCGAGGCCCAGATGCGTGCGGTGAGACGCGAGTGCGGCTCCGAAGGAGCCTGGCGCTGAGGAAGCCCTCAGGTCACGCGTGTGCCATCTCAGGTCTCCGCTCAGCTGTCACGCACTCGGCAGGCCTTGCCTGACAGCCCCAGGCCGTCAGCATCTCTCCCGCTTCCCCACTGCCTATCAGCCCCCTGGCTTGTCTGCCCCCCTGCAGCGTAGCTCCATGGGTCCCAGGCTCCGGGCAGAGCCTGGCTCTGGGGCATTTTTGTTCACTGGCTCTCTCTTTCTGATAGGCCTGAACTAGAGCTACTGTTTGGAACAGAGTAACTGCCTTTCTGGTTTCCGGTCAGTATGCTGGTCCCTGAAATCCCATCCCCAGGCTGTCAGCTGTGATCCCGGGCTCCTGACAGGTTCTTCCACCTCTGACCCCTCTTCAGTCTATTTCTAACCCACTGGCCATCAAACAAAACCTGGCCCACATGCGGGCTCAGCATGCTCAGAACCAAGCTCACGGCCTTTTCTTTGGTCCTGGTCCCTTTCTTGTCTCCAGCCTGGCTGACGACGTGCCTTCATCGGTCCGCTCGGAAACTGTGGAGCCACCCTGCACCCTCTGTCCTCCTGGCCCTCACTTACCCCCGCCGGCCAGCCCCCCGGTCCAAAGCTCGACCCCTGAGCCCCAGCAGTTCTCCCACGAGGCCCCTTTTGCAGCCTCAGGACGACGGCTTTCGTTTGGGCTGGATCGGCTCCCACCTGCCCTCTGCAGAGCCCGGGCCTTTCCCACAGAACTCTGCGCCCGAGATGAGCATTCTCTCTCCAAATCCGAATCCAGGGCTAGGACCCCAGGGTGTGAACCACTGCCGGTCCCTTCAGCCTAAACGCTCCTGGCCCCAAAGCCCCTTCTTGGTCTTTTCCCAGCGTCCCATCCCTTGTGACCCTCACCCCCGGCTGCACGTCAGCCTCACTGTCCCCTTCTAGACAAGGCGGGTTCGCACGTGCTGTGCTGAGACCGGACACCCTCTTTTCTCTTGACTTACTGGACTCTCTTCAACCTGCAGCTCGTGGCCCCCTCCTCTGTGAAGCCTTTTAGAGCCCTGCACCTCAACACCACAATTGGAGTTTCTGAAGCAAAAGTGATGTGCTCCTGGCGACAAGGGGACAGATAAGTGAACAAAGTCCAGAGCCCTCCTGGAGAACTCATTCCTGTCTGCCTCTCCCCGCCCGCCCCCGAGGCGGCAGGGAGCTGGTGGCGCCCTGCGTCTGCGTCCAGTGCCTGGTTTGCCAGACCTGGGCTTCTTTAACATTTGAACAATCCAAATCTCACCTGTCCCCAGCAGCCAGCACCAGCAGACACCCTGGGTGGCAATCTGGACTTTGTCACTAGAACAACTGACTTGCCAGGGCCTCCACTTCCCTCACCTGGGAAATGGGACAGTAGTAGCCACTCCCAGGGTTTGCTGTGAAGATTTGCAGGAGCCCGTAGAAGGGGATTAGCAAGCACAGGGACTGGGGAAGGAGTCTTTGTTTCAGACAGAGATGTGTCTAGGTCAAGGTCACGTCCTCAAGTTGGGACTTCACTGAGAATTTGGAAAGTTAAGACAATTAAGAATATTACTGCTATTTAGTAACAGCCTTAACATGTGAAGGTGCATCCTCCTAAATTTTAAAGTATTCTTTGGCTCTTCACCCTCACGATTACAGTTGGGCTGGGGGAGGTGTGATTCAGTCTGGCTGCCCCTCGGAGCTTTAGGCTGGCCTGGCCGGGGAATCACAGGGAAGCAGTTCACAGATTCCAGGGCTGCAACCACACCTCCCGCATCAGCCGGGGGCCGGAAGGGCTTGGGAATTTACATTTACAAAGACCCCCCCCTGTACTGTCCACCATCTGCCTGATTTGGGAACCACTAGTAGACACCACTAGAAAAGCGTGGTGCGCAAAATTCTCAATTCTTCAGCTTCATAGTCTTTGTAATGAAAAAAGGTCGTGAATTTGCCTTTTCGTAAACAACACGAGCTATTTCACCTTGCCGTGGTCTGTTTATCCTGATGGTGGATAAACTGGTTTCACTTAAAAAAAAAAAGGAGCTAAAAGGTGCAGACCTCTCCAGCGTCCCCACCTTTGTAGCTTTCTCAGAGTCCTACTGGGCAAGTTATTGCCAATAGAATATACAACAGTCCACTCTCGCCCCCACCATCAGATAGATGTGTTTTCATGACACTCTTGTTTCGCTTTTCTCCATTGTCTTTTTGTGGCTGTTGCCGTTAGACACCTATGAGACTGACCTTGCAAATGGGTCCAGCCTGACATCTCCGCGGCGCTCGCAGGAGGAGAGGCAGGCATCCGCCCTCTCAACCTGAGGGCCGCCGCTAGAATGTGCTGAGTCACCCACTCTTTGCGGAGTCAAACTCTGTGCACTCTGGAAAGCACTGCAGAGAATCAAAGCGGGCTGCTGTGTTGTTATGTAAACGCCAGGAAGGAGCCTGGGAGGGGGTGATGCATAGATACTAACTTTTTAACTCTTGAACCTTAAAACGTCCTGAGTGATTGCTGCTTGTCTGATACGTCCCGTTTCTGGTTAGTAATTGGTTGGTGAAGTTCTTTTAACTATTCCTTCCTGTTCTTAGAAAGTGAAAATGAATATAAATAGCAAAGCAGTTATCTTGCAATGTTTGGAAAAAGGAGAAAAATGAGTCTTTGCCATCACTCTGAAGTTTTGCATAATTAAGATTCTTGAATTCGTTTTCTTTTAAAGCATCCACAACAACACAACACAGTGATGAATCAGCTATGGAGAGTTGGCGCTTAACTGTAGCGGACCGTTTAGGAAGTCTGTTTTCCTATTTTGATCATGTAGTCGGCTTGACAGGAGACGTTACTACAACAGCACGAATAGGGAAGTGGCAGGAAGTGACCGAGTTTCCTGAGAGTCAGAAAGTTTACAGAACCCAGGATGGGATGTGGGTTATAGACAGAAATAAAAAGGCGGTGCAATTTGTATTTAGAATTGCCGTTTCATTTTTATACTATAAAAGTAATTCTCTTTAAAGTAAGTATTTGGGACTGCGGAGAATGCAGACGAACCTCCAACGAGGAAGTCAGAAATTTCTGTGTCCCGGTATCAACAAACACCCTCAGGCCATTTCACAAGGTGGACTTTTGTAGACCCCGTTAAGCGGATGCTCCAGTAGAATGTGGCGTGGGCAGCTTGCCAATCCTTCTCGTCATGGTCACCGTGGTTCTCATTGAGCGAGCAGCTGGTTTGCCGGTGGGTGGGACGTGAGGGACCAGCCCTGTGAAGAAGCAGCCCCGGCCAGGCCAAGCGCTTTCCCTGGGTATCCTCATTCCCGGCAGACACCGCCTGGGAGGAGAAACTCTTCTTTTTAATGCCTTACAGCTGCCTGTCCCCACCCTGGAGGCTGCGCCATTCCCACAGCACTCCTAAGTGGGGCCGCCTGGGGATTTGAGCCCAGGCAGAGTGACTCTGTGTCCTGGTGTTTCACCCCATGGAGACTGCCTCGTAGCTCATACAAATGGCTCCTCGCTGGCAAGTAACACTAAATATGGAAAGAACAGCTTGCGTTGGTTGAGTTCTGGCTTTCTCTCCGAACTATCCAGAAGGGGCAGTGGTGGGAAGAAAGGGCAGAAAGGCTGCCGTAAGCACCCAGGAGCCCTGTGGGACTCAGGAAGTTTCTAACTTAGTATGCTTCTCCTGTACCGAACACCTACAGGTGAAAACGTGAAACCTGTTACAAATCTGTGGTGTTTTTCTCTCCAGCCTAGGTTGATGCACGTAACGTAAGGACTTGGCATTAAAAGAACAAACAAAGCCCTAAGCCGACTGCCTTCATCATCCGACCCCTGATTAGAGCTGGAATCGGGCACATGTTGCTCCAGGTCAGGGAAGGGCCCGTGCTGGTTGGGGCCGGGCAGGGACCCTGGGCCCCAGCCCCCACCCAGCGGGCTAAGGAAAGGGTGCAGGGTGGACGCCAGGCAGACCGGATGGAGGCCCGGTTGGTTATGAGCCTGGTGATCTGCGACAATCGATTTGGCCCCTGGAATTGGGACGGTGCCTTTTCTTCCCAGGCCCTAGCACGGGGCCAGAGGAGACACTCAGCAGTGAGCTTTCTGTTCCCCTTCCTCAGGGGCGCAACGTGACTAGTCCTGAGTCAGCATCCTGGGAACCCAGGAGGAGGGGGGCCCTGCCAGCCCAGGTGTGCGTCTGAGCCCCGCCCAGGGCTCGTGTTGAGCAGAGGTGGGGTTGATGAGTGAGTCAGCACGTCGAGGACCTGGTGGGAGGAATTGCCAGGCAGAGGAAACAGCTAAGGCAAAATGGGAAACTACCTCCCGGTGATATAGCACGGAAGTCAGGGCGAGTGGGCAGAGGGGGTGCAGGCGAGTGGTGGAAGGTGAGGTCAGACAGGTAAGGCGGTCAGACCGCTCAGCAGCACCTGGCGGACTTGAGTTTCACCACGAGAGAAATAATGAGGCCGTGGCTGGGTGTCGGGCAGAGAAAGGAACGTGGCGTGACTGAGGCTTTAGAAAGATGGCTCTGATTGCCGAATTGGGACTAGACTTGCAGGGACAGGTTGGAGCAGGGAGGCCGGTCAGGACCGGGGCGGACGGCGGCTCTGACCCGGGGTCACGATGGGACGGGGTCAGAAGGGAGAGATTTGGGCAGAACACCAGGGGTTCGTTTTGTGCATGTGGAGACGTCCACTTGATATCCTCCAACAGTGGAAAGAGAGAGACGTCTGACCTGGTGACACACGTTTGGAAATTATCAGCGTGTAAATAGTTAGAGTCTGGAGATAGATGATATAGGGAGTGTTCCAGGGGAGACAAGAGGTCAAAGGATGGAGCCATGGGGCACCCCAACTCTGAGTGTTCTGGAAGAAGAGGAAGGGTCAGACTTGAGGTCGTTGTGGAGGTGACACTCGTCAGGAGAGGGTGGGAGACCTCGAGATGAAGGAAAGACCCGGAGGGCTGAGAACCTGACTGGGGAGCGAGGCGGGGAAAGCAGCCTGCGGTGTGGCAGGGGGAGCCTGGGGCGGGGGCGGGTGGCAGGCAGAGGCCGGACAGGACGCAGGACAGGGGGACTTGGACTCTCAGCTGGAGACTTTGGTTGGTTGTTTTGTGGTGACCACGGCGAGGATAAGTTGAGGTCTCCCTGTAGCTTTACCTTGTGTCAAGCACCCGCTCTCCAGGTGCATTTAATGACTTACTCTGTCTACCCACCCTGTGCGAAAGATGGCGTTGTGCCGTGTAGGTGGAGAGGTGCCTCAGGGAGGTGACAGGTTTCCCTCAGGTCACCCAGGTAGGCCGGTTCCGGAATCCATCCTTGTACCCACGAACCTATCCTGTCCCCGGGAGGTCCGTCCCTTTTTAACGGGCTGACAGAGGGTCGGAGGTGGAGAGCTCGTGGTGTTGTCTGGAGTGGACCTGATCTGGCTTCCCTGTGTCTCTCACAGGAGGCGCTGTCCGCGCAAAGGGTCCAGACACATCTGGGAAGCATTCGAACAAAGCAGGGCCATGACTTGGGCTCGCTGGTGGTGCTGGTTGGTCCAGCGCATTGGTGACCAGAGAGCACGTGAGTCCCTGGGAATATGGGGGAGACAGATTTGGGGACATTAGCTCAACCTGGGACACTTGCGGGCACCAGGGCTGAGCAGGATACAGGGCCGGCTGGAGACAGCTGAGCTGGGGTGTGGTGTCAATGAAGTCAGCCGGCTGGCGGAGGGGAGCTAGTTCTGACACTCGTCATCCATACATTGTACGGCCGTTTCTGAAATGGATCCCCTGAGAGTAAGTCCATCTCCCGTTTCACGGGAAAAGACATCTCACCGGGGTGTGTTTGGGAGTGAACAGAAACCTCCTGGGCCCAGACGGGGGGCAAGTCAGCACACGCCATGTGAGTGAAGGGCGAAGGATGGGACACGTCCCCCAGGGCAGGTGGCCCGGTGGCTGGCTTTCACGCATTGGAAGGTGACGCGTCGTATGTGAGGCCAGGAGACCAGCGACTTGGGGGCTACGACTTGCAGAGATCTGAGTGACTTCACTGTGAGTGGCGTTCTTCCATTTCTTCCCTTCTTTGTTCACTTTCTCCTTGATCGTGTCTTAAAGAGAAAATCGTACCAGAGCGTTGTGAGGCACCCACGGACCCATGAGTCACGACTGGAAAATAAACCCCGGGCGTGTCATGAGGGGGTGCATTTCCAATAAATGTTTGCTTTCAGTGTTTAATAAGCACCAGTTGCGGCGTACTTGGGATGCACCCATTGGTTGTCTACTGTTTGGTCCGTTGGAATTGACTGCTACTCAGCCCAGAAGGATCTGTCCTTAGTGGATGATGGTCACAGATGTGGTTTTTTTACCTTTTACTTTAAACTTTGATTAATCAATGTAGTTTGTGGATGAGACTTATGAAAAGGTTATCCACAGCAGATTTCAAAGCGTAACAATAAACTGGGTTTAAAAATCTGTGGGTAACACAGAAACTCGTACATAGGTGCTTACAGCCCTGTTATTCACTATAGCCAAAAAGGAGAAACAACCCAAATGTCTACCAACTGATGAGAAACAAAAGTGGCGTACCCACATAAGGGGACATTATGGGACAATAAAAAGGAATGAAGAACCGATTCACACTATGACGTGGCCGAACCTTGAAAACACCGGACTAAGTGAGAGAGGGCAGACCCAGAGACGACATAGTGTGTGATTCCGTTTGTATGAAATGTCCAGAGCAGGACGTTCTGGGGACAGGAAGTCGAGCCACTGTGGGGGGTGAGCGGGGGTGGGGTGGGGGAGTGGGAACGGGGAGGGACAGCCAGTGCCTCCGAGGTTTCTTTCCAGGAGATGAAAATGTTCTAAAATTGACGTGGTGATGGTTGCACTCCTCTGGATTTGCTAAAACCCATTAAATCGTACACTTTTAATGGGTGAATTGTATGACATGTGATTTATCTCTCAAAAAAATCTGTTCAAGAAAATCGTTGGGTAAGTGGACTGGAAATAGGGCTTAAAACAAATAGGAATGGTGCAAAAGGTGTGACTATTAAAAATAGTGTTATCAAGTAGATTCTTTGCAGACACTGAAAGTTGGGTTAAAAAAAAAATTGGATGTCAAATTAGATGTTGCTTAGGGGCAGGTAGATTTTATTTTAGCGGATTCGTGAGCCAACGAGCGTGAAGCCCAGGGGAGAATGGTTAGATGGAGTGAGACGAGAGGATTCAAACAGGAAAGTCAGGAACACCGGCGTGGAAGGAAAATGCAGGAGAAACCAAGACGGAGCAGGAGGAGCAGGGAGAGCTGTTTCCAGGTGGAGGGGACGGCTGCACACCTGGGAGATGCCCGCCCAGGACCCAGCGCCGTGCATTGGGTCCAGTCGGCCGTGGTGAGGTCGCTGACTGGTACAAACCATCGAATGAAGTAACTGCAGCCAGTGCAGCTGAGAGAGGCTAGAGGAGGGGAAGTGGGGACATCACCACGGACCGCTCTCTTAGGTTAGAACCCAGATAACAGGGCGGCAGTGTGGTAACGCTTGGCAGAAGTGGTGCAAGGGTGTGGTTATTCCTCTCCAGATGCAATCGGTTTGACCATGTCCGCAGGCGAAAGGCGAAAAGCTGGGAGTGAGAATGGAGACACAGATGTCCCTCCTGCTGGATGCAAGGAGCCCTGCTAGTCAGGGTGCCTTCTGGCTCCTTCTCTTCCTGGGAGCGAGCAAGGACCTCAGCCCATCGTTCTGTAGGGTTCACGGGCCTGCACTCGGGCAGGGAGCCGCTGCTCCAGATGCTCGGTTTCCCAGCGGCTTATCTCTGCATCGTGCATTTCTGGCCTTGCAGACGCTTAGACCTGACCTGGGACCTGACCTGGGACGGGACCGGCTGCGGTGGGTGGGTCAAAGTTCGCTCCAGTCTGGGGAAGTTGGCGGAGTGAGGGTAAGAGCAGCTCCCGTTTCCTGGGCAGGAGTGACCAGGGGGTTTTATGAGAAAAGTATTCTGGTCACCTTCATTCATTTGAATTGTGCTGGAAGTTAAGAAAGCAAAGGAATGGGTGAGAGTGGGGGCCAGGAGCTGCCAGCCCAGCGGCGACAGGCCTGGGCGTGCTGGTCGTGACGCCAGAGGTCAGGGGAGAACGTGTAGGGAACAGGCCCCCCAGGTGCTCCACTGCTGTTCAGCTCCCTGGAACCTGTTTCTTTTTTTCACATTCTTATGAAATGTTCTCAACGATAATGGCAAGAACAAAAAGAGAAGAAAGGCCAGGTTTAGTAATACGGTGGGGACACAGCCTCTTGCGTTATTCGCAGCTGCAAGGGGCAGAGCAGGCTGAGCAGAGGGACTTGCTGGTGTCCTTGTGTGTCCAGGGCTCCCTGTGCACGTGAAGTTCACGTTGGACGTGGGGCAGTCATGTGAGGGAACTGGCTTTCTGCCCCCAACGCCCTCGACCTACAGAAATTCTCTCCTCTGGGTTTCACGCATCCAGTGCCTGCAGGGCTGCAGAACCTGTGACGGTGGCCAGGGAGTGACGTGGTGCCATGACGATGTGTTTGGGTGGCTTTGGCAGTCGGTACAGTGTTCCAGGACAGAACTGGTGTACACATGTTAGCAGTGGTGGTAACAGTTATTCGCAGGAGACATGATTTCTCTTTGTTTTTGAATTTATACTCAGTATCGTTATCATTGCAGTGTTTTGTAGCTGGATGTTGAGATTACTTCCAGGCGCTTAGAGCTCTCAGGACACAGGTGTATGTCCACGGCCTCTCTGAATAGCCGCTCTTATCCAGGCGTCCATGGGTCCTTGTCCTTGGGTGGGACTCAGAGCCCTTGTGCACTTGGATGGAGAAAAGATAGCACTTTGATCTCTGAGCGCAGTGTAGCCTTTCCTTCGGAGGTGGAAATACAGCATCTGCTGTACGCCTGTCACCAGGAAATCACACGCATTTTCATATCGTATATTTGCAGCTCTCCTGAAGTACTGTATACATGTGTCACTATGAAACGCTGGCAGTCACTCCACCTATCACTAGCTCTGGTCATTGACTGCATCCATAAAAAGGGACATATGTTATTACAGCAATATATGTTTGAATAGCTTCATAACTGTATGTCAGTTACTTTTCTGCATATGCCTGCGTAGTTTACCATATTCTGAGCAGGCTGCCCAAGGAGACTGAGGCACAAATAAAGGTTAAGAAGCCCTTCAGGGATGCAGTCTCATGCGACACAAATCTAAGCAGATAAAGTCACCAGGTGGTGAGTGGCAGCTGGAAATACACCCAGGGACCACACGGGGACCCCAGGGCAGCTTCTGTGGATTCCTGAGCTGCCCCTGGAATGAAGTATGAGGAGGAGAAAGAAGCAGGAGGTGAGGGAGCTGGGGCACGAACCCTCAGACCCCCGTGGAAATGAGGGGTGCTGCTGAGTCCTGGGGGCTCAAGATGAGTCAGACACAGAGAGGTGGCCGGTCCCTCACTTTTCAGGGCACTGTTTATGGGGACAGGTGGACAGGATGCAATTTCCTTGAAAAAGATCCAGTGGTGCAGTAGAATTTTCTAAGACAGTTTCCTTGATGCATAATTCACATGCAGTAAATGCAGGTAGACGGTGGGTGACACAGTTTGCCCTGTGAGCATGTCACAGCCATGGGATGCTTTTGGGCCTGGCTTCTTTCACTCAGCATAACCCCTCTGAGATCTAGCCATGCGGATCTTTTCCTGTTGTGTCATCTTTATTAGAAAACTGTGTACTTTGAAAGGGGGAGAAACAAGCCCTTGTTTTCATAGTACGGAATTCTAAAAGAGAGGGAGATTTCTGTGCTTATCACACGGGAATGTGGGTTGAAGATTGCGGCGAAGGGCGGCCCTGGCCTGTGGCCGGAGTGCATTCCAGTCCGAGGCTGACCATCCCTGCTAAATGTGAAATACTTCAGACCTGAAAGCAGGCCGCTCCCAGGACAAGCTTTGCCGCCCTGGGGGCTTTCGATCTCTCTCCATCTCTCAGATGAGAGGATTTGGGAAGGTGTCCTGACAGCGTGCCGTGTGCCGGCTGGTTTCCTTAAGCCTCCTCATCTGGCAGCTAAGGGGAACACATTATTTTCCACGTTCCATAAATGGACACGAGAGACAGCCAGTCTGAGAGAATTACTACCCAAGAACGGGGTGAGTCGGGGACCCACAGGCCTGAAGGGCTCGTGGCTTCAGAGAAAATAGTCATTTCACTTTCACTTTTGCTCTTGTTTGGGTGGTGATGAATCTCTAAACTGGAGGAGTTCAGGTTTTCTTTTCCTTCCTTCTTACCACATTCCCCTTTCCACTCGGTAAGCGTCACCATCTCTGTGGATCCAACAGCCGAAAGCCTGTTTTGTGCCAGGCTCTTTTCCAGGTGCCAAGGAGACAGCGTTCTGGATAAATCCTGGGGGTGACTGTGGAGTGGGTGGGCCAGAAGCACCAAACGGGAATGAAACAGTGTTTCTTACCCTCTCTCGGGTCACGGAGGATTTGAGAGAATCTGGTGAAAGTTACGGGAAATCTCTCCCAGAAAGATGCACCTATGTGCTCCACAGGCAGTTGTGCGATGCTTTCTGAGTGTTTGCAGAGGCCTCGGAAGCTTGCCTGTAGGAATGACCTCGAGGTGAGTGTTTTTGGCATGAAATGAAATAGTGATGGCTTCAAAGAAGCACAGAACCCTAGGCACCGACTAGAGGAGATTAGAGATAAGAGCCTGAGGCGCTGGTGGGAGGGGTGGTGTTCTGCTCGCCAGGCCTGCCCAGTTAGGGCTGTGGTGGGGGGGGAACTCACACTGGAGGTGGATTCTGTGATGAGGCATCACCAGAAACAAACATAGGGGTCCTGTTACGATACTGAAAGCAAGGTGAGTATTCCTTGTTTTCTCACCCCAGTAAAATATTGTTTTATTTATTTCCTTTTATGTATTTTTTTCAGGTGGGGGTTTGAGGGTGTCTATATGTAAATAACACACATTTATTGTAATGAACTAAGGAAGTGACAAAAATCAGAAGTTCTCGTAAAATACAACCTGATCTCTATTAATAGTTGGTACATTTTGTTCGGGTTTGAGTGAGTGTTCTCAGCACTCTCCCAGCTCTGACCCCCACCCTGGTTAAAAAGTACCGTGTTTCCCTGAAAGGAAGACCTAGCCAGACAATCAGCTCTAATGTGTCTTTTGGAGCAAACATTAATATAAGACCAGGTCTTATTTTACTATAATATAAGACCGGGTCTTACATAATATAATTAATATAATATAAGACCCAGTCTTATTTTACTACAATATAAGACCGGGTCGATATGATATGATATGATATAATATGATACCGGGTATTATAGCATATATCATATCATATTATTATATTATAGACCCAATCTTATATTACAGTAAAATAAGACCGGGTCTTATATTCATTTTTGCTCCAAAAGACGCATTAGAGCTGATGGTCCGGCTAGGTCTTATTTTTGGGGAAACACGGTAAGTCCTGTGAATGTAGCACAATTTATGTAAGTCTTCTCTGTCTGCGTGCAGGTTTAAGGCTCAGCTATAAACAGTTTATAGACATATTTTCCTGAATTTTAAAACATTTTATTTCCTTAGGACGGGCAGGTATGTGGAGCAGGAACTTCTTCAGAAGACAGAGGAGGCATATGTCAGTGAGCAGCTTTCCGGAGGCCTGTCTGCTTGCTGTCTTCTTCTCTCCGTTTATTTTTGTGGTGTGTGTTCCTCTCAGTGTCCTTGGTCTGCTCGTTAGCCTGTTTCTTAAATGCAGAGGCTCCCAGGACCCTACCCTCTTGGGCCCCTTCTCCCAAACCCCTTCTTTTCCCGTCAGTCACTGAAAGCCAGCATGTGGTGAGGGCTGGGCAGGTGCCAGGTGTGGTGTTGAACATTGTCACATGGGATTCCAGGACAGTCCTGTCACTTAGTGATTAATGTCTTCATTTCACGGAGGTGGAGACTCAGCAAGGGAAGTACTTGCCCAGGAGCAGAGGCCCTGGTGCCATCTGTCCGTCACCCAATGCTGCACCATCGGCTCCACCTCCCTCCCCAGCTCCCCACAGCCCAGCCATTACCCAGCATGTATTTCTGCGGGGTTTCCATGGACACCCACACTCAGCATGTCAGAACTCCCCCATACCTGCTCCCCATGACATTAGGGAGACCCTTAGTCACCCTAAAATGTGGGTCTTTTTCTTCTTGACGGTGGCATTTTTGGTAACCCCCTTGGTTATATGCCAAAGAGAAAATCAGTGGTCACTGTCAGGTCCTATGTTCCATGTGTCACACTGACCATTGTCTCCCAAAGGGTCTTGAAAGCCCTACGTGGCCAGAACGGGATGAAGGGTGAGAAGACTGACGTGTGCTTTCTGCTGGTCTGGGGTTTCTCATTACTTTGCAAAAGCAAAACACTCCACCATCCAGGACATTTCTCGCCTCAACCTGTGACGGCCCACGGCGTCAGAGCCATAACGTCGGCAGAACCGGCCAGGCCGGCACCGCCCCGGTGTCTGTGGAATGGTGGTCATGTGACCGGACAAAGGAGTGGTCAGGTCAGTCTGGGGAGTGTTGTGTTAAAGTGAGGCAGAGTCCGTGGCTCCAGACTTCTGGGACCCTCCACAGGGGGTGGTGTGCAGACCTGGGCCACAGCCAAGGTCCCCCTCAACGACAGGTGTGCGTGGGACTCGGGGTGACACTGCCTCTTCTCTCTGCATTTCAGAGTCCAAATCCCAAACACTTGCGTGAGGAGAGAAAAGCCTGCGTCTTCTGTCCTTTCACTGCCACTTCCAAGCTAAGAAGGGAGAGAAAGGCAGCACCCTTCCCAGGCAGGGGGGAAAGCTGTGTTAGGAGAGACTGTTGCAATGATTCCTACCACGTTAGACTTTTCCGAGAGCTTTTCAGTTACTCAACACTGACGTCTCACTGAAATCAAAGTAAACGGGGATCACATCAACCTTTCTCAAGTTTTTATGTTTTCGGTATTTTTGGCTCATCCAAACCTTTGTCTGCCGCTCAAGCACTGAGTCAGACCTCCGAATGGCAAGCGTGGTTTGCTGCAGATGACACGTGCAGTCCCCGTTCACGTGAGAGGATGTGGGGGCAGGGCTCCCGGGCTCCTCCAAAGTCAGCGAGGCATCTGTGGGATTTGCTTGTAGTTTTCAGGAAACAAGGTGTCACTTAGGACAGTTTCCTGTCATAAAAAATTCTCTAATTTGGTTTTAAAATAGCAGCTTCTGATGTTGTTGACTCAGAAATCTATAGGAAGTCTAAAATTGTACATTTTTTAATTTTCTTTCTTTTATTTGGTGAAAGAATTTTCCACAGACGAGCAGTGAGCTGTTTCTGTCCCTGGCAGGGCATAATGATGTGTGTTCATTCATTCACCACACGCACACGTGACGGCCACCTGACATTCAAAGCAGGTAAGCTGGTGATTTCAGTGACGGTCCCATGTCCAGAAACGCGTCCTCCTTCCTCAGGCATGTCCACAGCACCCCCTCCGGAGCCGCTCACCCAGCCGGCCTGCACTTAGACTCTGTGGCCACCAAAGAGTTTTTTACCCGAAGCTTCTTTGACTTGTACCTCCTCACAAGCTCACCCTGAAGAACAGAGCTAAACATTTCTGGACAGATCGACAAATGACTTACTTTTATAAGTAAAACATAGTTTGTCCTTAGTTTCTTTACATAAAGGATCAGGAACACAAATGCTTTGCAACAGTCTTTTCCATGTGATTAAAGAAGTTAGATGTTCAAGATGCAACACCTAATCCCAGAGTTCTTAAGGGAACACCAGCCAGGCAGGAGGAGTGGCTGTCTGTGAAAGGGGAGCCCCAGGAGGGGCAGTGGGGGGAGCTGACGGTGATGGTGGTGATGCTGAAGCTGGCGCTGTCCAAGAGCCGTGGTCACAAGACCCAGTCCTCAGGGTCTCACAACCCACCTGCCTTCTTTTACTTTTTTTTTAAAAAAATTTGTTGTAGTATATAAGACAAAATTCTTGAATTTAACCATTTTCCAGTGTACAGTTCTGTGGCAGGGAGTGCAGTTACAGTGTTGTGCAGCCAGTTCCAGGCCGTCTTCACCACCCCGAGAGGAAGCCCCGAACGCATGACGTTGTCTCTCCCCCTTCTCTGCTTCCCGCAGCCCCTGCTTGCGGTCTGTGGGTTTGCCTGTTGCGGGCCTTTCATAGAGGTGGAGCCGTCGTCTGTGGCCTTTGTGTCTGGCTTCTTCCACTCGGCAGAATGTCTTCAGGGTCCCTCCACGCTGTGATGCGTGTCTGGCTCACTCCTCTTCACGGCTGGATGATATTCCATCGTGTGATGGACCACATTTCATTTACCCACACATCCATCGGACATCTGGGGTGTTTCCACCTTCTGGCTGTTTGTGAAAAATGCACTGCAAACATTTGGATGCAAGTTACTAACTGAACACCTGCTTCCTGTTCTCTGGGGTCTGTACCTCGGAGTGGAATTGCTGGTCAGATGGTAATTCTATGTTTCACTTAGTGAGAAACTGCCAAACTGGTTTTCTCTTGCTTTCTGAATGCTTTTCCAAAAAAATCACCATAATATTGATATTCCAAAATCAATTAAGGGATGGTTAAAAAATTGTTACATTTCTAGACTGAATATTAAAAACCTTAAAAGGTGTCTCTGAGGCCAAAATTCATTCAGAACACTTTGCTAAATCAGCGAGGAAGCACAAGGCACTTACTGCATTTATTTTCTTCTGCTGTAGTCGGCTCCTTCCTAAAACATTCGCCGTTTATAAAATTCAGCATCTCTTAAGAGGATGGTTATAAATAGATTATACTGTCACGGCCCACGTTGGTTTTATACTTTTTCTGGGTCAAATGCAACCTCTCTAATCTCTTTTGTGATTTGGTTAAATGCAGATTAATCCAAGGCAAATCTGAGTTAGTTACTCATCTTTTTTATGTTGACTTTTGCTTCAATTTCACGGTTGCCCAGGGCAGGGTAAGAGAGAACTGAAATGATTACAGATGATATTACAGATGAGGCTGACATTTCCCAACATCAAATTGGCTGGTGATGCTCCCTGTCCCAGCTTAAAGGGAACATGATGGATGTCCCACACAACAGTGAGCTCCACTGTGGACCTACCCGTTCCTATGTGGCCAGCTCCCAGCCCTCAATCCCGTTCTGATGGCCCAGCCTCCTCCGTGCTCCCAGGATTTGGGCAAGGATTTCAGGGGCTCTTCTCCACAAGAGGTCTGCTCTCACCCAGGGCTAAGATCCCAAATGTTTAACCATCAATATGGCACAGGCCAGTCTGCACAGAGGACACGGGCCATCATGTGATGTAGCAGGTTTCTGTTTAATAACTGCTTACGTGTTTTCAATGCCTGGAAATGACGTTAGAAGCCAAATCTGTGGAATGGGGGAGGAGGGTCTTCTCTAGCAGCAGTGGAGTAGGTTACCAGGTGGCAAGACGGTGTGGGGTTGCCCTCAATTTCCTGGTGTTGACGTCTCACTTCTGCATCAGCCCCTGCCCTGTTCTCAGACACAGGAGCAGAGGCTTTGCGTCTGAGGTTAGCGGGCCTGTGCTACCCGGCCAGCCCTGAACAAGCCTCTGGGCTCACGTCCCTGACCACTGGGCTCTGGGCTTCTGGGCCGCCCAGTTCTGCCTCGTGCCCACTGTGCCCGGGCCTTGCCCAGGGGTCCTGAGCCCCTGCGGTCACGCACATGGGCCTTCACCTTGCTCTGCTCCAGGCACCTCAGCCCGGCTGAGATTGGAGCTCTGCCTGTTATGGATGTGTTAGCAACATGAATCGTTTCTCTGTCCTTTTCCAGATGATAAAAATAATGTATGCTTATTGCAGAAAACTTGCTAAATACAAAAGAAACTAAAAAATCGCCATCATTCGTATCTCCCAGTGGTTACCACCATTAACATACAGAATTTTTCCAGTGCGTGTATTTTTTGTAAAGAAATGGGATAATATTCTTTATGTAGCTTTGTCTTTTACAAATATTTTTTCTTTCAGTACTACTGAGAGGTAACTGACATACAGCACTGTGTAAGTTTCAAGTGCACAGCATATTGATTTGACCTCCCATGTGCTGTGAAATGATAACCACCATAAGCTTAGTTAACATCCATCATCTCATACAGATGAAAAAATGTTTTGTTTTTCCTTGTGATGAGAACTAGGATTTACTCGCTTAGCTACTTTGAAATATACTATACAGAAGTGTGAGCCACAGACGTCATGTTGTATGTGTGTTTTCCTTAACATTAAATTGTGAATTTTTTTTGGCTGTATAATAAAGTCTTTAATGAAACTCTCTTCTCTGCTTGGCCCCGTCTGTCCCCTCCCCTGGGGACAGCACTGTTCTGGAAGTGTAGTTTGGGCTTTGGGGGCCTCCCCTACCTGTGTGTTTCCTCTCTTCCTGTGCGTGGGTAGGACCCACACTTGGCTGGGAGCCCGCCCCTCCCTCTGGCTCAGGCTCAGGTGCCACTGGACCTTCCTGGGGCAGCATCCTGCCCCTGGGATCTCATCCTTCTCTGTTTACTCTCACAGCTTATCCGACTCCCTCCACGGTGACCTGCAGAAGGTGACAGACTGTCCCCTCTGACCTCTGGGTCCAAACAACACAGGAGCTTAAACTGGAAGCACAGTGTTTTATTTTGAACTAACCCAGTTTAATTCCCTCCTTTAAAAAATGCACGTTTGTCCTGATTACAAAGAGAAATAATTGTTCGTTATGGAATAATTGGAAAACACAGACAAGTATAAGGAGGAAATTTTAAAAAATCGATAACCCCACTACAGAGAGAATCACTGTTCTAAGTTGGGTACAGTTTCTTCTTGGTGTGTGTGTGTGTGTGTGTGTGTGTGTGTGTGTCTACATTTGTGTTTGCGTATGTGTACACAGAAGCTGCCCTAACTGGGAGAAGACTATATATATAAATATAAGTATAAATATATATATAAATATATATATATGTCCCCTCCTTTTCTAATTTTCATCTTCTCATCCTTGAGGAATTACCTTTGGGCTGACATATGTAATAATTCATATCTGGGTAATATCCAGAGTTACCGGAGAGGAAGGGGGCTGGCTGAATGCTTCAAACACCTCCTATGTTAACAGGCTTTGTTACCTCTAGGTATTTATGGAGATCACGTTCCATTGCGCGAGATGAAGGTGGTGGTTACAGGAGTATTTTCACTTCTAGAAGTTCATCAAACTTAACAATTCATCAAGTGTATGATTTGTGACTTCTCTATACGTAAAAATTGAAAATATTATTCTTTGAAATAGCGTGATTTACGTGAACGAGTCAGCGTGTGCTCTAGTAATACTGTTAATAACTTTCAATTTATTACGGTTGTTTCCTTTAGTTTTGATTACTCTTACCAGAACGTAAAATGCTGATGGCAGTGAGTTTCAAACACAATTATTCGATGGCAGCTAGGATTTTGCTGGTATGAATGGTTCAAAACCAAAGATTACCTTCCCCCCCCCGATTTACTGAGGTATGGTTGACAACTGAAAATTGTATGCAGTTAAGGTGTTCTTTTTTTCGTCCCCTTAACATGCGTTTTTATGTTCAGGGTGGTAAAATAGGATGGTGAAGCGAGTTTATTTTCTAATAACTTACAACACAGATCCTTGGCTAGTCCCCCTCTGTGGGGGGCCCGACAGAACGGAAGTCCCCACCCTGGGATCAGTCTGGAGTTGTGGTGCGGTTGTTGGTCATCCGGCTTCGCGCCCCCATTGCTGTGGCCGACAGCGCTGTGTTTGCTGTGGTGGATGCATCGGTGTCTCTTGCTGCATAAAAATAACACCCCGAACAGTATTTTCACGTTCCCGACCCGGACCCAGAACTATTTTCTCATTCGCGGCCGCAGAGTCCCGACCGCGGATGGCAGCTCGTGTTTGCAATCCGCGCCGGCTGTGAAGGCCCGGCTGTAGTTAAGTTTTCCCGGCAGTTGAAAGCTATTCGCGATTCTCAGCGGCTGCAGGGAGGGCCGGTCTCTCTCACGCCGGCCTTGCTCAGGGGCGCGCGGTAAGTACCACGTTTCTCTGTGTTCTGTCAGCTGCTCTAGCAAATTCGTGAGCCCGAGGAGGGGTCGTTAGCAACTCCAGTGGTGGGCTGGTCAGTCAGAAGCACAGGTGACAACCTGGGCTTGTCATGGGCGTCTGGGGGCGGGGGGCAGCCTCGTGGAGTGAGCTCGTCACCTGTGGGACCTGACGCATCTGCAGGTGGACAGTGTCCCACCCGAGGTGGACGGCAGGTCCCCCGCGGGTGTGGGGAAAACCCACCCGTTGTACCGGCGCCGGAATCCCGGTCTCGCCCAGTGCCTTCCCTCCGCGTGGCGGCTGCTTTATCGAGCCATCCGGGGAAAGACAAGGCCGCAGCCAGCCAGGTGCGACGAGCCCATCAATCCTAATTACGGGCAGTCGCCACCTTGGCCGTGGCCGCTGCTTAGGAGCAAGTCACAGGATGTGCGTTTCCCCAAGGGTGGGGATTGAGCACAGGCGTGACAGCAGGAGGTGGCTCCCCGCCGCCACCTTCAGAGCCCGTGTGCCACCGCCGCGTGGCGGCGTCTTTGCCAGTTTCAGGGGAAACGGACGCCAGGCCCTGACCTTGGTGAAGCCAGTGGATGACATTCCATCTCCTGGCCACAGTGTAGGTCAAGGCTGCACGTTCCACCTCACCCAGGTGGAGCCAGTTGGGGCCCAGGTGACTCGGGGCCAGGTAAACGGAATGCTGAAGCAGTGGGAAAGTCGCCTTCGGTGGTGGAGGTGCTGGTGGTGCTGGCGGTGCTGGCGGCGGTGGTGGCGGTGAATCCATGACTCAGACTCGGGGAGCTGGAGATGACTGTGCCTTCTGGCTGCAAGGACGGCTCCCATTGAGACCTGTTGTCCCAGTGTAATTATTACTAGCACCCCCTTTCGCTCTTTAAAGCATCGGTTTGGACAGTGAATTACGGGGTGGATGACCTGGCCTTGAAGCGTCTTCCAGGTTCACTTGGGAAGCCTTGGGGAAGAGCATCTCCAGGAGGCAGCCTGCCATCCCCTGGCCCCTGCACCGGGAGCTCAGGGTCAAGCCCTGAGAGGCCCAGCCATCTAGGGTGCCCCGGACCCCTCTCTCCTCCCCCTCCCTCAGAACCCGGACAGGAAACGGCAGGGAAGACGGGCTGGTCCAGTGTCTTGGGCGCCAGCCCTGGAGACAAACTGCCTTGCCTCCCTGGTGGCTTGTGCTTGGGCGGCTTCCTGTGCCTCTGTTTCGTCATCCGTCCAGTAGTAGGATGACGTAGTAAGATGCTGCTAAGTTATGAGGAGTCAGGGAGCGGATAAGGCAGTGATGGGTGGAGCACACCAGCTCTCAGTCAGGGGAGACCCCCGCCCCGGCCCCCAGTAACATCTGTTGGCTTCCCACTATGTACCACGTATTTTAAATCTATTACCTCCTTTCATACAATGGGCTAGCTATTTCCTTTGTCTTCTCATCGAGGAAACTGAGGCTCCTGTGATATAACTTGCCTCGCTGGCTGGAGACGGGTGCAGGAGGGTTGCGCTCACACAGGCTTGGTTGTGTCTGAGGCTTGTCCCAAGCGCCAGGCTGCCCAGCCTGGACCATCGCTGAGCCCCCGGAGCCTGGACCACTGCCTGGCACACAGGCGCCCGACAAATACGTGCTGGCTGATGCCTGGGTGCCTGACCTCTCCTCACTGTGATGGCTCCTTTGTTCTGTGTGTTGGGCATCGAGTGTTTGGCTCGTATTGTACTCCACTCCACTCAGTATGCTGCCTCTGCTCTCTGAGCCTTTGTGGGTGTGTTGCCAGGGCCCCCACCAGACGGGGAATTTTCCGAAGGCTGGGATCGCCTTGTATTCACTCACGTACTAACTCAGCTCCAGCGTGTTAGGGCCCTGGCAGCACTTTCCAGAGAGTTTGTTTTGAGCATCCCAGCCTGGAGTGTCCTTGCTTTTTTTCTTTTAAAGATTCGGGTATCAGATGCCCACTTGGTCAGCTGAGCCTTCTAAACTGGGGTCAAATGTAGGAAACTGTTTTCACATGGGCAGCTCAGCCAAAAATGCCTCTCGGACATGCTGAGACCACTCACTGGTACTGCTTTTGTTTTGGCGGCAGCTTGGTTCAGAGGAGAGCACAGGACTCAGGGTTTAGGCTACGTCACTTCTTGGGCCTCTGCGTCCTCCCTTGTAAGGTCAGAAGAGACAACATGTCTTCAGGGCATGAGTCCTGTACAGTCCCATTAAAGTGACAAGGATCATCTGTAGAGTTTATTGGTGAAAAAGGGGTTGGAACAGAGCCTGCATAGCCGGCCAGTATTAGTATCAGACTTCCAAAAGAATGTGTTCAATAAGACTCTATTTTTGTTGTCTCTGGGTGATGAGATTCTGGGTTAATTTTATCTTCTCGGTTTTGCCCATCTGCATTTTCTAATCTTGCTATTTATGAATTTATTTTTGGGCTTGGTTGAGTTGTTAAAAAAAGTCATTAAAGATAGCCATGAAAAAGATTGTGACTTATGCTTCGCTATCTAGTTGACGTTTGAGGTTCATTACTGCAAATACCTGATCTTGTACAATTGTCATGTCTAAGTGACAGCGTAATGAGTATAAGACAGCAGGGTTATTTCCACTGGTGTGTTTTTTTAGGGGCTGTGGTTTTCCTGTCACAGTCTGACGGGTGATTTGGTTACCCCTGTGAGCCTGGCTCCTGGTGTGCGGCTCACGGTAGGACATCAGGCCTATGAAAACCGAGGTCCTCTGGGCGCGCCCCCTCTCCAGGTGCCTAAGTGCGTTGTGACATTTATGAGAGGTCCTCCGTGGGAGGCAGTTAACACAGTACCACTGTATGCTAAGCACAGGGGACATTAGCTATTGGTGTCTTCAGATGGTAGGGCGCTTGCCTCAGGCGTGAGCTCTGCAGCGGCCCTGGGATCATGCTGTGCGTCTTCGTCCTTAGATCCTGGCTCTGTTGTGCACAGGGGTGACCTGACTGCCTGATTTCACGGGCAGCTTAGACCTTTGGATTCCCACGAACCATGACCCTAGGAGCCCAAGGCTTGCTGCTGCGGCCAGGTACCCGCCCACACCACCAGGGTGCTCGCATTTTCCTGTCACCCTCCCAAGGACAAGCGCTGGGAATGGGGACCCCCGAACGCCCACCCTCAGAACACTGTCCAGGAGTCGCGTGATGCAGACGGATGACGTTCGGAGTCTCCTCGGGGGTCACGTACACAAAACACATGGAAAGGTAGGGCTCCAAGTAACAATACCAAAGTACCTTAATCCTTCTATCGACAACTGTTCTATTGGGTTACACAGTTTTAATCCCAGAGGAGTTGTCTCCTGACATTAAACTGTCCAAACAGTATTTATGTCTGCGGCTGCCTTGCAAGATCACTTAACCCTGCACAGCCGTTTAAAAGTAGTTAATGACAGAACGAGCATGACTCTCGCCGCGTATGAAGGATCGTACAGGTTCGACCTGGGCTGTCACGGTTTATGGAAGAAGGCAGTTTGTCCGTAGCCTGTTTCAAGCACAGCAGGTAATTTGAAATGAAATGAGACAGTTTCTACAGGCAGATTGATTTGGGAATCTTGTCTCTTCTTCCCTTTGACCCTTGACAAGTTGACATTCCAAAGATTGTGACTTTAAAAAATGGTTGGGTGCAAATACACTTAGGTGGATGATTTATCGTGTGCCGAAGCAAGGACAGTGCCCGTGGGGTAGGGCTGTGAGGGAAGGGAATTGTAAACTCTAACAGCCAGGGGTGATGGTTCTGTGTCTTATTAATTATCCTACCAGGTGGCCTGCTAATAACCCTTGATCAAGTAGTTTCTGTTCCCGGTAAGAGACGAGGTGGCCAAGCTCAAGATGAGGAGATGTGGTGTTTATGGGCGCTTGCTAAAAGTCATTGATTTAGTCGGTTATTTTGGTGAAAAAAAACCACAGCCTGCTCTGTGACGAAGTTCGCTCTTGTGAATTTCATTTTTTCCTGTTGTTTTTTTCGTTTTGTTTTTGGAGTTTTAGTGAATATGGTTAACCATGTACAGGAGGAAACGCTGCGATTGAAAGGATGATAGGTTTGAGTTACCAGAGACACCAGAAGAAAAAAAAGAAAACCCCAAGTCTGCATTAACCAATGCTATTGTCTAATGCTTTGTAATCACATAGAGAGTTTCACACCAAGTATAATGTAATGTTTCAACAGATATTTCCCATATTATTTTGACTATTCATCTGATGCAGTGTTTCTCTTTGAAGTGGAGTTTTGTCATCAATAAATGTTATTAGACGCAAAATTTAAAAATCAACTGTTTTCCAAAACACTAATAAAAACGACAGGATGGTTCTTTTTACAAAGCTGTTATCTCCGTTCACAATCACTTACTCTGTATGCCTAGATTATTTTAAATGAGCTCTGCGACTGAATTGATTTATATGTGTTTGGAATTACAGGGAAGTATCCACACTCCATACAATGGCTGTGGAACACCAGCCCTTCTCGGCAGCTTTCGTGTTTGTCTCTATTCTAAGCACTTTGTTTGAAATATAATTTTGAAGATGCTAGTGAAAAGTATAACAAATTCCCTATTGGTCTCCGTTTAAATTATTTACTACCCTTTTGAGCCATACCTTCATTGAACTATGTTAAAAGTATTTTGCTGGGATGTTTCTTTATGTTGTCCACTGGGTTTAATAGACGTGCCGTTTAATAAGCTCTCCACCTGTAAGGATGGACTGCTTGACCTCTGTGCCCTGCCGCTGGTAGGCGTAATGTAAGATTGCTTTGTGAAATAAAGCTGTCGGTAACATCAAGAAAATAAAAAATGATCGTATTCCAATACTCTCTGCTGAGTACTATGACAGCGCTGAAATATGGAATAAAATTGAAAGTAGATTAGTTTTGGGTCTTAAGTCATGTTTTGACAAGAAATAGGAGAGGAGAACATATCTTTGAACTTTTAGTTTTAAAGTTTTTTAATGAAAATATTTATCATTTTGTAAGGTTCCTTCTTTCTTTATCACATCGAGGCTGTGCAACCTTAAAACAATCCTTCTCTTCATTGCGGGGGATATAAATACTGTGCTATCTTTATATTAAACACCATGAAGGTGACTGGCTCCGTGCGATGGTGTGACACTTGTGAGTTCAGGGTGTTGTGTTAATAAGAAGCCTATTGAAAAGGTTGGAATATCAATCCTTAATGAGCTCCGCATTTTTAGGGCAAGGAAAGCATGTAAATGGTGCAGACAGGCAGGCTCTTGCGCTGTATTTTTGTTCAGCTTTTGGAATGCTTTCAGTCTGAAGAGGAAGAACAAACACGTCAGACAGCGGAGAGCCGGGCTGCTGCCTGCTTTCTACCTAAAGGAATTTGAAATTTGAGGCGACATGCAGATGGGGAAATGCTTCCTTCCACCGCTGTGGTTATATATTAATCGGATGAACTCAGGCCTCCTAGCTGGCGTGGGTGGTCAGCTGAGGGTGCCGGCTGAGTGCAGTAACCCTCCCCTGCAGGGATCTGCAAACATCCCCTGTCACCCGCGTGAGACTGCAGCTCTCACCAGTGGCAGCTCCTTCCCTTCCTTCCATAGGCAGCGCAGTGTGATTGCAGAGAACGTGGGGGCATCTCACCCTGAACTCCCTCTGCACGTTTTTGCCCGGAACACCCAGGACGCACAGTCTTTACACAGGTCTGGGCTGCCGGGCCCAGCAGCCCTCGGCCCAAATCCTGGGCGAGGCTCATGCCGCTGGGCCTTCTAAGTACCGCGTCCTTAGAAACAAACGCGAAATGGACCTTTTCCCCTCATGAATCTGAGTTACGTGACAGCAGAGGCCTCAACCTGGTCGGGCACCAAGGAGGGGATGTTTTCAGTCGTGGAAAAGGCGGTTCTGTTGTCCCAATCTTAAAGTTCCCGTAATCAGAAATTTGAAACGTCAATTGGAAAAGTGAAGATTGTATCAGCTGAAGGTACTGAAAAAAAGTTTTTGTAAGGTTTCGAGCAATCTGTCCTGAGATACGTTAAAGCTGTTGCAAAGGAAAGTTTTTCTTTTTTTAATGTCGATGAGTATGAACGATACCTGTGTTTCTGAACACCCTTAATTTGTTCATTCATTGTTTTAACCTTGACTTTGTGAAATATTCTTAAATAGGGTAGTGAATTACTCTGGTCGTTATCTTGCTGTCATTTTTCATCACCGGTCTAGGCTCAAATGACTATATAGTTACCAACAATCCAGACCAAATTCGCGTGTGTGTTTTATTCATGGTTTTTCTGTCAATTGTTAAGATCCAAGAGGGGCCTTGAACATCCTGGGAGGGTCAGAGAGTGTGTCGCAGGTTCCCAGAGGGCTGGGGACAGTCACACCCTGGGACACGCGTCTGGTGGAGGTCCCCGAAAAGAGAAGGCGATGACTGTGTGTAAAGGAACACACATGAGAGGTGAGGTCACTGTTAGCAGTCTAGAAGATAAAAGAGGAGGGAAATATGGATAAAAGCCTAACAATAATTGTCACATGTGATAGGAAAGGGGTTAGAAGTCATTCCATTGGGAGAGCTACCTGTTAAAACAGGTGAGGGCACAGAGTTGTCAGAGTGGCATCCCATGGAAAAGCGTGTACGTGATCGTCGGCCTGGGGTTCAGCTGTTACCTCGGCTGCTAATCGCTGTGGTCCCATGAGCAAAAAATGTGAACCGGCTTGGTGTCAAGGTTTCACCTGTCAGATGAGGATGAGATGAGGTGGCTGTGCGTGTTGTGTGTTCAATGAAATAAGCTCCTCGGAAGTGCCGCATGGCGGCTGACACGCAGCACCTGCCCGGTAAACGCTGGTGGCCTTCTCTTCCCCTTCCTCTGAGTAGGGGAAGAATCTTCCCTTCAGATTTCGTGAACCTGTCCATTCTATTCTTGTCAGTGGAAGTGTTCGAGAAGTTTTTTTCACCTTTAGTAAACCAGATACCCCGATTTCAACTATTCCAGTTCTTTGGTTGAAGATGGGATATGTGACCATTGCAGGGCCCCAGGTGAGATCGCATGTAGCTCAGAGTGTGACGGTGGGTGTGGGCAGAAGTACGTGGATTCAAGAGACACTTAGGGGGCAAATCAGCAAAACGTGGTGATGGGTGAGAGAGGAGGAAGATGGGGGTACCCTTGGGCTTTGGTTTGGGGCCTGTCCCCTGTGATGGGGACCCTGGGAGAAAACCACGGTGGTTTCACTCTGGACAGGTTCGGAGCCCCTGTTCTCAACATTCTTCGTGATGCAGAGAACATAGTCAAAATGTAAATTACCTCTGGACAACATTTTATGAGAACTGATGCCATGTTCCACTTCTACCATCCTCTCATAAAATGGAGTTTTAGACATGTTCATTTTATCCTTGGGCAGCACCGCTTTACATGTATGTTTAAGATCACCTTTTGGAACAAAACCTGTTACTAAGGAGAGGGCCGCTACAAGTGGAATTGCGTCTAAAACATCGACGTGTGGACAGACTGGTACAAGCCATCACCGAGTCTTTGCATAATGAATGTGAAATGCAGTTTCCATTAACGGGAAAAGAACCCCAAGCATCACCCTGGTAATATCGTTGTGTGCGTCTGGAATTACATACTGCAGATGACTGTACAAGCTACATTTTATTACATCGACAAAACGTGCAAACTTGCGAGGGGCGGGGGGGGGGGGCCGGGCGCAGCACACTGGGGCTCCCTGATCAGTTAGCTCTCTGTCAAACTGCTGTAGTGCATGGGGGCCCTTCCCCCCAGAAGACAACGAGCATTTATTTTTCAAGGTGAGCCATTACCTGCTGATGGAGTAACATGCTCTATGACGGCTGAGGGAGGACCCAAGCAAAAGTAGAAATCGAACCCTTGAGGACAAAAATAAGGAGAGAAGCTCTTGTCTCTGGAGGGAGACAGAGCCGTGAGGTCGTGTGACTACACAAGTGGCACAAGCTCCCTTCCTGCGTCCACCTCAGATCCGAGGGGGTTTCACGGAGGGAGAGTGTCTAGGGTTTCTGGCGTTTCTGGGTTAATCCCTCGGCCACACTGACAAGTACCAGGGACCAGGGTGTTGCACTGACGGGGCCAGTGGTCCCCTCCTTAGGAGTCTGCAGGTCACTTCTTAGGCAGGAAGATGGGCGGATTGGTTTCAGCAGCTTCTCACATACCCTTGCCCAGGTAGGAAACGGAGAACTGGGGAGGCCACCAGGTAGGACAGCTTTGGGGTGTGTTCAGAACAACGCAGAGGCAGTGGCTATTCTGCAGCCTTTGCTGCACAATGTTCATGGAAACACAAGACATTTCTGTGAACCAAGCCAATAGACCACGTGTGCCAGACTGCATGGTCCATCCAAAACTCAGCTGTGGGAGGTGCTAAGACGTCAGCAGTGGGGGTGTCAAAAGCACACAGCATTTCCGTTGGAAATACCCCCCTCAATTCCCAGAGAGTCTTTCCCACTGATCAATGCTGAAACGAAATCCAATCTTTGTGGGCTGCCGGGGAAAGTTCAGGAAGGTCTTTATTCTTTCTTTCGATAAGGATCAATTTTGAACTAAAAATCGCTGGATATGAAAATTTTTCTTCTGAAGCTCACATGCTAATCACCCTTCCGGAATTCTCATTTTCTTCCCTTCTGCAGAGTTTTTGGCATAGCACAAAAAAGATTTGCCTACTGTCTGTGTGGACCAGAAGGGGTGCATGGCTGGACTTCAGGTCGGCCTGAGTCGTCTACCAAAATGTTTTGTGTATGTGTTTTTTCCAGGGAGGGGTCCAAGGCTTTTGTAATACTCTCTGAAGGGGCTGTGTACTCCCCTCCCCACCCTGAAGCAGTATTTATGGGTCCTAACACAAATACAGCATGAAGGTGACAGGCGGAGTTCTCCTCGCCTCTCCTGTGATGTCTTTCCTTGTACGGCCAACAGGTGGCAGCATAGACACCAGCCTGCAGCTGCCCCGTTTCCCTGACCCCAGAGAACTTTCAAGGTTAAAATGTCAGCGTTTATGGATATGAGGCCCCCTCGGTAACCTTGCCTTTTGGCCTGGGTAGATCGTGCGTATGTGTGCCCTCAAAGCGCCCTACAACATTCCTGGGGGAGTAGGGCGAGACTGGATGAGCAGTGCTGGGCTGTTCAGACCAAGTGAAAGAGAACGTTTGGTAAACGTTCCCTTTTTTTCCCCTCTAGTTTATTAATTTCTCTTATGTTCTTTTCTTTTTTCTTTTTTTTTAAATTTATTGGGGTGACAGTTGTTAGTAAAATCACATAGATTTCAGGTGTACAATTCTGTATTACATCATCTATAAATCCCATTGTGTGTTCACCCCCCAGAGTCAGTTCTCCTTCCATCACCATATATTTGATCCCCCTCACCCTCACCTCCCACCCCCCACCACCCTTACTTTGGTTGGTGAGGTGAGCTCCACCCCAGAGAAGCACAGAGCTGATCACTGGCTAAATCCAAAGCACTTACCTTCTATACGATGAATATAATTTCCCAGGCTGTGATTAGAACTTGATTTTACTACGTGGTATCATTGCGTAAATACCCTGCAAGCTGCTTTAAGACGCTACTTCTTGTGAACAGAAAAATGCTTCAGTTTCTTTGAACCGACACCGAAAGATCTTTCAGTTCTTCCACTCCTTGGGGGACTGAAAATAACAGAAAAAGGGAAGTTGTTTCACACATGTAGATTCACAGGATTTTTATTCTGATAATTAAGAATCACTTTCATTTTCCGTGAAAGTACGAGAAGCACAGACCTTTGCTCACAGTCTCTTACTCAGACACACACCGGGTAACTTTTTCCGCCTTAAACATATCTAGCCAATCCAACTCGAAGCATTTTAAGTAGCAGATTCTGGTCTTCAGATGGCTGAGTACAGTGAAATTTCTCAGGATGGACTCGTTCGTTTGGTGGCATATGTCATGTGATACTCATAATTCTTAGCAATGAAATTAGCAAGTGCTTATATCTTAAACACATCAAAGCAGCAGACCTGAAAAAGCAATTCTTTAGGGGGCTTTATAGATGAAATATAAATATAGAGGAAATATATTTTGCCTATCATTTCTATTCCGTTGAGAAGTTTCCATAAAATTCATTGTTATTAGGTAACAGAAAGCAAATACGCACAGTTCAGGCTATTCTGTGTGGGTGAAAATGATAGATGGAAGGGGCCTGGTGACATTTGATAAATATCAACGGTCATAATGCAAATTTTGTGGGTGGGATGGAATTTGAGAAATATTTGCCACCCTGTTTTGGTTCATTTTTCATAGTCCAGTTTGAACTGTGAGGTTCCCGTGAAATAGAAAATAATCTCTGGGGTAAAAAAGGAACAAAGTGTTTACAGTCTATATCCAGCTTCTCTCGGCTAATAAGTAGCTTTAGAAGGGCCATTAGTCGATCAATTAACTCATCAATTGATTAGTTTTTATGGAGCATCTATTTTTTGCCTAGTTCTCTGCTAAGTGTTGTGAGGAACAGGAGACAAATATCATGCATAATTTGTTAGTTATAGTCACATTACCTTTTGTGCCTTCATGTGTGAGTGTGGGGGGTCGGGGGAGAAGGTGTCCTGCTGGGAGCCCCATGGGCAGGGATGTCTAAAGGCAATTTGTTCTCGAATAAACGCTTCCCTAGTTTTCTGAACAATGTCTGACAGGGAAGGACTAAAGGCGGCTTTTTCATTTGGTTGCCCCTCCGCCCCCCCACTTCCTGTTCGCCCAGGTGCTTGATGCAGCTGGAGTTCCTTTGGTAAAATGTTTTCAGTGAATGAAAATTGGTCCAGATGGGCCATAGTTTGAACAGCCTTTAGCTGCTAGCATGTGGGTCTTGTTCTCAAGGATGGTGTTCGTGCAGTTTGTTTTCTGTTGGTTCTACCACACGGAAAAAAGTGCATCAAAGGCTTGTCAACCGTGCCCATCTTCTGGCAGCGGTGAGCTGGGAGGGGTGCACGGTTATCTTCTGGGGGCAAAGGTGGGGCTGGAGCAGTCCATCAGTTTTATTTTATTATTTTATTTTTTTAAAGGAGGACACAGCTCACAGTGGCCCATGTGGGGATCCAACTGGCAACCTTGGTGCTACCAGCACTGCACTCTAACCAACTGAGCTAAACAGCCACCCCCAGGCCATCAGTTTTAGAGGGTGGCCCTCTCTCCTGAGCACAGTTCACTTCCAAGGGGACTGCAAGGGGCTCTGTGTAGGGGACTGTTTTTAGAGACCTCCGGTGTGTGGGGTGATGGAGAGCCTGGGCTCCCCCACTCTGGATCCTAGTTCCCATGGGAGGAAAGGGCTATTTCTGGAACCTTTTTATTCTGTGTAGCATCAGGGTTCTGACGTGGTGTCTATTCACCTAAAGCATTTTTTTTTCTTTTTTCTTTTGGTAAACACAGTGGCTAAATGAAATTCACAAACAGCAATTAGGGCCAGCTTCCTCTTCATTCCCTAAAACTAATTCTCCTGCTCCCTCTTGCAGCTCAGTTTTATTTGACCTATAATTATTCCACACGTGAGATGGTTTAAGTACCTAATTCTTGCAGTGAAATCTTAGAAATAAAAGTTCCGCAGCATATTCACTAGTTTGTTGGGATAACGGATGCATATTCGAACCTGAGACGTGCTGGGCTCCCGCAGGTTGGACAGGTTTGGACCACCAGCCTTCATGTGACTTGGGGATATCGGAGGTGGAGAAAATACCTGCGTGCCACATGCATGGGCCCCTTCCTTTCCCACGGGGGATCTTGCCAGACTGGTATTCTAAGAACCTCACCTCAGGAAGCACGGGTTTATAGATTCTTTCCTGTTTGAAAAGCCTCCATCAGAGGAAGAGTGGACAGAGGAAGGCACAGCCTGTGAAGGGGTCTGTTTTGAAGCGTGGCGGGCATGAAGGGGTGTATCATTATGGAAAACCTCTCGTAATTACATATTTTATCTTTCATTCACCACAAAATAACCTAAGGCCCAAAAGGCAACAGGCAGGTCTAAGATAGTGAACGAACATCTTAGGGAGAAAATAAATTTTACAACACTTTTTAAAAAGCGCATTTGGCATTCAAATGGGTGAAAATAGAAAGAGGCATCTAGGGTGGCTGGTTAGCTCAGTTGGTTTGAGCGTGGTGCTCATAACCAAGGTTGCTGGTTGGATCCCCACATGGGCCACTGTGAGCTGCACCCGCCACAATTAGATTGAAACACCTACTTGACTTGGAGCTGATGGGTCCTGGAAAAACACACTTAAAGTAAATTTAGAAAGTGAAAAAGAAAGAGGCATCTAAAGTAAAGCACCTTCTCAGGCACGTTTTAAATAAAGATCTCATTAAGATTCATGTTCTGAAAACCTTTATTTCCAAAATAGTTTTGGTAAACCTTGGGCCTTTTATGGCTAAGGTATTAGGTGGGTGCAAAAGTCATTGTGGTTTTTGCAATTATTTTAACCTTTTAAACCACAATGACTTTTGCACCAACCTAATAACGGAAACCATGCCAACAACAGTGGATGGGTCGGATGACTTTATCCTCCTGAATGAACAAATTGGGTCGTTGTCGAGCAGTTTCATTTGGTGGCAATCCCTGTGAGGTTCTTACAGAGTGAGAAATGGCTCTTCTGGCAGCAGACCGTGCTGAAAAGAACAGTCATCTCTGTTTCACGTGAGAGTGGGGTGTGCGAGGAAACCTGGGGACGTGTTAATTGGCGTGTGTCATGCAGCCCAGATGTCAGCGAGCCCAGGCTTGTTGGGAGCAAGGCCCGATCTATCACCTTCCACGCTGCAGCCTGTGCGCGGTCTGGGTGTTTGGAGAAGAGAGTCACTTGGCCCTTGTTCCGGGCTCCACGGTTCCAGCTGGACAAGTGTGGGAGGCTCCAGCTGGCCTCTGATATGGGGCTTATTCAGAGGCGTCAATAATAAGATCATCGATTAAAAAGCATGAACCCGTGTCTAAAATGTGGGAATTCTTACTGATGCGGGTCCTAGTGCAGTTCTAATTTGGACTTCCTGGGCGATGGGCGTCTGCCTGGCGCAGAGTGACCACGGAGACGCACCGGCACACACAGGGCTGGGTTTGTTCGGGATGAGTTTCTAGAGGAGAGAGCATAACCTTTCCAACGGGTCCCACTCTCAGGATAGTCATTCTCTGAATGTGTGAATAAAGGTCGCAGTAAATACAGCAATGCCGGCCGGACTGCGCACCTAACGGATTTTGCGGTGTGGACGTGATTCTTCCAGGCGAGAGGGTTGGACCAGCTCGTGCTCAAGCTCGGTCTGCCTTTTGCAAGAGCTCGGCCCCCAGGGGGAGCCAACCTGCCCAGCCCGCGGTGGGCCGCCTGGTGCCTTAGCTCTCTGCTCTGCGGGGCTGCGGGGGCTGCGATCGCGGAGTGGGGCGTGCGCCCGGGCCTGGGATCAGGGGCGCGTGGGGGCTGCAAGGGTGGGGCGCACCGGTCTGAGGTGGGGGTGCGCGGATGCGGTAGGTCGGTGCGCGCGGGCCTGGGATGGGGGCGCGCGAGGCTGGGGTGGGGGCGCACGAATGCGGTCGGGGCCGCGCGGGGCTGAGGCCGGGAGCGCGCGGATGCGGTCGGGGGCGCGCGAGGCTGGGATGGGGGCGCGCGGATGCGGTCGGGGGCGCGCGGGGCTGAGGCCCGGAGCGCGTCGGGCTGGTTCCTCTAGTACGAGTTGTTTTGACCTGTGGTGGGTTACGCGGCTGCCTTGGTGGGAAGACCAGGCAGCATTGCAGTGAGGCGGAGGCTGCGGATCGATCGCCCGCAGGGGAACAATGGGCGGGGATTCGAGCAAACGACCCGAGAAGTCAGTTAGCCGTGAGGCACTGGGACACTCGGCAAATGTTAGCTGAGCCCCGTGTTGTTTGATTGGTCCGCTTCTTATGTGCAATGCATTGTGGTGTCATTTTGTGTATTAAATAATTCTTCGAGAGGGTGTTTGGGGGAAGAGGTGGTCAGTGGAGAGAAAGGAAAGTCTTTTTCCTTCATCTCACTGTTTTCTTCTGATTTTGCGGACTTCCACGAGTCTCAAAGAAAACCCTATGTTTTTAAAGAATAATAAGAAAAATGGCACCAGCCTAAGTGGGACGGGTGCCTCTCAGGCTAGCTGTCGCTGACCAGCGGTACTGCCCTCGCTTCTCTGAGGTGGCCTGAGCGTCCCCACCACCTCGGGCGTGGGTGGTGTCACCCGAGGAAGGTGGCTGACTGCAGAGGGACTGTCACACCGGGTCCAGTGTGACTTGGACCAAGTCGGCTCACCTGTCTGGGTTGTGGTGTATACGCAGCTCCTGGGTTTGCTATGAGACTGGAGAAACTCACCTGAGCCAGGGACTGTGGGGGCTCAGCAGCTGTTAGCACCGCGCATGCGTGGGAGCATTGCTTTCTCTGGGTGGGACGGCGCCGTGTGCCCCAAAGACAGCACAGTACACAGCTGAATTCAGTGGATGAGGTTGGATCAGGGAGAGGTGGTTCTGGGTTTCAGACCTAAGCTCTGCCCTGCTGATGGCGAGGCCCTGGGAAGGTTAATTAACTGCCCCGTGACTCAGTTTCCTCAGAGGTAAAGCAGGCATAATCGTAGGGTTGTTAGGAGACTGCAGTGGGGAGACAGCGGGGAGACGCACTTTACGGGGTCATAGCACCCGGTTGGGGCAAAGTCCTGAGTGGTTATCACTTCCTGCGGGTGTTAGAAGGGAGCATTTTCTCTTCTGTGATGAAATGCTGATGGTTCCAAGAAGAGAACCGTTGGCTTTCTGTCTTACTATCTTGCTGTTCGTGTCTTGATTTATTTTCCCATAGCCTTTTGCTTTCGCCTAAGCGTTGACGTTATGTCCCCCCGTTTTTTAGTGGGCTACAGAACCCTTGCTACACTGCCCTTCAGCCTCTTTTTGACTGAGGGGGACACTGGCCCACTGAGTCCTATTGTGTTCACTTACCACGTTGTGTCTGCTGGAAGCTGGGTGTGCGCACGTGCGTGTGTGTGCGCGCGCGTGAGCACGCTGGGGACCAGGGATCCCAGTGAAGCTCTGCCTGTCCTCAGGGAACTCCAGGAGGAAGGAAAGGAAGACAGGCAGGTCGTATTAGAAAGGCAAGGCAGGCGGAGGTGTGTGCAGGTAAGGAGCCGGCCAGGTCGGTTGTTGTAGCAGGTGTCAGGAGCCCGGTGGGATCCGAGATGCGGGTTGGCTGGGTGGTGGTCCTGAGACTGGAGATTGGAGAGCCGGGCCCAGGAGAGAAGAGAACACAAGAGCAAAGCTGTGCAGGTGGGACAGCAAAAGGAGGCTTTGGGAAACAGAGTCCCTTTGGGAAATGGTTTGAAGCCTGCGGCTGAGCGGGGGAGGTCACGGAGGAGGCGAAGTGAGAGTGACGAGTGAAGGGGACGGGTGGGGGGACCTGGACCGGGGTCTGATGAGAGTGAGGAGTGGCTTTATTAATGTTTCTGGTGAAGTGTGAGAGGGGAGAGGTGAGGACCTAGGGCGGCCTGGGCTCTGCGGAGGGGATGGCAGTTCCACAGGGGACTGAGGGGGCCGTGCTGCCACGGACAGAGCCTGGGGGGCTCTGCGCTTCCTTTCCAATGGGGGCTGCTGCCGCCGTCCTGGGGCGGAGCTGAGGGGCTGGACGGGCAGAGAAAGTGAAGGGAGGTGTGCATTTTCATTGCTCCTGGCTTCCCTGGGGTCCACTTCTCATAGGAACCGTATTAGGAAATGTGTCCCAGATCTAAAGTGAACTCATAACGCATTTTTAATCCAGTGTTTCACAGCACATAAAGCCTGCTAATCCACAGTGGGGCATAGCACACTACAGTCCAATTGGTATGAGTTACTAAGGCCGCGGCTCAGAACTTAGCGTCGTGGGAAAATTCACTGCAAATCCCGGGGAATCAGCTGGAACGTGATGGTCAGCTGGGGACTGTCTGATATGAAATGGAGACACCGTGTGCCCAGGGAATGTTTACCTGGAGAACACCTGTTCTGTTACAAACGACCAGATGTCATTTGAGTTGGCAAATGAGAAAAGTCACTTCTTTGTTGTAGCTCAGATTTTGTGGTTTCTATCGCTTGGAATTTAAAAGACACATCAGATCTGTTTCTTTTATTACATTTTAAAATTTGTATCCTTATACCCGAGGAGAAAATATATTTCACTGACCGTATTTGTTGTCAGTGTCAGTTTCTGCCTTGTAACCTGGTCCTAGGGTTGTTTTTCTGTCCTGGAATTTTAGAATCAATGGTTCACGTAGTTACGAGAGGTCATGCTCACACACTTGTCTGGGTAAAGAACAACTACAGAGAGCTCGATCATGGCGTATTTAAAGAAACGAATCCTCTTAAATAACTATGGCGTTTTATTTCTTCTTGTGTTTTCACCTTTGTGGCTGTCAGCGGCAGCAGCAGCAGCAGCAGCACACCTAACAATGATAAAGTGCCTACTGTATGCCCAGCACCACAATTTGAGACGCTGTTCCTTAGAGTCCTGTGAACATTTTCCAGCAAAACGTCATATCTGCCAAATAATGTTGGGGAGAGTGCATTAGCCATCATCCAAGACGTGGTGTTTTTTTTGGTCAGTCAACAAACATGGAGCACCCAACATGTACCAGGGACCATGCTAGACACTGTCCCCAGTGTCTCATAGAGCGTGAAGTTGGAAAGGCACATGGTTCATAATTTAGGCCGTCACTCCGGGTACCGCCTGCTGTGCTGGCATCACGCACAGTGCTCGAGGGGCACATGGCAGAGGTCTGTTCTTCGGGCAGAGCGGTCAGGGAGGGTTGGGACAGACAGGGTGTAGGAGACAGACGAGCAGGTGTGAGCCTGGTGGACGAGCTCGCTGAGGAAGGAGAGTGTGGACGTGAGAGGTGTGTGGAGCTTGGCGTTTGAAGAACTGACAGGGTCGGGTGTTCTGAGGTGAGGAGGTGAGTAAGAGATGAGGCGGGAGAGGTGACAGAAGCCAGGTTACTCTGGGGCTGCAGGGCCCAGCGGGTTAGGGCTTTGTCCTGAGGCCGTTAGGAAGCCTTTGAACACTTTGGAGGCCAGAATGATCAGATTTATATTGTAGAAGTGGTCGCATTGGCAGCAGAGTAGAGGAAGAATTGAGGGGTTAAGGGTCAAGGGGGTCCGTTAGAGGGCGATGGCTCATGTCCAGGTGACACATGAAGGGGGCCTGGCCTAGGTGGTGACACAGGGATCAGAGGGAACTGAGACTCAATAGATACCATATTATGTTAGTTCTGAGATGTACGCTTCTTATTTTTATCTCGGAAATTGTGATGAGGCTTGGATTTGGCTATGCGTTTTCTTTCTTAGAGGCACATCAGACAACGGGTGCATCTGATAACGGATGGCCTCTCCTGTTAGGTGAGATATGTGTAGGAGATAAAAGCTGCAGGACTTGGTGGTGTCATGGGTGCCCATCCCTCCTGGGGCCCTCGGACTCCGATAGTTTTCCAGAAAGAGTGCAATGCAGGCAGGGCTGGCTGCTGGGGAAAAAGTGCCTCTGGCTTTGGGAGAGGCGGGTGGGTGGGTGGGGTCCCAGTGAGTCAGCAGGGCGGAGCCCCAGAGCTCACCAGGCCAATCAGATTCAGATTTGCCCGGAGGGGGCGGGCCCACCACAGGAAAGATGGTGCCTGCACGGGAGAAGGTCTCCTCACAGGGAAAATGCTGACTGTCCTCCTGCCCTGACTTCACAGTCACACCCTTGAGTCTGTCCCCCGTATGTCGCCAACACCCCAAGTCACCATCCGTCAGTCCCTCAGCTGGAGGCCAAGGTGAGTGCCTGAGAGCGAGTGAGTCTGGGTGGAGGACGGCAGGGTTTCACGGTGCCTTCCATCCCACCCGGACGGTGGGAATTCCTACTGTTTTCACAGGCAGCTGTTGTGGGGGCTCCTCTTCCCAGCACCAGTTCCTCAGGCTGGGGAGCCTGAAGTGGGGCTGGGGTCCCTCGCTCCTCTGGGGGGAACCGTGCAGCTGAGATACCCTCCCAATTTTCCATCCACCACCCGGAGGTTTGGGGCCTGTCCTGCATCTCTGCCCCTGCTACCAGCCTTGATGCTGCCTCTTCTTTGTATCCTTAGCCATAAAATTCTGTTCAGCCGGACTTCAGATGCTTCTCCAGGTTAATTGGTCTCTGATTTGGTTGTAATTTTAACGTGTTCACAGATGAGGCGAGCACAGCGTTTATCTGCTCCTCATCTTGGACCTGGGCCCAAGGCCTCGTTAAAGGCATCTGTCTCCTTGAGCCCTCGCTCCTTGCCCCCTTTTTTGGTGGGAAAGTTAGAGGGGCGCTGAACACAGGGAGGTACAGGGACCCAGGGTTTTTGGAGTAAAAAAGACCTGGATTCAATTTTCTGTGCTACCCCATACTTGTGATTTACACTAAGTTAATTCACCTCATGTTTTCACCTCCAACACCTAAAATGTCTGTTTCCTCTATAGCGTGAGATGATTGTGAAGAGTCACTGGGAGAATTCTCGCGAAGCGTTTACAAGAGCCCTGGCCACACTTGTAGTGAGCCGCGGCTGTTAGGGCACCAGTTGTCTGGGCTTCTTCCCTGCCAGGCCCCGGGCAGATGCCACGTCCTCCGTGAGGCGGTCAGTTCTGTGTTTAGTGTTTTGCCCAGCTGTGCACGCCTGCCCGCCTGGTACGTGTGTCATGCTCGCCTTTCCCCGTGAGGGCCCACGAGCTCTTTAAGAAGGGGCTTCTCCCATGTTTGTCCAATGACTTGAATTCTCAGGGCCCCTCCCTCCCTCCCTTAGGATCCTCTGCTTTCTCTTCGCGATGTCATGTTCTCAATAGAGATGCAGAGATAGGATTATGAGACTGGTTTCGTTAAACCCGAGGACACACACACACACACACACACATGCGTGCACACACACGTGTGTACCCACTAATTCAAGGGATTGAATGACCCCAAAAAGAGACTATTACAGTCCAGGGGGGGGAATCCCACGATAGATACGTTCAAGAAGAAATTGGAACACAAAAGCTCTATCTCTGGTATCACTTAAAACGTGCCAACAATGAAACCGCAAACAGACAAGGATGAGATTGTAACATGAATGGAAGAAAGACTGGTAAGAGGATGATGAGCAAAAAGAAAACTATGTGGACGCGAAGCATCACTTGCCTGATGCCCAAACAGGCAGAGTAGACATCAGACGTCTGCGGCCTCAGGTGGGAGGGGCGAGGACGGGTGGGAGGGGCGAGGACGGGTGGGAGGGGCGAGGACGGGTGGGAGGGGCGAGGGCGGGTGGGAGGGGCGAGGGCGGGAGGGAGGGGCGAGGGCGGGAGGGAGGGGCGAGGGCGGGAGGGAGGGGCGAGGGCGGGAGGGAGGGGCGAGGGCGGGAGGGAGGGGCGAGGGCGGGAGGGAGGGGCGAGGGCGGGAGGGAGGGGCGAGGGCGGGAGGGAGGAGGGAGACCAAGGGGAATTTTTTAAACACTCAGGAGAGGGCAGGTATTGACCGGTGAGGAGAACACGCCGTAAACTGAGGCATCTCATGAAGTTGGCATTCTGCACCTGTGGCTGAATGTCAAAGGAGAGCTTTCTCCTCGGGCAGCTGGTGCCACGAGCAATTATAATACAACCTACATGTGACAAGATGCGGCCTGGACCTTAGGATCAACTTTTCCATAACTCAAGGGTGACCAAGGTCATAACTCAATATGACTGTGGTGAGCCAAGTCCCCAGAGATACGGTGACAATTCAGGAAGGATCTGAGGAAGACCTCGCACGTGTCATTGCTGGTGCAGGCGTGGGGCTTCCCAGACCTGTCCTCCAGGGACAGGCTAGCGCTACCTGTAACGACCTTGGGGGTGGGCTGTTCAGTGACCTTGGGAGTGTGGTCACTCCTTCCAGATCACTTTGGGGAGAAGATTAGCTCTTAATTAGTTCCCGTCAACAGTGGCTTTGAACTTTTGGAATTAAAATGAATCGATGGCCTGAACGCATGCCGCATCATTTTCACAGCTCAGACCTTTTTCCTAGGATGGCTTCTAACTTTGGCCTGGTTCCCTGTTTTCCCAGGCGTGCATCCTTCCAGCGGCAGCTGCACTTTTCTTTTGAGCTCTGAACCCTGCCCCAGTGGGTAAGTGATTTCATTTAGGTAAACAGTGTCCAGAAATAGACGCTAACTGCCAGCACACAGCTTGTTTGTGATAACGGCGGCCGGCAGCCCCGTGTCAGGCTGACGGTCTCACTGTCCACGCTGGTCGCTGACTTCCCCTCTTTGTCAGCTGCCCCACAGACGTGTTGCCTTGTCTCAAGGCACAAGTCAGGTCGTGTATGCCAGCTGGGTTTCGCCTGATTTGGAAAGCGGGGAAGTCACACACGACAGCAGAGCGGTGACCCTGACACGGGGACCTTACTGCCTGGTGTGGTCCATTTGGGGCCTCGGCACCCCTCACTCTGCTGGGACTGTCCTCTGCAATGGCCCTCGTTATAGCTAATGAGCCGTTCTTCTTTCCATTAGGGTTTTTTTTAAAAAAAGGTTTATAACCTGGTCACAGCAATAGTTTGCTTTAGCCCGACCCCGCAGTGACAGGTGACTAGCCCGGCCGCGACTCTGCCCTGGTTTGTAGCACACAAAAGGAAGAACATTTGGGAACCAGCAATCCCTCCCTCGGTTTCTTTCCTTTTCTTTTATAATCAAATTGGGCAAGAGGCCCATGGGGCTGCAGTGGGACCAACGAGTGATGGGTGCAGTGGTGGGGAGTGAGGGCCGAGCAGTGTGGGGAGGGGACTGTCACATCCCCTGGGACCTACAGGCCATGTAAAGACTCCGAGGGAAGTGCAGAGAATTCAGTGTGAAGAATTCAGAGCCAGGCAGGAAGTCGTCTGTTAGGACAGTATTGCGAGAACGCAGGTAAGAGGTGGCCGTGGTCTGGGTCTAGCACGGAGGTGTGAGAAGGAAATCCTGTTTCTTTTCAAGGTTGCAGGACTAGTCAGTGGCACACATGTCGTCGAGTGTCACAACCCTAAGGAGAAAATCCATTTTGAAATCGCGATTAATAGAGCATGTCTTCAGCCAAGGGTTAAAAGACTTGTTCGCTAAAACCTCAGTAGCTTTGTGGAAAGTGTTAGTTGTTTGAGGCCATCAAATGGCACGGTGAAGTGTTGACGCCTTGTGTCCCTTCAAAAGTGAGGGGCAGTACCGGTGTGATTCCTTGTGTGTGCAGCTATGGTAGCAGGGGTCGGGGCCGGATGGGAGTGTCCAGCATAACTCATTGGCGTTGCAATGAAACCCTCTTGTTGTTAAAGCAGAAATTCCTACAGACTCCAGCCTGTGTGGGACTGGAGATTATTTATCACAGGAATTCAGTCTGCTTTGCTGTAAAAATGTTGCTGTATTATTCTGGTCGTGAGATCCAGAAACTCTCATTATTAAATATCAGTAGCTGTCGACGTGCAGACATTATATCACTTTCTTCCTAATGTCAAATTTGTTGAGATGTTTGTGTGCACGTGTGTGTGACTAACACCTTGACCTTTCTTTATGTAATCTTACTTTCTTGCGGCATCAAGAAGGTGTTTTGGGTTCACAGGAGCAGTTAGTACGGGGAGCAAACAGAGCGTGTGAGCACGAGGGTGTCTGCTACGTCCAGCGCACACCTTTCTGAGTCCCTGGGCCCCCGATGCAGGCAGCAGCCATCAGGTAAATGCATCAGGTAAATGCAGCGAAGGTGTGGCCACCGTGTCACTCTCTGTTGAGGGACTTTGCTGATGAAGCCACAGGTGGCAACTGTGCAGTGAGTCACCATTTTTCCTCCCAGGTGGGGTCCAGTTACCGAGGAACACACGTGATTGAAACAAGCACAATGTATTACATACATTGCAAAGTTCTACTACAGATAAAAAGACGTTAAGTGGTGGTCAGTGTTATTGTCACTTGTCCCTTTCTTACACATTTTCTGCCATCACTTTAATTGGAGCTTTTGATATGGTCGGATTCAAGTCTACCACCTTTGTTCTATGTTTGTCCCAACTCTTCTCTGTTCATTTCTTCCTCCTTTCCTGCCTTCTTTGGGGCAAATTGAATATTTTTTCGTTTTCCATTTTATCTCGTCTCTATTGACGTTTAGCCGTGCTCATTCTGTGTGTGCATGTGTACGTGTGTGCGTGTGTGTGCACGTGTGTATGTGTGCACGTGTGTGTGTGTGTGTGTGTGTGTGTGTTAGTGGCTGCTTTGGACGTTACCATATGCGTCTTTAACTTACCACAATCCACCTTCGAATGATACCACCTTCCTCCTTCGCTCCTCACTGTAGTTAGAGCTTGATACGACCGCAGGAGAAAGGAATCAATGCCGTCCCTGTTACAGTTATGTGGAGATTAGCTGGATCCACATTTGCATTTTGCATCCAATCAATGTGGGTGCAGGGGGTCCCCTCCGCTCGATCACAGAATTGATCGTTTGGTCCACGGCATGGGTAGTGGTTGGTTGCTTGTTTTTCTCTCTTGAAATAACTCGTATAAATTAAGAAAGCAAAAGGGAGCATTTAGCAGCAACCTTTCTTTAAAGGGGAGTTGAAGCAGGCCTGCCGGATGGCGGAACGGCCTTGTTTTCACGGAGCGGGGGATGAGCATGGTCCCCGCTCAGACCCTCTCAGGTACCGTTTATGGAGGTTTCACCTGACTGACTCCTAGTCCGAGAACGTGAATGGCGGGAGTGACAGTGTCGGAGTGACTGTCCTTTGCAGAGACGAGCTCTTTGCCGTCTTTGACCTTCCGTCTCTCACAGATGAACCCCTGCTTGTCCTTCCTGGTGACGTGTGTTTCATCCCACTTAGTGCCTCTGTGTCTGTCGCAGAAGTTAGTGTCTTACGGGCCCGGGGACTGGGTCAGCTCCTGGCACAGTGGTGTGTACATGCTGATTGCTTAGTACATAGTAGTCGTTAGATATGGACCTTAACGATTCCACTATTTCAGCGGGACTGACTGAGAGGCTTTCTGTGCAGACTGGCCGTGGCTGGAAAGCAGTGGTCTTGTCTCCAAAGGAACAATTCCAAAAAGCATTGGCTGCCCTGACAAATCACATGGTGAAATATCGCCCTTGTTTATAAAATGAGTGGTTTGAACTTCAGCTGTTGAATCCTGTAAAGTTGCATCTGTGATCATTTTGTGACGTACAGGATTTCGTGTTACATATCATTGCATGTGCATTTAATTTGCTAAGTGGCATTTCGGTGGCACGTTATACCTTATTGTACGTTATGCGTGAGGGGTTGTTTCAGCTGGTTAGCAAAACTAATAGGTAGAAAGAGCTGTGATTGTGATGATGAAGAAAAGAAAGGAGGCGGGCATTATTACTCAGAATTACTTTCCAGAGTGTTCTTCCTGTTGAACACACACTGTACACATTCAGGGAACCCCATCCGATCAGGCTTTTGCTTTTAACTGGCTGCCTGGAATAGCTGCTTTCCAGGCTCTTGTCAGGAAATATAATCTCGAACTCACCGCCGTGAATCCCTTCCCACAGCTCTGAGAGAAGCAGTGTTTATGGAGGATTGCCCCGGCTACTCGCTGTCCATCCAGTTTGTAGGTAAGTCATCACCTACCTTTTGTCTTCCGGCCCCCTGGGGGAACGTGGCATTACTGCAAGGTGGCCTGCACGTCCTCTGTTGAAGGTATTAGTACTTCTGTCATTGTTACCTGGAAAGACACGGCAGTGACATTGAATCATGTCAGGGAAGAGTCTTTCCCAGCCACGGGGGCTTCATTTACAAGAAGAAAGTCACGTGATAAGTGGTGTCAGCAGTGGGACGTGGCGCTGGAGCGTCAGGCTTTGACCGTGATGACCTGTGTCTCACACTCGCTTTGCCTTCGTAGGACGTCAGGGTTGTGCGGACCCCCAGTTAGGGCGAGGGCAGCCGTGCACATCTGCTCTGGGAGGACAGGGCACAGGTGACCCCGGGAGGGATGGCATGTCCCTAGGCGGCTGGTACATTTCCTGGGAGGCTCAAAGCTGGCCTTTGTCATCGGGGCGGCAAAGACACCTGCTTCCGATGTCGATGTTTACAACATGAGTAGAGAAAACAATTGTTAAGAATGTTCCCTTCCGAACAGAGCCGCGACAGCAGCAGCTGCTAAGGACCAGCTCTGTACGGGAGCCCGTGAGTGGGGGTGGCCATGCCAGCCCCTGCCGACGCGCCCGTCACCCACGGAGCTGAGCGCGTGGGGCCACTGCTCTAGGCCTCCCGGCCTCAGTGCCCACGTGTACGTCTCCATCCGTGTCAGGCTTTGCCTTGGGAATGGTGGCTGGAACTCGCTGCCGCTGTGCCCGGCCCGTAGCTGTGACTGGGGGGGCCACCCGTGGGGTCAGACAGCCCTGTCTTTACACTCGGGGGAACGTTTCTGCTCATCTGACACGAGTGAGAGATGACAACATAATAAGTGAAGCAACACACTTCACACAGGAGGCAGGAAGGCTGTCGGTCTCCCTTTCTCTGGGGAAAGTGTGTGGGGGAACTGGAATCTCCACGTCCAGTGCTGGGGGGCCAGAGTCTGTGTTAACGGCCATTTCTGTGCACAGGCCTGAGAGGCTCAGGCTTCGTGGAACCTCGACGTTCTGGGGTGGAAAGCGTTTCCCTGCTGAAAGGACAAAGCGGCCCAGGACCTTTGTTCAAACGCTGGCGTGAAATGAGCAGGCATGACAGCCCAGGGGTTCTCAGGCAGGATGCCAGCTCAGAGCTGCTCTGGGACCTGTGAGCGTTGTTACGCCGGGTGCCTGGGAACAAGCCTAGCTGGTGAGCTTGTACCACTTTCTGCATTGACTTGTAGGGTCTTTTCCGTGCTACCTGCCCAGAGCCCTGCATGAGGTGCGTGCAGGATGGGACGGATAGGGGGCAGTGGGTGGCGGGGGGGGGTCCATTTCTAGCAGTGTCACTGGGAATGTCAGGAGTGACAGGAAGAAGCACCGTCCTCATGGGCTAGGTGGGGGCCGCATGAGCACGAGCCAAAGGAAAGCTTAGACGAAAGGCAGTTATAACTTGTGGGGCCCGGGGTCCCCTGGCACCACCAGTCAGTCACCTGGCCTCCGGGAGGTTCATCTCATGAAAAGGGGAGGCAGTGAGCACTTGGGGTGAGGGAAGAGCCGTTTATGATGAATGGTGGCTCTCCATGAAAAGTGCTTCATGTTACAATTTTTTAAACTTCCTTCCGTGAGGATTTCAAGCAAACACCGTACCCTTTATCTGTGTGCTTCATTCAGCTTTTTTTGCTCCTCAATTCACCTGGCCCCGTGGGGGTAACAGAGGTCACTCTGGGAAATAGATTATTGACTCGTCCTAAAATATTACTGCCAGAAGTGGTGAGGCTGGGTCAATCCTAGAGAAATACAATTGGTGTTACATCTAGTCCTGTGGAAGAGTGTCAGCAAGCACAGAATTTAAAGGACATGAGTGTGTCGCCTCGTCATTAATAAGCAAATCAGTTTAGCAAAGGAACTGCTGTCTTCCATTCACCATGCTTATTGGCTCCCTTCTTTCCAGGCTTGTAGGAAAGTCTGCCTGTGCAGGCATGTGTGTCCTCAGGGAGTGAGGGGACAGGAAGGTCTGGCCTCCCGTTGGCTTTGGACTGCAGACAATATGAACTTTTGCGTTTTCTATGGGGAGGAGAACTACGGACGTGGTTCTGGGGCCTGCATCCTGCTGGAGTCTTTCCACCTGGGCACACCTCTCGCAGCCCCTGGAGAACAGCATGGAGTGGCCTCCAAAAGGACGTGTGTGTCACTGTGAGCGCGCCAGAGGAAAATACTCGAGTTTCCTTTTCCGTTTTTGTCTCTCCCCTTGTATTTATCTCTTTATTTGTTTTTGCATATGTTTCATACCATACCTGAGATGGTGGTAAAGATTCACGATCCCTCACCCACAGTCCCGGGGGCCAGAAAGCCCTGGAAGCCCCAGAAGCCAGGAGTTACTCTGCACTTCATTTGGCCTGACTGATGTGCGCCTGTTTGCACACATGACCAGCGTGCGTCCCCAGAATAATCAGACAGCTGTCTGCAGAAATCTTGATGTGTTTATTTCATTACGGGGTGCTGCCCTAGACACCCCGTCATGGACTGTTACCTAATGTGTGGCATATGCCCTCAGTTACCTTGTAAAAATCAGAAAATCTGAAGCGCGTTTCATTCTGAGGATTTTGGATGAGGGTGAGGGACCTGCAGTTGTACGTAATTTATAGATGAGTAAAGGTACACACGGTGAGGGTACAGGCCCAGGAGGCCTCTTCCTGACATAGGCTGTGATCGAAGGGTCCCAGAGCCCCCTGGCCGGGCTGGTGACTGACACCGACCTCATCAGGGCAAGGGTCTCCCGTCCCCTGGGGCAGCTCAGGGCGGCTCCACGTGCGAGGAGCTTGACTGAGCCCCACCGATTACTCCCCTGAGGTTGTGGACAGCGGGGGAGCCGGACAGAGGGGAGGTGAGAACTGAAGACAGAAAGAATGAAAGGTTCTACGTGACTTTGGGAGGAGAGTCCCTAGAGCCTGACCAGATTCCCCAGGATGGGGAACTCAGGGCTGAATTCTGAAAATGAATATTCATTGCCATGTGAAGGAGTACGTTTTGATAATAACATTCTTAAATCATTTAAAAATAATTATTTTGTGACAAATAATGGAAGCATTATTCACATTTTGAATATGAGAGAGAGAGAGACAGAAATGTTGAGTCTGAACATGATGTGTTGAGTAGAGATTTGCAGTCCCTTGACTGTCGTGACATATTGAGGAAATTGCAATTACAAGAAGAATGAAATGATCGACGACGGTGTGACGGCGTGGAGTTGCATCCCCACAGTATTTTGAATCAGCTTCCCTCGGCGTTTTCATGCGTCGTCACAAGGTTTAGTTTAAGCTCAGTGCCTTAAACAATAAACTTGGTATGATTCGGAAGGATTTTGCCCGTAAACTCTTGCACTTGTTATTATGCCCAAGATGCAGAGGTTCCCAGCCTCCCTCCTACGACATGTATCGTGATGTCGTCCCACAGGAGCAGAGCGCCCTGTGCAGCGTCTGCACCTGGAGTTTGTCGGTGACCCTGGGGACGTGGAGTGTCACTCTGAGTCCAGTAAGTGATGCTGGTGGCGCAGGTAGACGGGTCTGACAGGCCTGACTCACGGCGTCTCGGCCGCCTTTCTCCAATGAAGGCTGTACATCAGCCCTCAGAACCTGCCGGAGCCGGAGAGGGTGACAAGGGAATAACATCCCTTTCTCTCCCATCGACAGGGGTAATAACTCCTCCCTCTCCAGGGACAGATTGTAAAAGCCAATAGCCAGGAGCTGTGAAGCAGCGAGGGTGGAAGAATTGAAAATGAAAGAGGGAGTGGAAATTTTGCGTAAGGTTTTAGTGAGATGGAAGAAACCATGAAACGTCAATCTTTTAATTGCCTCATGGTTGACAGGGGCGTTTGCAAATGTTGGTTTTGATTGCTTAATTATTTGAAGCTGGTTATTAAAATCACGTACATCGCATAGAGGTGGGTTTGCACTTTGTGTAGGTGTTTCACTGGCGAGTATTAGAAGGTGTTGATGCTTACCATCTGAGCGTTTTTGAAGTCATTGCTGAGAAATGTTTATTGACTATAATATTTTAAAATATCGCTGCGAAGGCAGGGGCCTGAGTCCATCAGCGTGCTTCAACTGTTTAATCCGATGTCTTTATTTCCTCTTGCAAACCTGTGTTCTCGTTGCAGTGGCACACGAAGGTGTTCCGAGTATTTTTCAACAGTGAAGAATTTCTATTTTCAAGTAACAATCAGAACGATTTAAATGTCATGACACTTCTGAGTCTTCATGAGTCTTCTGAGGGCAACCGATGAGGCAGAGATAGGTCTTCAGGTCTGTCATTTTAAAGGAGAGCTTCACATTCACGGCCCGCATGAATGCGTGAGGTCTGCAGGCTCAAATGTTGCTCTGAATTAAATGTAGCACAAAGAAAAATGCAACTTTCTAGCAAAGCGAGCCGATCTGGAGAGAGATGCTTCTGCACATCTGCTCTGCGGGGAAACACGCTGATGCTTCTTCTTCGGTTGTTAAACTGGGGCTGGTGTTTAGTTAAATCTCTGTGGACTCAGTTCACTGAAGGTGACAGAAGCAGTCACTGGAGTTCAGTGAGAAGTAGACGCGACAGTAAATTTTTCAGGCAGCGACAGGAGATCTTGTTATAGGGGGTGAGAGTGGGGGTCAGGGCGAGCCTGTTGATGATTGAGGAAAAGAGAAGTAAATTCATTCTGCTTCAGGCACTTTGTCAAGTGCCAGCCGCTTACCATTGAGAAGTAGTCACCCGTTGTCGTCTTACGGCCCTAGAGGTCACTCACTTGGCATCAATCACGGCACCGCATACATGGAGCAACCTAGTGCCACTCGGGAAGAAATAAAAAAGAGGGATGCTGCTCTCGGCATGGAGAGGACGACGAACGTCCCCACATGTTGCTGTTTTAATGCCGGACGTGCCTGGATATCGATCTTTCGAATCAAGTCATTAAAACGTGCGGTTTCTGTTTATTGGAATGAAGCAATTAAATGGTTCAGTTATGCCAGACCTTACCTTTTCTGATGAAAACTATTGATTTCTTGCCACAGCTCTATAAGCGACAATGTTTTTGATTACTCTTGACAAACCTCCTTGGAGTGTTAATTAAAATTGTACCAGGCGAGCAGGTGTGGGAGATCATTAGACGGCCGGGGTCACACGGCGGCACTTGGTCTTCCGCAGCCTTGCATAATGAATGGGGCACAAGCGGGGAAAACAATATCTTCATCAGCAGAATTAGCATCTTTGCTTCTTCAAACACCAGGTGACGTTACATTTCAGAGCCCCTGCTTCGGAATCTGCTGCCGTGGCCATTGGTTACAATGTGCTTTTTATGTTTCTCTTTACTGTTTTCAGTATCCAATGAGTTTCTGTTTTTGTTTCCGAGGTAGCAAATATTTAAACTCATATTTATACAGAAAACTGCGGAATCAAACAAGATTCTTCCTGTGCTTATGCAGATCAAGTCATGAATATTAATGAGTCCATTCAACACTTTAAAAATCCCATCAGTAGGAGATCTTCAGCACGATTTTAAGAATTATTTCACTACTCGTATTTGGGTCCTGCGTGAAATATGATTATTTAGGAATATGCTCTCTCAACGATGACATTCTATTAATCTATAACCGTATTTTTTCCTGTAGCTATTACAAGGTTGCTACCTTTTAAAAATTAAAAAAATACTCAGTGGTTATTTATAAAACAGAGGCAAATAATATTCATGTTTTTGAGAAACTAATGATCTTTACATTAATGCTATTTGTTTTGAAACTTGATTTATTATTAATTCATTAACACAGGCTTTGAGGTGGACTTTTTTAGTTTTTGCATAATGTCTAGAATGTAAGTAATTGAAATTAGATTTAAAATCCTCTGTGATCTGGTGTGTGCAGATAGCAAGGCAGCTTGTATTCCGCAGACTCATAGGCCCTGAAAAGAACTTTAAAAGGTCATCTAATCCAATCCCCTGCTACCCAAGTAGCTGTTTAAAAATGCACTATTTTTCATTAGTCTGGCATTTTAAAAAGGATTAATGAATTTATAAATGTATTATTTACAATGTTCCAATCATGTATGTGGAACTGGAGCTAAATGTTAGACTTTGAAATGAAAAGTGTTTTTTATTTTTTTAAACCTCAACTTCTCTCAGTAGAGTGTCTTATGGTTTACAAAGTCTTTTTCCACTTATATTCTTTCATTTGATCAGCAATCAAGTTTTATATTTCAGGGAAATGTTTTATAATTTTTTTTTAAATAAACCTGTGGCTCAGTTGACTCAACTGACTGAATAATAATTATGTGCTCTAATGATTTGAAACGATGTCGTTTCACAGCCCCTATTACGGACAGACAGCTTCTGGAAAGTGTAAGCAAACCCTGAAAGTAAACATCTCCTTGCATTTTGCAGGTGAAGAGAAATATGACGTTCAGATATATAGTTTGTTAGTACTAAGATTTAATCCCCGGGTTCTAACAGGTTGCACAAATAATAACTATTCTGCCAACCACTTAAGCAAAGTATTCTAAATAGTCAACATAGAACAGCTTTGTAGGATCTTGCAATCCTAACCTTAGAAGCGATATCTGTGTCTGCATAAGCAACCGTCCCTAAACTTATGGTCTAAACAGAGAAATTATGTATTTTGTTCATGAATCTGCAGTTTGGTTGGAGTTCAGCAGCTGGGAAGGCTGGACGGGGGGCCAGAGGACCCGCTTTCAAGGTGCTTTCTCAGATGGCTGGCGGGGTGGTGCTGGCTGTCAGCTAGGCGCTCAGCCTCGGCTGTGGGCCTCCCATGGGTGGCTTCGGTGCAACGGCCACCTTCCAGCATGGTGGCCTGGTCCCAAGAGAATAAGGCAGGAGGACATGGCATTTACAGACCCGAGTCTCGGAAGTCACACTGCATCACTCCGTGGTTGAGGCAGGCATGGCGGTCGGCCAGGTCCAGGGAGAGGGAACATAGACGCCACCCCTCGGAGGGTGGACCTTCAAGGTCACAGTGACAGGAGAGCTTGTGGGATGACAGATGTCGTCCATCTTTGGATGGTATGATTGGTCACAGAACCCATTTGTTTAACCCCTTTGTAAACATGTATTATTTTACATACAGCTTAATTTGAGAGAAGTAAAAAGTGAATGGAAAATCAGGCGTGATTCTAATAATTCAGCTATATTCTTTAAACAATACGCTCTACGTTGTGTTTTATTTCAGAGAAAAGGGCATAAAGATAGGTCATTTTTAATGAGATAATTGTTATGAAAGGACTTTGAAATGTATAATCTATAACATAAGATACAATGGGAAATAAAAGCCATGGATTTAAAAAACAAAATCATGACAATTGTTTAGTCAATATCTACATCACTGTGTTTTGAAAATCCCTTGTGTTCTGACAAAAAGGAGCCCCACTGTTTCACAAAATTCTAACTATTTGGTCAGTGGCTATATATTGTTACATTGGAAACTCATAGTATCATTTGCTGGGGTGTAGTGTTTGGTGTTTGCTGAAAGATAAGCATGCTGTATTGTAGAATTATGTATCTGGGATCTTCAAAAGTTCTTTCATTGATTCAATGAATATTAATTCTGCTTCTGCAATCTGCCAGGCACTGTTCTGGCCACTTGAACAATTTTTTGCAGAGTGCTGTTTTTAATGTACACGGCACCGTATGTATGACTTTTATTTAACAGATACGGTGCATTTCTCCGTGCTCTTTTGAGCTACTGACTAAGGCTTCTTTTTAAAATTTTTAATCATGAAAAGAATTAAGTGACAGAGGCAATTTTTAGAAGCTATGGGAAGGTTTATCTTCCAGTAATCCATCGTGGATGTTGGAAGGTTTCATGTAAATTCTTCAATAGAAACAGAGACCTCTCTCAAAAAATAACTTAGCTATTTATTAATGTATTTCTAAAACCATCATTGTGGGTCCTTCCTTATCTGACCATATAACGACTTCACTGCCTCAAATTTCCAATATAGATTTTCTAATGATAATTCTTCCACGCACATTTGTTGAAACACCTCCCAGTGCACCAGGCGTCTTTGCGGGCACACTGTCGTTGAACCTTCCGGAGAAATCTCTGGTGGTGCATGATGCACCTGCTTCCCGGATTAGACCATCTGTGCTCAGCGCCTTTTCTTTTCCTTACCTGTGGAACGTGCAACAATCGTGGCACTTGTCGGAACCATGTGTTACCTACTCATGTACCCAGGGTTATCGAAATCATAGATTTCACTTATGCATAAAATTTCTGCCCCACATTTCTACGGTGCGTTGAGCTTTGGCCAGGTTCCAAACACAAGGGGGTATCGTTGAGTTTCTGACGTGAACAATCTGCCATCCAGCCAGTATATATACATTATCTACTTTCTATATCGTCTGCAGTAAAGTGAAATCCCATTTATTAAACCAGTTTTACACCGACATAGTGAACAAAAAAACCCCAAACTGAGAAATAGAGGCATAGTTTCACCTCGTGCCCTCCCAAACCCACCGCTGCCACTTCCCTCAGTTTCAGTTCCACTCCGGCCGCAGGGACAGCAGTGGGTGCCGGGGAATCCAGGAGTGCAAACAGCAGATGTGCCGGGAAAGCCGGCCAGGCGCCTCCGTGATTGGGGTGGATTTCCCAGCCCCCCCTTTGCGCTGCTGGGCACCCACTGTGCTTGTGTACATTTTACACGCTGCCATGTGGACTTGTGTGGTTCTCTTGCTTTTCCTTGTGGCATTGTTACTCTTGAACGACTATTTCATGCACCACCGGCCTGGAAAGTGCACGGACGTACGGTGCGTGCTCGTCCGGGCGACCTGTCCTTTCCAGCCGCTTTCCGTTTGCGGGCAGGCTGCTCCTGGGTGGCGTTTTAGTGGCTCGTGTGTCCTGGTGCATGTTCCACAAGCAAAGCCCGTGTTCTTGGAGGAACTGCGTCACTCAACTCTTTCCTCCATGCAAAGATGACTCCTGCCAGCGAGCTCTCCAAGCTGCCTGCGAGAACTTTGGCACAGTTTTCCTAACCTTTCGAACAGTAAAAGCAAAACTCCTCTTTGATAGGGAAAAAAAAAAAAAAAAAAGCCGGAGGGCTTTGGCACGTAGCCACGAAGGATGTAGGCGACCGGCCGTGATCTGACAGAATATTCCACCCGTCACTAAGAAGTTCTCTTTAAGGTCCCCAGAGTGGCCCAGGCGCTTTGCTGGTACTTCACATATATCAACTGTCACCGGCGGCCGGCGGTGCTGAAGCGAACACAATGGAACATCCAGATGGTCTAAACAAAGCAGACAAATGGTCACTGCTATTAAAAGCTGTTTACATCAACTTCCAGGATTTCATGTCATGAAGTTTATGTTGTGTCACTGCCGAGGCACTTACCCCCGAGCCATGGAGGACACCAGCCTTTTATAAACTGTTGCCGGGGTACTCGGCACCTCTGGAAAGTGAACTTGGAGAGTGAGTTAGGACACGGAGTGATGTCAACCAGTCATGCGTTTCAGACATTTTAAGTGATGTGCCCCGAACTCTGTTTTATTGATTGTCTATTGCAATAAACGAAGCACAGCCCCTTCTCTGGCCAGAGTGAGTCATGGATGGATGGATGGATGGAGAGAGGGACAGAGGGAGGGAGGGAGGGAGGGATGGATGGATGGATGGACGCCCGCTCTCAGCCTCAGCAGACTGGCCTCTGAGCTCCTTGGCTCCTTGCTGGGGACCTTTACGCAGGGAATGGTTTTGTTTTCTTCCTCCCGGAGGCTGTGATCCTACATCCTGTCTTATTGGGGATTAATATCTATGAATGATAAACCTGAACTTTCGTGGCTTCTTCCTCTGGCCTCTTTGTGGCATCCCCTTTACGAATTCCAGATGCACTGCTTCCATTGCTAAAGCTTGGTTGTGTTGCCATTGATGACAGATAAGACAAATCTGAAGGGCGTCCAGCTTATTTCTGGTTAAAGAAGGATCCAGAAAAACTGTCCCTGTACTCAGGTTTGTTATTTGCTATCAATTGTTTTTGTGAGAACCTACCAAAAAAAAATGAGTACATACTAAAAGCACACTGTTTATTCATTTGCCCTAAAATTCAAAGTAGAAAAACAACAGAAAAGATCTCCACACCTGCAAGCTCAATAATTAATTCGAATAATTATTTTCTCTATAAATAGATAATTTTAACATGATTTTATATCATAGTTGGGTGACCTTTGAAAAATAACCAAATGCCATGTGTTGTGTCATTTCTAAGTTACCAAACTTCAAGTTTTCTGATGTGTTTCCAGAGATGGGTGAGCTCATAAATGATTAAACTCAAGTGTTTAAGAAAATGTGATTTGTTGGCCTGTTTCTCCAGAAATAACCTTCTTTTAAAGTTAAGATCAAGAAGGGTATCGAACGATGTCATGTGCCATGACACAGAACCGAGCTTGACTGACGGTCTGCAATGTCCTCAAAGGAAGGTTGATGCTGAGCTGTGTTGGTCACAGGCAGAGGGGCTCAGTTCTGTTTGCAGTGGGGACAATCTTGCGTTCACGGTTGTCCTGGTAAATCGGACCCTTGCAGTGAATCCGATAAGGAATAGGTTTTGATCGCCCGTGTGTTTATACAGTTGTAGACCTCCTCCTCATTGTCACATGAAATTCAAAGCTTTAGCGCCCATGCTGAAGTTTAAAGAAAAACAGACTGTCCATAAAAAGTTCATCTGCCACAGGTACGTGTCGTGTATACCAGGATACAAATACACAAGAAACACGTAAGCCCTCTCTCTCGAGAGCCTTGGAGCGTCTGGAACTTTTTTCTGCCCGTGGTTTTGTTAGGTGCCCTGTCAAGAGGCAGGGTGGACATAGAGAGAACATCACGCGTACTCTGTAATTTGGATGAGTGAGACCATTTTATTGGTTGTTGGTAGGTGTGCTCTTTGTCGTGGATGTCTCAGGTAGGAGTTTTAAACGTACGAATAGTACAGATGTGGAACTACAATGGAGCAAAACAAGAGTTTTGGCTGCTGCCAGGGGTCAAGCCCTGTGCCCACTTTCTGTGAGCCGTTCCCAGCCGGCCTGTCGTGCTCATGTGAGCCCCCGGCTTCCTGTTTATGCCGTGCCGAGGCCCACATCCGGCCAGCCCGCCTGCAGCCCCATGTTTTTCCACACACCCCAGGAGACCTCTTCCTTAAAATGGCTCATTATTTATCATTCAAGTAAGCCATTGGAATTGTGTTAATTCCTGTTTTACTTAGCACATGCTGAATGCTGTCATTATCTAGGAGAAGATAATGTTGACTTCTAACTGGTATCCTGAGTACTAATTAAACAAACCTGGTCAGGGCGTCTCTGAAATGGGGTGAAAGCCAAGGCCTTTGGGTGTATATCTAACCCGAGGTTAACAGCTGTGGAAACCCGTCTAGCTACGTGAAGACCTTCTAGCACTTTCTTCTTACTAAAGTGGTCAAAATTTAGACATCGCTTGAGCTTCAGCCAAATAGAGAATTAGCTGAAGTTTAGCTCGTGTTGTCCTCTGTTTTTGCTTCCTTCTGCCTCTTAGGTGTCCAGACCCTCCATCATTTCTACTTCTCCTTTATCAATACTTCGAGAGATTATGAGAAAAGAAACGAGTTCACACTGCAGTATAAACAACGGTTTGCTTCATAGCCAGACGTTCGTAGGGCTATTTGTATTTTCAAATAAGATAAAATCCTAAGCTAAGGAAATAGAATCCTGGAGTTCTAGACTTCTTACCTTGTAGGAGAGGTATTTCTGGGGCCATTGCAGACACCTGCCAGTGTCTCTGGAGTCATATCAACTACAAAAATTGCTTCTTCAAATCCTAAGCCATATGTTTTCTCGTGTTTATTAGATGGCAGGGTATACTTTTAAAAACAATTCAAATTTAGATATAATCCAAGTTTCAACTTACGTTGTGAGAAGTTACACACTTGAGATGTGTATTTTCTTCCCCCTAAAAGCTTTTGATGCCCTTTTCTTAATTCTGTCTCCACAGAAGGGGTATCTTATTATTTTCACTTTCTTCTTATTTCTCCTAAAACATACTATCCTTTCAAACATTTTTGAATTTCACAAAATCATTTTTATGAAGGTTACGTAGTCTTTTAAATTTTGTTGACTTTTTAAAAAGTACCTATTTTTAAACCCAAACCTTAAATGCCATCCAGTTTTCAATTTTCCCCTGCTCACTCACTCCCATCAGCAGGCCAGGGGTGTGTCCTGGGTTTCAGATGCCACTCAAGTATTTTGGGAATGTAAATGGTGATAGGCTCTTATGGAAAAGCCGACAAAAATGAATATTCTGATGGAAGATTGTTGCTTATGAGTGCTTTTGAGTCTATGACATTTGCAATATTTATTTGTAGCTTCTGCCTTAATTATTGCACTAAGAGGAACATTTTTGCTTTGTAGTCATTGATGGAGAAATCTTTCAGTGCAGGGAGCTCTGATTTATAAAAGAGCACAAGGTTACAGCTGGGAAGATTGGATTAATCTGACACCAGGTTTCCCTGTAACACACCTGATATATGGTGTGATAACTGTAAATGTGTAATAAAAGGTCAACAGAGTAGATCCCACTAGAATTAAAAACAAACAAACGAACGAACCAGTGGCTTAGTGGCTTTGCAAATAACTGGAAATACAGCACTTGTTTATCTGATTAGGGCTGAAACACATCCCTAAATAAGTCTAAATAAGAGTCTGGGGGGACTGAAAAGCTTGTAGCAGGATGTGAACTGCACGTTGTTGTTGATTTTACTGGGCCTTGGGGATGAGTCAGAATCAAAGTCTCTGATCTGTAAGGTCTTCTAGTTCCAACGTTGTATGATTTGGTTTACTGTACCAAGGTTTCCCCAGTACCAATGGCTCTAAATTGGTGGTTAGAATAGTGGACAATATTGTTTGCCTATTAGGTTCCCTTTTTCTTAAAGCAAACGTCCATGAATTGCCTTAGTTCTGTGTTACACGGCTAATGGATGAAAAGGCAGTGAAAATGCAGGTTCTCGGCAAGTACCGCACAATCAGCCATATTTATAAACAGAGCTGTATAAAAATAGAGCGTGAGACGGTGTTGGCCGTAGAATGACTAAACACTTGGATCCTTGGGGAGCGGTGCTCGTGTTCTGTGACGCGTCAGCACATGTTGCATCTATCTCCAAAAGAACGTCCCATGTAAGGCTTTTCCCCACGGTAATCAAGATTCAAGTCAGAGAAGCATTGTTTTCCCTTCAGAGGCACCATCAGGATGGCATGAGTTGTTTTAGAAGAGGACCCCACTGGATAAATTCCTGTCTGTGATAATATCATTTTAACTAGATTTGACTTCCCCAATTCACTGCCAAGATGTTTGTTGGCTCTTGTCTTGAGAAAATCTTGACTTCTAATAACTTTTGCATGGAGGCAGGAGTGTACGATTTCTTTCATTCTTCTGCTTTATCTTTGTTTCAGTTGCTTCTTACCTAGATTGTTATAAGGTTTATTTGGTTACATGCTCACAGTTTCAACAGATTTTTAGTAATTTTGAAGTGTGTTGGAAGCCGTTAAGTAACTTTCAGTATTCATGGGTCAGTTTTTAAGAATGGTCTGTTCTCTTAATCTTGCTTCCAACACTAGGCAGTCCTGCTCCTTTGGACAGCCATGAGTATAATAAATACATCAGTCCACAAATGTTATTTAGACCTACTATGTGCCACTCACTAGGGGCAGAGTGGAGTATGTCACAGTCCAGGAGCCTCATGTCAAGTAGGGGAGGCAACAGACATTCACGTCATAGCATGAAAAGCATGATGGGCAAATAAGGCTGGCTTTAACGCTGGAGCTGGGGAGAAGGTGAAACTGGGCCGGGTCTTAGAGCGTGCGTAGGAGTTCGTCACCTGAATGTGCACATGAAGAAATGCACATGCCTGGTGGTGGGAACACCTGTACACAAGCAGGGAGGTCCGAGGGGACTTGGGGAACTGCCCATAGTGCGTGAGGAGTGTGCCCATAGTGAGGAGGAAGCGGCTGGGCCAGCACGGCAGGGCTTGGGTTGTTAAGGCTCCCTGGAGGATTTGAGGTGCTCGAGGGCTGTGATTAGGACGTCCGGTGGTGAAGGACTGCCCTGTGTGGGTTCCCATCTGTCTGTCACCTGCATGCAGTGTCCTATGTGGGGGACACTCTGACTCAGGTGGTGGTGAGGATCACACGAGTCCATGCCTGCAGGGCGTCTTCATGGTGCCTCAAACATGTGCTCAGTAAATGCTGGGTGTTCGTTACTGTTACAGCCCTGGGCTGGCTGCTGAGAAGCTGGGGCTGGCGGGCGAGCTGCCCTTCTGTGTTAGTCCAGGGGACAAATAATGAAAATATGGATGAAGGCAGTGGCAGCGGGGAAGGAAGAGGTATAAATTACAAGGTATAAGCCACGGGGTCTGGTGACCCATGGACCTGGAGGGGACAGGGCACGAATCTGAGAGAGAGAGCGGGGTCAGTGGCAAGCAGCACTAAGGGACCGAGGCAGAGAGTAGAGGACAGGAGCCGGCGGTTAAGGGAAGACAGTGAGCTCAAGTCTCTCTGCTGTCGGTGGTATATCAGGTAGTGCCCCGATGTACGGGTCTGGAGCTTAGGAAGAAGGCTCTTGCTGCAGATGTAAACTTGAACTTCTCGGCTTCTGCTGGGAACTGAGACAACGTGCATCTGTCAGAATACTTTGGGCTGCACGTAATTATAAAAATCCACCTCAAAATGCTTCAACAATTGAGAGATTTCTTGTCTTGGAAAAATGAAAAAGCCCAGAGGGAGGTGATCAGGCTGTTTCATTGGGGCTCCCTCCGTGTTGCTCTGACACACTCGGGGCTCTGCCTGCTTGCACGACACCTTCTCCTCTGCCCGGCGGCCGACGGCTCCCTCAGCCCCAGGTGTCATCCATGGGCACCTTGTACAGTGGCCAAAAGAGCAGAGACCATATTTGAAATATCTCTCTTAGAAGAACCTGGCACAGATGGCTTTCTCCAAACTCTTCAGTCCGTCCACCTGAAGAGTGGGGGCCCCTGGAGCTTGGGGTGCAGCCAGCATGCTCGGGATACACCCGAGGGAGAGACGGTTACTTGAATAGCACCGGCATTCTGTCAGGAAAAGGAACATGGTGGCCAACCAGCAAGGTCACTGCATTGTAGTAGAAATGGCTGAGCTGCCCCTGAAGGGACGGTGACGCGTGAGAAGCAAAGGCAGCTCAGGAGCGAATCCCAGGGAGCATCCAGACTTCAGGAGCGTTCGGAGAAAGAAGACTCCTGAGTTGTGTTGCAACGCATCTTCACGTTTGCCCGACTGTCTGGGTGACTTGGGCGGGGTTGCCTGACGTGCAGCGGACCGAGTGGAGAACATTAGTACAGGAGACACGTAGGTCACGGAGGAGAAGGACGTGGCGGAGGACAGAGAAAGCGATGGCTCGTGGGAACTCTTGCTCGGCCACGTGTTAATGAGGACTGCCATCGACCGAGCTCTTTGTCAAGGTCAGTTCTCTGTCACGTTCTCGCTGAGTCTTCCTGTCACACACTCTTGAGTGTCGCCATTTGCAGGGACACTCAAGGGGAGTAAGGGGGAGTAAGGCTCGCTAGATGAAGTCCGTATGGAGACCTGCCACTGAGTAAGTGCAGAGGGGACCTGAGCTTGGACTGTCCACCCCCCATGTGTGTTCCAGGGCAGCCGCCCTCCTGCAGGCAGAAAGTGGCCCATCGTGTTCACGCTCTGATTTCCTTGGCGCCTTTCTCTTCAGCCAGCTCGGTGGGGTTCAAGTTCACGAGTATCTTTTTAGGCGTCTTCTTTTCACTGCAGCTGTTTCTCCCCCAGAAAGGTTGCAACAGCCCTTAAAGGCGAAGGAGACAGAGAAACTGTTGGCAGAAGGACGGTGTGTGGGTTTCAGAGTCTCTTGCCATGTTTTCTTTCTCAACAGAAACCCAACTCCGGTCGCCGGGTCTCAGGATTCGAGAGGTGGGCTTTTGGTCAGCCCATGTGTCGGACAAGCATTGTTCCTGGCTGTGCCCTTGGCCTTGACAGCTCAGGAAATGATGGCTGAATAAGCCCACGAATGAGAAGAAAGTTTGGCCCCGCCACAGAGTAGCTGGGCTTTGTTCTGAGGGTGACTGATGGAATCCCAGAAGAATTTTAGTGGAGAGCAGTGCGCGGTCATTGTTTTGTGGGGTAGGTCATTATGGGGGTCACCGTTTATCAGGAATTTGTATGGCCAAGATGGAAGGGCAAGGAAACAGGACAATGTGTGAGTCCAGAAGAGGGGTGCTGAGGGCTACGTTTTGGCTATGAAGAGAGTTGGGGGTGGAGAGGGGGCCTGGGGGAGGGGGCACAGGTTCCCGTATTTAGGAGGTAAGAGGATGCCAGGTGGTCTGTCAGGGCGCACGTCGGCACACGTCAGCGGGACAGCTGTGGAGCACGCGCGGTGAGGGTGGCTGGGAGGGGCCCCGGGGCAGCCAGGTGGGGAAGGTGGCTGGATACCCGGACCCCGGGTTCAGGGAAGAGGCTGGGATGGTGCCTTCGCGTGGTACGTCCTCACGGTGGACAGAGCAGGGGACAAGCCTGGGCCTCCAGCACGAGTTCCTCACGCAGTTCTTGAATTCTGTTTAGAAACTTCTGGAGCCTAATCCGGTGCAGTCTGGGGACTACGCAGAGGGGGCCGAGGGATGTCAGCAAGGTGAAGAGAGACAGCCCGGCGTTTCCGTACACGTGCGAGTCGGTGAGAAAGCCCTCCACGAGCGCTGGTGGGGGGAGTTGGGCGTGCGCCGTGGCTGGGCGTCTGAGCTCCGCGCGTCCCTCGGGCACCAGCGCCGTCTCTCTTCGTGGCCGCGCTCTGCACACCTGGCTCTTTCTCTCCAGCCAATCAGCTGCTTTGCCACGTCAGCCTCCGGGGTTCTCTGTGGCCCAGGGACTGAGGCATTATTCTGGGGACGAGCCAAGGAGAATCACGACGACGACAACAACACAAGAAGACACACGACGAACAACTTCCTCTTCTGTTTTCCTTTCAGGCGCACGGTCATAGGGTCGCAACTCTTGAAATGCATGTTTTTGAAAAATGTTAGCGTGTCCTATTTATTGCCCCCAGGCTGTGAAGGGAGAACTTCCTGCTGTTCCAACCCCTCTCCTCCCGGCTGGGGGATGAGCAGCCTCCAGCACTCCCCGCTGACTACGCGGACGGCCAGCCAGCCCCGTGGTAGGATGCAACGCCATTGATTTTTCATAAAAGTTTAATGAGATGATACAGGTCAAAAGCTTTGCAAAGTTTGCTATAAATTTTAGTGACGAACTGAGCAAGATATAATTGGATAGGAAAATGGAAATGGAACATGGGGCGTGCAGTGGAGTTGGTGGGAGACTCATGGGGACGGGCCCCGCACCCCCGGCTTGGGGGTGTTTTCCTAAGTAGACGGCTGACCCTCAAGGACAAGGGACTCCGGGGCCAGTCAGCCCCTCTCACCGCCGCCGAGGTAACAGAGCCCGTCGTCTGTTAGTTTTTTTTAACATCATGTCAATTCATCGGGTACATTTTAGGTGTGCAGACCATGTGCTTTGCCCCTGACTCTGTTTCCAGGTTGTGCTTCAGGTCATGCTGTTTAAGCCCATAATAAAGAACAGTGTAAATTCTCTTTTTACAAAACCAACCGCTCAATTTCCAGTAACCCGTGACTTATGTGATATTGATTAACTTTAAATTTTCTAAATGAATGTACTTTCATTTCATTTTTGTGTTCGATACACTCTACCTCTTTAAAAAAGGATGGCTGTGCTTTTCATTTTCGTAATATAACTTAAGATTTTGAAAGTCCGTTTCCGTAACACTGGAAATGATAAGTGATCCTAGCACATCCTCCGTCTTCCTATTAAAAAGCGACAATCTCTATAAAGACCTTGCAGAGTGTGTGCCACTGATTTAAATTTACTCGCTCAACAGGCCACACTCTACCTCATCAATCTGTTTGCGAACAGTTTAACCTCATGAATGTCACAAACAGACCCGTGATACTTCCTACAGCCGGGCTTCTGCAGAGGTACGGAACAGGCAGGTGTGTCACCGTTCATTCTGTGCGCCCTCTTTGGCCTTCTGGCTTTCCCAGCGGCCGCGTGAACTTGCTCCTTTATTGGTGAAATTAAGGATCTGGTTAGATGGGTGACTTGTGGGTCTGTGTTCTGCTCGGCAGAAAAGCAGGGAAGCCTGAGAAGGAAGACGGAAGCTCCAACAACATTCTCAGAAAGGAGCCTTATAATTTAGCATCGCAGTAAATTACTAGGACGCTGTGCAACCGTTACTTAATGGACACGAACTAATTATAGCCTGAGAGAGGAGCGTCTCATCCTGCGGATACACAGTATAATTCCTTCTGGAGAAGCAGTAACACGCTGCCAGCACCGTGTCGTGTTGGCTTCTGCACCCAGCATTGCAGAGGGGTTTCTCAAAAAGGGGTGAGGAGCCAGCACGCAGTAACCTGAGCTTTGGACTTTGAACTCGTCTTTGGTGGCTCTTTTGTAAAAGGAGCCACATAACTGAAACTCTGTAGCATTTGTCTCTCTGTAACAACCGCTTTTACTTACTGATGGCAATGATAATTACAGTAGCCGATGGTGAGGTATGGAACCCTTTCTCTCTGCTAAGAGGTTCATATACCTTAGCGCCTTAGCTTTGCCAATAGGCCTGGGATCGTATCATTCGGTATTTTATAAGAGATAGAAGCCCGTCCCTCAGAGAGGTTAAGGAACTTGCCCAGTGTCACACAGTGGGAGGAGTCTAAAGGGAGGAGTCTGGAGTGCAGGCGGGTCGGCGTGTGCAGTGTCACGCGTCTTTAGGGGGGATGGCTGACAGCACTGTTGCTGGTTCTGGGGCCCTGTGGCTGTGACTTTTGCTGGGCCGGTGGCTCATGGGTGTTGGGTGTCCATGGAAGGACAGAGGCAGATTGCCCCTTAAGACCCCAAAGGGATGTGTTTTCTAGTCTTGATCAAAGGTTGTCCCGAGACAAGAAACGTAGGGAAGCCTAGTGGTTTCTCTAGTTGATTTTGAAGCATTTTCTGAATATTTTCATGGTAACTTTGACTTACACTGAAGAACTTTTAGAGCTTTTACTCATGCATTCATTTATTCATTCACCACCTACAATATACAGCTGTGAAGAAGGCAGGTGAGGGCTCACTGGTTGGTTGTAGAGACAGAATAAACAAGCCCAGGGATAAAACAGCAGGACAGGGCTATGAGGCATGCAAGAAACCTCACAGGCAAGACGGTATCTAGTGCTAGCGAGTTTATTTAGGTAGAATGGCGTGCAAGGTGGCCCCTCTCAGGAGGTGGCCCTTAGGTGACATAGGAAGGACAGCTCCAGCCACACAGAGATCTGAAGGATTCCATTTTAGGCAGGGAGAGAGAGGGTCCGGGAGTGGACTGTGGCTGATGGAAGAGCGGGGCTCAATCGACGTGCAGCTTTCTGTGCAGGGGGATAGCCCCCTGCTCTTCTCTGAGCCTGCTCAGAAGTTTAGACATTTACAGATCCTGGTCACTCCCTCGTTCCGCCAAGGTGTGAGTACACCTGCTGCGTGCCGAGCACTGCTGGGTGCTGGGTGCATAGTGATGAGAAAGATAGGGTTCCTGGCCCCTGGGAGCCTCCGTCTTGGGAGGCAGCTGGAGAAGGAAGCAGACATTTGCAGTGCAGTGTGACAAATGGTGTGAGAAAGGGACTGCAGTGGGCTGTGGGAACACAGGAAAAGCATCTGTCCTCGTAAAGGTGTGAGACCTCGGGGGATGCATCTTGGGGTGAGGGAAGCCTCATCTGAGACTTGAGATACAAGTAACATTATATTGGCCAGGCAAAGGGTGGAAAGGGGGTTCCCGGTGGAGGCGTCACTTAAGGAAAGGTCAGGGGTCGAGTGAGCGCAGGGTTAGGGTGGGGACCACAGTGCAGAATGGACAGGACAGAGCGAGGCGGGACAGGCTTCGCAGGATGTGCCAACTGCACCTGAGCAAGGAACGCACACATACATTTTCTTAAAACAATTAAGGTGTGATTGACCTGAGATTATGTTAGTTTCAGGGGTACAACATAGTGATTTGGTATTTGTGTGTGTGTGTATATATATATATATATATATATATATATATATATATATATATATATATAAATATGGCCAATGATCACCACAAAGAGTCTCGTTAACATCTGTCCCCACACACTCATCCACGCATGTGTTTGTAAGTTTCAGAAACAGTATCATATAATATTGTGAAAGAGGAAAGAAATGTAACGTAGCTGTACTTTTCAGAGCAATGCGTCTACCCTGGAGGGAGGGGATTCTCGTTTCCAAACGGCAGCTGTTTACGTTCAAATCCCTTCATAAGTTAGGACTCAGAAAGCAGAGGCTCCCTCGTTTCTCGTGTGATCCCGGCACTCTCACCCGCCTCCCCGCCCTGGGAAAGCACGTGTGCCTTGTTTTCAGTAACTGATACAAGCACTTTGATAAACAACTTATCTTGGCGACAAAGGACGCAACACCAGCAGGAAGGAAGGTCAAGAAGCGACTAGAGTCAGGGGGATGAGCAGAAGGCCTGACCACGTCTTTTTCCTGCGGAGAAGTGTTTTTGCCTCAGAAAAGGCTATCACTTTGTTCCATCCAGTGTCTGCATGGACACTGAGGTTTCGGAAGTACACTTAGTATCTGCTTGACACACATGATCAATGGAAAGTGAAAAAGGAAAGGAATCTGTCCATTGTACGCGAAGCAAAAATGCTACATCCTGACCCTGGCGAGAAACAGTTTTTGTGCTGTTCTGTTAGGCGTCCGAGGATTGCTGGGGGAAGGCAGGGAGCGTGGTTAGTGACTTACGTTGCGTGAAACCCACTCCCTGGGTGGTTTTACCACATCGGTAAACCGTGGTTTAATCTCCTACTAACCTGTGAAGTATTTTTTTTTTTTAAAGTTTTTATTGGGGAAGGGGAACAGGCCATTATTGGGGAACAGTATGTACTTCCAGGCCTTTTTTCCAAGTTAAGTTGTTGTCCTTTCAATCTTAGTTGTGGAGGGCGCAGCTCAGCTCCAGGTCCAGTTGCTGTTTCTAGTTGCAGGGGTCACAGCCCACCATCCCTTGTGGTACTCGAAGAATTGAACCGGCAACCTTGTGGTTGAGAGCCTGTGCTCCAACCAACTGAGCCATCGGGAGCTCAGCAGCAGCTCAGCTCAAGGTGCCGTGTTCAATCTTAGTTGCAGGGGGCGCAGCCCACCATCCCTTACGGGAGTTGAGGAATCGAACTGGCAACCTTGTGGTTGAGAGCCCACTGGCCCAGGTGGGAATCGAACCGGCAGCCTTCGGAGTTAGGAGCACGGAGCTCCAACAGCCTGAGCCACTGGGCCGGCCCCCTGTGAAGTATTTTAAATGAAGACCTGGCAGGTCCTGTCCAAGATGTCATCTCAGAGGGACGTGTCTTATGAATTTGGAAAGTGAATGCTTTGCCCTAAATGTGCCTTTTCTTATGTCAGGAAAGTTCAGTTGATTCTCAAGAGCTCTGAATGGTTTGTGGGAAAAGTGAGGAGAGTGAAGGAAGAGTCTCATCTGGCTGAGTGTGAGCACTTTTTGTTTACTTGAATTCATCAATAGTTTGTGTATGGACGAAAAGATAGGCACCTCAGGAAACTGTAATAATGTCTGTTTCCTAATAAGAATTCTGATGGATTTCTAATTTCCTTTGAAGAAACCAGGCAAAAATTACCAAGTACTTTGTAGTCTTTGTATGTGTGGGTGATTCCAACTATCCTTTTTGGAAAAGAAACATCAGATGGCATATATCTCTACATATCTAACTATATTTTCATATATCCAATCAGATATAAAAATGATACTGTACCAGTTCATCTTAAAACTTTGCAAAGAAACGATTAGAGTATAATGGTAAAAAGAGGGCACCCTTGTTTTATTTTGCCCCCTGATTGAAGGGACTTGCAAGCAGTTTCCTTTCTTTTACAGATAACCACATAGGTTGTCCATAGAGTCAGGAAACAGGCAAACATATAGATTATATATTAAGGGTCTCTGCAGTCTGCACAACGGACCATGTGGGACTGTTTCCCACCTTCAGGACACCAGCTTGGAGGAAGGTGCTTTGCAGGCACGCACATAGCATGCGACAGGCCTGCTTCCGCTCCCAGAAGCTGTGCTTCAGCCCCTGCCTGCCGCCACAGCCAGCCCTGCTCCCAGCACATTCACATGTCCCCACCGGGTGTCCTTTCTGAAGCTCCCTAACTTGAAGTTTCTGGGCATCTCTGAAAAAGGGCAAGTGACCACCGAACGTAGCAAATGAGAAAAGCTAAGGGATAGTCAGGGGAAGTCAGGAAGGCTTCCTGGAGGAAGGAAGCTTAGGCTCGGCTTTAAACGAGCAGCAGGACGGGGGCCGAGTGCTGAAGATGAGGGTGGGTGGCCATCCTGGGCACAGAAGAACTCACACTCCTTCTTGGGGGCCAGAGAACGCAGTGATTGTGAACCCCTCCAAATCTGCTCTGGAGATGGCAGGCCCCTCCTCCCCCAGCTCTATGTAACACCAGAGGTTGGACTCTAGTCTCTGAGGGGCCTGGTAGCTCCGTGTATAATAGTCGTTTCTGAGCAACCAGGGCCCCTTTCTCTAGTTGCCTTCAAGAACCAACCACAAAGACATTTGGTACATTTTTCTTCTTCCTCCCGACCTTATCACAAATCTCCCGTTTTTTTGTTTGAGGATCTTTGTCATTCTTCCCTTTGCTGGTATGAGTCTTCTCGTCTCTTCCCCGCGCCTTTTCCTTCTGCTGATTGAGACTAGGCTGGTCACTGAGCACAAGGCAGGAAGAGCGGTGCCAAGTCATCAGTTTTGGCCTAATCTGTCCTCGGCAGCTGGTTCCCTGGCCATCCCAGCCAGGAGAAAGGGACAGAGAATTCAGCTCCCAAGTCAGGCCCTCGGGAGGGGAGTTCTGCCCTGTCCTTCCCTGGGGGGAATTTGAGGGACGGGGTGATAGATGTGACAGACACCCCCATGTCACTTCGGGTTGGTGCAGAGCAGTTGGCTGGATGCTTTAGAATATACAACATGCCAAACAGCAAGAATATTTGAGAAACTTCAGAACTCGGCTCTGGAACCGGTTTATCCCTCTCTGAATGACACTGATTCTGGAGTTTCTTACAAATTCATTTTTAATAGTTGAATTCCAGGGGTGGTGGTTAGTGGAATACCGGGGTCTTTTCAGGGAGGCCTGTTTGGGGGCCAGCTCCTTGAAAGCAGTGTCTTGTTTTCCGTGTGTGTGTGTGTGTGTGTGTGTGTGTGTGTGTGTGTGTGTGTGTTTCAGACCATTCCCAGGTGAGTGAACTCATAGATTTGCCACAAGGATCTGGACTAAAACGTTTCCGTGTATTATTGATAGTTATCATTGCGATTCTACTACTCTCGTTTCTTTGCCAATTCTCAGTGTGCTGAAAATAGGGCAGGCTCAAGGCCGACAGTGGGAGATTTGCGATTTAGATTTCAATCTCTCTGACATATTGAAAACGTCTCAGAGAGAACCTCTGTTTTACACACACGCACACGCACGCACACGCTCCCTCTCATGTGGCAACAAAGAAGAGAAGGAAGGGACGCAGGTGGTTCAGACGTCACGTGTATCAAGTTAGCTTCCCCAGAAGAGTCCTGATGGACAGTTCTGCCCGTACGCAGTCTAGAATCCTTTGGAAAGATGGGTAGAAAATGCTGGAACTGCCATGAGAAAAACAACTGCTCTCCAAATGGGCACCTGTAACACTGACGGGGAGATCCCAGACAGCTGATCGGATCCGACAGTCAGCAGTGATGTTATGTTTTACGGGGTCTGGGTACGTGTTTTCAAATGAACTGAAGAGCAGCGGGGAGAGTGAAGAGTGGAAGAAGGACGGCCAGGGAAACGTCTCGGGGCCTTGCAGGAGCGCCTGGCTCCTCCTGTGAAAACATCCCTCATTGTGGAAACTTAAAACATCGTACTCACTGAGACTAAGTTTAAAAAATACAAAACTTATCTTGATCTTCCTGGTGGTTGCCATGGCTCCGAGTCATGCATCACCCAAGCCGTGGCACCCCAATGACGTATGAAAGTCATATATCATGACAGGCTATGGCTTGGATGATGTATGAGCGTCATCCATCCTTACGGCACCGTCGGCCTCGTGATGTATTACTCAAAACACTGCCGATTGGTTAGATCAACACACAGGGACCTCTGTGTCCGGGCAGGAGAATGGCAAATGGTTTTGGACCGAAACACAACTGAACTTCTCAGAGACGTGTCACCAATACAAGCAGTCCTGTGTGCTTGTGTCGGCTTCAAGGGCTTGCTCGGGAGTGGTGGGGTTGAACTGCAGGGGAAGGGCCACCGTGGCATCTCCTCCCAGGCCCCTGGAAACCCATGTCTGGGGCCAAGTGTTCACGTGAGGGAGGGCAGCGGGCCTGTGGTTTGCTTAGCAAGAAGCCGTGCACTTCACACGCGTGATCTCCTTTCAGCCCCGCTGAAATGCCGGACCGTATAATGAAGCTGGTCTTAGGATCCGGAAACCAAGGTTCCGAGAGGTCGAGTGAGGTCCCGTCATGAGAGTCCTGATTCCGGTCTACCTGCCAAACTCCTGAGCTGGGTTGGGTGGGTTTGTTCTGATTTCATGCCCTCTGCGTCGAGGAATCCTTTCTTTCTCTCTTTAAAGGGAAGATGGAGAAGCCGTCCTCACCCTCCGACCACTAAAGACACAGCATTTGGAAAAGCAGTTCTGGAAGAGCTTAGCAAGGTTGGGTAGGCTTTGAGCAGCTGCGTTATTTCTCGGGGCCCCGCCAAATGCCTGATGGGCCTGAGTGCCGTGTGGCCCTGGGAGGGTGGCTCTGCTGGTGGCCAGTAACTCCACTCGCCCTGTCGTCCCACCCACAGCCCTCTTCCTCCGTGGCGTCTGTGCTCCCACGGGAAACCCATCCTTTGCCCGGTAGCCAGACAGATGGTTTAAACCTGCAAATCCTATCACGTCGCCACCTTACTCAGTTCCCTCCGGAGTCTGCTCGCTGCGCTGAGGATCAACTCCCTGCCCTGAAGCCCCACCGCTGGCTGCTCCTTGGACGGGCTCGGGGCTCTGAGGCTTTCTCATACATCGATGATCTTGACCAGCTTTGAGTGGCCACTCCTTTCTTGTCACTAAGGGCTCGTCTTAGGTGCCACCTGCTCGGAGAGGTTGTCCCAGAGGTGTCACCTCGTCACTCTTTACCACAGCTCCCTACGCTCATATCTCACCTCTCCCTGACATCTGACTGTTTATTGATCTGTGTCTTGCCTCCCTCCTGGAACCCCGGGGAAAGCCTGGGATGGAGCCTGGCACCCGGGAAGTGCTCACCGAGGGGGTCTAGCAGCAGAGACTGCTGGTTTGTTGATTGACTGACCAACAGTGACGACAGCTATAGTGGGTGAGAAGATTCAGGATGAGGTGTTACGGAGCGAACGGAAAAAGAGAGAGATCGTAATGCGGCGTCAGGCCTTGAGAAGGACGGTGGGCGTATGGATGTGAAATGAGAAATGGGCCCTTTCTGCAGGAATTAGGAGAGAGCGGGGCGAGGATTTGGGGGAGGCCTCAGGGTCTCCAAAAGCGGCTTCTCCCATGCCTCTGCGAGGGGTGTGTCACGTGGATAGTCAGACAGGCGTAGCTTTGTGCAAAATTTGGAAAAGTCCTACATTTTAACCACAACCACTTTCCATTCCCTCTCCTGCTGGGTGATGTCAGAGTAGCTGTGGACGTTTCGTATTCATAACCATCACGGCGTTTCCTATTTGTACTTTACATGTTTTCCTTAAACGAGATCCCCTACATTGTATTAGCTTCAGGTGCCCCAAACCTAGACCCAGCCCTGGTGGAAAGTATGTCGTGGAAAAGGTAGAAGAGAAAAAGGGGTGTGGTTGTGTACGGGGGTCTCCATCAGTCTAAATGGTAGGAAACTGATTAATGTCAAATAACTCTTTCATTCTACGGTGAAAAGAAGTGTATGTTAGGATTTATTATAACTATTTCTTGTCAGAGAAAGAGCTTAGAGCCTGGAAAAAAAATTGGGAAGTTTCTGGCGCTTTCTTTCCCTTTAAAACTCATCTGTTCCTTGTCTTATTTTCTTGGGGTCTTATGAAACCACTGGCTTTTTAACCTTCGCTAAATTAGCTCACGTTAAGTTGTTACTGAGTTAGTCTGTTACCCTTCCCAGCGGTGTTTGTGGTCCGAGCGTTGCTGAGGGACGGCGGGAGAACAGGGGAAATGCAAGGTTAAGGTGGGTCCTGGCTGCACTGGCCCTTAATGAGCACGTTGACTGATTTTACCAGTATTTGTCGAGTGTCTTCCCTGTGCTAATTTCTGGGGATTCAAGGGTGACCCGAATCAGAAACCATCTCTGTCCTCGTGGCGCGAGAAGTGTAAATTCCCCCCACCCACCCCCGAAAGATGGAGGATCAAAGGTGGGTGCTGCTGAGCTGGGCACAGCTTGGCAAGCAGAGTCCAGGCAGGATTTTCTTGCCAGTGACGCAAATACAGTCAGGGTGGCTCTACTCACAGCTGTGGGAGACACACGCATCGAGTTACGCCAGCCAAGGCCCGGGGGCAAAGGGAGAGGGTCTCCACCAGCCTTCAAGACCCTCACCTGGCCCAGGCCATCAGAGTCCCTGAGGGACTGACCCTGGAGGGGTCTGGACGGTGGGGAGGCGGGGCTGGGCTGGGCTGGGACGGAGGAGTGTGTCAGACCAAGGGAGCAGCGTGTGCAAACGCCCGGGGCTGGGAGGGGCCGTGACAAGCTTGGGGACTCAGGGCGGGAGGGGAAGGGCAATGTTTCAGGAGCAAGGGAACCTGTTTTTAAGTGTTTAAAAGCAATGGTGGTGTGATCAGATTTTAACATTAAAAAGAACTCTGGCTTCTGTCTGAACATACGGGGGACAGAGAGGTTGTGGGGAGACTGGTTGGAGGCTGTTATTGTGGTGGAGGTGACAGATGACACCGGCCTGGTCTCGGGGGGGTGATAGAGATGCCTCCGTCTTCCTTTTGTTACATGTCACAATCGTTTTGTATATCCTTGGACTCTCTCATCAACCTGATCGATCAATAGGACCTAGAACAACGAGGGCTTCAATATTGTTTTCCCCCCCACACTTTGGTTAAGTTTTAAAATATTTTCTCCGTATTTCAAATATAAATTCATTCAATTCATCGCACTAGAGGAAACTCATTTCTCTCTAGTCGTCTTTTCCCACACAAAATCCAGTCTTTTCATCTGTACTTAACAATTGCCTGGTTTGTCATAGAAACTCTTTTTATTTTTTATATTCCGTGAGGTTTTTCACGTTAAGATATGTGGGTTATATAGAGACACATAACAAATGACCCCCGAACGTAGCAGTGGACACTTACTATCTCATACAGTTTCTGTGGGTCAGGAAAATGGGAGAAGCTGCGTTTCCTGGCTCAGGTTCTCTCCGGAAACTGAGGTTGAAACGCCCGTTGGGGCTGTCATCAGCTGAAGGCTTGACCAGGGCCGGGGGGTCTGTTTCCCGGGTGACTGGCTCACTGGGCTGGCAGGTCAGCGCTGGCGTCGGCAGGAGGCCTCGGTTCCTGTCACGCAGGCCTGATGACAGTGAGGGCCTCAGAGCACCAAGGGCGGGGCCGCAGGGTCTTTTCCGATGTAGCTTTGGAAATCACACTCCTTCATGTGCACAATGTCCTCTTGGTTGCAGGTGAGCCCTGTCCACTCGGGAGGAGACCACAGTTCTATCTGGAGCGTGAAGATCAGCGAACAAGATCCACGAGCGCCATTGTGGAAGCAGGCGGCTATGAAAGGTGAGAGACAAAATAACGTACACGTGTCCACAGGTCAGGACGGAGCATCAGACAACTCGCACATCTCCCTTTACAATGTTGCTTTCTCAAGGGGCTGTTTCTGTTTTAAGAAGATACATATGTGTCTTGAGATATATATAGATATAGATATATATTCCATATCATTCAAATAGAAAGTAATGTTATAAAATGGAAGGAAAGGTCTCCTCTTCACCCCGTACCCACCAGTCCCTAGACCCTGAGGTGACCAAAATGATGCAGTTCTAGAAAATTTCTCTCTATATAGACAGTCCCCAACTTATGATGGTTCCACTTAATGGTTTTTCGACTTTCCGAGCATCTGTATACCAATATCTGTGTATCTATCATCTTTCCTGTTTTAACTGATTTTTTAACAAGTCGCCTCACAGTACTCATTTTGTTCTCCAGCTTGCTTTTCCACCTAATAATGTTCTTAGCCTCTTTCCACAGCAGCACGCAAAGATTTTTTTAGCAGCTGCGTAATCACCCGTACAGTGGAGGCACTATCATTTATTTAACCCTTTTCCTACGAATAGGCATTAGTGGTATACTCCTGGTTGCATTTCAAACAGTTCTGTCACATACATTCCTGTACACAGTTTAGTGTACTTTTGCAAGTATATGTGTAAGCTAAATTCCTAGAAGTGAAGTCATTTGTTCAAAGGGCATTTGCCTTTTACAAATTAACCTCTGAAAAGGCTACACCAATTTCTATTTGTACCAACAACGTCGGAAGCCCCAGCTTCCCCCACCCAATAACCACCGGGTCGCTAAACGTTTCATCTTTGCTCATCTGATACATATCAGATGCGAATGGCATGTCATTGTTTATATTTACATTGTAAAATTAAAAATCAAGTTGAACATCTTTGACTATGTCGAGCCATTTCTATTTAACTTCTGGGAATTGCAAATCTATTGTTTGTACCCGCGTTAAAACATTAGTGGCTGGATCATGTCATCCTGTGTCCGCCTGGTTAGGGTTCATTTACTGCTGGTTTTGGAACGTGATATGTGCAGGTTCACGTTGATGGAATCACCGCATGTTAGCCCTGGAAAAACTCCTGAGGTCCATCCAGGTACCCTTCTCATTTACAGATGGAGAAACAGGTCTAGGGAAGTGGCAGGAATCGTCCACGATCAGAGACTGGGGCGCAGAGTAGAGCTGTCTGAGGTGTCACCCGGGTCTTTCATTCTGCTGTTCACTAAAATTAGAGGTCTGTCGTGGCAATTCCAGCCACTCATTTTAATCTGTTCACATCCCAATGAGTTTCTTATGACCATCACCACCGACCCAACGAGCCAGCTTCTCTGTCCACTGTTTCACTTAATAGAGCGTTTGATCACGGGTGGGCAACCCAGAGCCTGGATTTCTGTGCAGTGTGTTCACCTCCTCTTTAAGTGCAGCTGTAACATTGTCTGGTGTCGGGGGCTGGCTCGGGAGGCAATGGGAGCTCCCTGTGCTCAGTCCACACCAACGCGAGATACATCAGGTGGGGAAAATCCGCCGGCTCACTCCAGCCATGACTCACCAATTCCATGGATTATTGAATACAATGAAATCGTTACAGGAAAAAACAGTTCCCCAACTCCACTGCACTCTGTGTTTGTAGAGCTACCCCAAATTCCTCATGAAAGTGTATCCATTTAATTTCAACCTCGGAATTAGAATTTTGCCTTCCTCACCTTCTTCATGGGACCCTTAGATAGCCACTAAAATGCAACTGTATCACTGAGGAAATTGAAAGCTGGGGATCAGTCTATCCCGAACTTTAATCCAGGGCATAGCTCCTGAGTGTCACTGTTTCGACTAGTTTTTTCTCCTACTGAAGAAATAAGACTTTATGGTCCTTCTCATTTAGATACATCGGGGTCTTCGTTTATTCAACCAAGTGTTTTTAAAAATGTAAAGAACTTACAGCCTACCAGCTTTACAATTACTGACATGATTTTCCAATGGATGAAGAAAACAAAAGACTTTGAAGAAAAGAATGGGACAAAACAAACATAAATGGCAACTTAGCATTGAAACCACATGTTTCCAAGTTGTCCACGTTAGGGAGCAGAAAGAAAAACAGTGAGGTTCCAATATAGAAAGAAGAAATAGGGAGCGTGTGTAGTTTGAACACTGTAATTAGTAGAAATGCTTCAGTGTTTGGTAAATGGTTTCCTTTTCAGCCGAACGTGTGCAGTTCAGCCGGGGACGTGTCCTGAGGAGTCTAAGTGCACTGTGTCCGCTTTCAGAGTCGTTTTATTTCATTTTCCCCGTTTTCATTTCCAGGTTCTGTTGAGCTAATTACTAGAATGCTGAACATCGTGTCCTAATACTTGAACGTTCTTGACGTGTGTAGGCGAAGGGAAGCGCCATGGGCACGAGGGAAACTCTCCCAGCCCCGTTTGATTGCCTGTCTCTCCAAGAACATTCAGAAGAAATTGTGTTTAAATCGACTGGACTGGACCTTTGGTTTCAGCCAAATGCAGCTCAGAACTAGCTTATTAAATACTAATAGAAATGCTCTTGCTTTCAGAAGTTAACTTTTTGTGAAAATAAGGGCAAATTGGGATATTTTTAGTACGTATTCCAGCACACTGGTATCTCATGAAAAAGCGAAGGCCAAGGTTGGATGAAACAAAGGGCAGCGCCCCTCCCTCCCAGGGTCCTTCTGGGCAGAGCAGCCAGCGCTGAAGAGCTGGCCTGGGCCTGAGGTGCTGAAGGGGGTCCCCTGAGAACCCCCTGAATGGCCGTGAGCTGAGGGAGGGATGCAGGCTTCCGGGTCTGGCTTGTGGAGCTGGGCGTGGGGGGTGGACGCTGAACTCGGCAACCCCTGGGAGAACTGAGTGACCGCTGGATTTGGACAGACGGAGTGTGAGATGCCCACGGAGAAACTTGAAGACGGGCGTCACCTGACTGAGCCTTTGACGTGACAACCAGGACACGGAGATGACGAGCTGCGGGGGTGCGCGCGGCAGCGTGTGGCCCAGGGGCCAGAGTCCTTCGCAGTGAAGGGTGGGGAGGCACTGGGACGTCAGCAGAGGACAGCAGCCGCTTTGCAAGGGGACGTGCAGGCCACGGGAGGGGAGGTTTCAGGGGAGACCAGCGGGAGGAGGGGACATTCGCGGGGGTGCGGCTGTGGACTGGCCGTGGGAGGGTTTGTGAACTCAGAGAAAATGATGAAAAGGGGTGGCAACAGCGCCCCCTACGGCTGTGGGGCCGCAAGTGCACCCAGGATGCCCTTCATCCTCGCACCTGCAGGTGAGCCCAGGGGTCCAGCCTGGCGTCCCTGAGGTCCGCTCTGCCTTCAGGGACCCGCCTCTGGATGCACATTGGAGCTGGGGGGGCGGGTGACAGGATCCCCTGTGCCGTGCCACCGCCAAGTCCACTGCCCTGGTCATTTCCCTTTGGCTGCGCTCTTACCACTCTACCATGCTTATGTTCTGGCAGACGGCTGCGTTGTTTCAGTGGCTTTCTAAATTCTTTCTTGACGGTCGCCAGCTATGCAATGATTCACAAAGGCAGTGGCTTTCAGGAGTGTGGGGGCAAATCTGTCTGAGCAGGACCGCCACCTGTGGGCAAACGTCGGGCAAAGCTGCCAGTCCTCCTGGCAGTACGAATATGTTTACACTTTGAAAGCACAGATTTGCTGAAAAGGGGTGGCTCTTTGCCCTGCGACTTCTTCGAGAACTGAGTGTCACACGGAGCCGTGAGCAGGGAGTAAAGAAGTACGGCCACCGTGTGGTGTGGCACACACTTCCTGTCTCTGGACTACAGTTTTCTTCTCTGTGAGATGTGAAGAGTAACTCCTGCCTGGATCCTTCCAGACAGTTCTGGGCAGCAGGTCAAATTAATGGAGAAAAGGAATTCATTAGGAGAGGTTAAGGTAGCAGGCTGCTTTGTAAATGCCGCTGCTTTCTTGTTCTTCTTACGCATAGACTCTACATGCAGTGGGGCCCCCTCTGTGGGGCCCCCACCCCGCACACTGCGGGCGGGGCTCGGGTCTTTCCAGATGACACCTTGTTTATCGTCCGTTTGTTGGCGTCTGATTTCTTCCTCAGAGTGACGTTTATTTAGACGTTGTCCCCCTGTCTGAGTCTTGCCCTGTTGGGTTAATGCCCAGGGTGGCCGGGCTTTCTGACCTGAGGGCCACACAGTGTTTCTGATGGGTCCTCCTGCCCTTTGTCCCCGGGCTGCTCCCGTGGCCTGCAGACAAATGGTGCTGCCTCGGGACACTGACTGTTTCCCTGTCGGGTCGTTTTATTCTGTCCTGAATTTCATGTGTCCATCTGCAAGCTGTGGTTTTTAGGGTGGAGAGGGTTTCGAACTTTACCTTCCCAGTTTTTGCGGGGCTAATTCATTGTGCTTATAGGATAAACATTTTGTGCTCCTCACGGAAGAAACTGTTTTCAGGCATAGGTGGATGACGGTTTTGCGAATCCTCGGTATGGTAACTAGATCCCACAGCCTGTCCCGGGTGTACCATTCACGCTATCAAGTTGATATCAACGGGTCGTTCGTTTGAAAAGACGTTCTTCCTGTCGCGAATGAGCTGGAAGCTGCCTGCATTTCAGTGGTTCTTAGAGCATCTGGCCCGGTCCTCCCCCACACACCCCACGGCTTGTGGCTGGCCTGGGCTCCCCAGTGTACAAACCCGATTCTCTGAACACCCTCCATCAGCTTCTGGTCCTCTGGGCTGCCCCCCCGGCCTCACCTTCCACCCCCCACCCCCCAGGTACTGGCGTGCTGAACATTTGCAATGACACAGGGAGTTCTGAGCTCAGGGCTGTCTGTGCCCTGCTCTTCTCTCCCTCAGGACCGTCTTTCCATCTGTGTCCTCTTCCTCATCTGTGTGTCAGGATGCCACCCCCCACGTCCTGCCCCATCTTTCCTCTGGGCCTCTCGCAGCCTGTGGCTGCAATGGTATCAAAGGCAAATGAGACTTTGTATTTTCCATCAAACGTTCTCCTCACATTAGCATACCAGAATTTTAGTAAAATCTCTTTTTACAAATTAGCTTAGGCTTGTCTATGACTTCAGAAAAAAGGGTTAAAGGTCTGAGTCACAGAGTTATTGTAAAAGAAGTGAAATTGCCAGACTTTCCGTTATCCGGAGCGGATTCTGATGAGCCGGTCGGGGCGGGGGTGGGGGTGGGGGGGGCCGACATTTCTGACGAGCTCCCAGGTGACGTGATGCCGCTTGTCCACATACCCCGCGTCGAGGACTGGGGACCCCCAGCCGAAGAAGCTGGGCTATGAATCATCTGACTAGGAGACGTCCTTTCTAGAGCAAGTTTAGTGAATAGGAACCATTTATTCCAGAACTATTTAGTGAGAGCCTGTGAAGCAGCCGTAGGAAGGATCCTGGAGTGTGTTAGGTGCTGGGGCTCGGAGATGGAGGCCAGGCCCACGTGGAGACTCTCCCAGAGTGAGGAGGGACAGGCCGGCCAAATAAAACCACTGCTGCAGCCATAGGTGCGGTGACGGACAGGCCGCTTGGGCCAAGTACTGGCTGGTTCTGGAGCTCAGTGACCGATCTCAGGGTAAGTGACGACAGCGGAGCGTGAGGACAGGCAGTGGGGACAGATCCCTTCCCCCTCCATCTCTGGGAGCCTGACGGTTTCTCTGGGAAGTCCCCAGATAAACGAGTGGCAGATGTGTCCCTCGCCCTGTGTTTGCACAGTCACTGTCATTCCCTTCCCCGATTTGCACACTGAAGTCAGTGAGCCCCCGTGTACGCACTGATGGGATGACAGGACGAGAGGTTTCTGGCCCTGAGCCCCTGAGAAGCCCCTGAGGGGGGCTGAAGAGCCACCTCACGGCTTTATTCTGCTTGGAGAGCTAAGATGCAAACCCAGATGATTAACAACAAGTCTTTTACTAGCTGAGTTTTCTCCGTGACGACAGGGAGCTGCGTTAGGGCCTAAAAACACAAGCAGCCCCAAGTTCGCCTCAAGATTAAAGCCGCGGCGCCTGCCGTGCTCTGGGCCTCCCTGCACCTCCCTGTGCGACGAGGCTTTGTGGAATATCAGATCGGACTTGGGAAAGTTTCCGCAGCGCTTGAAAAACAGGAAGTTGGCATCTTTGTGGATCATAAATCAAAGTTGGATGGAAACCCCCTTCTGCGGACGCTCACCGTGCCATCTAAGCTCTTACCGCACCTTGTGAAAAAAACGCAGGAAGTTCTGAGGATGCTTCGTGCAGCTAAAAAATGATACGTAAAATCCCTTGGTACCAGCTCTCAGCACAGTGATGCCTTATTTGGCCACAGTTTTCCACAGAATGAGGTAATACAGCGCCGGTTTTCATATTAGAAAAACAGTTACGCTTCTTATTGTTACCTGGTTGATCCTAGAGGATGTGCTTTTTGTTTTTGCCATGTAACAGCCTCACCACACCTCCTAAAAAAAAAGAAAAGAAAAAAGAAAATCCCTCCATATGTTGAGCTCATACTTTTGTCCCTGATATGCCCTTGTCTGCTGGTCTCTTCCCTGTAGGTGGGTGACGCTCCCTCTCGGTGGTCAGCCTTTTATGCTTTTGGAAGCGGCACCCACACCATTTAAATGCTGCACCTTCCATAACATTCTCTTTGGCCAGTAACATTTCTGGCACCCATCTGGCTGGATGAGGGCCTGTGTCTAAAATGAAACGAAACAAAAGCAAAACAAAAAGGAAACAAGCACACAAAGCAGAAAGCCCTGAGCTGCACCTCCTTACTGTGTGCTTACTGACTCCCAGGGGACCGTTTGCACGGATGTGCAGTCGTCACGTGATACCGGGGTGCCTTCTTGCCTTTCCTTGGTGGATGTGTCTTAAGGGAAGTTGAGAAAAGGGAGATGTGTCCCACCGAGAGCAAATGAAAAAGTAGGTGTGGAGTTTAGCAACCCACCCCGTCCACGTTTTGTGTCAAATGGGACGTGTGGCTGAGCGCTGAGAGGCCTGGTCTGTGGTCCGAGGGAGCTGGCGTTGTGTCCTGGCCCCTTTCCAGCTGTGTGACCTTGGGGAGTGTTCAGCATCACAGATCATTTCCTCATCTGTGGCAGGACTTGGGTGGTGCTCCCTGGCAGACATGTTGTGAGCATGAAAGGAGGCAGTTGAACTAAAGGGGAGCCATCACTTGGAAGGCCACAGTCGTTCACCATCCTCGTCCTCATTTTCTTAAGTGACTCTGGGTGGGGACGGGTGGCTGGAAGGGTCACCCATGTGCTGCGTGTCTGGCAGCCACACCGAGAGATGCGAGACTCCCTCTTTCTCCCCCAGGTGGTGGCACTGCTTTCTGGCTCCTGTAATGGACTGGGGAGGGTGAGCAAGCCCTGGCCGGGCATCCCCTGCCCAGGGAGTTTGGCTGGACTCCAGGCCGCACAATGGTCGTAGGGACATTTGACACTCAAATAACACAAGGCCGCATGGCAGGAGCAGAGGGGAAATATAACCCGTTGCAGCACCCCTGAGGGGCACTGGGACACGTGTCCCACGCGTATGTATAGAAGCTCATTCTACCTCCAGAGCAGAGAGCTTCCGACAGTCCTCATTTATTTCTGGGGAAAATCCTCAGGTCTAGGTTTTCTTTTAAATAGTGAGTAGTAACTGCACCAGCGGCAATGTAATGTGAGCAGAAAGGACCCGCATAAAACGTTTCCTCTTCATACACATTATTGCTGTGGAGTCTCATAGCCCGCAGTAGTTAATACGTGTAGGATGGTTCTCGAATGATTTTGTGATAAAATAAATAGGTGGTGGTTACGGTGACGTTTTGCTAGTCCAACTGCGGCAGGAGAACACGAGAGCAGCTCTTAAAGTTACAACATGGTCAGGCCTAATATTTGAGCAGAGGTGGTGGTTACGGTGACGTTTCTTGTTGGGACGGTGTAAGGTCCATGTTCCCATGTTGCCCAAATTCTCCTTTATTGTCAGAGTCACAGGAGTTTAGTGTTGTGTGTTCCCGAGGGCCTGGGCAGTGAGTCCTGTAGTACAGGTCGGTGGTGGTGACCGAGCTTATTCGGGCTCCTGCTGAGGCAAAGAGCGGTTTTGGTTTTGGTGGCATCATTTAAAAAACACGTTGTCTGTCACCATTGCTTGTTCTGAATCCTAAAGAAAAGTGTTCCGTTGGCGAACTGAGGACTGATCCTGCAGGATGCCTTTTGGGTGCTTTTAGGAAGGCAGCGCAACTCGGGGGGTGGAAAGCATGGGCTCTGGCGTCAGAGGACTGTCAGCAGCCCGGCCCCCTCCCTTCTGTTGCAGGACTGGGGCGGGTTGTTTCTCTTTTGAATGTTAGCTTCCTTAGTTGTAAGATGGGGCAGTCTTGAACATTCGTGAAATCATTTTTGTATATCGGGGGGAAATCTAAGCTTTGGAAACAAAGAGACCCCAAAATACCGACTCTTAAACAAGAACGGTTTATTTCCTTCTCGCCTGAGTCTCACCAGGTCATCGAGGGACCCAGGTCCTTCCGTCTTGCCCCATCATCTGACCGCTGTCCACACTGGGGGTCCCTTGGGGGCAGGGGAGGGAGAAGAGCCAGCGTCCAAAAAGTGGCTTGTCCCTGACGTTGGAGGAAGATGCACTGGCAGCTGTGTGAAGTGAGGTTTGCTGAGCACTGGCGTCCAGGGCAGGTGACCAGCCCGGAGGCGAGTGCGTCATTTGAGGGAAGACGAGCCAACGGTCCGATCAGAAGCTGCAGGATGGTCGGGAGTGGGTGGGTGTAAAGGAGAGCCTGGAAACGTAACAGCTGGGACCTGGGGAGTGGGGTGCCGTGGGGGGAGGGGCAGGCATCTGAGAAAGCTGGTGGGGAGCCCTCGGGGTGGCCCAGGTTGCAGACAGTCTGCAGGGGCGTCTGCTCCTGTCGCTGCAGTGCTGGGGGCCTGGCCGAGTCAGAGACGCTGTGCTTCCTCCTGAGACGGGCTGGGGGGGGGGCTGCTGCTGCGTCAGGAGAGACGAGCGTGTCCTACTCCGTGAAGTTCAAGAGTTAGATGCAAACCAAGGGTCAACCATCTCCTTGCAAGACATCTCCGTCTCCCTTTGGCTTTTTCTGACTGACGTGGCCCTCAGGCCACGTCACTGCTCAAGTCCCAGACAGTCCAGTCTGGGACCTGCAGCACCTCCGGGGGCAGCCTGGGGTCTGAGCCGTGGTGGCCTCAGCTCGGTGGGGCGTGGAGGGCACAGCACCCTGCAATCCGCTGGGTTCTTAATGGTCTGTGTCAAACTCACTTCAGGGACCCACAGCAATTAGCCTAATTACACCCCCCTTTTGCCTCTTTTGCTCTTTTCTAGCAACAATTAAACATGCAACCTTTCAGACTGGTGCTCAGCTCGTCTACAAATGAAACCCCAATCACAGCTTGCTATCGGTCCCTGAATTATTAATTCCTCACTTAACATAAAACAAATGCCTACAGGGAACGAAGTATTGCAAGAATATTTATTTTGAGTGACTCAACTATACACTTCCTGTTCAGTGTTAAGGAAAATTGGTCTTTATTATTCCAGGAAAATGTCAAGATCGCTAAGTTTCACAGCGTTTTGACCTGTGTTAGGCTGAACACACTCTCCACGTGTTTCTCATAAAAACACACATCAGAGGTGGCTTCAAACTGAACGTCAAACTTAGTTAAAGGTACGGACCTCTTCAAAGCTGGGGTGAATCGCGGCTGTAACAAGGAAATGCGCTCAGCCTGGCCGCGCTTCTCCCGGGGGCTGCCCCGCGCTGACGGGCTTAGCAACTTGGGGCGTGTTTTCCTAAGAGCCGCCAGGGAGCCCTCTGCTCCCAGCAGAATGACCTCTGCTTGCTGCCGGCTGGGGCTCTCCAGAAACCCCCTCTCCACCAATATTTCAAAAATGTATGCGAGCACTTCTAAAAACACATTTAAAAAAACGGCGTCCCGCGTCCTGCTTGCCCTGTGTGACTGGATGTGGCTGTGTACATATACACGCAAAGGCGTGTCAGACGGTACCGTCTTCTGAGTGAATGTATACTCTCATATTGCACGGAACGCCAGCTAGAATAATTGAAGTTCCTCCGAGTAAGAGGGACACAAAGGCCATGTGGTCTGCAGGCCACTTTGGAGTTGCTTAAAAGTCTTAGTTCTGGAACGTACTGGACCCGAAGTGCAGTGTGCTGGGTCGGTTCCCAGTATCTTTCTGTAGGACCCTAAGAAAAGCCAGCGCTTGGCAAAGGGATAATGAACGGCTCTGCTTTTCTTGGCAGCTGCAGGGGTGTGAAGGGGGGCATGGGAAAGGGGGGCCGGGTCACCCGTTCCGTGTACGCTGCTAACTGTCTAGTGATTCTTGCCCTCTTCAGTAATACAGGTAATTCTGAACTTCCAAACTGGATGTTGGAGGTGTTTTCTTGCTTTAACCATCTCCTAAGCTTCAGTGGCACTGAAGGAGGCTAATTTCTGGAACATAGATGCTACTTTTTAGGGCTAAATTCCAGAAAGTGTAAAGGCTTTTGTGTCTGTGTCATAGTTGGTATAGTGAGTGGCGACTCAATGCCTGATTTTCTCTAATATCGTTTCTGTTTGAAGCAAGTCCTAAGGGTCACCCTGCTTGAGAGATAGTGTGGGGATGGGGTTAGAATGTGGATCCTGGAGCCAAACTGGCAGCGTGGGCTCAAATCCTGGCCTCCACTAACTATTGTGTCGCTTTGAGCAGGAAGCTTTAAGGTGAGGAGAGTAACAGCTCACGAGCTGTTCTGAGGACCTCGCACACTAAGTTCTACACAAGTGTTAGACGGGTGAGGGTGTCCACCCATCACTTACACAGTGAGTGACACAACATGCTTCATTTTCTGTGTAGAGAAACGATACACAGATTGAATTTAATGCTTTAAGTACCCCACTAAGGACAGTGGATCATTCTAGAAAATATCCAGACATGGAAAAGTATCTATTCGTGTGGAATTCTTTGGAATCCATTGCTAGTCAAGTATCTTAATTACCTAGAAGCTTCAGTACCCAATAGAATGAGGACAACATAAAGACTTTTAAAAATTATCAGGCTGGGCATATCAATATTTATTGGAATACTGAAAAAAAAAATTCCATTTTGTTGAGAAATTCCTGGCAAGAACGGACATGACAATATGTATTTCACTGATACAGTAAGAAAACGTCAACAAGTAACCGACTTCACACTCTAAACATTGCATGGATTCAGGTCCAAGGTCACTGGAGAAGATCCGTCATAGAAATACTCAGACATTACAGATGGTCTGTTTACAAACGGAGACCAACTGTAACCGACCCGACTAAGCCCAAACCCTTTCTCTTGGAGTCTGCTTCTACTCTTGAGTCCTGTCATGGGTAAGGTGGTTGCTAAGTAGATGTCTGGTTACAAACCGTTTAGCCACGAACCCTGGAGAACTGTTATCTGCCAGCTTTGGCTCACACGTTCCATGGGCTGCGCATACTGGCAGTGGTGCATTTCGTGTATCAGCTTCTGTCCGTGATGTCACCAGTAAGCTGGGTACAAGGGACTCTGCGTGTTGCCCATCTTTCTAACTGTTCTCAGGGTGTACTTTACTAGGTTAACAACATACCAACACGTGACATTTGTTTCAGTTTAATATTCATTGGGGAGTACTGTATATTTAAACTAAGAAAACATAAGTGTATTTTTTTTATTTTTGCAATGTTAAAGACCCTTCAAATAATGACCCCACAGCTCTCATAACTGTCCCCATCAGTGGCTCACATGCACGATGGAACCACGTGACTGACTGCTGACGGCCCCATCCCTCTGCACGTGTCTTCCAGCCAATGAGTCTTTACCTGGAAGAAAAATGACGCTGTCACCCTACTCAGTGCTCTGGAGATGGGCTCTGGGCAGCAGGTGCCGTTGTCCTTTGAGCCATGAAGAGAACACAGGTGACGAGCACTCCGCTGAGCTAATATGTACCCTTCACGTGGACAAGTATCAGAGGTGATTAATAAAAATAAGAGTCCTTTGTACACACAGAAGTAATAACTAAGATCTTTGGTATATAACTTACAACGCTTGGGAAGGAAAACCAGGTAAGACTCCACCCTTGTTAAATTCATTTGAAAACGGAGGAAGCTACAAGTCACATAATTTACAATAGATATTAAATAAACTACAGAGAGAATTAGAAAGATTTACAGACATTTAATCAAGTGACTGATTTTACTTCATTAAGACCCTTCTCTGTTCCTGAACTATGTTTCACTAACTTGAAGACATGCTACAGTAAACACATATATTTGGTTTCTTCAATCTTGGCTACATCTTACACAGAGGTGAAACCAAGGAATAAATTAGCATCATAATTGTCTACACTTGAAACTATGATATACAATATAAATAAACTGTTCAAAAGCCAGACACATTTATGAAAAAAATTAAGGGACTAGGAGATACTTTTATTTTCTTTACAGTTTCTACAAGTGATTGTGCTGCCGATAAATTCAACAAAAAATTAAAGTCTAAATGAGATTCCTGTTTCTGATTTTAGTGTCTCACGACATACAATAATTAAGGACTGTTAAGAATAATTACCAATCAGAAAAATAACATTAAGGAAGTTACTGCGTTAGCTATTTTGTCATGTCCCAGTCTCCCTCCCCGCCCCACGCCCCCAGGACCTAAAGAATGTAAACACTATATCTTATTTGACTTGAAAGTATTAATACTTTATTTAAACAAATGTTGATCCACATGTGCACAGCTACCTTTCGGAATTGTGAAATAAGGCAAGACCCCTACCTGTGCTGTCGCTTGTTGATAACAGATAGTGCTGGCTGGAGAGTTCTTTGGCAGCTCTCTGCCCTCCAGTGTTTGTTCTATAGCAGACTTTGGTCTATGACTTAGAAAGGTCAGTACCACTCTCTTCCTCTCCCTTTTGCGGAAGATCTGCATTACTCTAATATCCTTCCAGGCCATCTGTAAAAATCACTGTTTCCATTGTATGTTAGGGGATGTTTGGTGGCGGCAAGAATGAACCTTCAGCTCATCCTGTCTTTTCTGTTTGCATAGCATAACACGCTTCAGTGTGGTTTCCAACTGCTTAGAACGGTGACTGTGTGACATCCCAGCAAAATAGGTTGCGGGTTTTATCTTGAACTGAACTACAAACTTGGATGGTTAAAAGCACGGATGTACCCTAACAAGACTTTTGGCTGGAAATTTTTGTGAAATTCCACAATGCCACATTTCAGTAACAGTAGCAGACGGAAGGTCTGGCTTCAGCTACAATGCGTGTGCTTTAAAAATTTGTAGCCATTTCCCTTAATAGTAATGAATGCTTATATAAGATCAGAAGAGGGATACCGCCTGCTTTTTCTTAACATTATGAACACAGGACAAAACATACCAGGACATATTGAAAATGGCAAGCTAACATATTAAGAGACTGTTCTTATTAGCTGTTTGCAGGTCTAAGACAAGGACACTCAAAATTAGGCTTTTCCTGATACCATGGAGCTAGTGGGTGTGGCTGAGCGTGAATCCTTAGTACAGAGTCCAAGGTCAGACAGGTGCTGGGTCCTTGAAAGGAAGAAGGAAGGGCTTCTCTGGGTGCAGCTGAGGGACCCTTGAGAACCACTGAGTTCAGCCTCACCAAAGAGGAATTCTGTACGCTCGGATCCCCTGCTGCAGAAGCCTAATTAATAACACAGACCAGTTCCTAAGTGTCTTCACAGCAGAGATCAGCTTAAATATACAGGAATTGTTCTGTCCATTTCTGTTCTGACGTGTGGTGTCGTCTCCACTTGGGAGCTGAGTCCACTCCGGGTCTCTGATTGGACTCCTTTGGGGTTTTGATTCACAGTTTGCAATACAAATACCCTGGTACATCATTTATTTGCTATTAAGTATTTGATTATTATGCCTTTTTAAATCCAATCTCTTTAAACCAAGTTTTTAATTAGTGTTGCTTGGAGCAGTTCAGAGTAGCTTTCCCCCTTTCTTTCTTCCTGTCCTTCCCCCCCCACCCCCACCGTCTCTTTTTGTTTTGGAAGCAGAGCCCGGGCACGTCACTTAGGCTCTTTTCGCGTGCAGCATTTCGATGAGGAGGTTATTGTAGGGTACGTCCCCGTTCAGGTGCTTGCAGTACAGGTATTCTTCCGCCTGCAGGCTGATGGCCCGGATTTCCGGCAGTCGCAGGAGCAGCTGCCCAAATTTCTCCGTCTGCTGCGGGTAGTTGCACACCGTGTAGTCCAACAGGGCGGCGTTCACTTGTTCCTGGACCCCTTCCACCAGCTGGAAGTTCTCAAGGTTTTTGACATCTGGATTTAAGGAGGAAAAAAAAAAAAGCACACAAAATTTCAATGGCGTTTAATTCCTGTTTGCTCCAGCCGTGGGTTCAGCTCACGGCGGCGTGTTCCTCCTGGCAGAAAGCTTACCGTCTAAGTTCCCGGGCCCGAGGGAGCCCCACTCACCCAGCTTCCGGGGCGAATGAGCACAGAAGGGCTTGGGAAGGAGGTCTTGTTGAAATTCTGCATACACCTCACATCAATTAGACACCAATGGATTTCGAGCAAGGTCAACTCTTTTCCTATCTTACAAAAGGAAAGGTCTGAGGGCTCCGAAAGTAGAGGGATCATGATATATCGCCAGCAAATGAGTCCCTGGAGAAAGACCTATCTTAACCCAGTATATTGCACAATTCATATAATTCTGTATTAATTTTTCTGACCCAAGGTGAAATCTCTGTCCAGGATATGATGTAGTTAATTCTAATAAAAAGTGACAGGGTTCTTGTTTCTGTTTGACATTTTCTAAATGATTCCGAAAGCCTCTGCCTCGCCTGGCCTATGCTGATGAACCATCTGGTACGCTCCACTGACTGCCAACGGGTTGCTCCTGCTGGGAACACTCTAAAATATATATCTCGGTGACTAATGATCTTTATCAAATGAAAGCCTTGTCCTTTAGGCAGAACACAAGCCAGGGTGGCTGGTGCCCTTTAACCCGAAGTGATATCGAAGCCTGTGCTTTCCTTTTTTGTTTCGTCCCGGGTCCCTCAGACAGACGTGGGGCAGGGGGCTGGGGGCGCACAGGCAGTCCGCCGGCCTCACTCCTGGGGACTGTCCAGTCGTAAGGCACCCGCCCTCGAGGTCCATGTAAATACCGAAAGACAGGGAGACACGGGGTCCAAGAAGACAGACTGACAGACAAGCAGGCAGGCAGACAGTGAGCGGGAGAATGGTGATGTTGGCATTTCTCTTGTGGGATTTGTTTATGTTAACAGTACAGTTTTCATCCAATGTATTTATAGAAGCCTCTGGAAAAATTCAGAGGGGTGTGTGTGTGTGTGTGTTTACATACGTGTATGCTAAGGAAGGAAAACAATGCAGCCACCCTCCACCCCCCGCTCTATTTTCTAATGGACAAAAATGAGTAAGAATGATTCTGAAGAAAACCACGTCAGACTATGACTCAGCAGTTCAGTGCTAAACCGTCCGTCGCTACCAGAGGAATTCCCGCCAATATTTCGGCCTCTGTGCTGTTTCTCTCTGAGCCTGTACTTAGGGCCATGTCCATTCTGGGATCTCTGAAGGCTTTACAAGGTCGCCTTGCGTTGCTACTGGAATGGGTTCAGGATGGGTTCCGTGCTTACGTTCTGAGACACAAGCATGGTCCCTCCTTCTATCCCCAAGTCTGGCCCAGATTCAAAACAGAGAGGGATTTGTACTGAAATAGATAGAAGCTCTGAGCCTTGGGGGCCACGTCTATTTCAAACTGAGATGGCAGAATCAACGATAATTGATTATTTATTAATGAACTTGTGACAAATGCCACACCATGAGGAATTCTGCGTCTTCCTTTGGCCTTGAAACTGGCAGCCAAGGTGCTATCTGCTTGACCTATTACAAACATGTGGCCCTTAGCAGTTAAAAACATTTTCCATCTATCTCCTTTCAAATTCTTAAAAATTATTATAAATTAAAGTACATATAAACATTAGTTACATTTGATTCAATGTTACAAAATGGAAACAACTGGAAACACCTTTGATACATTGTACCTGAATCCTGGACCGAAAAACCTACACGTTAACTTTGTCCTCTGTCCTCGTCTGTTACACTTTCACAGGCTCACTTTCTGGTCATGGAGACAGATTCTTCCTTCAGCGGGATGGCAGAGGGCTGAGCTAATTCAAATAATTCATCTGAGTTCCGACAGATTTCTCGACCTGCTTCTTTTTGCCCTCCACCCAACTTAGAGAAGACAGACTGCAGTTTTCGCCTTTACAAACGCCAAAGAAGTTACAAAAGAAAACAAGCAACGTCCAGTGATTTAACCACCATTCCAGAAAAAACTTGCAGTGGAGGATTATTTTGTACTACAATGAAAGATATTCTCACAAGCAAAGCTAACAAAAGTCACAGAGATTAGTAGGGAAGATGTAGGAATTTGCACTGTAAAATGTAAGATAAACGCATAATAAGCTTTTAGAAACTTTGTTTCTGATAAATGTGTTGCTTTTTTGAGAACTAGGTTCAACCTCCTATGATAAATTATGCCACTCTGTTAAGAAAGAATAAAACTACTAACAAACATAAGCCAAAGGATAGATCTAAGTCAGGTTTATTCACTTGCTATTATTATAGAATGATTATTTAAAGTCCTCAGCAGTCACTGGATAATTTCCATAAATTCTGGTCCAAACTGGCACCTTTCTTCCAAGAGCTTAAAACTATATGCCGTTTCCTTCTGAAGGAAATTGTAAGGTTTCTCTCACTTGGCCACATGTACAGTTTTTCTCTCAAGTTCATCACGGTTGAAGTCCCATGACAATTAATCACCCTTTCCACTGTCTGTGAAGTTATCATCAAATACAACAGAGATGCCCACGGCCCTGAAGGTGCTTTCTTACTGACTGTCTATTCTGTTTCTGTGTCTATACGGGCAATTTGTAATTTGGTGGCAAAGATCCGGATATTTAAACTATAAGGTGAAATAAAATAAGAAAGAAAAAGATTTTGACTGGATTCCTTCGTTTATTGACCGAGTAGTTCCTGGACCACCTCTGTGCTGGCTGGTTTATTTTCAGCCGTGTGTCCCTGTCATGGCACTTTTGTCTTCACCATCTGTTCCCAAGGTAGGCTGTCAGCGTCTTGGGGTGAGGGCTGTGCATTACTCTTGGGAGGACTCTCTAGAGTACTAATGGGAGTACTCCCATTAATGTTTGCTTTATGTTACTGGTGTATTTGTCCAAGATTGATGGAAGTGTGGAATGACCTCTTATGCTAACTGTAAGTATCTTATGAGCCAAGTTCCTTTCCTTTGCTAGTTCGAAGCCAGCTTTCAAAAACTGGTAAATATAATAGAGCCCCGAAATAAGTATTTTAAATGCCACAGTGTATTCTCTCTAAGGAACCATGCGGGGAACTCCTTTGTGACCTGAATTTACAAGTCTTGGTTTACATGTTTACATGAGGGTTCTCCCTGGTCAGTTTGCTTTAAGGGAAAGGTACCCCCCATTCACATCTGAATTTGGGTCCCTGGTTCCCGAGAACCTTGGTTTCCCTACCATGGAGAGATGGTTCACAAGAATCTCAGGTGTGGAGAAGATAATGTGTAAAACACGATAAGTGTGCCTCAGCGACTTGGAATTTTGTCTTTTCTGTAGTTCACCTGTATTCAGTTTTTAGGGAGAGTCCAGAAATGTAAGAGTGCTCCCACAATTCCCATGGACTTGGTTTTTCCGTCAGTTCACGCCCTTTCGTGAACGTTTAATCGTGAGATACATTTCCACTCGGAACCACGTTCTCTGGGCCGTCCCTCCTCCCATCCGATGCCATTCTATGCTGAGGAATGAGTGGGGGCTGGTGGAGGTGGGTCTTACCTACAGCAGGAGGCGGTCCCACCAGAAATCCACAAATGAACCGACATTAAATTATATGAGAAAACAAAATCTGGACAAACGTTCTGGAATCCTCAGAAAGAGATGTTTTTGAGATCTGCTGTCCGGTTCCCGTATTAAATAGCAATGGACCCCATTTGGATTTCAGAGAAAGACCTAGCTGGAGGGCAGAGATTGACATGAGACCCAAGCCCCCCACCCCCAGTGCTCCGGTGGCGTTTTACGTGGGCTCTCAGCATCTCCTGCGTTGGGCACTGTGTGCGCCTTTGAAATCCACGTCAGCTTCATTTTAATACAATTTAAAAACACAAGCTAATGAACTCTATCATTACAAATTCTGGGTTGAAAATTGTGTGTAAACAGACAGAGGCATTTTCTCAACCCTGTCTTGATAGCCTTTAAATTTTGATGACTGGTAAAGCATTTTGTGCTTCTCCTCTAAGTATCAATCTCTTATCATCTACTCTACTGTATCCACTCCGGGACTAATTACCGACTTTTGATACGGAGCTGCATTATGATAAGCTCGCAGTGGGTCGCAGCTTTTCTTCCATCCTTGTTGGAGAGTAAACCCTCAGGTCTTGAATACATTACGGCGCCGGCTTTGCGGGCGCACACAGCACTCAGGCTGTCTCTGTAGGCAGGGATGCTGGTCTCTGCCTCTTTGGTCCCGGCCACGTGGCACGACCTGTGGGTCCCCCATTCAGCACACTTTCCAGAGATGGGTCCTTCGCTGAGCAAGGGGGCTGGGGGTAGGAGGCGCCATCTTTTGCTGAGAAGATGTTTATCTTTGTTAATTTTCCATACATTGGGGAACAAATCTCATCCTGCCCTTTAAAAGATATAAAAGTGGGAAAAAAGAGGTACCACGTCGCACCAGAGAACACTTCTTTTCCTTGAGGTTTTTGGAGGGATGACAGTCTGTAAATTGGCACACAGCTTGTCCCCAGAAGACCCTTTCCTTTGCTAAGCCAGAAAAGGAGAAAGGAAGTGAATTTTCTGTAGGAATTACTTTTAAAATTATTTTTAAAGGGCTATATTAAAATAATTTGTACACATAATTTGGTGAGAAGTTTGAGATCAGCAGGCTAATTCTTTTCCTCTGAACAAAGTTCACTTCTGGAGGGTGAGGGCTGTTTAGGGGTTAGAGATGGGAGCAAGGGATTTTTAGTGCTGATGTCTAAGATTCGCTATTTCCAGCAGAGCTTGAAACTCAAGATTTTAAGTTGATCACTGTTAAGTCTTGTATAAAAATATATGTGTGTACTTGCTTATTAATCCAAGAGTTAATTTTAGCAATCAGATCATACAATTCAGCACCTTCATATGCAAATTACTAACAACAAAACACAACTCTTGGCAAGAGCTGTGTGTACAACTGTGGACATGTAGCACGTGTTGTTTATGTACGTAGAAAAAATAATTTTAAAAAAATGCATGTTAGACTGCATTGTAAATCAGGTGTAAGGGCTTACTATTTCTACGTACATAAGCAGCACATTTTTACAGCTCCTGCCAAAGAGTTGAATTTTCATTGTTTCATACCTCCATGTACATACAATATGTGAATTCATTCATTCACTCGTGCATTCATTCAGTCTGACAACACCTGGGCCAGGTGTTGATACAGGAATAGCAGACAGCCTCTGTGTCAAGGAGTTTCATGTGACAGAGGCAAGCAGTGGGTGCCTTGGACACATACAGGAAGGGCACCCAGCCCAGGGCTTGGGGGACAAGCAGGGTTCCTGGGGGAGGTGACATGGGCAGGTCCTGAAAAATGAGGCAGAGTGAGCCGAGCAACGCATGGGAGAAAGGCGCCTGCCAGCCAGTGTCCTCTGCACACACAGCGTGGGCAACAAGGGACCAGGAGGTCCTTGGAACACTGGAAAGGGTAGACCTCCCGAGGAGAAGGAGAGCGGGGGCCGAGATAAGGACGGACCACAAGGTTTAAGACTGAGAAGGGCCTTGCACGTCAGGCAGAGTCTGGATTTTGTTCTGAAAACAACAGACAGAAGCCTTGGAAGATTTCGAGGAGGAAGGAACGACCAGCTGTCTGGTTTCGAAGGAGCCCCGCGCCAGAGTGTGGAGAAGGGGCTGGTGGGGACGTGAAGAAGGGCGGGGGTGGGCGGGGCAGCAAAGCGTGAAGGGAGGGGTGGGGCGGGCGCTGCGGCAGCGATGGGGGGGGACACGGACTGTGGGCCGCCAGGGCGCGGGTGGAGCGACAGGCGTCCTCATGGTTGTTGGCTCAACAGAGCTCGTTGGCTGATGGGGGAGCGTAGGCGGGAGCGAGGGCCGGGTGGCTTCGGGGTGTTGGTCAAGCGAGGGACGGGGTGGCCGCCACTTGGGCAGAAGAGCAGAAGAGGGGCTGTGTCTAGTGAGTGCAGGAGCACGCAGGGTATCAGGAGAGTTTAGGAGCTGACTTTAGGAGCATGAGGGTATCCGAGGTGGAAATCGGGGTGCAGACCCCGGCAGCGAGGCCTCCTCGGTGGGCGGAAGGAGGAGGAAAGCCCCAGAACCCGGGAGGACGAAGTGAGAGGGGAGAATGCACACACCCCAAGCTGGCAGAGGTTTCCCAGCCAGCCCTGTGCTGACACACGTCAGATGTCTTCTCTGGGCACACACGGCAGCACTGAATGCAAACGGCGGCACTCACATACTCTGAACAAAACGACATTCTGGGAGTCGCCGTGCGTTTCCTTCCCAGAACAAAACTGAAATCCCTCACCGTAGCCTGAGGCTGAGACCGCGGCTCTGCCTCGTGCCCGGTGGACATCTGGTCTCCATGGACCTCTGCACACAGGCCTGCTTCTGTCCCAGGACCTCCACACTTCCTGTCCCCTCCTTCTGGATGGTTCTCTCCCTACTGTGTAGGACTCACTTCCCCTCACCCCGCTCTCTGCTCAGGTATCACCTTTCTGACCGCCGTTCTAGTCTGAAGGCCTCACTATCTAGTCACTCTGTCCCCTCACTCTGCCTGTTTTTCTTTATGGTGTGTACATTCTCAGACTGTCACTCGGCCTTACAAAGGGAGGACAGTGAGCCCTGCTGCCACCTGGATGGACCTGGAGGACATTGCGCAGGGACATAAGCCGGTCACAACAGGACAAATCCCCACGGTTCCCTTATCCAACGTCCCTAGAACCGTCAAGTTCTTGGAGACAGTAGGCAGAAGGGTGGGGGCCGGGCCCGGGGTTGGTTTTGCAGGACGAGAAGCGCTCTGGAGGCTGGGTGCACAGCAGTAACTGCCCTTAGCTGGCCCTCTCGGGCCGGACACTGGGCAGCAGCCCAGATGGTAACCTCTCTGTCCTGTGGAGCTCACCACGGTTGGAAGTGTCATGTTTAGGAGAGTTTTTAAACACTAGGAAAGATGAGCTGGGAGTGCGGGACCTGGTCACCGCCCACCCCCGCAGGCTGCCGGTGGCGTGTGTGGCCCAGGAACTGGTTCCCAAGGCCCTAGACTAACTGCTCTCCACTTTCTTTCCTCTTCTCTTGTGTCCCAAACTATACGGTCCTGCTGTTTGTTTGACCGACCTTACAGGACGCATTTATTTGTCTCATTTAGAAAACCTCCTGCCAGCCTCCCAAGAGTGACAGCGTGAAGGCAGGATGTGGCCTGTCTGCAGCTTGTCCCCTGCACCCAGGCCCGCGCTCAGCTCTGAGAGGGTCCTCAGTAAATACGTGAGGAAAGAAGGAACACGTCTCTGAATAAACACTGCTTTGCCCCAAACCACACTCTTTTCTTCTTTTCTTTTCCCCTTGGAATGCTGTTCTTCTTCCCTATCAGATTCATGAAGACTTTATTTTTGTTTCACGTAGAATTGTTTCGTAACCGCGAGTGGAAAGCTCCATTATGTATTGTGCTTTCTTGAGGAACAGATTCAAAGGGGATTGTGGTGGGGGGCTTCACCTGCAGTGCCCGCCTGCCTGCGTTTCTTGAGGTCTTTGGACTTCTCTCCGCGTAGGACGTTGTACCTGGCCGTGCCCAGCCCCTCTCCTCCCGCAGCTCACTCAGGGACCCAGGCGGGGGCTGTCTCAGGTGCTGTGGACACAGCGCTGATTGCACAGCTCTGCCTGGACGGCTAGTGGGCATCCCCAACTAACAGCGCCTAACACCCCACCCTCCAGTTTTCTGAGCCTGCTCCTTCTGCGTTTCCTATGCCGATTAGTATCCCCTGGCATCGGACGTCACTGCCTCCAGGAAGCCCCCTTAGCCCATCTCTGCTGAGTCTGCAGCATCCTACCTGTCATCACGCAGGACAGGCATTGGGTGGGACCTGTCTGTCCACTGTGACAGCCCTGTGAATGGTCGCCTGGCCTCCTTCCCAGGCCCAGCACGTGCCTGGACAAAGTGGGACCCGCTCCACGCTTGTTGAATGAAAGAACGTATTTTCACCTCACTCATACATCAGTCTCCCCCTTGCTTGCATCTGGAAGATCTTCCCAGTATCTCCAATCGTACTTCCTTGCTAAGCTTTTCTTGATCTTCCAGTCACCCGTCTGTGCCCCCCCCCACGGCCCCACAAACTGCATCTCTCTGAAGGCAGTGAGCCCGCCTTCTGTTTATTTCCCACCCAGCACAAGTACAGCGCCACACACGTAAAAGACACTAATGCATGTGCTACTGAACTTGCTGATTTGGGTTCCATCCGTGAATGGAACCGATAAGCAAATTCATCTCTAAGAATCCAGTGGGCGCCTGCCGCGTGCCAAGAGGCTGATCTGTGAGACACTGAAACATCTTAACGTCCCTCACCTTGTTACACTCAGAACCAGTGTCACATACAACAGAACACGTCTCCTAGAATTAATCTCTAGAAAAGTCTAGTTTGATGCAAAAGTGAAGAACTTGAGTTCAGTGGGTAGGAGCAGGAGAAAGGTGGTTTGTTTGATGTCTGAAGTGGTGATGAGACTCTGCTGAGGGAAACCCGTCGGGGGCTGTGCTGTGTCAGGGTCCACACCAGCTGACAAAGGACATTCCCCTTCCTGTATTCATTGGTGTCTGTTTCCCAGCATTCTTAGGGATAAAACTGAGGCTGGCAGCTTTCCTAAAGGGGTTTGAAGATCATGAATTGAAACCTGATATGTTTTATCAATCTCTACACACCAGATGATGGTGAAAAGCACATAAAAACACAGGAGAATCAAAGGCCAAAATGAGGTCTCTGGCTGGGACTTGACTGAATATTTTGAGCCGGGTGACAGAATTTAAAGGGGCACAGGATGAGGCCACTTCCTGGTTTTCTCCTAAATTTCAAGTAAAGCGGGTGTCAACAGACTTCACCCTAAGGGTCGCGTGTCAAGTATGCACCGTGGGCGTGCCGGTCCTTCTTATAAAGACCATCTGTCCCCTCAGAATGTGAAGCGTCCACATGCAAAGCAGCCTCCCTCACAGGGCAGCTGTCCCCCCATTCTTGCAGTACACCCTAAAGCAGATTTTGAGCCATTTGATCTCCATTCGAGAACTTTTGTGGTTTTTGGGAAGTTTTCTTATTCTCTTAGAATAAGATACAAGGTTCAGTGCGTTCAGGTGGCAAGTTGGGACTGAATAAACCAACGTTATCATATGAAAGAGAATTAAACAGGCAGATCCAAGTGGGGATATATTAAGCCAAATTTAAGCTCCGGTTGTTGGGTTTAGCCCAAGCTAGATGTCTGCTTTGCCTCGGGATAAATTCAGCTTTCCAGCTAATCGAAAGGGGAAACCGCCTCAGGTATGATAAAATTTACAAGAGAATGCTGTGGAAGAGTTCTTGTTAAAAATATTAGCTTACAGGCATTCTTATTGTCTTTGGGATGAAGGCTGTATTTGCATTTAATTATTTGATTTCAAACTTTTATAAATCTGGATCAAATGTTAGCTTAGCCAATTAAAATATTATTTTGTATGCGTGTGGCTGCGAGCCCAACACAGCGCACGTTACTCAAGTGCTCTGCGACTTTGCTACCGAGAGAAAAGGTAACCTGGGGATATAAATGTGCATTTAGCCGACAAGCTCCTCTAGCTGAAATAAATGGTTGACTTGAAACATTTCTCCACATTATAACGTTAGTCTAGAAGACAAAAGATGTACTCTTCTGGGTATTTCTACCCATCCAATCAATACTCCTTCATAATTCAGCGTTTGAAAGAAATCCCTCTTTTAAAGTACTCCTGTTGAGTCCCCGGGCCACAGGGCGGTTGCAGGGCCCTGGGCAGCTTCCAGTCCGCCTTTGTTCCCCACAAAAGGCTGCTTAGAGCCAGGGGTTTCCTCTCCTGTAGGTCTTAGAGGGTGACCAGGCAGGAGAGGGACCCAGAGCAGGGAGGAGAGTGCCATGGGGAAGAGAAGCTTACCCGAAACTAAAGATTAGCAGCAGAACACTCTTCGGAAATCTTTTCAGCAGAAATTGCTGAAAGAAAGGCATTCAACAATCTACAAAATCATCCATTCATTTTATACAACTGGCATCCTGCATAGCTCAATGCCCAGAGGTGATTGGGTAGGAAACCTGGTGCCGTCTTTGGCTGAACTTAGTCCTTGAGCACCAAGGCCATGAAATGGTCCGACACAGATGTGCTCTTCCCTGTGCCATGTGGTCCCCACCCCAGTTCCCTGGGTCACGGGACCCGGGCACATCTTTGCTGCAATATCGCCCCAGGACAGGTATGGTTAGGCATTTCAAACAGGTCTGAAACCAAGACATGAACATGACGTACTTGTCCCTGGAAAGAATAAGGGTTGGTCATTTTAAAAGAATGACACAAGATGAATGGGAAACACAGTAAGAAATTTTGCCTCCAACCAGCAAGAAATACAGAATCCAGGAAAATCCACAATGCTCTACACTATTTGTTGTTGGTTCATTAACTACGACTCAGCAACTTGAACTCTATGCCAACTCAGACACTGCATTAGGGTTTTATTTTCGATAGGAAGTTTAAAGAATGCCTTTCTGTTTCCTACTGAGTGTCTTAATTCATGAGTAGCTAACTATCTAAAACCAGCAGCAGAAGCAGAAATTTAGGGCATTAAAAGTATTGTCAATGCCATCTATTTAAAAATCCAATTGTAAACGTTAAACACTTTTTATAAGGTATTTCATGAAATGTAAGCTTAGTGTATAATACAATTTCTGAGGAGAAAATGTTTGCTTAGATCTTTGAGCTTTTATCAAAGCCCTTTCCTCGATTTTGTATAACTTCACCCAACGCTTCTGGCAGGTCCTTTCTGAGACACACACACAATGAATTAATGAAAGAACTGGGAGGAGAACTCGGTAATTTAATGTTGCATCGGGCGCAATGCACCCCTTTAGATGTGAAGCATTATGTTAAGTATATTGCTTAAGAGAAAGCATGGGGTGAGATCACTAAAATTGCATTTAAGTAACGTAAATTCAGCTTTCTGTTTCCCAGTTGAATTGTTTTGAATTAGTGAGGTTTATTGTACTTTGTCTGTTCTGTTTCCACTTGTACTAAAAAGTAACATCACAATCAGTAAAATTCTTGCAACTTGATACTCATATGAGAACTGTTACTTATATGTGTCTGTTCTATGTATCCAACGTTTTCCTTTTTTTTTTAATTTGTAGAGTTAGAATAAAACTACTCTTTAAGACCTAGATATACTTGTTACTTATTATTATATCATTTCCCTTAGCTTATTAAAATTCTGCTCAGTAAGATCAGAGGTTGAAATAAAGGGAAAAAAAAAATCATTCAGCTGACCAATACTTATTCTGAATCGTTTGGACTGTGAAAAGAAAAGAGGGGTCTTTGGGGTGAAGAACTAAGGGGAGAGAGGAACTGATTACCTAACAAGATCATTAAAGCCAAACACTTACCAATTTTTTTGGACATAACAAATTAATAATTCATCAGATTGCTCAGGGATATGTATTTGTATGTGAAAGACAGAAAATCTATATTACCAATTCATTTTGTATTTTTTTAATCACGTGGCAGCGGAAATAACAGGAAAGATTACTCTAAAAGAGCCTGCAACATTTTGCAAAGAAGCTGCCCTTTAATTTTCGTCGTGTACTCATGGATTTTGCTAAGACCGTGATCATAGTGATACGGAAATGTCTTATATCGGATCATATTTGTTTTATAAAATGCTATGCTCCGTTCTAAGCCATGCCCAGGAGGGGAACTACGAATGTGTGCTCACCAGGCCTTTTCACAGCCAGGCAGTGTTAATTTACACGTCGGAAAATGTTTATGCATCTGCGTTGTTGCCAACTCATGATTATTTAGGGGAGTTATTGATTCTTGCATATCCACACCTGGGAAAAATGAAAACGAGTGATTTTAAATCTGTGAACCCTGCACTGCCCGGGGGACCTTAGAGTGACGAAACTCCTTGAGATCTCAGTTCCCTGCCTTTTCAATGCATTGTAACAGCAGGACAGTGAGTGTGTGGCTTGTAAGGTACCATTAGTTATCATGTCTTCCTGTAGTGAGAACAGGAAAGGTGCCCACCCACTCCCCACTGCATGTCCCAAGGCCAGCTCAGCTGTGGGGTCTCCTGAGCCCCAGGGGTCAGCCGCTTAGACAGAGAGAGGCTCTGGTAAGACATCAGGGATCACGTTAATAATACTCTGAGCTGCTCAGACCCTTCACTGTGCTTCCCGAGAGAGCACCCAGGTCCATGGCGATTCTTGCAGCTGGCGGTGGGGGGCGGGGCACCCCGCCTCCTGAGGAGCTCCCTCGGCGGGGTTCACCCTGGACGACCAGTGCCATCTCTTGGGCACTTCCAAACTTCCGTGTCCAGGACATAAGACTCTTCACTCGAGCCTCCTGGTAGCTCAGTGAATACACCCACGCCAAGTTCAAGGTCACGCCTGCACCACTCATAGTTCTCCACGTGGCTGTAGGCACTTCAGAATAGCTCTCAGCGTGGAACGTAGAGGATGTAGGTAACAGTTTGAAATTTGATTTCTTGGCTTATCTGTGGATTCCGTGTTGTCCATAAGCTTCCATTAACAGAGAAAGTCAGAGGTAACTTTTTTTTAAATTTTAATTTTAATTTTTTTTTTAATTGTGGAAGGGGAACAGGACTTTATTGGGGAACAGTGTGTACTTCCAGGACTTTTTTCCAAGTCAAGTTGTTGTCCTTTCAATCTTAGTTGTGGAGGGCGCAGCTCAGCTCCAGGTCCAGTTGCCGTTGCTAGTTGCAGGGGGCGCAGCCCACCATCCCTTGCGGGACTCGAGGAGTGGAACCCACAACCTTGTGGTTGAGAGCCCACTGGCCCATGTGGGAATCGAACCGGCAGCCTTCGGAGTTAGGAGCACGGAGCTCCAACCGCCTGAGCCACCGGGCTGGCCGCAGAGGTAACTTTTTAAGTTTCAACTTCATGAAATTAGATCACAAACCGCAAGTCGGCCATCGACCTGGCAGTGACCAGTCAGTGGTGACGTCAGAGTGGCAGCTTCCCAGGGCAAACTGTGCTGTGGTTACTCTTTGGTTGAGCAGGAAAAGGGGCTTCCATTCCCCCAGTTGTAAAATAAACACTTCTGCGAAGCATTAAACACGCCTTCAGAATGGATTCTTCAGATGCTTGGCTGTCTTTCTCTCAGTCTACTGTATAATTACTAATAAATGAAAACTGTGTAATTTGAGCTTTGTTTTTAACTCTGCGAGTGTCATTTGGGTATAGAAATGTTTCCTTTAAAATGCATAAATCCTAGATTGTGTGAGGTGAACAGAGACACTGTTTATTTTTCCTGACACGTTTTCAAAGCAACCAAATTCCTCGTCACCCAACCGCTTTTTGACCCAGAGACGTTCTCATTTCTCTGATTAAAACACAGTCTCGGTGGAAAGGACGTCGGTTTCAGGTTTGCAAATATATATGGTCTTGCCACAGCCGACGAAGCATTTTCAGTTTGTCAACTTTGGAGCGTTTATATTTATTATCGCTGACCTATTAGCTGATCAAAATACCAGCAAAGGACATTTCTTAAGTGTCTGTCATGCTCGCACCACCTCATTTAATGCTTGAGAAGCCCACAAGGTGGATGATGGTATTCTGGTCCTTACTGTTCCCACTTCTGTGCTGGTTGGCAGCATTGGAATCCACGTTTGCTCTGAACTCTGGTCTCTGTGGCTTTAGTCACATCCTGCATTTTGTTGCCGGGGGTCTGAGGTTTCGGTGGGGGTGGAGATGAGGGAGAAAGCTAACAAGAGCACTTCCCTCCGGAAGCGCTGCTGACTCCTGGGCCAGGCTGTGAACACAGAGACGCCTGCAGCCCGGCCTGCAAAGCAGCCCGAGAGGCTGGACGTGCAGAAGCATCGACGGGTCAGTGAAATGCAACATCTTTTGAAACTTCGGAAAGAGCTTTCGGCCCCTGAGGAGACCCCAGGAGAGTGGGCGTGCCAGCCGGGCCCCTCCATCCCTGCCCACTGTCTCCCCCAAGCCCTTTTCCTAAAGGTCCTGTCGGAATTGCTGTACCGACGCCGCCACCGTTAATGATCAGCTTTCTGCTTCCCAGTGGTGTGCAGCTGTGGGCCTACGGGGGGCGGGGAAGGGATGGCTCGGGTCCTCGGGTGTCGGCGTGGCTCTGTGGTGAGTCATGAGGGTTTGTAGTTACTGCTGCGAGCCGAGCCACAGCAAGGCTTTGCGCGTGGCCGGCTGGAGGCAGTTAGAGAGGGTGTGTGGCCTCTGCCTGATGCACACCCGTCCCTTTCCTGAACGTGTGAGGTGTGAGCACAGCCAGCAGCCAGGCAATCCCCCCACCTGTGCGGCCAGTCCTAGAACACGCCCCAAGTACTCATCCGCTCACACACGCAGCTCAGGACTGCTGGGGCAGACGTGAAGGGGACACACGTGCGTGCACGGGGCAGCCCCATGGATGGGAGACCCTGCCGGAGCCACGCGGACCGGTGAAAAGCGTGCTGTGAAACATAAGAATACCCAAAGTCCTGTTTTTTCAAACAGTTTGCATAAATACTGCAGTAACGGTAGTGGATCATAGACTAATATTTATGCCAGTGCAATTTCAGTGTTTTCTTTTTCTTTTCACATGTGAACTTCCTTTACTTTTTTTAATTAGAAAGAAAATTCACATCTGACATGATTAGGGAGTGAAATGACTAGTGCATGTTTGATTCTCTCTCCCTCTCTCTCTCTCTCTCTCTCTCTCTTCCGCCTCCTCCTGTCAGCCCTCCTGTTTATCTGCTCATACGCGATTACCTCATTCTCAATTTCTGCTTCAAATGCATCCTCTCACTATTCACATTTTTAAAACACGTTAAACACCGACCACACGTGCAGATGTCTGAGCAGCGGCCTGTCAGGCAGGACGCCTGGTGACTCGATGGGGACTTTGCTGTCACTGTGGAGTTCCCCATTAAAGTGACCATGCAGGGCTCAGAAGGACCGGCTTGGAAAGCCGTCCTGTGCCGAATGTCCTGCTCCCAGGTTTCCTGCCGTCAGGACACTGTGACGTCTACACAGTGGACATTCTCCCTGGCCGCTCGGGAAAGAAGCACCAGTGTGTTTGGTCTTAAGGATTCAGTTGGTCACGCAGGGATCTCTTTCTCACTCTGCAAGACAAAGTATGTAGACAGAATGTGCTTTTCCTGCCAGATGACAGAACTAAAAAGAGCAGGAGTGTGACAGAGAGGGAAGTGTTGGCTTAGTTCAGAGATTCTGGAGCCGCGCCTGGTTGAAAGCCATCCCAGTGATATCCCATGATCCTCAGCTCCACATCCACTTAGCACAACCACATCTGAAGTCGGTTAAAACAATAAGGAAATACTGCGTGTAAACAGTATGCAAAACACCAACCAGGAAAGTAGCAGAGGAAAGACGTGAAAGTAAGATTGTCACGAGAGATTGGCGTTCCGGGAATTAGTTTTAGTTCTCATTGTTGGGGGTCTTGGCAAGTAAAAAGGCTAACAACCTGGTGGGCAGCACTGCCCACTGGTTACCAGGGGCAGGAGGGTCGGTCTTTGGGGCAGTGGAGAGGAAAGCGGGCCGTTGGGATTTCACAGCGCCCTGAGATGCATGTGGCACGGGTGACCTGATCTTCCCGCAGCCTGGAGGGCAAGCCTGCTGGGACAGTGAGCACTTCAGTAGTGCCAGAGCTGAACGACAGTTCATTCTGTCGTCAGAATGTCAAAGGGAAATTTAAATTCTCACACAATTCCTGGTTGCATAGAAATATGGGGAGGGAAGAAAACAACAACCCAAAAGTGGGTGAAAATGTGAAAGAAAATCAAATATTTGAAAAGTTCATCATTGAAATATTCCTCCCCAAACACACCCACTGGAAGAAATCAAACCACTTGCTCAGTCGGACTCCTCAAGATTTTTAAACAGTGTCTGGGGAGGTGTGTGTGTTTGTGCGTCATTGCTGTGATGGTTCCAAAAATATTTTGGTCATTCTTTAAGATTCTTACACGAATGCAAAAATGAGCAAGGCGTAAGCTTCTACCTTCTCACTAAATGTAGCACCTCTAAAGATAATTTTTATAACTGGGGTCTGGAGTTGGGTCATAATAGTGAACTTTGGAAAACCTTTATGTCAAAAAGTTTGTGTGTGAGTGTGTGCACACGTGTGTGTGTGCACGTTTGTGTGTGCATGTGTGTGTGTATGCATGCCCACGCACATGTGTGTGAATGCTCGTCACTGTACGTATGTTTTGAGATTGGGATTTCAGCAGGATTTATGACTTCACGTGGTTCAGACTCAGGACTTATAGGATCTGCTGAGGAACTCTCTGAGGGGCCCAGGTAGATGCTGAAGTGCTGGAGGAGTCCCCAGGCTTTGAGGGCCCAGGACTAGTGCACACGTTTTGGTTCTCAGCATTCTTGATTTCCATGCACTAGCTGGTAGCTGATGTGCTCCCCGAGGCACATGAAGGTATTTGTTGCTTTGCGATCCCCTACCTTTCTTCTTCCAACACGGGCTTCGAGAGAGTGTTCGACTGTGTGCTTGTGTTAGGTCTGGGTCCTGAATCCTAAGTGTAAGCCTTTGCAGTGGAGCCAGTCACGTGGTTTTCAGAGCCCCGCCCCTGCGAGGCGGGGGGTTGAGCGCAGCACTGCTGCCCCATTGGCTCCGGGGCAGGGACTTTCTGCTTAGAGTCAGACTCGTCAACATTAACCTGGTCCTCACGCCCACGGTCCCGATGGCCTCGGGAAGACAAGTGCAAAACAGAACACATGGGACTCACGTCTTTAAGTCCACGTGGGCCAAGCTGCTTACCTTTGGAAAAAGGACTGTGTTCCCTGTCCATTTCCTTTGAGTGGGTTTCCCAGGCTCACCCCTCTTCTGTTTTGAATAAAGCCGCGTTTTTTTTGTGTTTTTTTTTTTAACATTCCCTACAGTTGATTTGTTGGATTCTACAGTTTTTCGTTTCATCTGGGGAAAACCAGTCACGTGTCGTGCCCCTTCCACGGGAGTGTCTAGCAGGCGAGTGCCGGCAGTGTGGGGCTCTACTTGATGTACACAGTAAAGAAAGCTCGCTATTGATTTTCCTGTAGCTGCTTGTAACTATTATAGTTGATACATCAATAGAAAAGGAAAGCACAATGTTTCACGGGCGGCAGAAAATCAGAGAATACATGATGCTGACAGTAAATCACAGCACAATCTTAGGAATTGATAGATGGTTCCTGCTAACTAGAAACCCATGGCTTTCCTTAAAAAGACTGTCCTATAATCGCCTGCTGTGTCCTAACAGACTGACTGCCCAGAACGGTGCTAACGCACACGAGCCCGTGTGTCATCTTGGACAGAAGGCTCTTTTTCCCTCCGGGGAGGGCCGTGAGGGACCGTTCAGGGAGGGGGCTGTTTCCTGTCTTGCCTCCTGAAATGTCATCGACTCTAAGAAAGCTTAGAGCGCAGATCACTTCTGAGAACAGCAAACAACGGGGAAAAACAAGCTACCATTAATTCTTATCTCCCAAGGGCTGGGAATGAAAAGCAGACAGCTCTTGTGGGACTGGAGCAGTGGTTGTAGGAGAATTTTAGCCTCGGGTCAGAGAAGGTAACTAGGCTGAAAGGACTCACATTCTAGCAGTTTCTGCCTTCCAAAAAGGTACCTGGGGTCCCGTGACTCACGGGTGATGCTCTTATGTGATTATAGACATGCTCACAAAATGTTTGGGGCCTCAGGAATGCCTACATTCTGCTTTTATGGAGCCTTTTAAATACTCTTACATCAATAACTAAGACCGCTATGTTGGTATGATATCTTATTCTCTCTCTCTCTCTCTCTCACACACACACACACACGCCTTCCACCACCTTCCCTGAATATGTAACCATATTTATATGCACAGGGCTAACTCTAAAACAGTTATGCCTATGCTGTACTTTTAGTGTTTAAGCCATTTTACAAGCATCTTATAATTACTTGAGCTTTGAGCATTGTTTGAAGCTCGCCCCCATCAAATGTATTAATTATTTAACAAGAGGCCATATTTTTAAGTGGTGCTGATAATCATCCAGGGTTTTACTGCTATAAACAGAGGCATTAAATATAAATGATACTTACTGGTGTCCACGATTGGTTTCGTCTTTGCACCAGGAGGCTAGCAAACCAAGCTAGTGATGGATCAACTGGTCTACCCGTTAACTCCTTGTATGAATAGCACAATTTCCTATTTCCTAAACTAAGTATCTACCAAGGGTGACAAAATCAGGCTAGGTTTAGTTTTCCATTTAATTTTGGCTCCCATTTATATGCTATTCTGGGGATTGCAAGAATTGGGATAGCTTAAAGACCAGAGTGTGTAGACAGTGTTTCTGCAAATCGCTTGACATGGCTTCTAATCAATGAATGTTCCATCCTTCCATTCGTCTATCCATCCTGTGTTGTTTGAACACCTACTATGTGCCAAGCTTTGGTGTGTAGACTTCAAACAAGTGGTAAAAACCATGGCACAAACAGATAGTTTCAATATGGCAATTGCTACATGGAGGTATGAAAATGCCATAGGGGAGGCAAGCAGGTGTCTTCAAAGAGACACGATGTGGATAGGCCCTAAATGATCCATGCGTGTGTGTGTGTGTGGTAGGTGTCAGTACTGGGGGTTGAAGGATGTTATGATCTTTGGAAAGAGAAAAGATCCATTGGACTTCAGTCTAGATGTCTCAATGAGTTCACATTTTGCTGCACCCTTTCTGTTTCAGACAGATCAACGACAGAAATATATAAAGTGAGAGCAAACGACATAGCTAGGCTCAAAACGAGTATCACGATCTCTGTTGGAAACAGAACAGAAATGCAGAGAGCGGGCCGTGGCTGAAATGGTGAACAGTAGTGGGGTTCAGCTTCTGCACGGTGATGTGATCAGGCATTCAGAGTTAGGCCCTGTGTGGAGTCAGGGCATGGCACAGGGCTGGGCCCCCACTCCTTTTATAAAAGGAGGCCACCAAGAAAAACAAAAAAGAAACTGTTCCAAATTTACAACTCAAGTTATGGGTGCTATTTTGGTAAGCTATGGAACGAGAAAAGGTAGTAAGGCAAAAACATGTCCTTAGACTGGGTCTCCCACTGTCAGTGGAGCTGAGCTATCACCAAAGTCACCACAATGCCGAGGCCTACATGTCATTATCAGACCTTGCTCTGAACGTGGGATCTTGTAGAGCTGGATGGAAGGAAAGAGAGGCAGGAACAATGATCACCACAAAAAATCTCACTCAAAATCAGTCTACTAATCATAATGTGAAAAATCTCGAAGATGTATATTGCTAAGAAAAAGCCAACAAAATTAACACATCAGTTCACTGTAGAAGAAATTGTATGTGGAGGAATTAGATGAAAACTCCAAAATTCATTTGCTTAGAGTGTTCAAGAGATAAATAAAGGGATGCTATTCATTAAAAAAAAGTAAAAAAAAAACAAAGTAGGCAAATATTAAACACTAATAGGTATATGTGAAAAATAACCTATTAGAAATATTTAAAGCAAAAAAATAATTATTCAGATAACACTTTTAATTGATGGGATACATGCTAGACTAGATATAGTTGATGAGAGAATTAGAAGATGTCACTAGCACAATGCAGCACAGTAAGAAGAGGGGCAAAGATATAAAAAAGAGAGGCCTAGATGATAGATTGAGAGACTCTAACATGTCTAGTAGGGATTAGCAGAGGGGTTGACATAGAATTAATATATGAAAAGAGAATACTGAGAGTTTTCCAGTATCCTCTGATTGAATGTGCACTTCCTGTATAAATCTATACTTAGACACCTTGTCTTGAAAGTATAAGACATCAGCAATGAAGAGAAAACCTTACAAGTTATCGAGGAGGAAAGGCAGTAGACTTCTGAGAGCCTTCTCAAGTGTTGAGCGATGAACTTGCCAACCTAAAGTTTTATATCCAACTAAAGTATCATTCAAGATGAGGAAAAATTTAAAACATTTTAAAACGTACAAAGCCTGGAATGGTTTACCAGTAAACAGATCAAACCTTACCTCTTAGAATATAGATTATAAATATGCTTTTGTTGCATGGGTCAAGCAAATGTGTTCTTGGGCATTTATCCCAGAGAAATGAAAACATGTCTGCACAAAGCCCAGTACATGATGTTCATAGCAGCTTGATTGTAATAGCCCTAAACTGAGAAAACTCAAATGTCCTTCAACAGATGAATAGTTAAACAACCTGTAGTACATCTACACCATGGAATACTATGCAGCCGTAAAAAGCAGCCAACTCATGCATGGATCTCAAGGGAATTTTACTGAGTGAAAATAGTCAGTCCCTAAAGGTTACAAACTGTCTAATTATATTTATGTTAACATTCCTGAAATAGCAAAGTTACAGAGATGGAGAGCAGGGGTTAGTGGATGAAGAGGGGGAAGAGCCAGGAGTGGCCATAGTTATGTAAACGTATCTATGGCTGTGGTGATGGAGAGGTCTATATCATGACTGTGTTGGTGCTTATGCAAATCTACACACGTGACAATTTCAGGACCCACACACGAAGGTGAGTACGTGTAAAACTAGTGATATTATTAAACTGAATGAGCTGTGTGGTGTGGGCCAATGTCATTTTCCTGGTTTCTGTGTGAACTGTAGTTGTACAAGATGCTGGCTTTGGGGACACTGGATGAAAGGTGTGTGGGATCCCCCTCCCTATATGATCTTTCTTGTAACTTCCTGTAAATCTATAATGTTCTCAAAATTAAAAGTTAAAGACATTATAGACAGGATCAAAACAAAACAAAGTCCAGCCATAGACTAGTCATGCTGCTTACAGGAAACCCAGCTAAATCACAGAAACGCAAGAAACTCCACTGAATCCACTGAACAGTTGGTTATTATTAAAGGTAATAATCAGAGATATTATTAAAGCTGATAAAACTCTCTTAATATCAGACAAACCATATTCTAAGATAAAAGCACTAAAAGGGAAAAAAGAGGGGCACTATAGTGATACAAGAAACAAACCACCAAGAAGATATAACAAAATTGTCAATATAAACAAATAAAACCGGCACCTAACACATGCCACATTTACAAAATTTAAGTAAATAGCACATCACAAAGGAAGACCTAATGTATTTCAAAGAATCAATACGTGTAACCTCATACCGTGTTTCCCAGAAAATAAGACGTAGTCAGACAATCAGCTCTAATGTGTCTTTTGGAGCAAAATTTAATATATGACCTGAGCTTACATAAATTTAGTATATTACTTATATAATTTACTATATTAGAGTAAAATAAGACCGGGTCTTATATTAATTTTTGCTCCAAAAGATGCATTAGAGCTGATTGTCCGGCTCGGACTTATTTTCAGGGAAACATGGTAATGCCATCAATTTAGAATCCAAAAATGGAAAGATAGTCAAGACACCCATTTATTTGGAAAATGTAAAACCCACTGTTAAATAAATCATGGGTTAAAAACCAGATCACCGTAGAGATCACGAAATATTTAGAACAGATCTAGTTGTCCATGATGTTTCCCACTCTAAGGGTGGACACTCGGATGGATACACACTGTGGTGTGAGTGGGGCCCCTGCACTTCTGTGGTGTGATCTGCAGAACCCTGCAGCAGGCCGGCTGTCACAGAAAGTCCCCCACATCAAATCTTCTGCAGATGTAACTATGGCAGTGCCAAGCTGCAACTTTCTAACACCAATGTTTTCATGAAAAATAACTGAGATGTATGGCTGAAAATAGGTGAACTGAATGTCCAACTGAAGTCACTAGAGTAAGAACAAAATGATAAAGACAAGAGAAAGATTTACTGAAATATAAGGCAAAGAAAAAATAAGGATCCCCAAGACCTACGGCTTTATTTTTTTTTTAAAAAAGAAAGCTAATCAATAGGCAAAGCTTTTCATAGTAAATTGTGAGACTTCATAAGTTTTCCCATTGAAGACTGGAATGAGACAAGAGTGCTTGTTTTCCATGGCTTCAACTCAACATTGTCTAGTCAATAAAATAAGACAAAAAAAGGAAATCAGAAAGGCAAGAGATAAATCTGCATTTATTTGCAGACTATGATCGCCTATATAGAAGATAAAATACAAAAAAAAAAAAAGCCATTTCAAATGAGGGAATTCAATAAGTTTGTTAAATACATGTTCAATATGAAAAACTGAGTTACACGTATATTAACCAGTTAGAAAATATAAAGGAAAACGTTTACATTCACAATACCAACAAACTCTAAAGAAGCTAGACTAAATCAATAATGAATGATGTACCCCGAGGAGAAAATCACGAGGCATTACTGAAAGACCCCGAAGTGCACCTGACTAGAGGAAAGATAAACTATGTTCATGGATGGGAAGGACTCAGTTCTGTAAAGATCACCATTCTCCCCAAACTAATCTCTAAATGCAAAGTCATTCTATTCAAAACCCCAGGCAGGTTCTTGGGGGAATTACAGCAAGCCAATCCTAAAATAACTGACATGGAAAAGCAAAAACATAAGGACAATTAAGACTATTTTGAAAGAAAAAGTAGAGGGACTGCTCGAACAGATAGCAAGATTTTATTATAAGAATACTTAAAACCCGTGGAATTCGCAGTGTGACGACCAGATACGCCAAGGGAACACAATAGAAAGTCCAGAAAGAGATCCACAATATGCAGATCTACAACATGTAAGAAGGGCAGCATGACAAGTAGTGGGAAAGACAAGTATTCAACCATGAAGGCTAGAACTGACCCTCAGTAAGGAAAATAAAGTACGGCAGAATAAGAGCTAGATCTCTGCCTCACAAAGCACATGCAAGTGTGCATTCGGGGTGTATTAAGAGATCTAAATATGAGAAGACAAGTTTTAATATAGTTGGAAAAAAGCTAAAGAAGAATGAATTTTATGACTTCCAAGGTAGAGAAGGAGTTCTTTAAAAAGCTACAAGGAAGCAAAAGCCATATAGGAAAATATTGATGAATACGGCTGCGTCTGTGAAAGAAAAGATACATAAATAAAGTGAAAGGAAAAGCCAAACCAATCTGATCTCAAGAGGGACCTTCAGATCAATAAGGAAAGGCCCAGGTACCAATGGGCAAAGGACGTGAACAGGTACTTCAGAGAAACTTAAAAAGATTCCTAGTCTCACTCATCATCAGAATGCAAATGGAAACCGAACAATTACAGAAATTCAGTTATGGTGCTGACGGTAAGGAGAACGGGAATTCTCAGTCACCGTGGCCGGGACTGCAGTGTGGTACAGCTCCGTGGAGAACAATATGGCAATTTCTAGAATTGAGAAGGACGGCCCAGCAATATATGTATGGGAAGACATATAGAAAAACACGTTCCCTTAGCACTGTTTGTAATAAGTACTCGTCAACTGGAGAACAAATCCATGAATCATGGGGCACATTAAATAATGAAATACTATGTGTCAGTGAAAATGACGACCCAGCCTCTGGATTTCTTCAGGATTCCAGAGCTACATGAATCAAAATAGAAATCTGGAGTGAAAAGGGTCAAGTAAGATGTTTTTCAATCCCGAAGCCCTTATTCTTTTGTAAGATCAGAACAAGTTTCTGCAGCTACGTCTCTGAGAAAGGAAGTTCCTTGAAGTTATAATTAGAAAGGATACTGTTACAATATCCATGGGCCCAATGCTTTTGCTATGAGTTGTCCTGGATGGGCGCCAGCACATGTGGCTCTCCAACTTGCCCTCCAATTTTGTGGAACCAGCAGGAACAACAACTTGGTTTTTAATTTTAAAAGAAATTGCTAATTCCTAAAAAGCTATCCTGACTACAAGTATCAGGAATACATTAAAGATTTTATGATGAATCTTTTATTTAGGTATTCTTAAAATACTTAAAAAAAATACGCACAGATTCATCTTTTAAGCCCCTATTCTCCCACTCGACGCAGTCCAGTCCTTTGAGTTTGAAACTGGTCATACGAGGAAAAGGGAGACGCTGAAGACGCCAGGCTAAGAATGTCTGCTAAATTGCCAGATTCTGTTCACAGCAAAGATTCATCAGAGAGCAGGAATGTGGGCCCCAGAAGCTCCTTCACAGTGGAAGGGAAATCTGTGTAGAATCAGCAGGTCTGCTGGTACGTACCCTATAACCTCAGCGGCACTTCTGACTTCGCACACAAAACCTGCACCCCCATCCCCCAAATGGGTAAATCGAAGCAGCCCTGGAGGAACTCACACTTGGCAGCCTGGAGGGGGGTGCTGGTGAAGGGGCACTGCTTCCCATGAAGAGGGTAACTTTCGAGAAAGATCTAGAAGGATCAGCTTCCCTCCAGATTCCTGACCGGCCGACTCACAATAGGTTGTCATCCTCATAAACGACAGGCATTTGTGCAGTGCCTTATCGTTTATGACTTAATCTTTTCATCCAGAAAGCAGCAGTCGGGGTAGAGAAATCTGGAGCGAGCAGATCTCCGTCCCACCACGTTCTCGGGCGTCTGTGTGACTGGTCTCAGGGAAGGGTGGTGACAGGAATGGCTAAGGATGCTTGTCTGGGAGGCTCTGCTGTGCGGTCCTAAACAGCGCGTGGAAGGCGGGCCAGCGTTCCCTCTCATCCCCTAAGGAAGCAGCATGGTGTCTAAGAGGGACTGCCCTCCGGGCGCGGTGCTGAGAGCTGGGAGTGCAGACTGAGAAGGGGGCTGGCGTTGGAGTCGGGCCGGTGAGTGGGGGTTAGGTGAGTGACGTTGGAGGCTGGTGGGGGGGGGGGGTTGTGTGAGCAGCAGCACGAGGTCACAGGCCGTCTGTCTATGAAGCTGGAGCCGCCTTCTCCGGGAATGTCGTGATGAACTGGGGTGGAAAGGACAGACCGCACGCTAACGCCCGCCCTGCCCGGCGGACGCCGTGTCTGGTTCGCAGTCCGGGAGGCTATGCTCACGGGGACTCAGCAGCGACGCGTTCAGTCGGGGCACTGCTGACCCGCCTGGTGGCCAGGAAACATCCAGGCAGCAGCAGAGTGTCACTGATGGTGGGCGTCCTTGCTCGTGCTGCTTTCCTGTGTCAGTCCCAGTATTTCAGCCCAAGCCTTGTTCTGTGTAGCCGTGGACAAGTCACCTAACCTCTGAGAGTCGCCACGTCCTTATCCAGGAACAAGAGGTGGTGGCCCTTGGCAACGTTGCGGGTTCTTTTCTGCAGGAATTCTAGGGTTTGGTGTCTCTTCAGGGCTGAGGGCAAAGTGCCTGTCAGAAATCCGGGCACTCGGGGCAGGGCCCCTGCTGGGGCTCCTGCATGTGACCCCCTGCCGTTTCCCAGCGCTTCATGCCTCTGATTGCCGCCAGACTGTGTAAGGTGAAGGGTGGGAAAGGCGTGTGCATGACACCACAGGCCTGACGAGGCTCACACGTGTGTGCGAGGCGTGTTGGCTCAGTGGGAAGCCGAGCGGTACCAGCACATCATGTGGGCGTGTGAAGGCAGGTCGCATTTCGGACTCCTAGCTGGGTGCACAGTGCCCTTTGGGGATCAGGGTCCCCAGAGCGCATCGTGTGGTTCTGACTGTACTGAGGCATTTCCTTCTCTTGGGCAAGATTGTCTGTTGCCAGTTCACACATGGCCTGCACGGCGGCTTCGCACATGGCAGCCATCCGGTAGAGTTCGTGGAACTGTTTCAAAGCGAGGAAGGGCCTCTGATGCCCGTGTGTGTTCTGGGCGCCTGGCTTGAGTTGGTCTGTCTGGAAGTGAACCTTCTTCCGCAAGCAGCCAGAAGGTGAGATTGGGGTGCCTGGGTCTTAGCAGTGAGCCAGGAGGAGGGACTAAGGAGTGGCCCAGCTGGGAGGCCTGGGGTGGCTGCTTTCTAGAACCGATCCTGGGCGTCCAGAGTTAGCTGGTGTGCAGGCCCTGGGAGTCCATGCCAACCAACCAACCAACCAACGTCTTCTGCGTGGGGACCAAGAGGCTGCTTGTTCACACCGCGGCAGGCGCTGCTTAAAGCCAAGGAGCGTCCAGCACAGAGCTGTGCTCTTCTTTTGCCTGTTGGTTCTTCCCAGTGAGCCAGGCCACCCATCTCTGAGAAGGCATCTCACGGAAGAGCCGCAGTTGGCACGATGGCAGCCTTAGTATTAATACCTCAAAAATCATAAATACTTTTAGGCATGAGCTCTTCAGAAATATGCCCAAGTGAAGGCTGTCTGGGCCATTCTGTGCCTGTGCCCGCAGGTAACAGACGAGAATCACTTCTCCGTGGCTGTCAACACATATTGATTAAGTTCCAACCTAGAACTCCAGAATGAATTGTATCTGGTTCTCGCCAAACTGCTCTCTGCTCACTGAAAGAAAACAAATCCACACAACACCTATTACACCACATTTAATTCAGACAGTCATCAACTTTCTGTGCCGCTCTTCGCTTCTGCCAGCTCTCTGGTGTAAATACTGAGCCGTGGCATCTGCTGAATGCTGATCCGAGCTTCCTGAATGTCACCGGATGACACACGCAGAAGGAAGTGCTCTTTTCCAGCACGACTGTCGGCTGCACAGCTGTGAGTCACTGGTGTGACGATGTCTTGGTTACTCCAGTGTCCAGTGAGGGTTCATCCGAATTAGAATGTATCATGTGCAAGAGCGTAAAAACGGAGAGGGCGCTGTCGTGGGAACCCAGGGATGTCTCCTGTGACCACATGAGGAATGCTTTAACCAGCACACCTGGTGAAAGGCGTGGGGTGGACGCTCTCCACTACTAAACTCTGTGAGCCAGTCAGTGAGAGAGTCTGTGTGTGTGTGTGTGAGAGTGTGTGCACGTGAGTGTGAGTGTGCATGAGTGTGTGCGTGTGTGTGCGTGAGTGCATGAGTGTGTGCGTGAACGTGCGTGTGTGTGCATGAGTGTGAGTGTGCATGAGTGTGTGTGTGTGTGAGTACATGTGAATATATGTGTGAGTGGAGCTTACGGAACAAGATTTCTTTCCCAGCCTGACCACCCCATAACTGGCCAGGCGTCAGTTTTCTCCCACCCTCCACTCGGGGTGGGAGAAAAGCCCATTTGAAGTCTACACTGCAGGCCAGGCTGCTGTCTGCACTCGGTTGGCAGATGCAATGGCGGGTGGAACAGCCAGTGTCCACCGTCCTCTGATGGTTAGGGCACCTGAGTACCCTCCTCAGGGTCGCAGACGGCCGAGTGGATGGCTGCAGCAGCTGTGCACGCTGGTCGGCTGTCGTAGGAGCGCCCACTCTGGCCTTGGGGCTCTGGCCTCTGGCCGTCACAACAGCCTTTCCCTGCGAGCAGAGGAGCCGAGCCCTCCTACGGGCTGTGTGGCAGGCTTACGGACTGCAGGCTTCCTATTCCCCCGTGGCCTCGTCGTCCCTTGTTAAACGAGACGTGAGGTCAACAGTTGCTGTCCAATTCTCTGCCCACATCCACAGCCATGAGAAGTGTGCGTTTAGAAAACCTGGTGAGTCCCCCCACTGAGTGCTTGGGCTGCCGCCCTAAGCGCCACTCAGGTCGCGAAGCCCGGCTGCCAACGTTCAGTCACTGCGGGGAGCTGACAGTGCGTCGGGGTCAGGACAACGCGCGGCGATTTAGGTGGAGGGAAAACGAGGCACCGATCTCTACGGAAATGCCAAAGCAGAGGACACACTGGGCAAAAGGGATATAAGGAAAAGCTTCCAGCATGAGCCGATTGGAAAACTAGTCACGGAAAATAAATTTGCATTACCCCCAGGGCTACCTTCCCCACGCCACCAGCTGGGAAACGGCGCCGTTTTATTTACCATCAACAACCTGAGCCTCACGTGGACTGAGCAGTCACGGTGGGACTCCAGCGAGGGGCACGGGTCTGCCTGGGGGTCGGGTTGGCTGATTGGCCCCCTGCCCCCCACGGAGCTTCATCCTCCTATACACACTGGGGGCTCCTCTTTTTCCATGTTAGGGTTTTCAAGGCCGATGACCACCAAGGAGGAAGAGAATGACCACTGAGCTGCTTGTGTTAACTTTCTCCTTATAACCTCACAAGTTCACATAGATGATAAAACAGACATACGAGTCAGGAAAGCTGACGATCACCGAGCGTCCCTGCAGCTCTGCAAGTGGTCCCACGCCAGCGTCAGACCCACGAGGCAGTGATAAACTCAAAGGTACCCAGAGTCTGAGGCAAATGCTTTCTACGAGCAACCCAGAAAGTTCACCCAGCCATAACCATGGACAGACTAAAACAACTTAGGTTTAGTGGCCAAGGGAAGGAAGGTGCTTTACAATTACTCAGTCCATTTGCTCAAGATTGGAAATTCATGTAAAGTGGTTCCTCATTTCTACCCAAGGGAGGCTGGTTCCTGAGATGATTGTCCTAATTTCCAACCCCACTGGGTCCACACAGGTGGTGCCTTAGGATGCATGTGTATGTAGTATGTATGTATGTTTGTATGTAGTATGCATGCATGCATGTAGTATGTACGTGTGTAGTATGTATATATGTAGTATGCATGTATGAACGTAGTGTGTATGTGTGTAGTATGTATGTGTGTGGTGTGTGGTGTGTATGTATGTAGTATGTATGTATGTAGTATCTGAAACAGGGGTGTCCAAACTGCGGCCCGCAATCCATTTTTTATTGGCCTGCAGCAAATTCCAAAAATGTATGTAGTTTACTTAAATAAACCAGGTGAGGCAATACATACTTCACCTTGAGCGAGTGGCCCGGCTGTTTGTGTATTTTACTGAATATGGCCCTTGGTGAAAAACGTTGAAAAAAGTTTGGACACCCCTGGTCTAAAAGTACTGACTGGTGAGTTCAGATGTCCCGCCCGGAACAGGAGAGAAAACATGGACCTCTGATGGGGTTGTTAGTTCTAGACCTGCCTCTGACAAGAGGTTGGATGACTTGCATAGTTTTGTTTCTTCATCTATGAAATGGGAGGGAGGCGATCTCTTGGGGCCCTTCCCTGTGAGAGACAGACTACGTGATTTACTCACCTGAAGATAGTTTATTATTAACCTCATGGAAGAAAAGCACTTCTGTTACTTCCTCGTCGCGCTCATTTTGGCACCTGACACTCTGAGTGTCACAAATTCAAGCAGAACCTAAATACTTGTCGTCAGTACTTAATTCCACCTATTATCTTGTGCACAAAGAGGACTGTTTAGTCTCATTGTCCTTCTAAGAATCCCCTTCACCACGTGAAGCCTTGATACATATCCTTACTGTCTAAAGTGAAGAAGTCAAATGCTCTACTGTTTATCCATAGGATCTACGTACTAGCCTCCCTTTCTTCAATTTTTGTGCTCGTATGTTTTTTTTAACTAATTTTCCCAGTTCCCATTACTTTTTTTTTTTTTAACCTAAAAGCATTCTTTCATTCACAAATGCAATAAACATATATGAGAAACCTACGTGACGTCGGTAGTTTGGTAGGAGCAGAGGAGCTGCGTGTGCTCATGAGAATATGGGGACACCCTGGAGCCCCCCTGGTCAGTGTGAGTCTCCGTGAGCTGAAAGTCACAGTGGGCAAGACGGGAAAGTCATGCTCTGCCGTAGAAATTCCTCATTCTCTTTTTCCAAAGTTCGACTATAAGGACCTGCAGGTGTCACCCATCCATTTTCCAAATCCTTTCCAACTTGTAAGTCCAGTCGCACCGACACTGTTTCGTTCTAGGACGTTCCAGCAGTTGCTTGGCACATCGTTCACATTTCAGATAAGGTGGTTGACTCCTTTTGGGCAGGCCTGTGGGGTCCGGCACCGCAGAGTGCCTGAACCGACCCCGGGGTGAAGCGAACGGCCCTTCCGTCAGCTTTGCCCTTGGGTGACGCCCTGGCTCGTTCAGGGCTTCTCCACAGAGGGGACTCAGATGGCAGTTCGCTGAAGGCACCCAATAGGCACACATTTCCCGGCTGAGACGTCCCTGAGGCAAGCACACCCAAGCTCCCTGGGTGTCTGCCTCCGGGGGAGGATCTTACCTGGGGTAATCGACGCCATGTTCAAAATCTGGAATTCAACGTGCAGCAATATGATGAGTGTCCGTGAGTGTCCGTTTTACTGTCAACAGGCTCTGTCAGCACCAAGACGTTGCCTCAGCTGCCGTCGCTTAATGTGGCCTGAAAACCTGTGCTCTTGGAGTAGACGTGCATTTATCACCTGCTTTTAGCCATCCACAGTCTTTCTAATCTTTCTGCAAGTTCGCTTTGCCCGAGAGCTTATACACGAAAGTCTCTGCCCACACACCGGGCAAGTGCAGAATGGTGCCAGGGCCGAGATGACTTTGCATAGGCGTCTGTCAGAGTGTTCTCAGAAAACTAAGCTGCACTCGAGAGGTGCCCTTTACGCTCACCTGTCTCTTATGACACGCACAAACTGCTCCGGTGAAGGGCTTGCGTCTGTTTTATCAGAAGCAGTTGCTAAGTCCCCACTGGGTACCAATGTGCTCGAAGCCTGGGCTACAGAGAAAAGGAAGGGCCAGTTTCTAACCCCAGCTGAGATTCAGCTAGAACAGGCCTCCTGCACACACACACGGGCAAGGCCTGCAGCATTGTTACCCACGGCGCAGACTTAGCCTAACCGGGGAGACTCGAGGCAAACGTTAGCTCCTTTTCAGGCTGGGGAAATCTCATCAAAGAGAAGAACCATCTCCTTAACTCGGCTAAATATAAAGAAGTACCTTCAGAAAAACTGGCTGGCCAGAGAAGAGAATAACAGAACAAATGGAGGCCATTCCAAAGGCAAGTAGGACGCGTTATGCCTCAAGTACTCTCTCGCCACCTGGGACGTAACAAGAGTCCAGCAGCGAGTGTCCAGCCACTGAGTCTCCAGGCTGAACAAACACAAGGGCCAGCGTCACGTCTGCGCTGGCATCGGCCAGGCCCTTGCCGCTCTGAGCCCTGGAGCCTCGGTAATGTCTGTGATGGGCTTGAAGGTGGAATGGCACTATATGGAGGCCGCAGTGAGAGGCCCGGTGACTCCCGCAGCCCTGCATTCGTTTCCCAGAGGGGCAGCGGCGGAGAGTACCTGCCCGTGGAACTCACGCCATCATGCTGTCACTGAGGAGCGTGGTCCTCCTACACACCTGTCCCCTAGGACACTTACTTCTGCAGCGTATGGTGACAGACAGCACATTTCCTTTCATCAGTCACTTGGGTTCCTTTTTAGAAGGAAGTGGGAGGACAAACCAGGAAATAAACATTTTAATTTGGCCTGTCTCGAGTCATCAGTTTTAACTGGCCAACTTAGAATAGCTCCTCTCCTGCCAAGCTATCAATGGGCTCACATTTGTTATTTCATAGTTAGGCAAAATAATAACAACAACAACATAATAATAATAATAATAAAAATTTCCCCCAGGGTCAAGAGGCTCAAGGACGGGCTGGGGTCACAACATATGAGGTTTTAGACTTGGGGGCGCTGCAAGGCTCATGCAGGTTTGGGACGGCAGGTACTGACTGCCTTTGGACTTGGGCTTGGCTTCCAGGGTGGTCCTGGTATGATTTCATTACCATCACAGGGAAAGCAGGCATTTGGGGGTGAATCACCCATATACTCGAACAAAATTAATCACCCATATATTGGGTACCTAATGTTAATCACTCATATACTTTAACAGAATTGCCCCCGTACAATCTTGATTATTTATGGTTTCTATGGGGAAAAAGTTTTCCATTCATAAATTGGAAACTATGTGAACTTTACTGCCAGTTACTTATTTCCTGCTTGTTTAAAAATAAACTCCTGGCCCAAAGTCTGTTTACCTCAGATCTGAAAGCTATGCTTTCCTTTCTTCTTTAAACAACAAATAGGCATCGTTTTAGGGACACTCAGGCTAGTTAGTCACTGTGCCTCAGCTCCTGAAATAGCCAACCTTCCTTAAACAAGGGAGCGTGTGGTTGAGGTTGTGAATCCCCGGCCCGATGGCTCAGGAAGGTAATTTGTGAGGTGCAAAGGGTGAAAGTACTTCAGACCCCTGCTCCCCCACCCCTGTCACCCCTACAGTACTGACGGAGAATAGAATAATTTTGAAAAATGATGGAGGAAAGATTAAAGCGATGAAAATGAAACATGGCTCATGGGTAATCCCTACCTCTTTCAATGTAATACAGTGACTCAGCTAATTTAAAATACCATTGAAGTGAGATGACCCTCTTTAAGCATTTTCTCTCTAAGAGGCTGTAAGATTTCCTACCTCTATATCACCACATTTTTCATTTAATTACTGATCAAATGTACCGGTTGGAAAGACTAAGATCTCGCCCTAAACCAGAATAATTTGTGAGATTACAGCAAGCAGACCTATGCTATCTTCCTCTTGATTTTCTAAAAAAAGCTGTTCTTGGGTAAAAGATGGAGGTTTACTTGGATAGAACTTTCCTATTTCTTGTGGTTAATACAGAAACCACACAGGACCCCATCCTGGCATCATAAAGCTTTGAACACTACGTCTATGAAATTCTGTTGTCTTTTTAAATTTTCAGTAACATTTCTTTTCGCTATATTTATCACATTTTCCAAAATATGAAAATGTTCTTTTTATTTTAAATGTTGACTACATTGTGAAAAATTAACTCTGGTTCTATTACTTCAAACTATCCCTTTATTAGCAACAGTTGTGCAATGATGTCAAGAAGAATTTTAAAACCAAAGTACCAAATTTGGAGAGTAGACACATCTGTTTTACTTTGCAGTTTGTTTTAGTGCTTTATTTCTTAGGCTATGAATTCACAACTATCTTATAACAGAGGACTAAAGAAAAAACATATGTTGGTAAATCTCATTTCTGCATTTTTTTAATTCAAGGGGAGTTGCCTCCCTCAGCTGTCTGCCAATAAGTAATAAATGGACTTGGCAAAAAGTTTATTTAAGTTGGCTTTACTAAGCCAACAAAATACAGAAATCAAGTATGGGACAGGCAGAAAAATCTGTTCCTTTGAAGTCAATAAAAATCCATCTCCTTAATCCTTTTTTTATTCCAAGCAGTGGTGATTTTTCTCAACTGACTCACTGAGAACCTTGATTTAGCTAATCTGTCTTGCTTAGTTATCTTTCTTCTCCAAAGCTTTCCTAAAGAAGCATCCTTTCCCCTTGACAACCGTCATCTTTTAGATGTGCCTCATGGTTATAAACACTTTCTAGTTAATCTTGATAGAGATTTCAGAAACAGTTTCTTAATTACTATCCATATTGTCCAAGAATAACAACAGCCGTAGGTAGCAGCTGAAACAAAAGACACACAGAGACAACCGACAGCAGCAACGAGGCTAAAACTCAGTCCCATCCGTCTTCCTTGAGCTGTCTCCCCAAACCTTCGGTCACAGCTTCACGTGAGTAGGTCTCGGCCTACTCATTATGTCCATTAAGGAAGAAAGTTCAGGACTCCTTTCCACCCCAGCCTATCCCTGGATGGGTGATGAATCACGCAGACATACACATACACGAAAATACACAGATTCACGTTTGAAGAGGTCACGAAGGGAAAAGAAGGGCATTACCCTGGCAGAACAGAAACCTGTATTGACTTCAAGACACCCCACGCCCGGCATCGTTTTGTAACACTGGGTTGTGTAGTATCAGAAAAGGATTTCTTACCTAAACTAAAGAGCACCAAGAATTTCAGACACACAAAGTCTCGTTGATCAAACTGTAGGGAACGGAGCTTTGCCACCAAGTCCTGCGCGTGACTCATGAGATTGTTCAGAGTGGTCCCAGCTTGCGATGCAATGATGGTGTAATCCACCTGCAACACAGACTGCGTGTTACTGTCAGCCCCGGACACACACCCTTCACTGGGGACCGGAGGCTTCGCGGCAAAGCAGAGCCAGTGCAGCTTATGACAGAGGGGACTTTCCCCGGGAAAGAGCTTGAAGGCAGCCTAGGATTATCAGATGTGTCACGGTCATTCTGATAAACCTAGTCGTTTCGGTAGCTTGGAAGACATTTTAGATATTTATACATCTACTCTTTTTTTGTATTGTAAAATTATATTCGCACATAAGATTAAAAATTTTAACTCTCCGGGATTAGTTCAAAGAAAAACAGACTGTCATAAAAAATGAATCCGGCACGTTTTGTGTGCGCACAATATTAACCAGTACGTGAGGAAAATGAAGGCAGAGATGTGCTTCCCTTGTTATTTTATTGAGACTATATTTTAAAGTCACCATCGTTCAAGATCATAGCTTGTGGATGATGAACGAATCCCGTTTAGATTATCCTTTAGTGTGCGGCTTCCTAAAGAGCTGCACCTAACAGTTTTCATAGGATCATGGATACATTCCTCTCTAAAGACAGCCATGATCTCATTTATAAGAAGAAGGCCGTCTTGGTTGGGGAAACAAAACAAAAAAGGCTCATTTCCTTCTTCATAAAGCACAAAAGGTGCTGCGATGTACCTAGCTTATTCCTGGAGACGTGAACAGTCCGTTTATAATAACAAGTGCAGACGTCGGGGTGGCTGTCAGTGATGTTTGGGCTCTGGGGCTGCAGTCACAGCTTGGCGGGGAGTCCTGGTGGTCCCCGCGCCCTGTCCTTCTCATGGCGAGCTCTCAGGCCACCACCGTGTTTTAGGCCCATCTGATATCTGCAGCAGCAGCAAATTTGTCTGGGAGGCAAGTCTCATCTGCCACTCACCCAGAGCAGGCTGTATTAAACTTTTATATTTATTGACATTTCATTACCATAATTGACTGCACTTGCTTCTCTAGGAGAAGGCACAGGGCCGCCCCCTGAGCAGAAGAACTAGTCCCTTGAGTAGGATTTGCAATTAAAAACAAGGCAGAATGGATTTTTTTTTTATTGTGTAAATATGATGAGTTGAATTTTCAGCTTTAACTAGAGAATACTGGGTGTACAGAAACCTTTTTTTTCAAGAGTGAGAGAAATTAGGAGTCAGTGGAAAGATGACCCCCAAAGGTGTCAGTCAGTTTTTATGGAGTCAACAATGCATGAAAAAGCCACCGTTAGCATGTGTGCTGGGGGAGCTCCTGACGGAGCCCAGCACTGGCCCCCGCTTGTCACCGAGCTGGCACCTGTCCACTACCTTCAAACATCAAGGGTTCTCAGAGCTCCTCTGGTTTCTGTTTCTAAACGTGTGGAAGACAGGGCCAGTGCACAGGCCACCTGAAGCTGAGCTGGACAGATGGACACCACGGAGCATATGGTTTGCCTGACACACAGAAGGACGCGCCAAGGAGCATTTCGCCAGCTCTCTGACTCAACCGTGGTGCCTGAGCGCTGTACCACGTAAAAACAGTCCATGCTCTACTGATAGTAATAGAAACCCTCCAAACGGTTTCTATTATCCAAACGGGATAGAGCAATGACAGCTAGGGCCACAGAGGTGGAAGGGACCTGGAGAGGACACAGGAAGACCTGGGCCACCGCGACCCCTTCCAAACGAAGCCACGTGAAGTCTCCAGCCCTCAGTGCCCTGAGCTCACGTAAGTCAGTTAAGCCAGATGGCAATAAGGTGGCCCCCACATCTGTGATTCCCAGGGGATCAGAGCAGTTGGAACCCTCCTACCAACTTCAGCTTGGAATCAGTTTCTCAGTATGTACACAGCACATTGTCATCAGAATCATTCGTTAAGCCCTAATTCCGAAGGTGTACTAAAATAAACCACACACATGTTGGTATTGACTTTTGTATCATTAACACAGGGTTCACTCAATTCTGATATGTGTGTAGTTCTAACGGGTATGCAGTAAGTTCAAACATAGAGCTCATACTGGGAAATGTAGTACATTGTAACTGGAAAGAACCTAAAGAATGAATTGTTTTATTATTCAGATGGGTTAATTAAAAGTCAATGTGTGTGTAGTTCACACAGGTGTGAAATAACAAGTTCAAGCACTAGACGTTCATACTTGAAAATGTAACACACTGGGAGCAAAAGCAACTGAAATTGTTTCCGAGATTGATTCTCTATTCAGTGAGGTGGCTTCCAGAAATCAATGGGCCTACCAACGCCTTCATAGCCGGACATTTGTTTACAAGCTGATTTGAAAGCTCAAACATGCTTATTAAATGAGGGCTCTGGTAACATTTCCTTCAAGGAGAATTTATCAAATTGCTGCAGCTCTGAAGCAGGCTCAGCGATTTATTCCTGGAAGCACACACATGGCTGCAACTTCCTGACATTTTATTTCAAACACGATTCTATTCTCCTTGTTGAATGCAAGAGTTTCTAGTCAGTTTAGGAGCAGCTGGCCTTGTCCCTTTATTTACTTAGTAAAATTAATTTATTGCTCTTTTACATGTAATCTTTGTGCCGTTAAATTCAGGGCAGGTATTGAAGACATACTCTAAGCTGGTTGTCCCCTCTGGATAAATTTCACTTGTCATGAAGGTGGAAACCGTTTTAGCTAAATTGCTTTTAGTTTTAATAGCTGATATTTTTTTGATGACTTGAGGATTATAAGATGCTTGTCATTTTCCTACGATACACAATAATAGGAGACAATGAGTGAGTTGCCAGTAGAGCTTTCCCTTGGGAAGATGTTACAGTGGCTGTAATTAGCTACAATATGCAAATACTGGAAGTGATCCCCCTACAAAGTACTCGTGTGGTTTTATGTACATACGGACATGTATGTTTTGTGCGCATTTAGTTTTGAAATGCGGACAGAAATGAATTCTTGTCGTAATTCCAAGATGCTCCGTGCACAGAATTGATTTGACAGTGCTTGCTCTTCCTGATAGTTATTATTTCCTTTTTGCTTGACGAGGTTATTTACTATGTAGCACATAGATGCCGGATTAAAGAATTAAAACTGAGGGGCTGACTTAAGGTTTAAGGAGGAAAGTTGGTGTGAAGCTCGTACTCCCATTCCCGTTCTAGGTATGGGCCCCGGGCTGCCGAGCACAGCGGGGCTATTTCAGTTCCTGGCGCTCTGAAGGCACCACGAGGGCCTTCGCTTCTGCAATCAGCTGTTGAGCGCACACCATGTGCCAGCACCGCGCCAGCCTCTGGGCCTGAGAGGGGCCCTGTGCTGTTGTATCTCACTTTCTTCCCTCTTCCATCTCCGGGTACGGTTCCCGGAAACCCCCTCGCGTTGTACAGTTCAGTCTGGCCTTGTTCTTCGTCCTCTGCAGTAACAAACTCACACGTTCTTTACCGTGAGCTGCGTTCAGTAGGAAAAAGCCAGAACGTGGCCGTGCGTTCCTAGCCTGTCCAGCACAGTTGCCATAAAGCACTGTGTGGGCACCACATCCACACGTCAAGGTGACACACATTTGCGGTGTGGGGTCCCCTTGGTGTCAGGACCGTGGCCTGTTTTGTGGCTGGAGACACAATAATTACTGTCTACTGGTCTTAACACACTGCAAGTAAACATTTTCATTTGTTCGAGAAGGCATCGCCATGGGGCAGTTGAGAATATTCTGTCGGCAGACCTGGAAATTGATCATGAGGGATGTGGGAGTACTGTACTGTATTTCTTCTGGCTGAATCTGAAGAAGGTGACGGGGTTCAAGTTTATCCAGCAATTCCTTGTCACAGCTTCTCTAAGCCCCTGGGGAGGAGAGTGGTCGAGGAGCGTATCACTCCAGGAACAAGGCACTTCTTCTAGAAGCTGAATCACGCAGACGCTTCCAATGCCCCTCTGGGCCCCAAGCACGTCCTCCTCTGAACCTTCCTCCCGTTTTATCTGAACCCACGTCATGGGCCTTACCTGTGACAGCCGCCGGCGCTGAGCGCTGTGAAAAGGTCGGTCAGACAGGCAAGGCGAGGCGGGTGGGCCACACTTCTCACCACTGCCGAGCGCAGGGCTGTGTCTCATTTTACCCCCTCATACCTTAGATTTCCCTTCGACATTCTTAAACTCAATGGATGAAGCCATTCCTGTCCTGTAGGCAAGTGGTAAGCTGCCCGTAGGGAATCTCGCATGCTTTTTTGCAATAATGCCATTTTCCATGTGTCCTGTGCTATCAGCACCGTGACGTGATGCTTCACGGAAACTGGCTCGCTCGGCCACTATTTCAAAGTTCACAGTCTAGACAGATCCATGGGACTCGGTCAGTACGGCCATGTGGAGATGAGTTCTCTTCTCAGAAGAGTTAAGAAAAACCCCCATTGGACATATGGTTTCTCCGCAGATTGGAAGAGAACCCACAGAAGTAGTTGACTTAGGGCGATGGGATGATGAGTGATTGTTTTTTTCTTCTTGCTTTTTCTTAATGCGGAAATAATTTTAAAATTGTAAGTAACAATCACATTAACATTGCTTCTGGATAATTTAAATCTGTTTTTACAATGTGTTTACGACACCACACCCGCAAAATAAAACAAAAACATTTGGGCTCGATGAAAAAGAAAAGAATTTGTTTTTGTTGGAAGCTCCACAGAGGCTGCCACACGCTGAAACTACACACGAAGTCCAAGGCGAGCGCCTCCAGCTGCCACAGGCCCCAAGACCTGAACATTCTACCACCATACGAGGTCATTGTGTTTTGACCTTGAACCAAGCACTTCACCTGCCTCTGCCTCAGTTCCTCGTCTGCAAAATGGGGGTAATAATAACGATAATGATGACGATGATGATACAGTCTTCTAGGGTTGCCAAGTCCACAAATGTCAGCTTCGTGGCAGCTTAGTTTCGATGATTTCTAACTTTCATGTCAGGACTTTGCAGAACTATTTCCTGTAACTCATGCTGCAATCCCGAGGTAGACTCCATTGTAAATCATCCCCACTGGACAGGTGAGGACACTGAGGCTTGAAAAGCAAAGCAACTTGCTCAACACGACACAGAAAGAACAGTTTGCAGTGGGGACTCGAGCACAGGTCAGGCTGACTCTACACCAGGCACACACGCGTGTACCCACCCACACACACACCGTTTTCATGCCAAGGAGTAATGAAAATAGACTCTACCCGTAGTTTGATTATTCTGGGACTGTAAACATAACAAGCTGTTCTCTATTTGTTTTTCTTTGCTTTCTTCAGCTACTTCTATATCTTTTCCTTTAAAAATCTCTCCCCCGGAATATTGCTCCGTGTGTATGCTTAATGTATTCCTTTCTTTCCTCTCATCGTTGTTTTAACTGTCTTCTTACCATTAGCGTACACCAAATGAGTTATTGTTGCTATTGTTGTTTTAACAAAAATCTAGGTCTCCCCAGCCTTGCAATCAGAGAGGTGTTTAGCATTCCGGGGAGACGACGGTGTAGGCTCCCTGGGCCAGGTGCATGGCTGCTTGTCACTGTGGGGCCGTGTGACTTCTCGGCTTGTGACAGTAGCCTGGCCTGGTAAGAGGGTGGGACGGAGGGAAGGGAACGCGGAGGGAGAACACTCTGCATCGGGAGTCCGGGACCCGCGTGAAAACCTCTCTCGTTCTGGTAGAACGGTCACGTGCTTTGGAAAGTCTTCCTTTGTAGCTTTCATCTCAAGAAATTACAGGGAGCCCAGGGAGGCGTTCCAAAGGTGTGGTCTAGCTTATTCCGTGAAAGAAAAGAAACCATTTGTTCCACAATTTCAATCAATGAGACTGTCCAGTTATAAGGAGTCACTATGAGTCGATTCGCCGGGATTGGATGGAAAAGGGCGGGGAGGCGGCTGACAGAAATGTAAGGGGCGTGGCAACGGTCTCCTAGCAACCAGGGGTGGGGTCACACGGCGCTAGACTCATCCTGGCGGTCCCTGCGGAAGGTCCATAAATGTCGAATCACTATGAATCACACCTGAAACTAACAGAACATTTTAGGTCAACTATAATTTTAAAATAAATTTTTTTAAAAGTGTGGGAAGCGGGAGCTAGAAGAATCTGGACCGCAGGAGAGGTGTAAGGAAGCCACCAGCTCTCCACCCAGTGGGTCCCCTCCTTCCGCTGTGACGGTCAAACACGAGTAGCAAGAACCGATCCTAAAGACTGTAAATACCACCTATTCCTTGACTGTTCTGGTTCTGAAAATCAAACAAGAAATGCACTTGCTCTACTTTTACATGGTAATTACGTCTACCCAGGGACAGCACTTAAGGGAAAATGAAATGTGAACTAAGGAATATTTCTAAAGAGCAGGAATGGAAGTGCTTTGAGAAAGAATGGCACAACCCATTTCATTTCTGAGACTCCGAAGGAAATGAAATCACATTAATTTGTGGACTGAGTCTTGTCCTTTTAATGCATCTCCTCGTTGGGCCAGGGTAGGAGGGAGGATGGGGACGCAAAGCCAGTGATTGCACTCTGGAAAGGGGTACGCCAGGTCACAGGGTGAAAATGCTAAACCCAGACTTGAAAGCACAGGAAGCCAAACCCACTGAGACTTCATTTGCTCATCTAGAACGCTTTTCTCAGGAGACCTGTGGAAAGCAGGGACCCTGTAGCAAACTGGTCCAATTTGCAGAAACTCTGCGTTGGCACTTGCCTCTGCTTTGATGGGGAAAATGTGATTTATTTAATAATACAGCAAATGCTGTGGAGACAGCCTTTCACTCTCAGATATGCACTGCCGTGGACTGACAGCCTGTAAACATTGATGGCTGGATGTCAGTGCTCATGCTACCCGAGCCCTGAGGGCTGAGCCGTGCTGAGCTCTGTAGGGATGCCCGAATGGGTGAGTCCAGTCGCTCAGAGGCACCATGATGTCCCATGCACTTATTTTGATAAAACTCAGTTCTAGGGTGGAATGCAAGGAACAGGGCATGCCAAAATCCTGGGGAGCTGGGCTTAGGCCCAGTGAATAGACTTTCTCTCCCCCAGGTACCCACAAGGTCATCTCCTCCAAGTCTTTGCTCACTCGTCACCTTCACAAAGAGGCCAAACCAAGCATTCTTATTTCATACTCGTTCATGGGTCACCCTGCCAAACACGGGCATAAGCGTGTGTCGACTCCCCTTCACACAGCAGTTCCTTTTTCTCTTTTATTCAACTGTGCGCTGACCTCTAACGTATCATCGGTTTGTCTACAGCGATTATTTACTGCCAGCTCTTCCGTGTCACAACGGTGAGTGACACGAGGGCAGACATCTTTTCCCGTTTTGTTCACTAATATTTGCCAAAGTCCTGGAATAGTGACTGGCACACTCTAGGAGGTTCCAGAAATATCTGTTGATGGAACAAATAGCTATTCAAAAAGGAGTGGGACCCAACAGCCCCTTTCCTGGCTGGCTTCCTTTTGAGTGATAACTGTTGACTCTTGACCACTACACCTCCTGTTCCTTGTTCCTCGCAGGCCATCATGCCACATTTTAGGTTACACATGACATGGAACCTCTCTCTCCCACCAATATGAATCCAAAAGAGAAGGATTCCACAATTTAGGAGGTTTTTCAATAGCTGACAAACCAGTGTGGCTGATTAATGCAGAAGCTCGAGGAAAGACCCTGGATACTAATCCTTAACTTTGACTTAGCAATTGTCTCGGCCCTCGAAAGCCCAGCTTTCAGTCCTGGCAGACTGGACGCGGCTGTGTGTTTGCGATTCTGTGTGCGGGGACAAGTTTAACGGAAAACATCAAGGTGGGGAGACAGCAAGTCGGCTTCTCTCAATTATCTGCAACCCATCTCGTCCTTTCAAAGCACAGGAGTACTTCTGAGCCAGTTAAATTCCTGCCATTCTGATCACGCTTAATAAAAAGACGCAATTTTTTTTTTTTTTTTGGTCTCTACACTCACTTGTTGCCCAGTAACCAGGAAGATGGATCCTTCCTTCCCATGTACCACTTGTCGGTAAATGTGGTCGAGAATTAAGAGCTCACTCCAGCAGTTCTGAAGCAGCTTCATTTGATCATCAACCTGTAGAGGAAAGAGAAAAAAACATGACACCATTCTTCACTACGTTTTTGTTTTTGCATCGTTTTCTACAGAAGAGAAGTCACCAAAGCGCAGGTGCTCAGTGGACCCTCAGCGCTCCTGAAAAATCATGATTTTCATTTGGACAAATACTTTTTAGTCCGCACACAAATGCTTCAGCTAAGTGTTTGTAATCAATGAGCCTCTAGGAAAAGGGACTCCATTAGATGGGTCTGTCCGACGTCACCACACCATTAGCCCGTCCCCAGCAGACCCCATTACAACGACCCCAGCTGGCCCGCGCGTATGTGTCTGGAGGCTCATACATTGAACCACAGCCGAAAGAGTACGCAGATATTAGCAAGCTGCCAAACCAGGGGGATTTATGGAACAGACAGTGAGCCTGGCAGCCCAGGTGACTTTGGGACACAGAGGCAGCCTGCCGTGACCTGCAATCAGCCGACAGAACTGAAATTGCAAACTGGGCTCGACTCTGACCAGATCAGTCACCGAGCATGGTCTCGCTGTCCAGTAGTATCGAGTCGGACGGGTCCCCACCAACTCTCTCAACTGTCCTTATGTGGGAAAGGGGTGGGATCGGCACCTCCCTCACCGACCACGGTGGGCATTTCATGCAGATTCCATCATGCGTCCATGACAAAAGCACAGCTACTCCAGGTGCGGTCCACAGGCCCGGGGTCTCCGTGTGGCGAGCATCCCGGTCCCTTGCTATGTCTACTTGTCACGGCGGATGCCATGTTTACACATCCGCTGTGCATTTCTAACCGAAACACCTAGCATGGAGAAGCTGTGTGACAGGTTTTCACGTTTTGTGTGTGGTTTCAGATTGGATTCACACACCTACCCTTGAGAACAGGCCTCATTATATTCCATTTTCGGAAGAGGAAATGGGGTCTTTGGGTCAGCGGTGTGCCTGTGAGTCTCTTCCGCTCAAGCTCCAGGCTGCCTCCACAGTACAAGAGGCGCTAGAATTTTCTAAACCAAATTAATTTAACTCACTTGAAAAAGATTCACTTCTAAGCGGCCATTCGATGGGACTCTGGATAGTTGAATGATTCTTGGGAAGAGTCATCCAGTAGCCGTGACACGAGCTTGTGGCTGATTTTATTTCCGTGAGCCCAGGTCACGGTAACAGTGCCCAGCTCGGCCCTGAACTTGGAGTGAAAACCAGGAGCAGAAGCCCCGGTTGACAGTCTGACTGTGAGAGCTTGGCCCACCCACCTGGCTCTCTCAGCCTTATTTTCTTACCTAAAAATATGTGAGATTGTTCTTGTCCTGAGGATGAAATGAGATAGTGGATAGTAGATGGGAAATCCCCTCATAAAGTGTAAAACAATAGCAAATGAGGAAACGAGGGGAAACAGAAGGCTTGCAACTGGTGGCCATCTTGATTCTGTTTTGAAGGGAAAAAGCGATTGTGGGATCAAAGCATCAACCGGGCTCAGGGACCAGGAAAAGCCTCCCCAAACAGCTCCATCAGAAATACTTCACACCAGACATGCACTCATTACATACATGGATGTTTTTAGGAGCTGGTTATTTGGCGGGTATAAGTGCCACACCTGGGATATGTGGCACACAGGGTCCCCACCTGTGAAAATGACTGGTGGGGCCACTGCTCCCCGACCCACTACTTGGTGGCTTAGTGGAGAGCTCCTGTGTTGTGTGCTGTCACACATCAGGCTGTGGGCAGCAGTGGCACAGAGATTACTACACGTTCTCTGCACACTGCGGCCACACATCCTGGCCCCCAGAGCAGATTCTGGGAGCCATCTCAGAGGTTTGGGCTGATGTCAGACAAAGCCCACTTCACTCTGTGGGTTTTACGATGTTCTCATGCCAGCAAATATGCTACCAGCATCGCATTTCAAATTTATCAGGCTATATTGGTCGTTTGGCTCCATAGTACATTTTCTTTCTGTGATGTGAAGCTTTTGTTATTTACTTAGCTTGCTTTTCAAGGAAGCCTAAAACACTGTACTTTGAGATTGTCTCCCCAGAAACAGTTAGCGTACACATTAATGCTGCAAATAATTTCAAAATGGGTGGGAGAATATGGACTCCTCCAAGTGTATTTATGGGTGTCTGTACGGGTTGCCAGTTTCTGTACCTATTTACACAGCAAGAAAATGTATGCCCATTTTGCAGGTGGAAAAACGAAAGAGCTGAGAGAATATCTGCTGGCCACGCAGAAAAGGAGAAAAGGTGAGTGGCAATGAAATCAAGCGTGTTTTCTGGCGCATTACGGGGTTCTTCCTCTTTATTCACATTCGATGGTCCCCCACCCTTCCTAAGTAACGTGACAGAAATACTGAGGTAACAGAGTTTGCCAGCATCGAGGCACGTTCAGATTGGAAGGTAAGAACCGGACGTTTCCTGGCTCTCTTTTCTCCCGGGATGTTGAGAATGTGCTTCCAAATAGGATGTATTTTTGTCTCATGTTCAGAAAAAGAGTGGGTTATATCATTTTCAGACCTCATTCCTGACTCTGTGTGTGTGTGTGTGTGAGAGAGAGAGACAGAGACAGAGAGAGAGCGCCCATTGCTCAGGAAGGAGCAAAGCTTCTGCTGTCAGAAACCCCCCCGGAAGCTCCTTACTAAGGGGCTGGATATTTTTTGGCCCCAATTCCTTCCCCTGCTGCCTGAGTCCAGACGCGGGAAGGAGATGATGGGTTGGCGTCTAAAATCTGCATGTTTCTCGGTTCCTCTGCTTCCTCAGGAATTGCGGGAACAGTGAAAACACTGATTTCCCCTAACTAGCACTTCACGTTTGGTGTTCTGTTTCATGCTGTCCGTGTCATCATGTGTCCCCTGGCATCTGTTTACACAAGGAGTGGAATTGCATGTTGGTCCATCTGCCGTCCTTGAGGGCAGGGGCGCGTGGCACTGAAGCTCCAGCTCCAGGCATAAAAGATGCGTCTTATAAACGCTCGTGAAGTGAAGGATTGGGCGGCCAGCTGCCCTTGCTTCGCAGGTATCTGCTGTGCTCTGTGTCCCTGGTACCTAGCCTGCAGTATCAGGGAGCCACCCTTCAGTGTCAGGGCGCCTGCCCGTCCCCTGCCTGTGCCGGCAAGTCTGGACCCACAGGTGGCCTCTGGTGCAGACGTCTTGACGGACTGTAATTTCAACACCCTCCTGAGCCGACATTCCGTGTCACTGGGCTCCCTGATGGATTATGTCCTGTTTTACGTTATCTTGGGCCTGGTGAGTATGCACCTTGGCTGTGCCCTCATGGGTGTGCGGCTCTGGATGGAAGGACAGGGGAGATGTGACGGCCGACGTGTCCCTTATCTCTAGATAAGAAACGTTGGCGATTTTGAAGGGAAAACAGTTGTAGGAGGGATCTAGGGTTGGGAGGAGAAGTGAAGACAGCTTTTCCTGGCAGTGACTCTGTTGGTAGACAGTTTCGGAAATGGAGAAGGGCGGCTGACGGCCCGTAACCCGCTCTGTCCCCCCAGACGTCTCTGGTGTGATCCTGTGTGATCCTGTGTTATCAGCTGTAATAAAGGGGAGGACTTATCTCAGAAACCTAATTACTCATCAAGGGAACTATTTATCCTGATGTTATAGACGAGCCTGCACAGGAATACAAGCCCCGTATTGTTACGAAGCTCAACTTCCCACACCTCAGGAGGTTAATCATTAGAAACGTGTGCTTTCTCAGGAGAACGGGGGAGATTTGGCAAACAACTCAAGGAAGAAAAATGTTTCGCTCTGTCTCAAGCCCACATGTACCTTGTCGAAACCTTTCTGTCAGCCCTCCCGTTTCCCTTTAACCAGTCAGCCACCGAGCTCGGAGTCCACGGTCCCCCTGCATAGGAGAACGTCCTGCTGTCATGAATGGCAGTTTAAAGGGGATGTGAACCCGTTTCTTACTTCTGGTCACAAGGCCTGGTGTGCCAGGCCCGGTGTGAGAAACTTGGTGGGAAGTGGGTGACTAAGGTACAATCCAGCCTTCAACCAGCAGAGACACGAATGCAAACCTGTTCTTATAATCCCAGGGCCACTTTACCCGGCTCCACTTCCTGGGGACGCCCCCAGGGGTCCTGGACGCTTCTGAGAAGAGTGTGTTCAAGCAGACGTTTCCATAGAATCACTTAATAAACTCTCTTCTCAGTAGCTCCTGCGGGAACTCTTGGAACAAAGTGTTCAAAAAACAGTGTAGAGATTCTTCAGAATCATTACAAATAAAGTCCACGTATTATTTCCCTTCCTTCCTTCCTTCCTTCCTTCCTTCCTTCCTTCCTTCCTTCCTTCCTTCCTTCCTTCCTTCCTTCCTTCCTTCCTTCCTTCCTTCCTTGCTTCCTTCTTTCTTTCCTTCCATCCATCCTTCCTTCCTTGTTTCTGGCAAAAAGAATGAAAAATTCCTGGAGGTGGGCCCCCCGTTCCCTTTGTGACAATGATGACATTTATAAAGGTATATCCAGAAGCAGGGAGAGAAAATCCAAACCCAAACAAAAATCAAAACCAACGGAACGAATGTTAACAGCCGCTGTGAGCCAGGCAGACCCACAGCTGCTCCAATCCTTCCTTGTTTGTATAAAACACACGGAAGGGTATCTGCAAACTGCGACAAAGTCCAACAAGAAATGATTTCACATTAACAGTGATTAAACAAGCACTAAAAACAATACTGCACAAGAGAAACAGCAGCCAGGAAAACTCCCCTGTCAATTGTCGGAATACCCAGTGGATTTACAGCCAGACGGTCTTCCTTGCTCGGCGATAGCAGACGTGGCCCCAGAGGACTTTCTAAGTGGGTGGCTGTATTTTATAATACGGAGACTTAGCTGTCATCACCTCGCCCGGGCGTCTCTGAACACAGGATTTCTTCTCCCCTGTGTGTCCCTCGCTTCAGGTGAGGGATGCAGGAGGCAGAGGGTTTAACTGCGTGACGTCTGCCCAGGGCTATTCCAGCAGCCCCTCTGAGCTACACACATTTCCACTCCACCCAGGACGGGAGCAGTGCAGAGAATCTAGGACCCAGAGGGACCACCCACTTCTCCCTCCTGATCGGATTCACCCAGACACAGTCACTGCAACTACCTACTCTGGTCACGCTGTTCCTTTGCACACAAACCTTCCCCAAAGCCCCTCAGTTTCCCTTCAAAGCTCTCTGCCCGACTAGTGTATGCTGGGAGTGGCCACTGCTCAGGGTGGCTACTGATCCTGCAGCCCGGGGTGGCCTGAGGCGGCCGGGAACCGAGGAGCAAATGGGAGGAAAGTGGCTGTCATTCCGATGATCTCCTAAATGTCCAGGGAAACGGGGCCACCTGGGCCCTGCCCCCCTCCACCTGTCAAGTGGAAGCGAGAAACAAGATAGCTGTCCGCAGAGGGAGGAGACGGAACATAAGACAGACCAGCCCCTACTTCTCACAGCTCAGTGCAGGGTCACTCAGTGGACACGGTTGGAGGCCCTGGATGTCAGGCGCCCCGAGGAGCCGGTCGAAGCCAGGATCCCACAGGACATGCCCGACCATGAATCACCAGGAACAGGCTCGGTAGGTCCCGTGTGAGACGTCAGGGGCTCGCGCGTGTTCTCTCGGGGGCCCCCACCAAACATTGTACCATTCCTCCCAAAGCCCAGTGCTTCCAAAGGTAAGTTCCATTTCCCCAGAACGGTCACGTGCTGGCAGGCCTACCTCGCAGGGATGTGGGATTCAGCATGACTCGGTATGAAGATGTGCTAATGCCAGGTACTCAGCGTCGTCTTCATTTGTGTGAGTGTGACACAGCTATTGAAGTGAGAGACACCTCTGAGGTTTGGAGACAGGCAGCATGGTGTGTGTAAGTGTTACTTATCCCTACTGAGGTAGGTGTCACCCGACGGCATGATGTAATTTAGCCAGTTTCTTTCGACTAGAATTGTAGCTGTGTGTTATGTATCATCGAGTCGGCTGCGACTCTGGGTGACATATGATGAGTGACGTCCACACGTCCCGTCCTCACAGCCCTGCTCAGCTCCTGCAGACTCAGCCTGTGGCCCCTTTTATGGAGTCAGTCCATCTCCTATTTGGTCTCTCTCTCTTCCTGCTCCCTGTTATTTTCCCAGCACTTTTGTCTTTTCCAGAGAACCCTGCCCTCCCACGATGTCCCACAGTAGGACAGCTGCAGCTTTTGCGTTTTGCCTCCAGTGATATTCAGACTTAACTTGCTCTAGGACCCTCTCGTTCGTCTTCCTGGCGGTCCGGGGTCTCCACAGACCTCCTCCCAACACCATAGTGCAAATGAACCAATTTCTTTCCCATCCGCCTTCTTCCCCGTCCAACCTTCGTGTCCGTACGTAGTAAGTGGGAACACGAGGGTGTGTTGGTCTCAGCCTTGGTCCCTAACGACACATCTGAGCTCTTGGTGACTTTTCCTAGTTCTTCCAAGTTACATTCTCAGAATTTGTCAAACCTAAGACGTACTTTACCTGGCTTTTACTCCTCTCATCCACATTTCCAAAAGCTTCTTGTTGAAACATCAATTACTTATAAGCTAACAGTATGTTCATCATGTTGGGGGGTCAGATAGGAGTTGGCACACAGCAGTCCTGTTAAGTGTCTGTACACACATAATTCATGTGATCTGATTTGGTGGCACTCAAAGGTAACGGGTAAGGCTCTTTCCCGGTGGCTTGTGGGATCGGTCACTTGTATTGCTTCAGAGTCACAGCACGTGCATATGTAACGAGATGAAAGAAAGGGAGTCTGTGCCATCACACCAGGTTAGTTGGTCCACACTTCCCCAGAGCTGCTTGGACATGACAACTCAGTCTAGTGTCTTTTGCAACGTAAAGAAGGTAGGAATTAACGTACTGCTGAACTCTGGGCCAGCCCAGCTCCAGATCTGTGAGATGGGTATTGCAAAGGGTGGATTGGATGCGGGCGTGTTAACGTAGGAGTCATTCCTCTTATCAGATTAGGGACATGTCCCAATCAACAATAAATCAAACACTTACTGGTGCTGGCCATTGTTGAGACTTGAATAAATATAAAAACTAATTCTTTTGTATGTCAATTATACTTTAATTAAAAAAGAAAACCACACTAGTTCTTATCCTCAAGGAATTTACAAATGAACTGAACAAATAAGACATCTAGCTGTGCAAAATAATTAGTGCACAAGATAGCACGTAATGTGTAAAACTGTGGCACCAGTAATTAGAAAATGAGTATGTATACAGAGGGTGCCAAAAAAAAAAATCTATACACATTTTAAGAAAGGAAAACACTGTATTAAAATTGTAATACTCAATATGTACCGATAACAAAAGATGAAGACAAGTCACGTGTGACTTCTGCAATGTCAAGAGGTGCTCACAGTGGTTCCCATCAGCGTAATTTTAATAGTTTTTTATTTCTTTCTTAAAATGTATCTACATTCTTTTGGCAACCTCTGTATGTGTATATGCATACGTGTGAGATACATAGAAGGCCACATCCTTAAGAGATGAGTTGAAGCAGTTTATACGTACATCTGATAAAAGACGGATAATCAATTAAATGAGGAAATGGAGAGAAAGGGAACATAAAGGCAGGAGAAGAAGCGAAAGGCAAGCATAGGATCAGTCCCCCAAACAAGACACCCTGTTAGTGGTTGTTAAATCTAAACCAAAATAAATAAAAGGAGGCAAAATATGAGAGGTGTTAAGTGAAGTCCAAAGAAAAACATTTCAGGGGATGGAAAAAGTTGGCGAATGAGAAAAAAATATGTATTTTAAGGTAGATGAATGTGACATATTTTCCAGTGCTTTCTCTGGCTGGGTATTGTTTCATTTATGACATTCGCTGTTTGCTGTGGTCTAAGTTTCAAAATCTCCTATTAATGCAATGCTCCTCACACATCTGATCAGGCAGTTACTCGTCAAGCGATGACGACAACACTCTTTAAGCACAACATGTTTTCTTTCGGCTTGGTTAGAATGTCTGGAAAACATTTGTGAATATGCTTGTCGTTTCTGGAGTAGGGTGATGTTGAAAGGACCTAGCGGTCACCTTTAGTTCATCGACTTCATTTTACAGAGGGGAGCACGCAGGTCAGGTGTGCTGTGACTTATATGAGGTGACTCGGGTGCCAGAAATGGGGTGGGGACCCAGGCGCTATGGATCCGCGCCCGGCCTACTGCCACTCTCCAGGACTAAAGAACAACCTTCTCATTTTTTTCTATCGAAGTTTATTTTTGTAAATATAGCGCTGCCTCGATATCTTTCCTGCAAGGAAATACAGGAATGGTATTTTAATTTCTCTATTTGAAATGTAAAGAAGCTTGTGATTGGAGGAATGAAGTCCTTCGGAAATACAGAAACATGGCTTCCAAGTGATAGAACCGTGGAATTCTCTGGACATAAAATCCAGATAGGTGCTCTTTCCTGGTTTTGGGGGGAAAGGCTATGAAGGTGGCTTGGATGGAGGATTAACTGAAACCTAGCATTTACGTAATCCCATGGGGGTCTGTTTTGTGCTGAAACTGAGATAGGAAAGAAGTTCTTCTAGAATCAAGATGGAGAAGGAGCGTAGAGAAAAACAAAGATTTCACTCTCTTCATATTTTTGAAAATCCAGAAATTATTATATGGTATGACTGGCTAGATTTCTCTGTCAAGATATTTAGGCAAATAATAACTTCATTTGACCTTGGGGACATTTTCTCAGTAGCCCCTACATGACTTTATCAGGATGTGTCCATCTGGTCACGACAGGGCGTGTGGTGCTGGCCCCGTAGTCAGAGGGGAGCACCTTCCCAGTGGTGTGTCACCACTGAAAGGGCCACCTGGCCTGGCCGCAGTCCCAGAAGACACAAAGGCAACCTGAGTCATCACGTAACTGCTGGTGGCCTGTGTCGCTTCCTACAGCTGCCTGCAGCTCGGCTGGGTGGAGGATAGGACTCCCAACCCCGCTAAACGCCCCCAACCTAAAAACGAGGGACCTCATTGCCATGGAGACGCTACTCACCAGTATGGCACGGCCCTAGTTTTGACCAATATTTTCGTTCCCCAGTTGTGGCCCGTTAAGCATGAAAACCATCCTACACACACACCACTGCGAGGTACTGACTTGGGCAACCAAACTACATCCTCCAGATTTTCAGCAACACCATTTCTAGCTCGATGGCACCTGGTGGCAGGCCAGGGTTCCTTACACGGAGGTGCCCATTGCTTCTACCCCCGTGTTCTCTATTCCAGTCTCAGGGAGCAACACGTGCCGGCCATCGTGCTCCCCCCACCCCCAGGCTGCATGCCTGCCTGTCGGACGACCGGCGAGGGTCTACAGAATGAGTGGGTGGCAGTTTCATCGGAGTAGGCTGGTCGATTCATGGCAAACACTACGGTAATTCAGCCACCTCACGAAGTCAATTCATTTTTCAGTGAAACTGACCATCAGTTCCCAGACTGTGTAGACAGACACAGGCCTCGAGATGGGTTGTTACGACCCATCGATCACAACAGTGCTCCGATTTCACACAGGTGGTCAGTCATACAGTGAACACCCTCCTGTGTCTGAGTGCTGAGGCAGCAGCGTGTGGGCTGGGCGGGGTCCCAATCCCTGGAATAATAAAAACGCAGCCGCATGAGCGTACGATGTTCCTAAAACCTGTCCACGCATGTCCTCGTCTTACTGATGTTGGCCCTTATACACCTGCTAGAAAGGAAAGGGTCTGTAGGTCCAACACGCAGCTCCTTCCCGGTTATCTCTTTACAACCAATTAGGACATTTCTCTGCCAGAAAGTATTTGTCAATTCTTTCTTTATGACACTTCAGAACCTAGAAGGTACTGGATGATACTCGTAAGGCACTCATAGGACAGAGCGCCTACTGCAAGCGTCCCACCAGGGTGGGATCCAGCCAGGTGCTCAAGGTGACGAGAATGTGTGCAGCCCTGTCCCATCCTACTTCTCTGAGCCCCGTTCCACGTTGCCTGCTCATTTCCCGTGAGCGCGGAACGTGGCCGATCAGACCGAGGCCCCAGGGTCTCCTTGCTGTTTCACGACTCAGAAGGAGCTCGGACAGAGCCTGACCAAGGGGTGAGCTCCCCACTGTCCCTGACCGTGACCCCCTGCTGTCACGAGGTGGGGCTCTCCGAGGTACATCCTAAGACGTGGTATCTCACTGAGCTCAAACGAGGCTGTTCGTCCTGTGAAAATGGCGACACACTGACACTCCCACTGGTATTTCATAGATGGACATTTAAAAACCACCCACCCAAAGAATGAGGTATAATTCCACGTGGGGAAAATCTGGCCTAACTGGACTTGCCTCAGATTCGAGCTTCACTCTTTCTCAAGGCAGAAATTGGTTTGAAAACGAGGAAAAGGGAGTCTAGGGGAAGAGCGCAGGGGCAAAGCCCCGCTCACGCTGTGCATGGCACTGACAGGGGTGCAAGGACGAAGCCCGTCACTGCGTCACCGCGTACCAGGGAAGTAAGGAGGGTGTGGGCTGCTGTTATCCCAGCGTCCGCACTTTCTCTGGGAAACCACGCCTGACAGCATTAGGGTGGCAGAGCCTGCTTCTGTCCTGCAGTCTGGGAGCTACACGTTTTTTCTTGAAAAAAGGGAAATGTCTGCTTGTTGGCTTGTTGCTATCCCACTTCTGGAATTCCCATGGCCCATTCCTTCAAGGGAGAAAGAAACACACAAAGGCCACATAAATGTTTTATGGACTGACTCCCCAAGCCACCACGTCCTCAGCGTATCTGCAGTGAAGGGGTCGCATGGACACAGGCCAGCAGCGAGTCTGACTCCTGGGTCCTGAAGGTCACACAGGTGACTAAGAAATGAACCACGTGTGGTGACGTTGATGTTACACGCTAAAGTGACCCATCCGCCTGTGTTCGGGCACATTTCGCCCCTGGATTGAACACACACGATTTATAAAATCTACAGAAGAGAAACAGCATTCCTCATGGTAGAAAAGCAACCTATTTCTTTTGAACCCTTTTTTTCTGATAAACAAGTACCTGATAAACAAGTAGAAGATCCACACGCTAGGAACCAAACCGGCCTGCCTGAACGAGGACGTTGAGCGTCCGGCTTTCGCTGCGAGTGGCGCGCCTGCTGGAGCCCACAGGCCCGGAAAGCCGTCCGTCTCCACTCACACGTGGGTGAGCCAGTTCAAGGTGGCAGCGAGCTCTCGGATCAATATGGTGAAGTATGGAGATTGATCTCCTCCCAGAGCGAGTGCATTAACGAGCGCCTCTGTCTGACCTTTGCCCGTGGTACAAATTAGGCTGCAGCGCAAACCACATTCCTGAACAGGGACTTTTGGTCTTGGCTTGCTTTTAATAAAGCGCGTTGCGGACTTCATAGCACATCTTTTGTACCGACCAGGAGGACCTTGCCGAATTAGCATGTCATGTCTGGAATTATGGGCAAGACAGCGTGAACGCATGCCTTTGAAACAAAGCGTGTTCTTTTCGTTTTTCCTCAAGGTGCTAGATAGCTTTCTAAGCAGGAAGCTCTACTAATGGCTTCACTTCATTCTCTCGTAAGAGTCCAGGAAGATACAGCTGTGCCCAAGACCTCAGCCTTTGAGGCACCTACAGTTCACCTGGGGATCTTGTTGAAATGCAGGTTCTGGTTCAGCAGATCGGGTGGGAGTCCTGCGCGTCCAACCAGCTGACCAGGGAGGCCAGTGCTGGCTGAACATGCCACCCTTTGAATGGAAAGCTGTAGCAAATTCCAGCCGAAGACAGCCCCCTCCACAGGTGCATGTGTGCACACATTGTCTCGCACCCACACTCTCATGCCAACATTTTAGGCTCAGGGACGTGGTATGAGAACAGTACACTATGATGGCAGAGTGAGAGCTTAGGGGCTGGACAGTCCTGTGCAAGCCCAGGATCCCCCGGCGGCCAACAGATAAGCATGACATTGGGCAAATGACGTAATGCCTTGAGCCTCACTTTGTTTCTGCTTCGGCCAAACTCTAATTAATATGGCCCCCCACCCACCTTGTGGCGAGGGTTCACTGACCAAGGCACACCCAGAGCTTAGGACAAGGCTTGGTCTCCCTAAGTGAGAGCTCTTCCTAGAGGACATCACAGTTCTTCTATAAGAGTTAGAGTTGGTCCGTCATCCTTAGCTCCGTCAAGTATCACAAAACAGGTAGGAGCTGAATGCAAAATGCAGCTCAAAGCACCACCTCTAGGCTTCTGTGCGGTCATGGTCTCCCCACCAATTTTCCTACGTGCCTTGGGGGCTGACCAGGCAGAACCTACAGCTGCTGGAGAGGCCCAACGGGATGTGGACCTCAGAGGGTGACTGCAGTGGTTCCAGCTGCTTCTGGATGGCAGCACCAAGTGGTCAGGGCCAGAGTGGCCCCAGTGTGAGCGTGTGTGAGGAAGGGGTGCAGGCGAGCACGCAGCCTGTCAGTCGCCTACCCTGGGTGCTGTCCTCATGGCTGCCACACCACCAGCAGAGAGGGGGCCCCGCCCTGCTGTCTCTCCTGATGCCCCACCTCCTTGCTCAGTGGCACATTCCAGTTTCAGAATTGCATTCAGTTGCCATCCGGCTTTAATCCCCACGGAAGAGGAAAACGCCACAGAAGTGGTGCTTAAATGAATGGTTTCCCCAGTGTGGTCAGAGGGCCCCGGGGTGAAAACTCCCTTATACAGAGATGCTCTCTGCCCTTTGACCCTCTACCTCTCACGACTGGACTGAGCTACAGGATGAAATGACGTCATTGCTCTGGAGACAGCTGGAACGTATGCTTGTGAATCCCTGTGTTTTAACCATTTCTCAGTTTTAAATCTCAGTACGTTATTATTGGCAGTTACAGGTCATCACGTGCACTAAAGGTCTTTGCAGTCCCCAGTCATTTTCAAGAGTGCAAAGGGGGCCTGAGATCAAAACGCATGTGAAATACTTCTCTAAATCAATTATCAGTCATTTTCATATGAACATAAATGAATCTCTTAACAACAAATTTGTCGAGTAACTACTGAGTTCAAAGCTCTGTGCTAGCGTTTGTGGGAGAAAACAGTGACAAGTAAGGGACGGATGAGTTGGGGAGATGGACATGTAAGTAACACTGAGGGGGTCACATGACCACCGGGTATCCCAGATTTTGTCGGATGGTCCAACAGTTCCATGACTACCTGTAGACTTGTCACATCAACAGCTTGAAGTTTGGTGATGGTGGAATATACGCGTTTATAATGGCTAACATAGAAGAACAAGCAAAATACAGAAACAGAGGAAAGAGAGATTGATTACAGCTCAAGCAAGTGACAGCAGTTCTCAGGATCAGTGTTTAAGGTCAGCCCCGTGTGGAGGATCTAAGCAAAGAGCGGGGCCGGCCAGTGCCCGGAGGTGTGAAGATTGCAAACGTGTGGCCAAAGATGAGTGTGGTGTGTGTGGAGTCAGGTGGCACATGGTCAAGGAGTGACAACAGACCTGTGAAGAACTGTCACTTTTTCTGTCAGTGTCATGGAACGGTGGGAGAGACCTGATCAAGTCAGAAACCGCGGGGGAAGGGCTGGAAGGAAGGGTTTGTTTGACTCTCCCTGGGGGACCCCTATGATTGCACTCACCATATTGTAATTGTCTGAGTTTTTTAATTTCTAAAAACGTTGCCGGAGCAACTTGTCTCCTCACCTTTCCCGTGAACAATAGACAGGATTCTTTGGCCTGAATAAGCTCTGTTTGATAGAAAGTCACTTAGCAGTGAACGAATCGTGTTGGACTGTTGGAGCCCCTTTCCTCTCTCCACCCTGACTCCAACCAGGTTTCCCTGTCCTGATCATGGAGTTAGATGGGCCAAAAATGTCACCAACCTCTCTGTCCTTGCTCCTCCTGAGGCGACTAGGGATAAGGCAGACCTTACACCAGACCCAAGAGAACTGGGGCGTTACAGACTCAAGGAAATCGGCTTATAAAACCCGAGGTAAGGGTAGAGCAGATTAGTGTGTATGAATATTCGTGTTTGTTGGTTTGACCAATGAACTGCGTTGGTCTTTACTGGGTGTTTCTTTGTTAGAATTTCTGGAGTGTAATTCTTGCTTTGGTAACGTGAGACGCAAGTTCAGGAATGGTGTTCTAGCACCTTCGCCCCCAGGACAGCACTGGTACTCAAGTGTGTCCTTCTCTTGGAGGGTAGCGACCATTTCTAATTCATTTCTGTGTCCAGGTTCTAGCCCAGGGCACTCTGCAATTTTAAAGCATCGTGTCAGTTGGACAGTCTCCCGTAGGACAGACAAGGACACTCAAGTTAAGTGACTTTCCTAAGGGCACAGTGCTAGCAAGACGCAGAGCTAGGATTTGAGGCCAAGGCTTTGGACTCCAGAGCGCACCTAATTGCCATCAGAGGGAAGTCACTATTTTCCCATTTGTTGAATGAATCAAACACAGCACCAGAAACTTTCAGGTATTGATTAAGGAAAGAGGAAATTGACATTTCCTGACACGGTGCTTTACAGGTGAGGGGACTGAGCCTTAAAGAGCTGAGTAGATAACTGACCACCCGAGAAGGGACATGCCGTCCCTGGCCCTCCTCCTCCTGTCCCCAAGGGGGCAGGAGCATCCTCCCTGAATCAGCTGGAGCTGTGTTCGTGTTCGGAGAGAACCCAGACCCTCTTGCTGCCCATCATCTTTGAATCATCTGTCCTGGTCCGAGCCAGCTCACAGGGTGGCCTAGGACACACTTCCTAATACTAGGCTAGATTCGAGCAGTGTTCAACCACCGCCTTATTGGGTGCCTAGAAAACCCGATCCTTTTGGTTTCTGTGGGCACAGTACACCTTGATGCTGACTTTTGTCATGCCCACATGTTTATTATTGACAAGTCAGTGAGTTAGAGAAGTTGCTGCAGAAGAAGTAATGCATCGTTAACAAAATGGCACGACCTACCTCGTTATTCTCCAGTAACGGCCGACCTGTGAAGTATTTACACGGATGAAAGCTTTGTGAGCTTATCTGAAAGGCTACCAGTGGGCGTCATTCCGCTCTACGCTGGAACAGTCTTCCCAGAGATTCCATCAGGCCTTAAAGCTATTGTTTATTCAATGTCATTCCCACCCTTCTCTGTGGTAAGTTCACCACGTAAAGTTACTAAGTATCAATTTATGAAAAAATGATTCTCTCAAATCATGATTGTACTTTCCCCCGTGACTCCAAGTTTCAGAAAGGAGCACTAACCATTACAGCAATCCTGGAGCACGTCTGGGGAGTGGGCTTGAACTGACAGAATACACTGGGGGTCGGGGGGCTGGTGACGTCTCTCAGAGGCTTAAACACAGAGGAGAGAAATGGGCCCTCACTTGCAGTTTCAATCCTTGACTAGGCTGGTTTGCTGATGGTAATGCTTTTCATAAGTCAGTGTAATTATTCTAGAAATAGTCATAATCACTAATATATATATATATTATACATAGATAAAATAAAATCTGTTTGAGAGGAGGGATTTTGTCTGTCCTGCTCACGATGGATCCCCAGGCCCTAAAGTGTTAACTGGTACATAACTGACCCTTGAGAAGTGTTTCCTGAACAAAAGAAGGAATCTTAAAAATCTCTGACCCACCCTGTGGTGATTAAACTATACCACGATTACCCCAACTATGTATGTGTCAGGACACCTGGGGACCCATGTTGCTTCAGCAGGCGCACGCACACACACACACACACGCACACGCACACACGCACACACACACGCACACACACACGCACACACGCACACACACGCACACACACACACACGCACACACACACACACGCACACGCACACACGCACACACGCGCGCACACACGCGCACACACACGCACACACACGCACGCACACACACACGCACACACACGCACGCGCACACGCACGCGCACGCGCACACACACGCACGCACACACGCACGCGCACACGCACGTGCACACGCACACACGCACACACACACGCACACACACGCACACACACGCACGCACACGCACGCACACGCACACACACACGCACACACACACACGCACACACACACACACGCACACACATGCACACACACGACCCAGTGTTTCATCATCCTGGGACAGTTACGAGGCTGGACAGAAACCACAGCATGTACACAACTTCTCGTCACCCCACCATTTAAACTGGTTGGAAAACCATGGACGCTCACATATTTAAATTTTAAATTACTTTGAAGTGAAAGGAAACATCAAAAGAGAATAGCAAATGAGGATATTTGTTTCTTAGAAGAAGAAGTAGAATTAATGCTTTAGGATGAAATGAATTGGTTTCAAGTTCAGAAATAGAGTTGAACTATTGTTTACATTTCTTTTAAAATTCTTCCTTACTCTGCCCTACCATTGTAATAGGTAAACCAATAAAAACTGCATATGTGATGACAAAATATAACAACAAAATATAAAAATATAATGACAATAAAGTCATATTACTGTTCTCTGTTGTTGATAGCCTGATGATATTTTTCACCTATTGTCTTGTTTGTTGTTGGCATTAGAAATCTGAGTTCTGAAAAACATCTTAACTGGTGGAAAAATTGTGACATTTTGCCTTTAAATGAAAATAAGTGTTATTATTTTTTAAAAAATCAGAATTTCACAGTCCAAAACTTTTCTCGACTGAGAAATTCAAAGGTATATGATCTGAGTTTAGTTTCTCGGGGCTTACATAGAAGGGCCATCCTAATTCCAGAAAAATATATATATATAAATGCTTTGTCAGGTAGCTTGTATACAGTTTTAGATTGAAAACTGATTAATAAATATAAAAGCTTTGCAGATTCTCAGCGAGTGTTTCGAGGGCTTGTGTTGAAAGGCTGACAACTAATTATAAAATCTTGCCTGGACTAATCAATTACTCTGATCAACATTAGGAGCCTTATACACATCCACGTGGGAATTAGATCTCCCTGAAGTGACGTACGAAAATCGTGAGTCTAAAGCATTCTATTGTGAAATGTGAAGGCACAGCAGTCTTAATATGTTAGTAAAACCCCTTCCAAATAATGAACTTTTATGTGTACCTTAGACACATAAAATACTTTTTCTCCCCTTTGATTCCTAGTTTTGCAATTTGTTTTATGTTTTTACAATGACAAATGTGGGCCAAACGGTTTATGCCACACAAAGTATCCTGGTGCAAAGCATCTGTGATGGTCTCACAACCACCACAAAATAATCATGTTTTGTTCTTTAGGGAACTTTCAGAATTGCATAGATAAATAGAATCATAAATTCTAGAATGCGAACACATTAATCTTTTAAAAAGTGCGTCTCTCATATCCCAAGTCTGTTTTCAGCATCTCTCTCGCAATCCACAGATTTTCCTAGACTAACGGTAACAGAAATGTCGCCCAGATGAGCTTTCGGGGAGCAGTTGTCTGTCATGCTGCCATACATGCTGTTCTCTCCAATGAGATCTCTCTGTCTCTGGCATTCAGGGGAAAAGCAAGCTCTTGAATAGATTCAAACCATAGGAAAAGCAGAAATAGATGCAACCAGACACCTGCTGACAAACAGTGACAAATCCCACCGCCACCGCAGTGACCCTCAGTTAGTCAGGATTTAATTAAGGGGGTAATTAAGTCAGTGGAACAGAACACTAATGAGTGTTTTTTTTAATACGGGTAATTACACGTAAAAATACAAAGTGTGATGGAGGCCTAAATATGTCATTAAAATGAACAGTGGAGAGTAACAGAGTGCTAAGTATGCCTCTCCTGTTGCTGTTAACAAAAAAAAAAAAAAAAGTTGACCGCGTCTCGGGTTGAATAATAATACTCAGTCAAGTTCATGTGGGCTTCACGCTGGGAACATTTGTTATTCTAATTCTGCAACAATAAGCGCTGTGTGTATTGAGATCCTGTTTCCAACACGGGTTACACTGGCTTTGAACTCTTTCTGCATTTAGCATTTTGTCCAACTGCAAATGAGCAATTAAAGGCCTGTTTGCAAGTACTCGGCTTCCTTTGGATGGGTCTGGGGAGGTGTCCCTCTGAGCTGGGGGACGTGGACAGATGTGGCAGGCTGGCCTCACTGACTAATGCAGAGTGAGCTTCCATTCTACAAGGTCCTTTGATTCGATTCCCGCTTTAGGCACTGCTATAACCCACAGGACAGTGGTCTGCCAACGGGGAGACACCACAGAGGAAGGGTACAGACGACGGAAATAAAGGTGGGACGTTTTCAAACATGAACAGGAGACTCTTAGGTCAGAAGCCGGAAGGACTCAGAGAAGCACAGATCCTCGGTGATTGAAAAGATGCCTGTGTGGGTTGGGGCCTGCCCCCCTGCGGGAATTTTATCTCGGGGTCCCCCCAGCTGGAGGCGTGATGTCCTCAGCAACCTTTTTATCCATTTGTCAAGGCAACAAGTGGACAAGTGGACTCTCACTGCTGACACTCTGCATTCAACGCTCTATGTAAACTAGTGATTCCAAAGCTTTCCGTTTCAAAAGGGCTGAGATTTTCTTCCTGCAGATACTAAACACCCCTGTGCAGCCTTTCTGACCAGTGCTCGGCAGTATTCCCGAGGAAAAGGGAAGACCGTCTTTATAATCCCATATATTCATCAAACGACATACACCGTATCCATAGTAACATGTAATGGTACATAGCATTCCCAGGACCAGGGTCAGAACTGCGTCCTTCTCCTGAGGGCTGGGCTTCGTTGCCTGAATGAGGGTTGTCATCTGCATGCTTGGTAAATGTCACTTGCAGCTGTGTGCTGGGTCACTCCTCAGTGTCTCTCATTCAGAAATTAAATTCCTAATATCAATTGGTTGCCCAATCTTGACTTCTTCGACAGACCAGTGTACACCTGGGATGCTCCTGGAAGGTTTCCCCAGGCGGAGAGGTCGCGTATGACAAAGCCATTCAGAACGCGAATGCCACCCACAGAATTCTGACATTTCAGACGGCGCGCTGAGCATTCGCCACACTCAATGTCCGCGGAACACACAAGAACTCGAAAGCAAACTAACCTTTTGTTTAGGATCGTGAGTTCACAAAGCTCTTTTTTCCTTAACACTCACCATGGAAATCCGCATTCTATCTCTGACAAGGCTAAAACATCACGGTTATCAGGAATCTTAACTCGAACATTTCATATCTATACACCCGGAACCAGGGTCAGTAATTTCAGAACATTTACACGTGGAGGCATACTGGGGTTCCTGACGCTTGATGAATATCAGATCTGTGGCCGTCAAGAGGCCTGGCTTAGCCACTTAGCCTTTTCCAGTTTGGGGCTGCAGTACAGCTTTTCAGAGGCCGCACAAGGTTCATTCAAGAGACTGCTTCCATTAATCTAGTGACCAGTCCAATTCGTTTGTGACAGTTGAGCCAGCGGACGCATTTCTGGGTCGCATTGCCCAGTGGTCCTGGCAAATCAATCTTCGGTCTCTGTGGAAAGCATCTTTTTCCAACTGTCTGTTCACCCCCACTCTGGAACCCCCTCAAACTTTCAGAGCACAGGCTTAGAACCAAGTAAGCCATCTGTGAACCGCGTAGGGGAAGCAAAAGAGTTAGGAAGTCAATGGCTGCCCGGTGGCATCTATCTCCTTCTAGGTAAAAGCGACTTTGAAACCCAAATGCCAGTACCGCTCTGACTGACACGCGTGTCCGATTCCCGATGTCCCTTTCACCCCCTTTTGGGGGGTAAGGCCATGCTTATCAAGTTATGTATGAATGGAAGTGTCTTTCATCCCCCCCAGCGTCCTGGGGGATGAGAGTTCAAAAGGAACTACCAAAATAGCAGCAACAAAAATCCAGCCGCCTGCCAGCAGGCCTGCACATATCCCCTTCTCCCAGGCCTGCGGAAGGTTGGAGAGCTCAGCAAAATTTTTATGTACGGGAGCAGGCCCAAGGAAAACTCACACGCCATAACCAATTGTGGACAGAGGGTCATCTATCAGCAGACAAATGCAGGAGCTCCAGAATGCCTCTCCTCAAATGAAATAATATATCTTTGAAAGCCAATGCCCGTTTTAGGCCCGAGGCCCATATATCAAGCCTGAGAGGCTTGTGGAATCACTCCAGGGCCATTAACCTTCCACCTGTTCCCCCTTGTCCTTCAGGACGAGACCCTGCCCTTGGTTTTACTCCCGTCCTCTGTTCATCTTCCGACAGAGTGTAAATGTAAAACAGCGGGCCTGTGAAATAACTCAAAGGCAATGGACCAGGGGCAGGTTACAAATCTCTGCCACTGGCACTGTGACTTATGCAGGCAGTTTGTCACACATGAGCCAGGTGACCTCTGTGACATAACAGAGAAAAATAGCACCGGAGATCAAAGATGGGCTTCGGCGCGCTCTGAGTAACTCTGCCCCACGAAGGGAGCGGGTTATCTGGTACCCCAGGATGCCCCGATACCGGGGACATCTGTGCCAGTGAAACAGAGAAGGCAGGTGGGGTTCCCTCATTGCAGTCACTTCTGCCAAGCATTAGGGGCTTTCCTGTAACATCAGGATTCCAATTTCTGTGTTCTTGATACTGCCTTATGCTTGGAAATGCCAGAAATAGGCAACATAAATCTCTCTAATTTAACCGTAATACAGAGAAATGAACAGAATTCGAAAAATGTGAAAAATGAGCCCATGAAGACTTTGTTAGATTGAAAACACAGAAGCTACAGTTGGGAAGGTAAAGAGAAAGTTTTACTAAAGCTTCCACGTTTGCTCGGTGAAGGAAGTGGTTTGTTAGACTTTTTTGAGACTTGCACTCTTCATTAAAGTGGTCACACGTTTCATTCTCTTATGTGTAAAAAGAAATGAGAGTAATTAAAGGATCAAATGAGACCTTGTGCATGGAAGTACTTTAAAAAGTGCAAAGCTTTCGCCAAATGATATTAGAATTTAGGAAAATGTAGAATTATCCATGGCTTAATGAATGGCTTAAAAAACAAAAAGCACCACCAACAAAAACACCCCAGAGATGTATAGTGGAAGGAAATATGTAGACTGGGAGGAAATTAACATTTAAATATTCTGAAATCTGAATCAGAGTTAATTTCTAGTTTGTATGTATTACTGAAATGACTGTTTTCTCCATTATTGTGTGCCTCCCAGAATTCTGTGTTGGGTCCCAAAAATGAACGAGGCCTGAGACAGTCATCCCCAGGCCATTATCTCTGTGATAGGGGCAGCTCATTTTGAACTTTTCATAAATGAATTTTTCATAAATGGACCACCGCGTAAGAGATGCCAGCGTACCTTACTTTATTTGTTTCCTGTCTAAAGCAAGGACGCTAGCTGAGTCATCGTGACACCCTTGGCGTCCTGGACTCTAGCCCTATACACAGAATCTCTTTCAAGTGCTGTCCTGGTCTTCAGCTGGCCAACTTGTGTGTGTTTTCATTCTCCAAGCGTGCCCATAGCAGTGTCAACTTTCTACCATGTGGCAGTGTTAGGAAATAAAAATAATCAGCGTCAGAAATAATTAGAAAGTTTTGCTGCTAAAGTTTGGAGCAATTAAAAAATTCCTGCTTCAATCTAACCAGAAATGTGAAGATACCAACCTTTTAACAGTCACAGGGATCTTAGCCTGAGACCACCCTGGGCTTCAAGGAGTGGGAAGCCCCAGGATTTCATGCAAAATTTTCTGTCTACGCGTTTTCCCAGGAGGATTAATCACCGCTTTTGTCAGATGTGCCAAGGTGTTTGCCAGCCAAAGAAGTCACGGACAGTGAATGCTAGAAGGCAGCGTGAGGTCCCAAAAGTTATCACCAAACTAGAATCAGAAACTGCGCATGTCTGAAAGGATGCTAGAGGCCACCCAGCCTGACCCGTCCTCTCGCAGAAATAAAGGAGGAGGAGCACGAGGGAGCCAGACGCCACAATTTATCAGGAGGGCAGTGGGCCTGGCACGCCAGCCTCTGGCTTCCGAATCCAGGGCTCCCCCCACAGCACGTGGCGCCAACCTTTCCTTTGTTGTTTAAAAGTCAGATTTTGTTCATGTGCCTTAAAATAATTTTTTCTGGGGTATAGAAACCTTCGTGCAAGAGACATCTACGTATTTAATAGAAGACAAGACATTTTACAATTAATGGCCTGAGGCATCTGTTGTTATGAAGAAGCATTCAAAAACGCTTTCATTTGTGGATTAAAATTTGTTTTTTTTTTATAAGAACAGCACTGGAACGATGGAGCGTGTGCCTTGAATTGTGTTAGGTTTTCTTCCTGAAAAATATGGTCCTGTGTCGTGGGGAACTGATGTTTAGGTAGCTTTATTCTGTTTCCTTGGGAGCACATTTTAAGATTCTCTATAAATTAATATTTAATTTGCCCGGATAAATCCATAGTCTCTTACAGTAAGTATGAGTTAGTGGTTGATCCTTTATAATATTCATGAAAATTTCAAACAAGGATCATGCCATGCCGCCTATTACCAATAAATATTTCCACTGAATGTTTGACTATTTTGAATTCTCTCTCCAAATTATTAACAAAATAAAAAAATAACTAAATTATTAACAAAAATACTAAGCAGGGCTTGTCATTCATTTATCTGAATTCTCAGATACCTATTTTCAGTAAACCACCGTATGTGCTCACTCCTTTCAGAAGGAAATGCTTGACACCCCCCCCCCAAAAAAAAGAGAAAAGAAAGAAAAGAAAAAGGAATAGATACTCTAATAGTTAAGTTATCCTAAAATGTTTAATCCACTAATGTTCTAGGATTTAAAACAAATAAAATATGGTCAGCTTGCAGCCAAAAAAAAAAAAAAAAAAAAAAAAAATTCCTGGGCATGAATCACCGCTTACATTCTTTTCCATCCACAAACAATTTCGTTTTGGAGCATTGCCACATAGTATCGACAGTGACAACAAATGGCATTGTCCCGGGGACATCTGTTTCCGACTCCTACACTGATACTTAGCAGTGAGTCGGTCTTCACAAGTTGCTGAGCCACAAAGGAACTGGAAATCTCTGGTACGCTGAGGTTTTATTATTGGAACACAGGAAAACTTTATCACCATGCTGGGAAGTTCTGTATCTTTTGAAATATTGGAACCGGGGTTATGTTAGCACATTAAACCATGCGGAAGGCTACTTCTGAAGAAAAGAGAGAAAAAATTGTTTCTTGTCTACTATGTCCTTGGGTTGAGGTTCCCACTCAATCTTCATATAACTTCCTCACCCACCCTCAGCTGAAAACTATTTTGTTTTTTAAAGATGTTATTGAGTGGAGTTTCTTGTTCACATTGAAAGAACCAAATACCAAAGACATTCTTCTAAGCCAAACATGATAAATAAACACTATTGTTTCTTAACCAAAAAAAAAAAAAAAAAAAATCAAATGAAACCAGAAGAGCTTTTGTATATACAATTGTGTCTTTTCTCAAGTCAAACTACCATGCTTATAAATTCTCTGAAAACCTGGCAGCAGAGGGCTAATAAAGACTCCTGACTGGAATACCCTCAGCTTAGTCCAAAGTGATAAAAGGAGGAAGGCAAAGAGATTCTGGGAGAAAAGCCAGTATGAAGGGATCAAACGGGGAGGGGGCCACTGACACGGGCCTGGGACTTGCGCCTCTGCCATTGAACGTGGGCTACAAAGGGCCATGGGTCCTGCTGGCCCATTAATAACCACTCAAGTGCCCAGGTCAGAGTTCTGCTCTGTGTACGCTCCTCTGTGCGGCATTTATTCTCACAGGCAATAAGGGAGGGAAAGTTACAGTGGTAATTCTAAACCTGCGTCCACTCCAAGCATTTGCCTACTCTAAATTAATTTGTGTGTCGGCCGAAGCAGAAAAGGCTCCTCTCCTTTTTTCGTGGTTAAAAATAGGATCTCTTATATTGCTGGAAATGCTGGGTGTGGGGGGGGTGGTGTGTGCAGTCAACGTCTGACTTGCATGTAATTTTAAAACGTTTCATTCTAAAACGGTATTGGGACAAAGTCCATTAATATGCTGTTTACCTTGTTTCACATTGCACACAGTAGGCATTCCAAAAATATGTGTTGAATAAATCATGAAATGAAATAACCATAGAGCTGTCTGGCTTAAGACAGGAAAATAATGCATTTCTACTGGAGACGGAGAATTCTGGTACTTATTCTGCCTAGAAGGTGATGATGTCTTTTACCAAGAACACATGGATGGTTTGTGAATAACTTACGGTTTAACAAATGAGCTCCTTATTACTAAATACCACCACGTCCTCATAATTTCCTATCCTGAAAATCACCAAAAACACGACTATTTTAAAAATAATTACTATCATTACTACTTATGGAAAAATACATCTGAATTTGGAGAAGTTACTTTTTCTTCATTTGATTCTGCTCAATACCGATGAAAACACAACAAAACTACTTGAAATTTGTGTTTCTCTCACTTTTAACTACAGTTTTACCATCAGTTCTCGAATGATGGCCTCCTTATTAGTTATCAAAACAGAAAAGTATTTACTAAACCATCGGAAATTAGGAGTAGATCTGTGAGATTCACGCATGTTTCCTTTTGTCCTAAAAACGAGGTGAAACAGACACGTGTCCTGTGTGTTGTGCAGTCTGTGTGTTGTGTGTGCTGCTGTCCAGCTCACGTTTTGTCACGCCCGTGGCCCTCCAAGGGTCTGGCACGATCAGCCGTCGTGGGCATTTGCACGCCTTTTTAACGAGCTGTCCTTCCAGACTGAGTTGGTTCAAATGGTGCGCCTGTCAGGTTTTCCCTGGTGCCCCTCCAGACAGAGTAGCTCTGCACACACACACACACACACACACACACACACACACACACACACAGAGACCCCCTTCATCCCTGTGACACATGCTTTGTAAATTCCAATCACCTCTTCACAAGTCTGCCCCCCCTGGTATTTTTATTTACTTTGTATCCCTACTGCTTAGCGTTTTGCCTGGAATATTGGGGGCTCAATTATGTTTGCTGCATTCTTCAGTCAGCAACCAGTGTGGCTCAGGGATCTGTACACAGAGATAGATGGAGATATGCTACAGGGATAGATATGCTACAGGGATAGGTGTAATATCGGGGTGGGTATAGATACCGTGTTTCCCCGAAAATAAGACCGGGTCTTATACTAAGTTTTGCTCCAAAAGACGCATTAGAGCTTATGTTCAGGGGATGTCATCCTGAAAAATCATGCTAGGGCTTATTTTCCGATTAGGTCTTATTTTCAGGGAAACACAGTAGATGGATATAGATATAGATATGATACAGGGATAGGTATAGGTACAGATAGATAGATGATACAGAGATAGAGACCAAGAATGAGCTAGAGATGCTACAGGTATAGATACAGACAGAGGGAGATGGACATGAAGATGAGATAGACACAAATGCTTGGACCCAAGTCACCCAGTTCCCTGGGGGCTCGGGCGAAAGGGAGACCTGACTCCTGGCCTGGATGTCCACTACCCGCCCTCCCCGCATCCCCAGCTGCATTAACTGACCCTCTCTGGGTGTAACCTGGTAATAACCAAGTAAGCGAACAAAAAGGCAGCAATCAGTGCTGATTTTAGTAAGGAAGTAAAGATAAAATTCTTCCTCACACCTTGTGTCCTCCAGAGGAAATGTCGGCCTGCCAATTTGACAAACATGCCAGTAAAAGAATTTCCTTGGCAAACAGACAGCATGGAAATGTCCTTTTTAAAAATCAATTAACCCCCTAAATTCATGAGCTTGCTAGAAACATTTCCTATGCCATGGAATACAAGGCTCAGCAAGATGCTGCCCCCTTTCTATTTCTGGAATCTTCTTTTGTTCACACATGCTAATAATAGTGGCCGGGCTGGGGGCTATTTATAGCCCCTAAGGCAGCCCGACTCTGTGAACACTTCATGCATTTACACTTCCTGTGTTTGTTATTCCCTTACCTTTTTGATAATTAAAAGTGTCCCTCCAAGAATTTATTTAGCAACAAATCACCTGTAAATAGCTTTTCTTTTAATATATGAAAGCCTATATTTAGACTCAATAAAATATTTTACTCCCATTTCCGATGCACTAAAAACAGATTTCAATGGGGGGAAGGGATATACAACTGTTTTCTTTCCAAATTTTATAAGAAATTGTTCTCATTTGACCTTTAGGTGTTTTGATGACCAGGATCCCGCTTTCTGTGCTGGACCATGCATTCTCTTCACTCAAACTTTGTCTTTTGATATCGATGCTAAATTGCCATAGAGCTAATCCATGAGGAATTTATTAATCGACAGACTGTCACTCAAAAATATAGCAATAAAAATATGATTGTTATGTGATATGGTTAGACAACGTAATGTCTAAAAATGCCTCTTCTTACCGTCCCATCCGTTCAAATTGCTTGCTGGAGTTCAGTGTTTCTGTAAGTGGTTTCCACCTAGGAATTCCCTTGGAAGCCAATGAGTTTTCTAGACTAAGAAGCATCCAAACTCAGAAAGGTCAATTTTTGCCAGATTTACTTCGCTATTCCTGTAATTTGAGTTTTGAAACGTGAGTTTGACCCTGTCCCTTTCTAAGTATTTCCTTGTGAAGAAGTCCTATCAGAGATGAATCATCGTCTTTCACCTTATCTAAGGCAACACGACCCAAACGCAGCTCTGTCCAGCACCAGCCCACATCCCTGGAGCCCTCCATGGCCCAGGATGCTCCAACCACAAGGTCAGGCTCATTTCTGCGCATCTATATGAAAAACACCAATTGTTCAGACTTTTAGAAAAAGAGATCTGCTAAATATTATACTTGGCTCTGTGTCGGCGTGAGAGGCTGAGCAGCGCAGGTGGTCTGGCTCCTGTGGTCTCACTCAGCTCTGCTTTTCATCACAACCCCAAAATCCAGGAGAATGGAGACAATCCAGTGTTTTTTTATCAGAGAAATAGTCAGCTGTTAATTAGAGCATTCAATCTCCAGTGCTCTCTTTTAATGAAAATATTTTGTACTCCTCTGCTCGAAAGCTGATCGAACTAAGAAAGTCAGGAAAAGTGGGAGGAATTATATAAACATTTATTCACCAGTTCTCACTATGAGGTAACCTCACAGCTAGATTTGCCCGACACTCAAATGTAATAAAACAACGGACTTTGGATACCATTGTTGTTTTAAGTGTCATTTCGATGTGTTTACCTAACATTTTGTTTTGATAAAGTTAAAGCGAAATCTATACTCCTCACCTCAGAAACCTTTGTAAAATAGTGCCTCTGTGCAGCCAAGTGCTTTCAGATCTAAGGTAATTATTGATATATTAGCTTCGTTATGGCTAAGACATAATAATTACTTATCGATATATATTTTCCTACCTCCTGAGTTGAAGTGGGATTGGGTGTAAAGCTGTAGGTAAACCCAAACTGCCAAAGCACAGGAAGCGGCATTTTCTGGATATTAGCGCCTCTCTCGGAACGTGTTTTCCATGGTAGGTGTTTCGTATTTAGGAATCCAAGAACACTAATCAGTGTTCTGCAAATGAGATGACTGATCCCCAAAATCTCCCCAGTCAGTCCCCTCGGTGACTAGTGCCTACTCCAAGAAGAAAGGCGCCAAAAGACCATCTCATAAAAGGATAAGAGGTCGGGGGAAAGTAGGTCATTTTGTCCTCATTGCGAAAGCTAAATTCGTCTCACTGTCTCTTATAAAGTACACCAACATGCTTCTGTGAGTCCCTACCCATTCTTCCCGAATTCTCCCTTGACAGCTTGCACACACAGAGGGCGCCATCACTGCTCCCATTCACACACACCTGACCAGGTGGGGCATAGCCTCCCAGAGCCCAGCTCTGACTCAAGCTTCCTTACACATTCCCTCGCTTCTTTGAACAGACTTTCTACTCAAGTGTTAGTGAGGATGCAGGAGTAGTTGGTAAAAGCTGATGGATCAGTCCATTAAAGGATATTCTTGGCTCCGTCAAGCATCAGACACTCCAAAATAGGACTCGTAGAGCTTGCAAGGTGCCTTCTCTCTCTACCTGAATTACTCCCCACACGAAAGATTAAGAAAACCCACGCCCACAGCCAATGCAGAAGGGGCTCCGCTGTCCATTCATTTAACCAGCACAGTCTCACTGCTCAGAACGAACAGGAAAGTAGATGGCCATGAAAACTGCCTGAGACCCTGTACTGAACTCCTCCCGTGGTCCCCTGCACAACTGGTGTATTTTCCTGCTTTGCTGAGGTACAGCTGACATATAAAATTGTAAGATATTTAAAGGGTACATCATGGGGCTTTGATGGACGTTGTGAAAGGATCCCCACCATCTTAGCTCGTTAACACAATCACCTCACATTTTGTTTTTTTGATGAGAACATGTATGTTCCTCTCCTGTACGATTTGTATCAGTCATCCTACCTCACAAAGGAAAAGTGCGTGAGAAATGCACTTCATTTATCTAACGATATTGGAAGTGAGTAAAACTCACTTTTAAAAAGCTTACTTGAAAAAAATGTTACAATTTATTTTCTCAACAAAAAATATTTACTATAAATAAATACAATAAACAACTTTCTCACAGCCTTTTAAGTTTATGTTGAGCTTTGAGCTCTTGCGTGTAAGGTCTGCCTCAGAATGTTCTCTGACACCCCATTTTCAAGCCAACTAGAGTCCAGCGGAGAGGTAACCACTCATGCATGGACGTGTGTATAGTATGGAGACATATTTAGGGATTACTTTCCAGTGTTTCTCTTACGTAGTCACTTAAGTATGGCAAGACTGAGTAAATAAAATCAAACAGGAAATGTGAGATGACTTAATAGTTTATGATGTGATTCTTCTTAAGAATAGAAAACTTGAATTCCTGTAGTGTAAAGAACCGCCCACCCCAACGTTTATAACATGTCTCCTAATCTTACCTTAGGACACCCCTCTTTTTTCTGAGATCACCTGTGAACCTGTGTCTACACAAAGTACTATAGTTTTTGAAGTGTGTTAGTTCTTTATGAGTCCTTTATCGGAATTGAAATAGAACTTACAGAACTTTCCACTTGTGTAATATGCATGTCGGACGTTTCTTAGGGTAAAGAGAGTGGAGTAGAATTGATGGGTCCGTGTGGTGTCGGACAGTCGGGGAGGGGAGCAGGGGGTCTGGGTGAGGCGGGAGAGCCAGAACGTGTCAGTACTGCTACAGAAGCTGAGTTTTGCTCGTGGAAAAGTTATGTCTTTAGTCCACGGGCACGCCTGCCTTGATTGCCCCTGGCCAATGAGACATTATTTTTAGAAAGAAAGAAAGTCCGTCAAAGTGTCTGAGCTTATTATCTGTTCTATTCAAGGTGGATGGACTGTACTGCAGTCCCATTCGATGACACTTAAAACCATTATCATCCATGTAGAGTGTCAGCTTTATTCTCAGCGCCCTCCTCAGCCCAGTGATACTCTAGACAGGAAATACCATGACGGGCCTGCAAGTCAGAAGCAATTTTACCTGAAACTAGTGAGCTTGAATTTCAGGAACCTTCCCATGGACAGCCACGTCCTAGGCTGAGAGGGCTCCAAGCATTGTATATGCACGAAGTCTAATGGTTTTGTATAAAAGAGAAGATAGGTTTTCGCATTCTGTTTCCTCAAGAGCTTCTGAAATGGCATAAACTTCAAGGTCCACAAAGCCGGGACCAATCTCTGCTGCAAGTGAACCCTGACAGGCTAATAAGTGAGCTGGCAAGACGTGTTTTCAACTGCAAATGTAGTAGACAGAATGATATCAGGTTTTTTTTTTTTTTTCAATGCCTGGAGTAAATGAAGTAAGGTACTCGGTAGTGGGAGACCAAGTCCTTTTGGAATATGGAAGATTTAAGAATTATCCCAGATAAAACACTCATTATTAGCAGAGGTATTGATTCTGGCGCATATGACACATTCGTGCTCATCTAGAATAAGCCCCTGGATTTGTTTGATAATCCAAACACGGCCCACTGCTCTGCGTTGCGGGGAGAGAAGCTTTGGAAAAACTGTGGCTTGGATATCCTGTGTTATTACAGAAAAGAGAGTTGAAAAGATTCTTAAAAGAACAACAAAGATAACTAAGGGATTGGAGCTAAGGCTTAGAAAGACTATTTCGAATCACTAGCAATTTTATCCTCGTAAACAGGACTATGAAAAAAACCAAACTGGTCTGTCAGGGCATTGACTCAAACTTTGGGTCAAATTCTTCTATAGAATCCATACTGAAGTAAGAAAAGTACTTCTAAAGATAATTTCTACGCTTCTAACAAAGGGGTCCAAAGCTCCCCTCTTCCTTCAGCCCAGAGCCGATCTCAGAACTGGGGAGTTTTGGGGGAACAAGCAGCACATGTTCTCGGCAGGAGTCTCCCTGGGCACCTTCTGATTGAGTTTGCAGTGCGGTCAGTTTGTGTCAGCACAGGGGTCCAGTCTTAACTGGACTCGTTGGCCTCAGTTACTGAAACACGTTTGGACCCTTTACAGACAGACTATTTCTGGGTTTTCGTGTAGCTAAAACTCAACGAGTAATCATAGAAAAGGTTAGGATCGAGTGAAGGGGGACTTCAGGTTTCGGGTCCCTTGGCAGATCCAGAGGAAATGACACACAGGGTTCGAGCTGCACGGAAAAGAATGTCTGACTTCTGGTAACTCTGAAGTGGGTGGCAGGGGCCTGGGGGAGAAGGGCTTGGATTCTCATCTGCACGGGGTGGTTTAGCTGGGTTCTCTCGAGTGAAAATGGGGATCAGGCTAAATCAGTGGCTGCCAAAGGGGGCCTGGAAGGACCAGTCCTAGCAGCTGGGTCTCTCTGTTCGGGAAGCTTCGTAGAAAATTTGCAGGCCTAGAGATTCCGGTCCCCCTTCTCGGCAAATGGTTCTCAACAGCTCAAGTCTTGCTTGTCTCATCGTTTCCTCTCAGAGCCCTTCTTAGAAACTTCTGCTGGCTTTACCTCAACATACATCCTGAGTCTGCCCGCCTCTCCCCTTCTCCACGCCGGGCCTCCTCCTCCCTTTGTCGCCTCCTTTCAGCCCGTTCCCACCTGCAGCCTGGGAATCATTTCTTGTCCTGACAACGTGATGGGTGTCCCTGCTTCCAAGCCTCCTGTGGTTTCCAGTCCCAACCGGAACAAAACCCAAGCCCTGGTGAGCTGGACCTGGTCAAACTCCTGGACTTTTCTTACCCGGAGCCACTATTTTCTCTGTCACGGATTTCCATGCACGCTGACTTTCCTCATGTTTCTTGGAAATCCCGAGCCTGTTACTACCTCAGGGCCTTTGCACTTGCTGCCCCTGTACCTGGATGCCCGTATCTCCAGATTAGCAAGGCGGGTTCTTTCCTGCTATTCAGATTTCAGTTCAGGTGTCAGCTCCTCTCATTAGTCTCCTCTGAACCCCTGTCACGGCTTCCACCCTCCGCATGCCATCGCGCGCCTGTGTCCCATCAGGTCACGTTATCATTGTTATATTGGTCGATATGCTCCCCTCCCACTCGAACGTGCGCACCGATGAAAGCGGTGTCCGTGTTGACTGTGTTCAGCCCCGTATCCCCTGATTGAGACCAGGGCTTGGCAGAGTGGGCTTCGAATTAACATATGCGGAACGAGTAGATGAATAATTCCTCAGGTTGCAGGTGGGACTTGGGAACAAATCATTTCAACAGCGATGTGGTCACTGTACATGCACTGGATTAGATAGCGCTCCATCCCCCGCAACACACACACACACACACACACACACACGTGTATGTATTAAGTTGGTGCAAGAGTAATTGCAGTTTAAAAGGTTAAAAAAATTTGCAGAAAGCACAGTTATTTTTGCACCCACCGAATACACTAGAAGGTTGGTTTGGTGCTATTAAATCAACGACTGAAATAAACAGCAGTAGATCAGGTTGAGGTTAAAACGGGGGAGGAGAGGCGGAAAGCCTTTCTAGTTAAAAAGTATGTTATACTGAAGACGCTTGAAAACGTTGTAGCTGTTTCCATGAAACATGAAACAAGGACCTCGAATACGTAAGTTTACCTGGAAGGAAAAGTCCTATTGGAAACGGTAAGAGAAATAGTCCAGCGTGTAAAACATACCAGCTCTATGCCTGGTCTGCAACAACGTGACGTCAAGCAGTGTGTGTACACGTACATAGACATGTAAACACACTGGAATGCACGCGCCCCTAACTATTGGCCGACGCAGGCCAATCTGCACCCAAAGCAGACTGTGACACGATGTGACGGCCGCATGCCAAGTAGTCACTGTTACATTCCAGCCCCTCTGGGTCCTCTTGGTCTTGAACAAAATCCATACAGAAGAAAGTTCTGTACGTGACCCTGCTCGGGCGCCCAGCTTTCCCTGCCCCCTCTCCTTACACACGGGCCCTTGCAGGCAGGCCTAGGAATTGCTCACAGCTCCGCAGGGGTACATGGCAGTACCTCTGGGTTTCTGCACGCCGTGTCTGCTAGGAACGCCTCCCGACCCCTCACTCCCACCTGTCCATCTGGCCCACACGCCTGCTCACCCCCTCCCCTGGCCGGCTCCCTCAAAGTGCTCACACTGCATTCTGGGCAAACCCCTGTCTCTCTCTCTCTCTCTCTCTCTCTCTCTCTCTCTCTCTCTCTCTCTCCATCTCTCTCATCTCTCTCTCTCTCCGTCTCTGTCTCTGTCTCTGTCTCTCTCTCTCTCTCTCTCTCCTCTCTCTCAGTCATTACTAGCCCAGGGCCAGGTTCTCAGAGGCTGGCTTGTGTCGGCGCGAATGGAATTGCGTTTCTCAGTTAAACTATAGGCTTAAGCATTAGCGCCCACACAGCCGGGGTCATCTGCGTGTCTGTCACAAGTCCTGCAGGATTCCCAAGTGGGGGTTTGCTATCTAGTGCCTCACCCACAGCAGGGCGCTCTGGTTTAAGTGAGAACTGACGTCAAGTGAAGACTGCTTCCGTCTTTATCTCCAGGAACTTAGAGTGGACATTGACACACAGTAGGAACTCGGGAAACTTTGGGTGAATGAGCTAGGGAACAAGTGAATTAGTAAGTGAATAAAACCCATTGGGCCTGATCTAGGTCACCACTGCCGTTTACACCAGGAGTGCCTCAGGGGCCGCTTGAGTGTGGGCTTCAGCCCTAACGAAAAATGCCACCTCTGGTGAGAAGCAGGCAGAGAGTGTCCTGATCCTTCCTTTTCAGAAGCTAAAGCCTCAAATGGACCCACCCAAGTACATGACGGGAGCGAACGTCTGTGTTCAAGACGGCAACATTTCAGGGACAGTGTCATTGAAGTCACTCAGTGGTCAGGGACGCTCCTTCCAAAACATTCGGAGCCCCGGATCCCAATGCACGAGTGCAAACTACGAATGCGTTGAAAGCAAGTTATTCCCCCCAAAAGTGAGGGTTCTTGTTTTCACTGCAGCTACCGGATGTGATTTGAATGTCAGCAGTAACATTACTGCGGCCAGCCATTCCCCCACCCCCGCTACTTAATTTACTTGCCCCACAGATCCAGAGCGCTTTTTTCCTCCAAAGCTGGAGCAAGACTCAATTACAGTACACAGAAACGTGTTCGCTGGCGAACACCGCAGTTAGCGTGAAGGGCCAGTTACAGCCCGGCGTTGTCAGCGGCAGAGCTGTGCTTTCATTCACTGTGTAAGATCTATAATTGAAAGAACACCGTGAGAGCCGCCTTTCATCAGTTCCACGAGCGACGCGTCCTGCTTTGATAAGGGCACGGGGAACATCTAAGGCACTTCAAGCCACCCAATTACATTTGATTAGCAAGTCAAAATAATAGAACAGCTTTTCATCACCCAAAGGAAAACTTTTGAAGAATGCCGTTGCCAACGCTCCGCACAAACACTAATCTGTGTCATTATTTTACAAGGGGAAATGTAATATGTAATGAGTTGTGTGTTTTTTTTTTTTAATTAGGCGATAAGCAAAGCGTCTTACCCATCGCAACTTTAGATCAAACAAGCAGAACCGTGAAGATAGGACGTGTGTGGTAAAGACCCATTTGTGGTGATTTCAGAGTAGGCAGGATGCGGGGGTCAAAATAAAACCACAGACCTTCGAATGAGCCAATGGTTCAGAGAACACGTTTGCAAACAGGGTACGTACGCAGAACTCTGAGACAGACACACAGGACTGGCCAGGGACAACTCTTTGGGACCCAAGACCTACGTGTGCACGATTCTTTTCTAGCCAATGAGTGTGTGTGCCTGCAGAGAATCAGAAACACGAATTCCAAAGTCATTTAAAGCATCATGCTGAGAATTTTCAGAGTACTGAGAGCAGACATGTAATGTTGCTGAAAAGTAAAGACAAGACGTCGACGTGTTGCCGTTACCGCTGAGGGGTTAGTCTCCCCTCCTTTAAGTCTTTAATTCAACATGTCTCCAGGGTCTCCTGTGTTTCATTCCCATAAAAATGTGTTTTTAATTTACATGAAATAATTATACTACTCTCCCAGGTAAAGCATTGTGTAAACAGGGTATTTAGAAATGCGATCATCAGTGAGGTGGTCTTGCTGGAGACGAAAAAACAACACTGTGCATGGTTGATGAAAGGCCAGTGACATCCATGCTCCCAAAATGAAAGGCAGAGATCAGGGGGAGGTGACATTCTGCCTTGCAGTGCTCTTATTGCACAATGAAGGGTGGACTTTAGACCCATTGGCCAATTAGTCCATCTGCTGTGTAAAGAACACGCATTCTTACAGAATTAGACGTTGGATCAGGTTTGGGTGTGAAGTTAATCCCGAACGTTGCGTAATCCTAGGGACATTTCTAAATATGTAAGCTCCTGGGGTTTTCTTTCGGTTTTCTGAGAGGGGCAGCAGCAGTGCCCGGGAGCCCCACGCACGTCAGACTCCCATTTTCCTCACAGGCGTCGGCTCTTCCTTCAGAGTCCACCATACGTGGGGATGTCCACGTAGGTCCCAGTGGGTCAAAAACATGGTGTTGGAACATGGTCTCCATGGAGAAAGGTAGCAGTGAAGACAGCCCTGGTGACCGTTTGCGGGACTGTGGAGACGTGGCCACACGCCTAAAGAAGTGTCCCCCCACCCACAGACGCCCTGCAAACTGTCTGAAAGCGAAGGGAGGGGTTTCCAAGTTGTTCCCGTGTGGGCGTTCCGTGGGACGCACGCATGCTCACCTGGATGAGCCCGCAGCCTCAGGATGTCCTGCTCCTAACTCCTGGAGCTGACCTGAGGACCCAGGAGAAGACCCCCACGTGGGCGCCCCTGCTTAGGGGAAGGGCCGGACAGGTTACCTCCACTGCAGACCGCGCTGCCGGGGGCCCATCTGCCCACCGTCTGCCTGGTCCTGGCTGTGCGTCCTCACACCTGCACACGTCAGGCTGCCCTCGGCCCACCACACTTCACCTGCACGGAAAACGCCAAATGCCCACACGGCTGAGGACTGGGGGCAGCCCCGGGGTCCCTGGGGCTACACAGCTGTAGGGAGCGATGCCTCCAGGTGCCTCCGGGAAGCCTGGGGCATGAGAAGGAAGGGGAAGAAAAGCAGGTCGAGGAAAAAGAGAAAAACAGAGTTTGGACAGCGAGACAAGGCGAGGTGGAGGTGGGGGCAGTGGAGCAAATGAGGAAAATGATGCAGGAGGTCCGAGCATGTCAGAGCAGCTGGCAGGGCCCCAGGCCCCTGGCCGCCCAAGCTCCGCCTGGCGTTTGCAGCACACAGAAGGGCAGAGGGAACTGGGACACTGAGGGAAGGCCCAGCTGCTGGAATCGGTGAGCCAGCATGTGTCCTCATCCCGAGTGTGGGTGGCTTTCCTGGGTGAGAGAGGAATGTTCTTCTCATGAAGAACGGCCGAGACGCCCAATTTCTATGCAGTCATTCTGCAAATGGATGTTGAGCCCTCTAAGATTTGTATGGTCTACTTCCCAAGAAGTAGGAGAATAAGTCAGAGCCAAGTCATCCCTCACTTACCCTGGAAAATAAAAGACCTGCTTTATTCCTTGTAGGTTCAGAGGGCAAAGTCCTTCAAAGTGTGCGAGGGGGTGTCACCCATGAGTCATGTCGTTAGGGTTTTTCACCCATTCCCTGAGTGTGTGTGACAGTGAATGCCATTCACAGACAGGGCCCAGGGGCTCGGGGCCTCACGGAGTCCTCCCCCCCCACACTGACAAGGGAACCGAATGCAGGCAGACTTTCCATAAGATCTGGGTAACCGTGTGCCCTGCTGGGCAAGTACAAGGACGGGGCTAAGTACGGGGGTGGGGGGCCCTCATTATTCTCAGCAAGCGGGCACGTACTGCTTCTGAGAAACAAACGGACAAAATCTCCTGCTGATGCAGCAGGAGCTGGTGGGGGGCACTGGACGGGCAGGCGTGAGGAGAGTCTACCCAGGTGTTCTCCAACTGGGGGACCCCACTGCCAATGCCCACTGCCTGCCTCATTCTATGCCCCCCCAGTTACAGCCCGGTTCTGCAAATGAAGGCTTCGGAGCTCTGTCACCAAGGACACACCCTGGTCCCCTTCCCAGGGGAAGGACTTAGCCGCTCCCTACTCGTTTCCTGCAATGTCCTTCTCTAATTAAGAAAAGGAAGAATTTGCATTTCCTTGGGCCCATTTAAGATCACTGCCCTGTGCAGTTTGAGGAGACAAAAGAGCTTTAAGACCTGCTGTGAAGGGTGCTGAGGGGCCCCCCGTGACAAGGAAACTGTCACCAAGGACTTGCCACTTTTCCAAAGGCCGCCATGTCTGTGTGTGTTCTGATGGCAGCACCGCCGCCACACATTAGCTGTGTGACCCGGGACAAGTCGGCGAGCGTCCCGGCCTTCGGACGCGTTCTCGTGTGTGCACTGCGGAGAGTAATGCCCACCGCACAGGATTAGTGGGAATTAAATGAGGTAACACATGTAGCACACTTAACAATTGTCTGACTCATAGCTAAGACTCCATTAATGGCAGCTATTATTATCATCTATTGTCTGAGCTCTGCAGCCGCGGGAAAATGGAAGTGCTTTCTGCTGACCTTGACTCTCCTAAACTCTCACCTATTAACTAACATAGGCCAAGCCTTGCGGGGGGGGGGGGGGGGGGGGGGGGGCTTACCTCCTGGGGCCTTTTTCACCATGTCTCTCTTTTCTCCCCATCTTTCTCGTTCCCACTTGCTCCCCTGATCCCAAACTGACTCAAGTGTGTTGGTTAATTTTGCTGGTGCAACAGCTTATTTGCCTGGTTTGGTTGAAAAACTAGTTAGCAAACTTTTACTAAGCGATGGGCCGCTGCAGCCCTCAGCAGGAGGAGCGGTGTGTGGATGTGTCCCCTGGGAAGAGTGCTGTGACAGTCACTTGTCAGCACAGGGAAGCCTCCTGCCACGCTCCCCTCGCAGGGCTGTGTCCTCAGGGCCCAGCCAGAAAAGGGTCTGAAGGCTCCAACAGAGGTGACCTCTACTCCCCTTCACCAGCTGACCTTGAGGGGAGCAAAGACAGTGATGGTTCCCTCCTTCTCTGTTCATATTCAGACGCCTGACAATGGCCAAGCCAGTTAAACGCTGGTTTCTGGGTGTGGCTGGCTAGTCCCAGGCTCTCCCCATGGTCTCACAGATAACAAATAGATTAATAGGAACAGGAAGCTTATCGGGTGTGTGAACAAGACAACCCCGTAGGAAGCCGTGGACGTGCTACTGACACTCCTACCAATGAGCCCTGCTTCCCTGGGAGGATACGGTCACAGGGAAACTACTGGGACTGGCCATCCCGGAGCCAAGAGCGGGAAGTCAGCGTCTAACCGAGTCTGCAAATGCACAGTCACTGAAAGAAGCAAATGTAATCCTTGAGGGGAAGAGCCACGAGCGCACAGCAGCCGCCGGCTCCCGTGACTCCCATGACATGGCTGGAAAGGACAGCGTGCAGACAACACGTCTTCCCAGTCAGGTGGGCATTTTCACCTGCCCCCAAAGAACCATTCTGCACAAATGGTATTGACCGAGAAGAGCTGACTCGTCCAGGGGACGGTGAACCCGAAGCTAAAATAGTGGATTCCTGAGTCAGCAAGACGCGTACGCAGAAACACGTGTACAGCAAGTAAGGCCAGAATAACAGAAACTCTCAACACAACCAACCAGACCACAAGCCGCTGTGTCACCTCTGCCTGGAGACGGCAGAGAAGCGAAAGCCTGATACCCGGAGACCATCGAGTCAAACCTGCCAGTTCCCACGTTCTCGCCAAACTCACAAGGACACGAGGGCGTCCACACTCATTCCAGAGGCGGAGGAGCCAGGGTCTGGCTTCCTCGTCAGCCTGCCTGGAGTTCACTTCCTGTCATCTGTCATCTTGTCGGAGGAGTGGTGAGAGGGTGTTTTCACCTGCCTTCAGAGGCAAACACTTCTCCCCTCCTGACGGGATGTTCTCTGAAGTTCATACCTGCTTCTCATCTCCTTCTGGGACTAACCACTTTGCATCCAGAGGGGGAAAAACACAGGGCAGTGAGGGGCCCGACTGTGCCTTTGAGACGCCATGTCAGCACGTAGGGGTGCTGGGGTTGGACCCTGATTCTCAGGCAAGGGCCAAGGAGAGCAGGACGGCAGGTGAATGTGGGACGTGCACACACACCAGGAGGGTGGAGAGAGCTTATGAAGGAAGAAGCTGAGAATTGGGGGCAGACCCCGGTAAGTCTCAGACTGGATGGCAGAGGTGAGCTAGGGCTTGGGGAAAGGGATCTGGAATGTTAAAAATAAATAAAGAAAACTGCTCAGAAAGCCTCTGCAACCCGCCAGAGACAAAGGGGGGCTTCCTCCCACCCCAGCCTCTGCACTTCAGAGAAAAATGTGCTTCAAACTGGCCTCAGCGGGGCTGAATTCCTCTGGCACAAACTCCCCAAGTCTCTGAGACCTATTTTCCACAGAAACGCTAGTTATGTATTTCAGTCAGAATTAATTTAATTTTTTTTGTTGTTTTTGTATTCCTCCATGTATCAGAATCATTCGTGGAGGGGAGGATCTTCTCCCCGTTCCCAGAGTCCTCTCAGGACATCTGGTCTCGTTAGGAGATCAAATAGATGGTGCAGATTCATTAGTCGGTCAATGAAGTGGGAATTCCTTTCTCACTGCTCTGGTTTGTGCGAGTCGGGGCCCAGATGAGAGAGAAATCACGGCAAGAACAAGCACAGTCTTCTTGACTCACAGAGACTCTCTCAGTGTGTGTGTCTGGGGGAGGGGGTGGGGACGGGGGTCCTGAATTTGCCCATTTCCAAAAACACAAGGACAAAGTCAAGAGTCCAGGCCCTTGTCAGACAGGTTCGGATGAAAGATTAGGAGGTACGTTGAATGGAAGGGTGCACCTCAGAAAGCATTCCTAATATTTTGATTAGTGGCCCATCTATCAGGCAGCACAATCCCGCATTCTCTTTCTGCCTGTTTTCACAAACATACGTAAACTGTAACCCACGCTGGCCATGGTGGCATCACGCAGAAGCCAGGATACCCCCAAGTGCAGCCAGAAAGCTGGCAGGTAGACCCACTCTCTGAATGACCCCCGCCAGTGGCCAGAAAGAATTACCAGAACTTCTACAGCGACTCCTTCACTTCTGGAGGCTGGACTTGGACAAAATCTGTCTCGCCGATAATCAGTGATTTAGTAAGTGATGGGAGTGATGGATTTCTGACAACCCAGGGATTTGCTTTAGCCTCACTGGAGTCAAAGGTTATAGGGTCCACGTGTGTGTGTGTGTATGGGGTGGGGCTGGGGGGTCTGGACCTGAATCTACCAGTCCCCGTGCTGCCACTAAACAGCTGGGTAATCTTGGCAAGTCATGCGCCCTCTCCTGCCTCAGTTTCTCCATCTGTAAAAGCAGGAAGCGAGGTCAAGGTGTCTCCACCCGCCCTCCTAGTTCTGGAAAATCTGTGCTGCTAGGACAAGAGCGTCTGGAGGCACACGTGCTGTTTCAGAGTACTGGTTCCTCTGGGGCCGGAGATCAGAACCAGCCCCCTCAGGGGCAGAGGAAAACAAGCAGCTCACTTCTACAGATGGCCTCTCGCTGTCTTTCCCCGCCACCTTCCTCTGACGTTGTGTTTTATACACGAATATACCATCTTTCCCTCTCTTTTTCTGTTCCTGTGCAATTTCTCAAGCTGCAAATTGGGGAGCCCTAATTCCCTTTCTCATTCCAGGCTGTTGAACGAGAACCACAATACCTCTTTTGCACCTTGTGGATAAGTAGAAACAAAACAACCCCCCCACAATTCCTCTGGCCCTCTGTTCCCTTAAATAGTCAACAAATAGAATCCGTGTTTTCTTTCATACTCAGCAGAGAACATAACGTGTCGGGGAGCGTGAGCAAGGGGTCATTTGCAAAATTGCCTTATTATCCTATTACTTTCCAGGAGCAAATATGTGACTTTTCCTCTCGGGGTGGTGCAGTTATAAACGAGCTGCCCTGTTAGTCTGTCTCTCGGTGGCTAATTTGCTGTGAAGTTAGAAGAAAGACACAAACGTTTAAGGGGAAAGCATCCGTTTCCCCAGGTCCCCACGCTTGCAGGGACGTATCGTGAGGATGGGCTGCGGGCTTCAGGGGGTCTCAGCAGCCACGCCAGGAGGTAGGGGCTTGTGGGGTGGCAGGTGGGCAGCACCCGGGGGTGGCCCCGAAACCATCACTGGGGCAGTGGCCACAGGGCTGCTGCTGCTCTTGCCTCAATAGTCAGATCAACGTAGTGTGGCACGACCAGAAAGTTTGAAAAAAACATGAAATAAATTAAATAAAGCAGAATAGAAAATATCAGAGTGGGTGGCGTGGAGAAGGTCGTGTACTGCCTAGTGAAACTTTGGTTCAGTTGTGCGTGCGTGCATGCGTGAGATGTGTTAGGTACACCAAGTTCTAGTGCACAATAAGTTTCTTACTGCAGGTCATAGTTAAAACACTGTGGCCTTAGAGAAATATACTGCGACGCACATATCTCAGGGCCAGCTTCAAAGTAACTTTATAAAAAAAGGAAAAGGAATTCTTCCAAATGGGAAAGTCACCTCACAACTCTATGTTTAAACTATTTCTAAGTTATCCTGAATTCTACTTTTCCTCCTCCAAAAAATAACTGAATTGAATCACGCCTTTCAATATAAGCCTGAGGCAAACTGAGACGACGTCAATCTGTCTGTCTTTCTTGGGGCCCCGCCCCCTTCTGCAGGTACCCCCAGTGGTTCATACTTTCCCTTTCCTTTTTCAAATCATAGTCTCACGAAAGACTGACAAATGCATTACACAACAGTATAAATGACTGGTGACGCTTTAACATGCCCGTTCCCAAAGGTACTTGTATTTCAGCCAAATATTAAACCTTCTGACCTATAAAAGAGCCTCATAGAGTTTCACTACAGGGGGAGGAACAGAGAAATTTGGAGAGAAAGAGTGTTTTCCCAGTACTCTTGACATTCTACTGTAGTGATCCATATTCCCTCTGTAAGGTTCCTTTTTACATAAAATAATGTGCATAGTCCTGGCCTCCGAAGGTTTGTGAAATGCAACTTCAGCGTCTTTATTTTTTTTAATAGTTATTTATGAAACTGTCTTCTCGTAAAGTCTTTGACAGGAAATATTTCTGTCTTACTCAACTTTGTATCCATTTTATGCCCAACTTACTGGCTGGCAAGTCTGAGGTCCTGAATTAGTGGTGACTGTTTATTATACAATGGTGCTACTACAGCACATGTAGTGACATTGTTTCCCAACAACAAATAGGCGTGTACAAGTGCATGCTTTTTCCTGAATATAAGAGTATTTTTGTAAAGTTTCCACACACTTGTCATAAAACAGTAATAATAACAACTTTAAAAGAGCACCGATGTATTGAGTATATCATCCATGCTGGGCTCCTGGAACTGGCCTCACTTATTTCTTGCAAAACCTCAATAGAAGTATTGTTACTCCCTCCACAACCCGCCCTCTAAACACCACATAAACAGTTTTACAGATGAGAAAACTCCTCAGATTGACAGCCCGCCCATAAGACACAGGTATTAAAGTGACGACGGCACAATTCAAATCCAGTCCATCTCACAGGAAAGGCTCTGCTTTCCCCGTTTTGACATTTCCTGACCTTTCACTTGTACTTAAATTGTCATTTTCATTTTCATTTTCAAAAAGCTCATCTGTTCTCTTACAGACAAAGTTGTGAGTGTGAGAACACCGGGAAAGTTTTGTTGCTTTCTGTTTTCATGACAAAGACCCTGAGTATCACAGATGGTTACACACTCAGAAACGCGGTGGCCTGAGAGGGTGCTAACTCAGCAGCCTGACATCCCAGCTTCGGCCACCTTCCCTGTAGCAGTAAGGGACGTGAGAGTGAAAAGCAGTCTGCCGGGGTTTGTTCACTGAGTTGGATCTGTTCAGATAACTTTCTTGTTTCCATGTATGAATAGCAGCGCTTAATCGCTTAATCGTCTCTAGTCCATCTACAGTTTTTAACAGAAAACCCTTTAAATGAAAAGTCTGCTTTCTACTGTCCTCCTCTCACAGATTTAAAAATCTCCCCCAACAGTCCAAGGTGATCAGAGACCACGAATATCAAGCAGGCACATCGCCCCCTCTTCCTTCCCCCTTATACACCCCCGCCCCCCCCCTGGCCGCGACAGCAAAAGGAAGACATTGATTCTGTAACAGATACACTTAGAAATCAAATCCAGAATCCACGTTTGTTTTCAAGACAAAGAATGAAACCACCGACTACCAAGTGTGGTTGGTGTGGTAGCCACTGTGCAGTTCCCAACGTCTATAAGACTTTCCCAAATTAATTCAGGCTTAAGTTTCAGGAAATAAAATAATGATGCAGTTAAACAGAGACCCTTCTACAAACGAGCACCGTGTTTACCATGTACTAGTACATTAAAATCAACGATAGACACAGGTTACCTAAAACCCACGCCCAGCAGACTGGCACCCAGCCCTTCCCAGTTCCCCTGCGATGACAGCAAACACCCGCTGGAATGTGCTCCGAAAACAAAGGCTTTACCCACCCAGTGTCAAGGTGAACAGGTCGTAAATACAGACCTGATCCCACTGAGCAGTGGGATCACCCACGTTCTTTAGCATCCACACATGGCTGAGAGCCGGCGTTCTTCCTTTTGAAATGGCACCATTATAACACAGCTCTGGACTTGATAATTTTTAAAAACATTACCAGGCTCTTTCACACAGACTTAAATTTTCTAGCCATAAACCATCTGAGTTAAAGGGAATAAATGAAGACATCCTACTGTTCCAGAAAAAGAAAAGCGGCAAAAAAACCAAACAAAGCCGTGTTTCCTATCTTTTACACTAAATGTCATCCCCCCAGCCCCCCGCCAATTAAGAATACGCAGAATAAAAGCCCCATAAAGTTAAGCTGCTCTAGTCCTGAAGCCACGGTCCTCAAATTCTTTCACTTCTGTAAATCACACAAAGAAGGAAGGCAAGAGAAACGTATGTCCCCCAGCAGGGATGCATGAATTAGGAGGAGAGAGAGGTGTCTCTGGAAAGGGGCGTTGTGATGGTCACGGCAGGCAACATACCTTGAGCTCCCGGAAGAAGACGCTACTCCGGGCCCACTCGACGATGGAGAAGAGCGTCTGGTCTGCCATTTTGCACATCAGCCCAAATGTGCTGAGCTTCTCATGTTTGCTCCGGTTCGCTTGCTCTTGCTGCAAATAGGCCATGATTTTGGCTTGGACTTGAGGCTCATCCGGCTCACACTTCAAAAGTTCCAGGATCAGATGCGGGATGCTCGCCGGAGAGCTGGTCTGGTAACCGTCCATGTAGGAGTAGCCCATGATGGACTCCGGCGAGCTGGTGTAGGGGTCTGGGTACTCAGACTTGATGGCCCGGCTGGGAAAGTGGCCATAGGTTTGGTAACCCTGCAGGCTGCCATGAGGTGGCATTGTCATGCTGATGGGGGATGTGACAAAGGGACTTCGGTCATAGTCGGTGGGAGGCAAGGCGGCATGGTTGAGAGGTAGGCCTTTGGAGGCGGAATGGAGGTTTTGGATGGCAGAGATGCTCAGCTCCGAGGGGATAGCCTGGATCACCTGAGACATGGCTTCCAGCTTCAGTCCGTTAGCGCGAATGAGGGCTTTCTTCTGTTGCTTCAGGGCTCTGTCTCTCTTGTACATCGGCCCAAACTTGTTCCTTCCTCCGCGCATTCGGTCAGCCCTTACCGCTAGTGGGGAAAAAAAGAAAAGGAAGTAAGGGTATAAAGAAGATGTAAGTTATTAGCGTCCCCCAGAATTCCAGCTGTTGGAAAATACTGCAAATTGACCAGAAGTGGTATGTGTGTGGTTTTCTTCAAAATAGCCCACAGAGATTCCCCCCAAAGCCCTGGCCTCTTCCTTTATTCATGAATTCTTTCCTCCAAGTGTGCTTGTCATCAAAAACATATTTGGGATACGCAGGGTTGTGTTAACCCTTCACTGGGCTGCAGAGAGGTCCTCTTCGGGCCACACACAGAGGGCACTTTCTATGGTTGAGAAACAGTATCGGTTTTTCTACTATGAGTACCCGTTTCTATTATGCCAGTTCCACTGTGATTCTCCTTAATGGAAGCTCAAACTGCTGAGAGGGAAAACAAATGAAATAACCCATCTCTGGATTAAATCATGAATATTTTCCCTTAGAACATCTTCCTCCAAAGCCATGTTGGCTGATTTGCAGCAGAAGGGTTCGGTACGTACTTTTCTTAGAAAATCATTTTCACCTGTTCGTGATGAGAACACATCAGATAACCACAGATATTGTTTTTAACTTAAGCAAAACTGGACATAATGAAAGCACATTCATTTCAGAAGCTGTGAAGACAGCCCACAGTCACGATGCTCCATGTCTGGTGGTCATGTCTCATAAGTTAGCCGTTCTCTCTGAGCCCACGGTGGCCAATGGCAATTAGGCCGAAACCAGCAACTCAGACAGCTTATGTCATGCTGCAATGGCTTGAGGTGATGTTTTTGAGCTTTTTATCGTAGGATTAGTGTAGCATTAAAAATTTATTGTGAATACTAGGTATCCAGAATACTGCATGAGCCAATAAAGAGTTTTTCATGTGGATGATAATTTATTGAAGATTCACTTGTTTCACATCCCTGGTAAGGAAGTATGAGTGCGCACCACAAGTGACTTACAGTTAAGAAAGCACACTTTTTAAGGTAAAGAAATGCAGTGTTTTTCTTTTGTTTTGTTTTTTTTTTTAAAGAAAGTAAGTAATTAAATGACATCCTATGAAATCACAAGATTTAATGTTTGACATTTTATTTTCAGGGTCTCCTACTATAGTAAGTGTCTACTACAATATTTCACTTTTGGAAAATAAAAAGTGATTGGTAATAAACAAACTAAGAAGCATCAACTGCTTCCTTTCAGTCTCTACTTAAAAGCAAGACAGACTTCTCAGCTCTCGTGATACCCAAGATGGCTCCTTCTGTTGGGAAGGGATCTATTAGTAATTCAGCAGATTTATTGGAGACGTGGGGGGGGGGGTGTCTTTCTATCAAGTCTGGCTTCCACGCAACAGAACAGCTCCCACCATTACTAGCCTGGGCCTCGTTGATCAAAGAAAATGCGCTCTGTACCTGGCACATGTCAGTGATATGTAGTCCTTATTATTACTATCTTTGCAGTGGCTTTCATCTGTGGAAAGTCAGTAGGTGAGAGGCTGAAAAACAGCAACACACCACAGTAGCCCATGAACTACAGAATCTTTTCAGCCGTCACATGTTAACTTTACCACCTGCCAATCTGTACATTGTACAAACGGGTTCTGCTCCTTCAACGTAAAATTGTATGTGGCCTTTGGGGAAGCATTCTCTTGTTCTTGTGTCACCCTTGCTACTGGTTTCATAGTTCACTATATTTCATGTTTCCTGCTTCTCAACTCTCTATTTTGCAGGCTCAATCGTTATCTTAAAAAAAAAAAAAAGTGCTTTCCCACCCTATCAAAAACGACACCCTACGTGAGAAACCCTTTCTGATAATTCAGGCCTTTAAACCCTTGCTCAGGAATCATGGAATTGACAGTAACAATTATGACAAGCACACCTATTAGAAAAGATTCAGGCCAAAGTGTTACTAGGGCATCCTGACTTGAAAATTTAAATTGAGGATTTTTTTTGTTGTTGCTACAAATTATTTTTATTTGTTCTCAGTGGAATTGCTTGAGTTTTGTTTTCATCGACCTGGCTTTTTTACTGTCAAATGCATCCACTGCCAAAACAAAACGAAACAAAACAAAATGGGAGGGGCACAACTGACATTAATGTTTTTTTCCTGGTTGATTTCGCAGTGTTCAAATGAGACACAGTACTCTGGGTAACACAACATAAAAACTCTTACATTATTGCCAATAGTGTTACAAGACTAGGGAAACAATGTTACCATGTTATAAGTACACTGTTGTTTTCAATTCTATGTCCTTGGAGAGTTTGCACAGGCAGTAAGTTGAGAAGAATCTTACCTTCCAGCTTCATTCCAACACTTAGACATTTTTGAAATCGACAGTAAGGACACCGCTTTCTCTGTGTTTTGTCTATTTGGCAGTTCTGGTTTTCTATACATGTGTACCTTTTATTATTTTGGACTGTTCGCTTAAAAAATCCCTATAAGACAGAAAAAATAGTGAGACATATCGTAGAGGTCTAACATGCCTCTTTTTCATTGTTTCATTTTAAGGAAATCACCAGTCAGTCTTTCCACTGCACCACTTGAGCCTTTCTGTGAGTCTGTGGTTTGTTTTACATTTTAACACGATCAACCCCCAAAACAGCACCAGGCTATAGTGGGGGGTTTTCTGGCATCAGAGTTATATTCCTGAAGAATTACATCAAATATTGGGAAGATTTGGCTCCACACCATTTCATCAGAGAAAAATACACTCCCTCTATCTTGACCAATTTTTTTTTTTTTTTAAATCTATTTTCCCATTAACCTTCCCGTCCAGAGACAGGTACTCTGAGAATCTGCACTGTTTCTAAGTAGTCTGATACAATTTCAGTGACAAACTACTGCAAAATGCCAGTGGAAAAACTGAATAGCAAAACATGTCAGATCTTTTACAAATGTCAACATTAGGTAGTTAAAAGCAAAAGGATTTAAAGAGCAAAATGGGGAAATGTTCATAATTCCACTGGAATGCATTCGGATATGGGAACTATGTTGAAAAAAAAGGGGGGGGTGAAACTAATATGAAAGCATGTACAGCAGAGAGCTGAATTTTAGCAGAGCATATGCTCTCCTTGTATTTCACTCAAGAAATTAATCGAAAATAACACTCGTAGCTTTATAATATAACAGCTTTACCAGGATGCTGTATTCTTTCTGTTTATCCTACCAGCCATAAAGTGAAACAATCTTACTTTGTTATCGAAAATGAAGGGATTTTCCTGGCAGTGCTGTAAGTAATTGTACTGAGTTTTCTGCTTTAAAAAATGTGGAGAAACATCGAGTATCAAATTTATTGGGAACATATCAAAAAGGTCTGAGATAAATCCTTAATGTCTAGTTGATATTAGTAACAATAGAGTACATTTTACATATTAAAATTCCTTGCATTTAAATAGGTCCTATAATGTATTTGTGAAAACTGCTGTATTATAAACTAAGATCTGCTTTCTTGTTCTGTATGATATAAATGTCCAAAAATTATTTTTAGAATAAATCAGGATGAAATCATACAGTTGGGAATTTATACTTTTATGTCTGTGGATAAAAAATGTTTAGACTTGCAGCACAGAATACTCTGAAGTTAAAAGGTATTTGGAAAATACTTTGTCATGTTTCCTCTCATGAACAACGATGCTTTAAATATATATAAGTCAAGCAAAATCAATATTTAGGACCATTAGAAATAGAAGTCTTTCTACAGGGACATCACTTCACTACAATAAAATATTTTAAAGCCACGAGAGTGGCAGTTTTCTAAACAGCATAAATTTCCTTGCCTTTTGAATTAAATCAGACACATATTTCTAAGAATCAGCTCCTTGAGAGGCTTTCTCCCTCTCATTTTTAATTGGGTCTAAAAAAGAGCCCCCAATTTAGCTTTAACAAGGAACCCAGCGGTTGACTTGGGCTCTGAACCCAAGTCTGCTGTCTGTTTCTCAGGCAGCAGAGTGGGAGCGCACCTTGCAGCTTTCACAGGTGAGAAGTCCATAGTGGTACCCGGACACTTTATCTCCACACACCGGACACAGCTCTTCAAGGTCTTCATCATAGGAGTAATTCACCATTTTAAACTGAGACCCTGGAACAAGAAGAGAAATGGGCACACATATCCAATTAATTTCCTAGGCAGGTTTTTATCCTGCAATGAAAAGGCATTTTGGTGACGGGTGGGCAAATGCCACAAGGGAAAACATAAAATGAAAATTATTTTTACCCAGGTGCACTGAAGAGAACTACTTTTCTGCAGTGAAAGTAAAGCATCTTTGGGCATCAATGAGCGTGCAGTTCGTATATTTTTTTAAATTAAAAAATAATTCCAACTTCTGTTAAACATTTATCCACTGACCACTGTTGAACACAAGTCTGCAAAACGACCAATCAGACGAGACGCAGGAATTGCCTACAGTAACAACTCTGGATTTCTTTGAACCCTCCTCAGAGTTCCAAAACCGTCGCCTTGGCCGGAGGAAGGAAAACAAGCATACCCACTCTTGCCCCCTTCCTGAATAAGTTTGCAGCAAGCACCGCGCTGATAAATAAGGACGGCAACACGGGTTTGCAAACACTTAGCAGAGAAACTCGAGCCCCAGAAACCCGCTTCTCAGCAGTCCCACTTTCCCGGCAGCCCGCGGCTCCCTACGTCCAGATCGGTCGCATTTATGGAAACACGCATTTCCGCACTGACAGGACTCCCGATCTGGATACTTTCATCTCCACACATTTGAAAATCTCCTGTAAAAATTAAAAGGAAAACAGGAGGACGCCCGGACCAGGGTTGGGGGGGCGGGGGGGGAGGAAAAGAGGCACAGGAGGGTTTGGTCTCGTCGCAAAGCCCTGAAGTCCTGTAATGAACTTCACATGTTTCCGATCTTCCCTGAAAAATCTAAACACCCCGGATCGCCCTGTGAAAGTTAAACAGAAATCAGGCCGCGGGGATCGGGTGACCGCCTTCCTCCGACGCAGCCCTGCCGAGGCGTCTTCGCCGCGAGATGGATCGTGTGCGCGCAGGACAGTGGCCAGGAGGCCCGGGATCATACCTGGTCGGGTCCCTTCCCGAGACTCCGCGTCCGCGCGGCGGGGACCGAGGGCGAGGGGCAGGTCGCGTAGCCCGGCGCCGCGCGCCCTCGGGCACCGTCCTGTGAACCCCTGGGGCGCACTCGCCTCTCGCCCCTTGCTCAATCTCGGTTAACACAGGCGCGCAAACACCGAGTCCAGTTTGTTTTAAGTTAATCAGTGGCATTTGCAGGGGGCGGGGTGGGGGGTGGGGAACCGATGACCGGGCAGAAGTTTCCTGATTTGTTTACCAAAAGGGAAAGAGAGAAGCAGCACCCACCCACCCCCAGAGTACCTGGCACTCGATCCCTGCGGAGGCCTCCGAGCCAAAGACTTGCTCTCTTTCCCCCTCTCTCTTTCAAATTCTTTTTTTCTCTCTTTCAAATTCTTTTTTCCTCTAAGGATTCTGCAGAGCCCCGGAAGGGGCCGTGGGGAGGGGGTGTCACTGGGCGCACAGCATCCACCCGCTGAGTAGAGCCGTCTCTTAACCACGCAGACCCTGGGCTGGGGCTTAACCCGGAGACAGGCAGAGTTTGGCGGGGGGTGGGGGGTTCAGGGAGAAGGTGTTCCAGAAGAGTCAGGCGCTGAGCTCCGTGACACAGAAATAAGGGAACTCTGAGCGCGGTGCTCCTGCGGCGCCGGCCTGGGTCCCAGCTCTCAGGGGGCCGCGCTCCGGTTTGGGGGAGGCAGTCGGTTCGAGAAGTTCGTTCATAGCCCCACGTCTCCGAAAACTTGTGACTGTTGTTTGAGGCACGTTTTAGGGACGGAAGAAAAGTGTACTTTACCGTGTCTTTTTTACTTCCCTATCCCCCAACGAAGTAAACGTTGGCTTCGCACCTAAGGGGCAATGAGGCCACCGTTGCTACGGGGACGCGGAGCCCACAGCGGGGATCCAGCACCGCAAAGACGGGGGCCGGGTGGGAACTAGCTGGGAAAATTCAAAGACGGAGGCTGTGCGGGGAGACGCACGCCGCTGCGCCACACCTGGCGTCTTTCAGAGTTTTCTCGGTGCTGCAACCCAGGTAGGCATTTGGAGAACCGAATCCGTCGGGACCAAGAAGTCCCCGTCTTGAGAAAGCGGAGGGGACCGTGGGGCCTTGGGCAGCTGGGGCCGCAGGCGCTTCAGCGGGACCTCCCCAACCGGTCAGACTATGGTGCGTCCCCGGCTCAGACCTGAGCAAACACGGGAATGGAGACCCGTCCCCAGGGGCTCCTCTCGGGCCGCGGAGCGTCGGGGAAGCGGTGTCCAGGCGCTTCCCACGCTGCTCCGGAGCTCAGGGCTGAGCGCGTGGCCAGCGACTCTTCTGCAGCCCTGGACACAGGGAAAGCCACCTTTCTGCCTTGGGGCACTAGGTCGTGTCACGAACGCCCCTCTCCAACTTTACAAAGAAAATATTACAATGGCATTTCCCTTCCATCTTCCTTCCCCAAACCCTTCCCCCTGCCTCCTCGACTTCGGGCTCCAGCGTCTCCTCGCGTCCCTCGGTAAAGCGCGCGCTGGGAAGAGCAGCAGAAAGTTCCCTTTTGAATCCAAGAATCGCGCCAGCCTCACCGGCGCCCAACGGAACATCCCTCTCGGCCGCCGGCGGCTACCGTGGACCGGGCTTCTCGGCGCCGCGCCCTCCACGGCCCCACTTCTCGAGGATCCCAGGGACCAGCAGCAAGGCCCCTTTGGGTCAACCGGGATACCCTCGCCCCCGCTGCCAATCTTCAAGTTAGTCTCAGGGTCCTCAGCGCAAGGGACTTACAGAGCCCTTCTTGGAGGATTGGAGAGACCCCAAGATCGCCGAGGGCTAAGCCACCCAGGCCTTCCGCACGCCTCCCGGCCACCCGCTTTCCGCAACGCGGCGGGTCGACGCCAGGCCCCAGGGCTCGGCGCAGCGTGCACCAGCCCTGAACTCGGCTCCCTACACCTCCCGGCCCTTTCAAGTTCCCCACGGGGATGGCAGGAAGCGTTCCGGGATCACAGGCCCGCCGGCCCGCTCTTCCTGCGCGCGGGAAGGGGCGAGGATGGAAGAGCACCGGTGACTCTTCCTAGCATTGTTCCCTTCCCGGCCCAGAGCCACTGCGACAAACTTCTGAAGCGCCTGGTACAGCCTGATCTGCGAGCGCTGTTTGGGAATGCGGTGAAAAGATGGCCAGCGAGATTCGCTGTGTCTGTTACCTATCAGGCGCTGGGAAAACACCCAGGGCTCCCACATTCCCAGTTCTCGGGGTGCAAATGAAGCCGAGGCTGCTGCGCTCGCCCCACTCCCTCCGCAGGACCTGCGCTGAGCTTGGGGTCGGGGCCAACTTTGGTCCTTCAGTTCTGCCCACACGTCTGAAGCTGTAGCCCGGGGATCGCCTGGGCTTTTGGGGGTGCCCACCTTCTAAAACCTAAGACCAGCCTCGCCGGGGTCACCCTCTCTTTCTGCAGGTGACTTTCCTAGGCAGCGCGTTTTTCCTCCACGCAAGAGCACTGGTTACCTTCCCACCGATTCCGGTGACTGAGATCCTGCCCCGGTTTCCAGTGCGATACCCCACGTCTTAGAACGACCGACTTTCCCATTCTCAAGTCCTTTAGCCTAAAGCCACCGTTCAGGCTGCCAGACAGCTAGAACTCCCCCCCCGCCTTTGCTTAATTAGAAGCGGCCAATTACGCATTGCTAGGAAAACCCCCGCCCCGCACGGTTCAAGAGCTGTAAACTTTTATGCCTGTCCTGGAGAGGGGGCCTGACGCCCGCGCGCGGCCCGGCGCGGCCACTCCAGGCTCGGGGAGCCCGGGGCGCGGTAGCCACGGGAACCCGAGCGCGGCGCCCGCTTACCTTGCATGTTTTCCGGCATTTGCCCCTGGTCTCCATGCGATCGAGCCAGTCCCAGGGCTTCCGTCTCCACTTTGGGCAGCATGACAAGGCGGCCGCGGGCGGGGAGAGGGGCTCGGCGCGGTCCGGAAGCCCCGCACCTGAACGCGGCCGCAGATTCAACTCCGGCGGGAAGGGGGAAGGGGCGCCTGGGGGCAGGCTACTCGCCGGTCCGTCGGCTCGCCGGAGTGTTGCCTCCTCCTCCTCACCCGGGCGGCGCGTCCGGACCCCTGCGCCCTGTCCAGCCCCGCAGCTCCCGAGTCGCTCGCGAGCTGCGAGGAGACAGGGGTCTGGAGACCCGGCGGAGACGGCGCCCGGGCGCGCGGACTCGGCGAGGGCGGAGCCGCCTGGGGCGCGGATCCCGGCGCGCAGCGCGGGCGGCGGGGAGAGGTGCCGCCGCGGGGCCGCTGTCGCCGCTGCGGGACGGCGCGGCGACTCCCACCGCCCCTGCGCCGCCCGCCTCCGGCGCAGCAGGGTCTGCCTCCCCTCCGCTCCTCTCCACCCCTGCGCGCTCCCCGCTGCCTCGCGTTCGCTCTCAAGTGCGGACTGTGAAGTTGCAGCCTTCTCTCCCGCCTCCTGTCCTCCTCCCGCGTGTCCCGGAACAGCCCTTTCCAGCCCCGCGGGTGACGGTGCTGGAAGGAAGGGGGCTGAGGAGGAGAAGGGAGGTAGGTAGGACCGGGAGGGGAGGCTGGGATGGGGGACGCTGACAGCGACTGGGGACGCGGGGTCCGGACTCAGGTCGGACCCCAGCCGCCAGCCAATGAGGAGGCGGCGCACGCCCCAGTCCCTCGCCTGCCCCAACCTCTTCACCCCGCCTAACCCCCTCCCACCGCACCCTGGCCCGGGGCGGGGGCTGTGAATGCTGCCTGGTCTTACAGCGGGTGAGAGGCGACCTCTGTCTGAGCGCCGCGGCGGCGGATGAAAGGCTAGGGCGGCGATTTGCGTGAGCCGCGGGGGAGCCGGGAGGAGGGCTGGGGGTGTGGGTTGTGCCCCCACGTCTGCATCGGGTGAGGGGCTTGGTGGGGGGGGGGGACTTGAACACCCATTTCAACAACCTACAGGGGAAAAGAGACGTTGAATTCAGTTGACCGCTCTTTTCAAAAGCAGAGCTGGCTGGCTGTACACCGTCGCCCCGCTGCTGCCCGCGGCGCGCAGTCCGCGGAGAGGCCCTGGCGGGCCCCGGGCGCCCTGGAGTGGCCGAGCGTCTCTGCTCACCGACGGGCAGTCGCGTCGCCTAGAGTTCACTCACTTGCTACCCCTGTTTGTCCGCTCTTCCCAGTTCCTTCCCTCGCTTATAAATGCCACCCCCCGCCCCCCATCTTGGCGACACACTTCCTAAGTTCCAGTGAACGCAGTCAGTCTGCGCTTTCCTTTTTCATGCTGGGGTTTCTTTGGTGGGCCGAAACCCCTGAGGCCCAGAGGCCCAGCACTTTTACAAAGTTTTACAGAAGCATCTGTTAGGCGAGCTCTTGGGCCACCGACCCAGCCAACCTCACACGTTTTCAGATCTCATCCCAACCACATGAACATGGTTTGTCCCTCCTGACTGCGTGGGAAATGCCTCATCCTCAGTGTCTGCTCTGAGAGCCGGTAATTATCGGAGTCCAGGCGGGAGGGGGTGAATTTCAACCTCAAAAGATCTGAGTGGATTCTGTTTGAATGGCATAGAGACCCCACATTCAAACTGCCCGACCGGTATTTGATGAACTGAGAAACAGCCTGATCACTATGCATAAGCTACACTTTTATATGAAATGGATGGTTTACCCCCTATCCTCACCCACAATTCAACACTGTTGGCTCTCTCTATACTGACTGGTCATTTTGCTCTTCAGTATGTATTCAGAATCTTACTTATTTACATTTCAGTCTTAGTATCATCTTCTGGTTTCGTGGAAACATTTAAACTTGGGGTGGGGGCTCCATTAGTTTGCAGGGGGCAATGCGCAAAATTAGTAACGTTTAGGATGCTCAGATTTTCCTGACAGTGTCAAGTAACCCTGTCAGGCCATTTCCAGAATTTTCCTAGATTGTTTGAATATCGGTGTGAATTAAGAATATATGTATACATATTTGAGAAAGAGAGTTCACCTCAGAGGTTGTGGATTCAGGAGACGTTTGAAAATCAGTTTAGTACCAAGCCTTAATTTAAGAACACCTCCTCCCACTGGGAAGTGGGGCATCCCCCCAACGCCAGGCCGGCAGCTCAGGGCGATCCCTGACGCTGGGTCCTGGGAGGGGAGGACAAGTCCTGTGGTAGGAGTGGCAGGAGGAAGAGGTTAAGAGAGTTGAAAGTAGGGAGAGGGTCTGACAGGACCTCGTCACTGGAATGGGGCAAAAGTCCTTGCCTGGATTTGAGGCTCAGCCTGAACTAGCCCAAGGGGACCTTGTGATCATGCTCGGACCCCGGGAGTCTCTGAAGTCCAGACCAGTCGGCCTTCCATCACCCCCACCCCAAAGACCAGGAGTGAGGGTGACAAAAGGCCAGGTGGCATTCATTTATCTCCTAACAAAATGAGAGGGGCGATCGAGGAGAATAGGGGCTGGGGACACGGTTTTCAAAACCCGCCCTTAAAACAACGCAGTCTATCTGCCAGGAAAGGTCCGAGGCTTTCCGCCTTGCCTTGAAGGACCAGTCCAGGCTGACGCTCTGCTGAGAAAGCAGTGAGCCCGAGGGGCACCGAAGGCGCAGGGGGGTCTCAAGCGGAGAGAAATCCTCCTCGTCTGAGACCCGCAGGCCTCCACTCCACGGAGGGACGCCTCCCCAGGGCCGGCCCCTCCAGGTTCCCTCGGTGACCTCGAGACCCGGGCTGCGGGGGACGAGGCGGGTGCAGTCTTCCACTGGAGTCGGTACTTGTCAGAGACCCGGGGGCACACTTCACCTTCTCCCTTGCTCCACAAGGGATTTAGGGGAGCAGCGGTGGCCCCAAACCTGGGGCCGACGCAAAGGGAGGGCGCGGGGCGGTACCCGGCTTCCGACGCTGCGGTGCACATCCCGGCGAAGCAGCCTCACCTGGTCCCACCCTCTGAACGCCTCCTCCGGAGCAGTCCCTCGGGTCCCCTGACACTTTAGTTCTGCTGTGTAGCTCCCCACCCCCTCCAGGAGCCGCCTGCCCTGTGACCTGGGATGGGCCTCGGCCTCTCCCAGAAGACCCTCCCCAGGAGAGTTGTCGAGGAGGAGCCCCGCGTGGTGCCTCGGGTCGGTCACCTGGGGATGGCTCCGGGTGGCAGAGGCCGCCGTGTGAGCGGAATGGGGCGCCGCTGAGATGGGAGGGGGAACAGGGCCTGTGAGGTCTAAACGTGGAGGCCGCGGGGCGCTGCACCGACGCACAGATGCACCGACCCGCTGGAATCAATGGTGAAGCCCCCGCGGGCGTTGCCTCTGGGTGGAGGCCGGCTCAGGAACCCACCCGGCTGCGGGAGGCGTGGCTGGTGCGGGACCTGAGGCCCGAGGCGGGAGGCGGGGAGGGCGCCCGGCTGTAGCTGGCGCGGCGCTCTGCTTCCCTCTCTGCGCTCCTGCCAACTCCGGGCAAACTTTCCTCCCTTTTCCCCCACGTTCCCCAGCTCCTTTCCGGCGGCGAGACGGGTCTCCTGGGCTCGCCCAGGCGGGTTCTGACGGTCTGAAAGCGTTGATTGACGGTTGCAAGTATAAAAGCTGACGGCTCGGGGAGGCTCCCGCAGCCTTGATGAGCGCGGGAAGCCAGTCCTGGCATATTTGATGCGGGCTCAGCGTTGCGGGGCCGCGCGCCGGGGTCTCTCACTCCCCACTGCAAGGACCCGCCGCCCAGCTCTGCTCTGTCCGCACCTCCCGTCTGTGCTGCCTCAGGTCCGAGCGCGCGGCGGGTGGGGGAGGGGCTCCTGCCCTTGACCTGACCGAGAGGTGCCAGCCACTCGCGTGTTGCACGTGTGCGGGCCGCAGAGGGACACAAGGTCGACATCCTCGCGTCCAGCTCGGGCTTCCTAAGCATGGCAAGAGCAGGTCTCCCAAGGCCAGAGTGGGAGACCCACCTGTCCCGCGCGCCTGGCACCATCCACCCAACCCCACACAAAACTTGCCAATCGACAGGGTTGGAAACAGTTGCTAACGCCTCTTCCAGGCCTATGTTTTTTGGTGTTTTTAAGAAACCAGAATAATGACTTTTCTTGTAGCACGTGTGTACTGTTCAGCCCCAGAAGAAACCTAGCTTTTTTCCCCCCCCCCGAAAGTCTCTAGAAAAAACTCCAGAAGAGGCCTCGAAGGCTTGAGAGGAGAGGGGAAGCGAGCCCTTCAGCCCACGGACGCGGCTCGCCTCGTTTCCCCGCCACCCCCACTCGAAAAGCTCAGTCGAAGTCTCCTCTCTCTTCTGAAAATGGAGTTTGGCGATAACTCCAGAGCTGGCGTCTGAGCTAAGGGGACCCGGCTGTGTGCCTCGCCTCCCAGCCCCACACCCCCGCGGCCCCGGCACTAGATTTTAAGAAAAGAGGGATTAGATTTCAGTACAGACCTACACACGTTACAGGGGAGCATCGTATGGGCTGAGGCTTTGAAAAAAAATAAGCTGCAATGGGCGAGAAGTCCTGCCTCGTTAAAAAACAAAACAAAACAAAACCCTTTCTGCGTCTGTGTAAATAACTACTGCAGATGTCAACACGGGCCCTGCTGCAGGGGACCCCACTGCGGGTGTAGACCTCAGGGGTGCCCGCACGTGGCCTTGCTCACGATCACTAGGGCTGCGCCTTCACACACCGTGGCGTCTTTACTGGGGAGGAACTGCACGGAACGCAAAGACCTCGGGACAGCGGGCTCCTGCCCCCGCCCCCACACCACCTCCCTCCTGGCCTGGACGGCAAGGTGAGGTTTGGGGAGTTGGGCCCACAGGCTGGGCAGCTGCTGCTCTCTGTAAAAAGGCTTCACTGTAGGACTTTTGGAGTTCCTGTTCTCTGGGGTGCGTTGTCCCCACCCAGGGGTCTGGGCGAGTTCAGCCTTGGGATGGCTGATGCCCTTCGGAGTGAACCGGGAGAGCCGGCCTGGCTGGGGACATAATGGTGGGTAGGTGGTCTTCCTCTCTGTAAGTGACGTGGAAATGTGAGTCAGGTCCCACTACCAACTGGGAGACTCGTAAGGGGAACCACCCCGACCCTCCTCGGAACAAGGCAGAACAGTGAATAGCGGCCGTTTTCCAGGGTACTCCTGGGCCAGCAGGCCACCCAGCGCTAAATGACGCAGAGCACTAACCCTCGGACCCCAGGGCCCCCCACTTGGACTAGTGTATTCTGGGACTAGCAGCCACCTGAACCCCGCCACACTGGCAGTTTCTTGAGGGAAGGTTCCCGAATTCCTGCGCTCGTGCAGCGCTGGGATGGACCTTTGAGGGCTTCTGCCTTGGGAGATCCCCCGGGGTCTCTGATTCTCAAGCTCAGAGTGCTGCGCGGAGCCAGGCGGTTGAGCAATTAGGGTCCCTCTTGAACCGCAGATTAAGTGGCGGTCTGGAGAGGCCTGACTTGCGGTGGCATGGTCACCTCGGGCTCGCGGCACGGGAGTTGGGGACCTTAGGGCTGCGCGGTTCGGAGGGTGTTGGCTTTTCCAACCTACAGAAAACTTTTGCGACTAAGAGGTGGTGGCCAGCGTGCGCCGAAGCTGGGGACAGGTTCTTTCGCTTTCTCCCTGGGTTTCTGGTGTGGAAACTGTGGGAAGTCGCTTTGGGGACCTGGCGCAGGGTTCAGAGGGGTTTTCTTCCCCATCCTGTGTAGACCGCGGGAGCGGATGGAGCCTGGTGTGGCTGAGACACGAATCAGCACGGACCATGGTAACCGGGCGCGGGGTCAGAGTCTCTCTGCTGCAGGCACACCTGGGTTTGTCAAACTTGCTTAAACGCGGCGGGGGAGTGGTTAACCGGTCTCCTCTCCCCATGGAACCACTGATGTTTGTTTCTTAGGGAAACAAGTCCTATTCTCCGGAAACGCACTCATTTTGAGTGGTTCTACTGCCGTCCTCGGACCCAATAGATGCTCTGAGTTGTCTTGCAGTGCCGTGCTCAGTAGCCCTCTGAGTTGTTATCATCATACAAGCGAAACCTCAGCAGACCCCGAGATCCTCTCCAGGACCCCAGGAGTCCCTTCTCACCCCGCCCTCCCCGCAGGGCTGCCCGGTGCTGTCCCCACCCTGCTGTCCCCCTCTCCCATCCCATCCTTCTGAATCAGCCTGCCAGGCAGGATCTAAACCTGATTCCCAGTGTGGAATGAAAAGGGAGGTGAAGGGCTATTTACAAATGTCTGTCTGAATCCCCAAACGCCTTTTGGAAGAAAGTCCCAGTCAACCAGCCATGTTTTTAATCATAATTCCTTTACATCACTAAGGACAGGTGTTACTCCCTTGAGGAGAAAGCAGGGGTTTCAGAATGAAGTCCCTGGGTTCTGTTTCCAGCTTACTGTCCTGACAAGCTGAGTGGCCTTAGGTAAGTCACTTGACCTTTTGGACTCCGTGGTCTCATCAGTGGGGTTACCTACCAGATAGCTGCAGAGACAGAGTCAGGAAAGCTCCCTGTTAGGCTGCTGGGGAAGATCAGCTGTCCTTGGTATTTGTCTCTTCTGTCTCCTTCCCCCTAACTTCATCCAAACTTATCTGTGTCAGGAAACTGACCAGAAGGGAATCGCTGACCATCCCAAGGTCCCTGCCGAGGGGACCCTCTTGCAGGGTCTGCCATTGTCCCCAGGGCCAATAACATCACCCCCAGATGCAACTGTTTATTCTCTTCTGTATTCAGATTATTTGGAGTTTAAAAGTTAAGTATGTCTTGCTTATCAATCACACAAAAGCACACCTAAAACTTCCCAAAAGACAAAGAAATAACAACCTTCACTAACAGTGCCTGCTTCGTTTCAGTCTGCACGGCCCTCCCAGGCTTACTCTCTTCAAGCTCACGTTGGTCACATTTCAACTCTTCCCCAGGCCTCCCTCACCCCCCCCCCCAGGCTCCAATGACCGCCCCCCCCCCCAAACTTCTGAAGTTCCTTGAAGCCAACCAGATTTTTCAGAGAAGCTTTTGTTCCAATAAGAAGAGTGAGGAAGTTCAACTCAAAGAAGTAGCTTTATCCTGAGGTGGGTTATGCACATGCTGAGAGAGACATCTGGGAGGAGCTTCCCAGGCAGTCTGGGAGGGGGAAGGGCCTCCAGGTGGGAACCTTCCCAGAGCCCTTCTCTAGCTCAGCTCAAGTTCAAGGCTGAATCCAAGATAGCGCTAGGCATTGTGTCTGGGTGGAGGCGGCAAGTGAAAAAGCCCTGCCGAGTCTCTGTTCTCCCTTCCTCCATAAATCTCCCTTGCTTTTTTAAGAGAGGCACTAAAGAAATCCTTTCACTTTGGTCAGGTCAGAAGTGGTGGGTGGAGGCCAGGAGAGACTCCGGAAAGCACTGTTTGGCAGGGGGGCGGGGCTGGAAGGACAGGGGGCAGCAGAGCTTAGCTTCCAGCAGCCAGAATCAGAACCTGGGCTTGGGTGACCGGCAGGCTAGGTCCACTGCACATAAAGCTGGCTAGAGGTTAGGGTGACAAAGTGGGCTATGTCACTTTCCACTGCAAGATATCTCCTCTCAGAGATCCTTGTGGGCGTGGAGCTTACTGGAGGTTATCACTGGATCAAAGCAGCCCCCAAGAGTGCTAAGGACCTGGTAGCAGCTTGACGTCCTGGTCTCAACAAGGCGCCTGCATTGGACGTTATGTGCCCCTCACTTCGCAGACATGCCTTCCTGTGGATAATACACAATGTTGTGTCGAATGTGTATAACATTTTCCATGAGTGCCCTTAATCTGCAGCATTACTCACGTGTAATACAAATCCAAGCATAGTAGGGGCACACAGCAGGAGGACCAACGAAGGCTTGTTACGTGGCTTGGTTCCTACCGCACACACCTGGCTCTTGCTGATACCAACAAGTACTTTATTTTCTCTCTCAGTTCCTCTCTTTCTCTTAAATTACTACTGCACATCACTCAGTAAAATCACTATTTGGGAGGCAGAAGAACTGTGTGCCAGAGTGTTTCCTAAGGGGACGATCTGGGTATGACCCGTGTCTGCTGCTCTTCTGGGACCCCATTCTGCTTGGTTATCCCATCACAGGTAGGCAGAAGGAGCACTTTGTCGTTTTTCCACTTTTCTCTGAGTGCAGACTTCTGGACACATTTTTCATGGAACCACCAATGTGCACAGAAGAAAACTCGTGTCCAGCTGGGACCCACAGAGGCAGGTTTTAAAATAAACAGACACATTTGCTAACAGGACACATGGGACTTAATGGCGACTTGGAAAGCTCACATACTTGGGGACAGTCTTGTGAACCTCTCGGCACCCCTATCCCACCTCACAGCCGCGGGAGGCCCTCAGACACTGTACAGCTGTCCCGTGGGTTCTGCCCAGCGGGCCGGCCCTAGGCAGCCAGACCCCAGTCCAAGAGGCAACGGCCTTCAGCACCGGGGGTCAGCCCCTTCCAGCCAGCTGTCCAGTGTGTGATGGCTCCACGCTGTCCTCCCTTCCTTCCTGTCGGTACCAAGGTTCCAGGGAATGGCCCTCAGCGGCTACCCTACCCCTTGAACAGATGGACTCCAGTGCCAGCAGCCACCTCTCGGTGACTAAGATGTTGAAAACAGGGACGTCTCACAGCCACCTGCGGGGCTGCAATACCAGGGGGTAGGGGAGGCGTGTGTCTGGGGGGGCCAGGAGCGGGTGGCTGCGAACAAGATCCGGAAAGAGGCCTCTTTTACCGGAAAGTTGCCTGGAATTCAGCCGCCCCGGGATCTGGCGCCCGGAAGTGCCTGGGCAGGTGTAGGGTGTTGGGGCGGCTGGGTGAGCGCCGTGCTCGGTACTTTTTGTGGAGGCCCAGTCTCTAGCTGATCCTCCGGGGTAGGCGGACTCCGCGGGTTCCCTGCCCCTGCAGGCAGCCGCTCACCCGACTGGCAGGTGTCCTTTCGGCTCACGCTGGACACGCCTGTCCGGCCGCGGGGCCGGTGCGGTGGGGAACGGACGGTGATTCCGCAGTAGCGCAGAGAAATGCAAGCGCGCCCCCTCCCACTCCCTGACCTGGGTTAACCCACCCCGAGGTTTGAGCCACGCGGTGGGCGATCGGCGTGTGTGGTCCCGGGACCCCCTCCCCGCGCGGCCGCGTCTGGAAGCGCGCTTGGCCCCGTGCGCGCGCCGCCCGCGTCCCCGGTCCGAGCGCGCTCTCGCCGCGCGCCCCCGACGCCGCGCGGCTGCCTCCTGGAGGGAGTCGCGATCAGCGAAAAGATCTGAAATCGTTTCGCGTCCCTTTCAGCCTCTTATCTGCAGAGCAATCAAGTTGCACTCTGCTTGCCTCCCCGAGTGTTCCTTTTCGGAAGTACAGGACATTTCTTGGTAACCATTTCCTCAACTGATATGCTTTAGGGTGTAGTGGGCCCATAAAAAAGCAATCACTGCACCCAGTGGGGTCAGCTGGGTATCAGGCGAGAAAGAGGAAGAGCTGAAGCCTCGGTTTCCCTTCTGGGTCCAGCAGAGGCGGAAGGCGGAGCTCAGGACAGGCCCCAGCATTTCGCAGGAAGTCCCAGTCCCGAAGCCTAAGAAAGTGCTACCGGAAAGGGACAGGCCTCCTAAAACTGGGGGAGCAAGGGGGTCGTGACTTCCATAGGCCGACTGGCAGTTCCAGACCTTTCAGGCCGCTGGGACTCGCTGCCCTTCAGTCCTATTCTTCCGATTAATTGAATGTACTCTGGCTGTGGCATTAACAAGTTTGCGACTCTCCTGCTTTGATTCTTTTTTAAAAAATGAAAATTAGCTTTCTGTACTTCTGATTAGAAAAACAAGACGTTTTTCATTATTTTGAAAAACAAACAGTAACCCTTAGCTTCTAATTCTTAACTAATGCTAGTGCGATTCTTTTCTTTTTTCTTTTTTTTGGCATGACTTCCATTTGCCAGAAAAACAAAAGATTTTCTACAGTATCTGCAATGAATGATACCGTACTGTGGTGTGGCTGGAAACTTCACAAATATCTGAAAGCTGTGCATTAAAGTTTGGTCAATGATCGATCACCCCATATGTGGTTAACTTGTTCAAATTGTTCAAAATTTTAGCTTATTATTTCTGATTAAAAATGATCAGGAAATATTAGGGATGAAATTGATATATTTTCCCAGCTGTTTTAGGCTAATAGAATGACATCCAAAAACAGTGGATATCATGAATAATATTTGAAATATCCATTTACTTTCTTTGAACTTCAAGAAAGATAAATGTGTGATATATACATGTGCTTATGTGCTTTTAATAAAGACTAGGAAAAGCAGTGATTTATAATACTAAATGCATCAGTGAGATTAACTTACGTGTATTAATCTAATAGCAAAATATAAAAAGATGATAAATAGAGCAGCTCCTACTTACCAACAGGTGTAAATCCATGCTTTAGAGACTCTTGTAACTTCCCAGTATCCAAATTAGAACACATTCTTAGTGAAATTATAGGCGGTCCTTTGGCTTAAAGCAGAAATCATTGAGCATAAGAAAAAATGCAGCTTGTCAAATTTTGTGTCCTTGGGGGACGACACATCAGACTACAAGACTACAGTGACCCTTAGTGAAAGTTATGAAAAACCAAAAAAAAAAAAAAAACAAAAACAAAAAAACCCCAAAAATCCGAGAATTCAGAAAAGTACAAGCAAGTCTTTCCCTGGACTCTGTACTTTTTCCAGGATTACTGACCTGCTGTAAACCATGTATCCAGTTTCATGATGGTGTCTAATCTGAAGAATGGAAACTTTTGATAGGTTTGAACTGATCACATGATTCTATGCAGGTTGATAAGAGGACCCTGTTATAAAGTGACAGCAAAAGAGATAAGAACTCTTGGCAGATAATGGCCAAGAAATGATTAACTCAGAAGTGGAGAGGTGCTATGCAGTACAGAGTGGGAGGCTGTGAGACGGGGCGTCAGCAGACGAGACTTGGTGTATGGATGAAACTCCAGACCAGCTTAAATCCACTACCTCACCTTAGGCTTGTCACATACCCCTCGATGTCTGCACCTCTGTGCTTAGGGGAAGTGAGACATAGCTCTTCTGACCTCTGCAAATACATTCTAGATGATAACATTGGCAGATATTAATGCTGTAAGTAATGACTAGAGATATGATTTACACTTTGAAACACTGCAGGTAGCACTTCTAAGCTTATAGTCATTTATTTATTCATGTTTTGTCAACCAGTGTTTTTATCATGCCTAGCAATTAGCCAAGGAGTTAATCTGAGCTTCTTTGTACATTGGTCAGTTGATTAAAATCGATTGATCGATTTAATCAAACAATGTGTCTGATTAAAAGGACAGCCTATCTTTTTATCTCAATAAAAGAAAACTTATACTGTGAGGTGAATGCTGGCAAAATGATGAATGTGTGATACATTTTCTATGGAATCTGGAAAATATCTGGATCACTCTTCACCATGAAAGCACTAGTACTCAAATGGCCAAGGGTAGTTTTAGGTTTTGGTCACGTATCCCTATTGTTTTTTCAAAGTAATGAAATCTGGATTCTTAGAGCAACGCATGTCTTTTCCCGTATTGTTTTGTTTGTTTTGATTTTGCTAATGGAGCAAACTTCCCCCCCCGATATTCTATTTGGAAAACCCAAAATGTTTATATACAGCATTTTCCCATCAAAATTGTATTTTGGGGGTTAGTATATATATTACAGAGAAACCAGAACAATAGTTTAATAAGGTTTAAATAGAACTTTTATTTCTTTTGTATAAAAAGTTCAGAGGTGACAGTCCAGGGATGGCACAATGACTCCACAAAGTTGTCCAGAATCTGGTTCCTTCTGTTTCACTATCTGTCTGTCGTCCTCATGTTCCAAAATGACTGCTAGAGCTCCAGCCATTACTCCCGGGAAGCAGCATAGGGGAAGGAGGAGAACAAATGCACGCTCCTTTTTAAGGACACTTCCTGAAAGGACCACATAAGCCCGGTGCTTGCATCTTATGAGCAGAAATTAGACACATACTCACATTTAGCTGCCAGGGAGGCTGGGATGTCAAGTATTTTATGGGGGCAAGTAAATATGTGTTTTAAACTAAAAAGAATTGGGCGACGATGATCAACCATGTCAGTTCTTTGCTGTTATTTCTTCAATAATCAATAAATTACATGGCACAATACTAGAAATATACCTAGGTATGTGTCAAAGGATATAGCAACTGTTCTCTTAAAAATTGTTGGGACCTCCCAAATTTTTGCTTATGTGAATTGTATCCATTGGTACTAATGGTATTTAATTGGTATTAATTTATTGTATTTATTAATTTATTTAATAAATTATAAATTATTTATTAATTGTATTTTATTGGTATTAATTGTCATTAAAATAACAATAGTAAACCCACTACATATTAATTTAAACAACCCATTTTACATTACAAAGAACTGTTTTCCAAAACAAAACAATTCATAAACAAAGCAGCATTTTCACAAATATTTTTAACATCTAACTTAATAAAAGACAGCTGGATTTGTATCATTGCTTCTGTACTCAGTCTGTAGCAATATATTGTTTTGGCTGACGTACATAAGACCATACGATTTTCAAGATATGAGGTTAGAAAAAGGAGGAGTATTATAATAGCTTTTTCAAATAATTATAGATGTTCTTTGATATGGCAGCAAAACACCACAAGTGCTATTTCTGAAACATTACTTCACGTGTGAGGTCTGAAACCCTATCAGCCTACGTGGTGCTCCAGATGCACCTTCATTGTTCATGATTTTGTTACATTTTAAATTGGTAGTTTGGGAAACACAGGTTAATCAAATGTTGACACGTTTATTATACAATATCGAAAACTGTGTTCCCTAATATGACCACTCACCCTGTCAGAAGTCTTGAAATATTGGGGAGCTGTCGCACACAAGCTTCTAAAATCCAACTTTTCACTTCGAAAGCCTAAATTTTAAAATTGGAAAAAAAATTACCATCAGTTTTTTTTTTTAAATCACCATAAATACCGTCAGTTTGTTTTTAAAGTAACAGGTTCACTTCATTCCTATTTGTCCCCAAAATACCCACGTCTAACTAACCATCGTTTGTCTGCCAGTCATTCTTAGAACGTAAAAATAATTTTCTATAAACAAAGCAGCTGGATCAGCCCGCCCCTGCAACATCCACGTGGGCGGCTTGCCTGCAGTCAGCTGCCATCCTTGGGCTTCGGCCTTCATGATGCTTGAAGACCTTTGAGGACTGCGCACAGTTAGGGGGGGATTTAATTCTATGGCTCGGCTTGGCTAGTGGCGGGCTGTGCGTCCTGATGTAGCCGTGTTCTTAAGAGCAGCACCTCAGTTCGTGTTTACAACCCACGTCATCTACTGAATACACGCGTTGGGGCTCTGGGCTGGCAACCCAGCGTTTAGAAGTTTTTTATAAAGCGAAATGGTCCGTTAATTTGGTCTGTTTCAAAAATATACTTTTATATTTGTGTTTTCATGAAATTGGGGGTATGGAAGAAATGCGAATTGGATTAAAATAGATTATACCTACTTCTGTTAAATATTATGAGCCATCCCCCGCTGAGATGTTGCAAAGGAGGCGTGTTGAGATTTCATTTGTGAATAGAACATTTTCCAGGTCCCATCAGCGTCTGTGTCAGAACCAGGGGCTCCTGTTTCCAAAGTGACCTGAAGGGATTTGTGGAGCCATGTGTGTGCGCACGCTTCGGCTGGATACTTACCGTAGGAGACAGGATTTGGCTGCTCTTCTGGCTTTTCATCTTTTGAGACAGATGTCAAGATTGTTTTAAAAATGTACCTCCCTTCACCTTGGGGATACGTGGTCAGGTGGTTAGAAGACTGATTTCGGGATAAACCGCGGGAGGTGGGTAGTTTAAAACTGGTGCTGGCTCACACACGGTGAGAGCGCTGGTAGACGCGGCTGGCGGTGGAGGGCTGGAGACACATGGTACTTTCCCTTTGAACTGGAAGTTCATGTGTACAGGTAACCAAGCAGCCTACTGTGCTTTAGCACCGTGTTAGGTGTTATTTATTTCGATTAGTGTTTTCTTTGAAATATGTAGTGGATTTCAAAATATGATTTTTATTGAAACCAATGATTCTTCTCTAATTCACCATGGAAACTCAGGAGGGACATATATTTTTGTGGACACATTTTACACCAGCCACTACTTTGGAATCTATGGGTCTCCCCTTATTCATGCCAAAATATCAGGCAAGCATTTGTCAAGGCTTTGCGTATTGCCCAGTTCCTAACATAGCGTTGTCCATCTGACCCTCCGGACGCTGCTGGAGACCCAAAGTCATCCCTGACAAATGGGCAGTTTGGTTGGTGAATCCTACCCGGGGTCTTAGGGGAGGGACCCACCTTCTTGAATGGAGTTCTGGAAGACATACACACGTTTCCTTGTTTGCGTTTCGTGTTTGGCACCAGTTCTATCTTAGTCACAGATACTGTTTGACCCTATGGAAGATCTCATAGGATTCTCATAGCATTATATACTGATTTGCTTTGATTCTGCTCCTTGTGGTATATGGCTAATAAAACATGCAATGACAAAAACAATTGAATTTCACGCTCTGTTACGTGCTTCTGATGAGACAGAATTATTTTACAAAATGTACAAAAAATTGTTGAGGCTTCATAGCGTTACTAGATCCCTAATAAGTCCTACGAGCAGGTTTTAAAAATGTTACTTGCTATTTGTCACTGTCTTACTTTCCTGTAGAGCTGGCTGGCGGGCTGAGGAAACATTGCATTAATGAGTTACTTTGGTCTTTTGAAGCTTATCTGTCAGGCGAATTTAATAGAAATAGATACTCGGTACTTTGTGAGAAATGAACACATTTTTGTGAAAGAGGGGCTGGAGTAAGGTTCCCATGTGACACAAAGAACAGGTGCTCAGAACTCAGCCCGGGCGAGCGACGGCAGTTCATGAGCAATGTGTGTTCCCCCTGTGCTGGGGCAAAACACGGCATGAATCACAGCCTCCATTTTTATTAATTATTTTTCCCAGTCAAGGCGCAGTCTGACCACTGTTTTTTGGCACGAGTGGGCATTTTCCATCACCGCATTTTGTTTGAAACACCTTCACTCCCCCACTCAGCTTCCCAGATCCCTCCACATCGCACTCTAACGATGACTCACATTTACACGGATACATGTTTATAGTGATAAAGCATTATTTGCTCACTGATTTCAGAAAAGATTTGTAAATGATTGACAGATAACTAATGACTCCAAAGCATCTTTGCCAAAATCCAAAAGGCCTTCCACAATGTCACCGGAACTCACGTTGCACCACGAAGGAGAAGCTCAGTCAATGACTTACAGTCACTGAACTTCCTGGGAGCTTCCATGTCAGTTAGGAGCAGCTTCCAGGAAGGCTGGATTTCTGATGCGCTCCGTGATACCAGAAGGACCCTTTCAGTCTGCTCTTAACCTGGGCTTGCTAAGAACAAGCACCCTCGATTTCTCACCGCTCTGATTGCACCAGATACTGGGGAGTTTACAGAAGACTGATAAATACTGAACCAGTGAGTTCCTGCCAAACCATTGCCTAACTTTTGCTTGTACCCTTCAGTAACAAAGGTGTTAGTCACTGTCTTTGTGTAGGATCTGGGCTAGTTGGCACTTTTGTTTTTATTTTTTATATCAGCTTCCTTTTTTTTTTTTTTTAAACAACCCCCCAACCCCCAAACTGTATAAGATGGTGGGATGGCAGAATTGGGAAAGGAGGGACTAACTAAAGATTTCTTCTCATTCTTTGTAATAACTGTGAGAAATACGGCACCTGGCAGGAAAGATAAGTGACTTTTACACAGTACTATTATGGTCAGGTAAATATTACTCACTTTTTATAGCGCTGATAATTAAACAGAGCCTTAGTCGATCTTTCGGTAACTGCAGTCCTCTAGACTTTCTTAGGCTTGTGTTGAGTTCCCCATGTTTATCACAATCTGTGATCTACGTCTGCTGACGTATGGCACATATCTTTATTTAGAGTAAAGGAAACAAACTTCGTACCGTTTTGTTTCCATTTAAGGCCTTTTAACATTTAGGCAATTAACGAAATTATCTGTAGCACATTCACCGTGATTTGCCTAGGAATCACATAGTAATTAGTTTTAAAATACGGACCCAAAAAAACAGATGTCAGACAACCTTAGTTCATGAAATGAGATGTTATGGATTATCTAACATGATCTGGTAGACCACATGAATAAAACAATCTTTCAAATTATAAGCATTCCTCTAGAATGAAATATTTTATATGGGTCAAACTTATATGGGGATATAGAACTCAACCTTTCAGTTATTCCAATAGGCATTCTTTTTGTCCTCTCAATTCTTTGTGAAAAAAGAAAATGTTTACTCAAAAATGATAAATATTGTAGAATTTAGAAATAGCTATCCCTGACATAGTTTCCCAACACACAGTAATCTGTGATTAGTCAAAACTACTGATTGTAATAAAATAAAGGCATAAATGCACATATGTTATATTTTCCATTATATTTTGAGAAAGAAAAGATAAACCTCAAAAAGAAAGGATTAATTGAAAAAAATCTGAAGCTACTTAGAAGTGTCATCTTATACTATATGAAATAAAAAAAAAACAGAAAAAAACAAAAATGAGTTTCAAAGAGGCGGGCTTACTGTCTACCTGCCATTTTTATTTCCTTGTTTGTTTCCTCAAGCAGTATGATTTAGATACAAATATATTTTAAGTTTTTTTCAAGTTCTTTAGCATTTCCCAGAAAGCCACAAACTATTCAATTTTTCTATTTTTAACTAATAACTAAGAGGAAAGAAAGTTGAGATTATGGGGAAATAAAAAATTTGGAATTGTGGTCAGTTTCCAGTTGTCTATTCTCTCTTTCATTAACTTCCATTACTACCCAAACTTAACTGTGCTGTGCTTAAATTTAGGGCCTTTTTGGCCTTTATTATGACCTGAAAGCTTTATTCCAATAAATTCTATTACTATTAGTATATATAAGAGATTTAGAACAGCAGTTACTTGATATATCATTTTTGAGTAGTTTTTCAGTCTTTTTTACCTCTATACACTGGTGTATCATTTCTACATTTTTTGAGCAGTTCTCATATATCAGACACTCTGCTTGGAGCTTTACATGCACTCTACCACTTAATTGTCACACTATTTTATTTACCTCCATTTCACATATGAAAAAATTGGAAATTTTTAAGTCATTTGCGCAGTCCTACACAGGTCGTATATCGTAGAGCTGGATTCAAATTCACGTCTGATCTCAATGCTCAAGGTCTTAATCATTAGAAGATCCTACCTTGAAAATCTATGTTATGAATTAAATGATAGGTACGCCTCACACAGGACAGTCATTCAGTAAACATCAGTGATCAATATTGATATTGATGTCTGGGAAGGTTTGCCCTGGGAAATGCAAAGAGTTTTAAACAGAGAGTTGGTAATGCATTGAATCCACAAAGGAGGCAAACATATACAAAATACGAGGCAATTGTAAGTACAGGCCCGATTCATCAGGCACCAAATGGAACTCATTATCTTTCATTTCGAATGCCACTTTTGTTTGTGTTTTTTTGGATGAGTTGCTAGATCAGAAATTTGGGTATCATTCTAAAATTGCTAAATCAGAAATTTGGGTATCATTCTAAAATCTCCCTCTGATATACTTACTCCGTGTATTCAGTTGAAGCTCCGTCCATTTCTTTACCATCTCCCAATGGCACCTTTCCCCCACCCCCCAGCCCCGTCATTCTGCCATTGTCTTTGCTTAGCAATGTCCACGCTGGAGAACTCACTGGCTCTGAGCCAGCGGGACCTGAGGTCCAGTCAGAGCACAGCACTGATTGACAGCGTGACCCTTGTGAGTTCTTTGTCCCCTTGACATTGCAGACCCGGACTCCTGGGACGTGGGAGATGAAACGGGCACATGCGGTATGTCTGCCCAACGAGTGGCATGGACACGACCCTCATCTTTTCTCACCTGCATCATTTCTGTTGTCTCCTAGCAGGGCCTTGCTTTTACTCTGGCTTCCTCAACTCTATCTTCCACACTCATGCCTAAAACATTTAAAAAAATTTAATAATGATATTCTGCTGCTTACAATTCTTCAACAATTTGCCATATTCTTTAGGATAAAGTTCAAACTCTTTAAGTTTGATACACAAGACCCTTTAGGACCTAACCTTGATCCACACATCCATCCATCTTCTGTCCCTCCATCTATTCATCCACCTATCCATCCATCTTCTCTTCTTCCCTCCATCTACCATCCATCCATCCATCCATCCATCCATCCATCCATCCATCATCCTTCTACCTATCCATCTATCTATCCACCCATCCATCCATTTGTTCCACTGACTAAAATGTGCTGGAGCCAGCAGTTGGTGCTGGGATACAGATCCAACTGGTTCAATTTGGTGAAAGAGACAAGTGACAGTTATTTACCAGAGCTTGGGGTCCTGAATCAGCCTTAGGAAAGATGAGAGGAAGCAGCCCAGAAAAATGCTTGGGCATTCTTGAGGGAGAGTGAGTCAGCCAGGTAACCAGGGTTCCTGAGAGGAAGAGCATGTAGAGTGCCCCGGAAGCATGGCGACGGCAAGCTCAGGGCTGTAAACAGTCCACTGGAGCTGAGCCTGGCCCAGGTTGAAGGACATGTCCTTGGAACTTTTCTTTAATCGTGGCCAAAAATGGAAGCACATGCAAACAGAGGAATGGCCAACAATTGGGGAATGGCTGAGTAAATCATAGCGTCTCCACTTCATTGGCTCTACTGTGGCCTTACTGGATGGCCAGGGGATGGGGCGGGATCATGGGAAGTGAGTACTGTTGCTTGAGTAAAGCAAGGTGACTGTGTGAGTGGGAGAACCGACCAAACAGAGGAAATGCAGTAGAGGCATTTATGTAAAATTTGTGTACATGTGCATATGTACGTATACAACTAAAACAGATTAAAACCACTTAGAAAATGCAGGCAAGTATAAAGGAAAGATCTATGAATCCTCTGTAATCCTGACATCTTGAGATCTTAATGGTTGAAGTATTTTCTTCTAGTCTTTTGTTACGTATATAAGTCCTTAAATACATACAAAATTAGTATTATATCTTTTATAGCGTTTCATATTCTTCCCTTTTAAATGTTATATGATCGGTGTTTTTCCATCCCACTATATTTTTTCTGAAATACAATTTTAATCTCTAGCCACCATTCCTTCAGTTGGATCCTTTATAAGCTACCACTCTTCTCTTGTTGCTCATTTACTGTGTATGTACGTATGTGTGTGTGTGTATGTATGTATGTGTGTATGTATATATTTTGCGGATTTAAATAATCCTGGCTTTGTCACTTACTGGCTGCATGACCATGGACGACTTACTTAATCTTTTTGTGCATCAGTAAAAAGGACATAGGAATAGTATAGGGTAGTTGTAATGTGTAAATGGCTTCAGCAATATTTCCTCGTAACTAAGCCTGGCGCGTAGTAAGTGCTCAGTAAATGCCCGCTCTTAGGAAGCTCTCTGAAGCTGCGAGTGAGAATTTCTCTTGTGAAGTGGAGATGACGGTGGCTGCTTCCCGTCACCGCTGTGAGTTTGAGACAACGTCTTCCAAGTGGCTTCCGGGGCATCTGACACGCAGCAGGCTTTTGGGGGTCTCCAGGGTGAGTCCAGTGTTCTTCCTCTGTGCTCACATAGCACCCACACCTCACTCTGTTACAGGATGTATCGCCCTGTATCGGGAGGGCTTCTTTTCTCTTGAACTTGTTTGTGACCATGTGTACCCTTTATTTGTCTGTCCCCAGCACCCACACAATGACTCAGAAGGAAGATTTAAGAGGAGAGTTATTTGAGGGAACAGGGAAGAAAAAGACAAAAGAAAAATGACCATGGGGAACGAGATCAAGCTGTTGAAATGGAGGTGACAAGGGACGGCAATGTGCAGATAAAGGGAGCGGTGGTGAATTTGGTGAGAATCTCTGTGGTGTGAAGCAGGCTGATCACTCGGGTGGGGGGAAACAAGAGACTCTGCCTGGGGTGGGGTGCAGGCGGGGGTCATCTGCTCCGCCATGAACAGCTAACTTCTGAGTCCATCAGGTAGCTAAGTTCTGATATGGATTGTCTTATTTAATCATTTCGAGCACCGTGTCTTAGGTAAATGATATGGCTTCCTCCATGGGGCAGCTAGGCCCCAGCACTGTGTTAAGGATGAGAAAACTGGAGATTTGTGAAGTTCAATTATTTGCCCAAGGTCATTCAGCTAGTAAGGAATGGGGCTGTGATTCATGACTCTGTCTGGTTCCGGTCCCTGGCTTCAGTGTTCGACAAATAAGGTCAAGTGTGTCCTGTCAGTCACGGTGGTAAACTGCACAGCCAGCCTGGCTCTCGATTGGGCCCCTTTCATAGTTTGGCGTACAGTAATGGACATTCTTCCGGGGCTCTCCAGCCATCTGAAAAGAGACAGAGTCCTGCAGCGGGAAAGCAAAAAGGTCAGAGTGTCCCTGAGATGGCACCAAGCCTGCTTTCAGTGGACCTGCTAAAGGTCCGCAGTGCTCGTGCTTTTTCATCCACAGTCGTGCGGCTGGGACATCTGCAGAGTCACAGCTGTCATCTCATTGCTTGTGAGTCATCAGTGAAAAGACAAGACACTGGGGGGCCACAGGTGGACTGGGGACGAGACGTGGTCTTTTCCTGTGCTCAGCGGTGACCACTGCGCTGGTTAAAGAGGCAGGGGAACGTCAGCAAGGTAAACAGAGAGATTATTTTTAAACAGAGAGATGAATCTGGAAACCTTCAGCAGTGGAGGAGCTAATGGTTAAAACACTGGAGAATATCCCGGGGGTGCCAGAAAAAAATGTATGCTCATGACTTGTATTCATCTTTTGTTATCGGTACATATTGAAGATTACAATTTTAGTAGTTTTTTCCTTTCTTAAATTGTGTGTACATTCTTTTGGCACCCTCTGTATTTTTTAAAATCCCAAACTTGTGAGCCTCCAGAAAGCCACAGTCCAGAGTATATGGAAGAAAAGGACTGCTTTATTTTTCATTTTATTTTATTTATTATTTTATTTTATTTTACTTTATTTTACTTTACCATTTTCATTTAATTACATGTTTGTAGGGAAGGACTGCTTTACAATGAAGACTTGAGCCTGTAGGCTGAGGACACCAAGCTTTCTAACCGCAGCTCTGGAGAAACGTGCGGGGCAGTGGGTAGTGAAGGTGTAATGCAGAAGTGCCCGGGGCGGCAAAGCCCTCTGGCCCCGCCTGTGCATCTCTGTGCTGGGGGATTCCGAGCTGGACGTACACTTGTTAGGGGCTGACCGTAGCTCACAGCGCCCCCATGTCTGACCTGATTGGACTTGAGGTTCTTGCAAAGAGGTCTGCGCAGTGGAGGGATGTTTCCCCCTTAACTTAGTTCATCAAAAGTAGGAACACTTTCACAGGCTCCCGGTTCTGGTCCCGGCTCAGTAGGAAGTCGCTTGGTTGCTTGGGGCTGTTTGTGGCTAAGCACCCTGGGGGTGGGGGGATTCAAGTGCCAGGTAATGGGGGCTAATGGCTTGAACAATGACACCGATTTTCTTTCCAGAATAACGTGTAAGGTGAGCTCCATCCTTTGGGAGGGGTACCAGATTTGACGTCCAGAGTGGTTATCTGGTGAACTTGAGGCATTTGAGGAAACATTTAAAGTGACTTTGGTCTTCACCGCAGGTCAAGAACAGCTCTGCAGTCTGTATTGCACTGAACACTTTTCATACCAAGTTTATTGAAGGAATGTTAAAAAGCAGCTTTTATATAAGTAAAAGGATAGGCCATTCTTACAATGAAAACAGTAGATTAAAATATATTCTATATCCTTCATTAAGCCTCTCTCTCTCTCTCTCTGTCTCTTTCTCTCTCTCTCCATGCATATCTTTAAGTTATTTTCCTTTTAAAAACAGTGCATTTTCCTTGGTTTAGTTAAGCTGCAAGTAGCAGAAAGCCCCCGACTGAGCTGAGGAGAAAATCCAATGTCACGTCATCAGAGGTGGGGTGGCTCCAGGGCTGGTTACATTAGGGCTTGGTGATGTCATCACGTCCTAGTTCTGTCTATCCCTGCCCCTGCCAGCATGGCGACGTGTCCTCAGGTGGCTTTCATCGTTGCCAGGTGGCTGTACGATTTCATGAATCACATCAGACAACAAATAATGTCCAATATAAGCAATGAAGGTGTCCTATTTTTCTATGTTTCCATCAGAAAAGAAATCAGTAATGCCTGGCGGATTCCTGAGTATGTAACGGATGAGTTCCTGGTCACATGCAGTCACTGGGGAGGGGTGCGGAGTGACCACGATTCGCAGGAACACTCAGGATTTAGCCTCTACATGAGCTCACGATAGGGTCCGTTTTCCAGTGGGGAGCGTTAGGGTCCTGCTGGCAAGGACAAGAGAGAGAAAATGGGCTGGGGGAGCAGGTCCTGTGTCTGCCGCGCCCCGTAACTGTGTCCTCCTCCTGCCCTGTCCATACCTGTGTCCTGGTGGCAGCCGCTCACTTCACATACCGAGGGAGGGGAGTTTGCAAAGTTAGGAACAGGAGGCTGTGGGGAGTCACTGGACACGGTGAGGGGACAGGGGACTCACGGCAGGAGGTGAGAGCAGTATCCGCGGAGCGGAGGCGCGGGCTGGCTGGAGGTCACAGCTCCCCACGAAGCACCACTTCCTACCCAACGCCTGGGCAGAAGATGTGCCAGGGCTGGGCGCCCTGAGGACCCCTGCCTGCAGCTGTGCTGAAGCTTGGAGCCGCCATCGTTCCCAGACATTTTCTGTTGTCAACAGAGCCATACAAACCGGCCCCGGCTCACTGCCCTGGACATCGTTACCATGATGTACACACGGCGAAGGAATTAAAGAAAATCGGCTCATCAGAAGGGCAGACCCATGTGATCTCATTCGAATGTTCCTGTCCTCTCTCTGTGTCACTGAGGGCAGGAAACATCTCTGTCCAGACACTGCTTAGCCCATTCGCTCACTTGTTCAACGACCCCGGGAGCCAGTGTCATTCTCACTCCCAATCGAAAGGTCAAGAACTGACGCACGGGGAGGTTGTGCAATGTGCACGCGACTGAGGGGACTCTAGTGGACGAAGGTGTGACCCCTGCTGTGCAGTCGGTCCCTGAGCGTGGAGCCTGCCACCGTCACCTGGGTGAGGCTTTACCGGCAGCAGTTGCACTTCAGCTCAGTGCAGGAGAATGGCAAAAACGTCTTCTTCCGTTAGTCTCCTCACTAGTGAGTTTTGCCATTTTGACGATTGTTTGGCGTCTCACAACATCTCCTAATTTCGATTGGAACTCCAAGGCAGACTTTGGTTGACACCTCATACATTATGCATTTGTGAGTACGTGTGTGAACTGGCCAATACATAATCTGAGAGGCAGTGAGGACTGTATGTGACCACTCAGGCACTGTTTTCACACATGCCCTTAAACACACAACAAAACCTTTTCTTCTTGTTCTCAGAAGGTATTTAATTCTGACAGAAAGGGGCAATCTCAATGTCTGAATGAACGCGCAGAGAAACCGGGCTGACGTTTGTGTTTTGAGCTCCATGGTCCACTCGTCAGTATTATTAAAATCAAAGTAAGAGGCAGCCCTCCCCCGAGAACTAACTGATCCTTGTAGTTTTAGTTCCTTACTTGTGTTCGGTGAGTTATTAGATCACACTGTCCCCTGCATGTCCTCTAAGAAAGTACATTTCTCGTAGTACCACATGAGAAGGAGGATGGTAATTTGAAGTGGTGAGTGTGTGTGTGTGTATGTGTGTGTGTGTGTGTGTGTGTGTGTGTGTGTGTAGAGGCAGCAGAGTGCTGGGCTTCAGTTCCAAAGGCCACAACTTTATTGATTTAAGCTCAGCTGAGCTGGACGACCCTGAGCAAGTTACTTAACCTCTCTGTGCCTCATTTTCCTCATCTGTAAAATAAGGATAATAATTGTACTTATGTCCTAGGATTGCAATGAGGGTTAAATGAGTTAATGACCCCGAAAGCCTGGCACAGGCACAGCCAATGTTAGTTTTTAGTTTCTCCCCACTGTTTGCATACCCCTCAGGGCTTCCAAGATAGACGTTTTTGGCTAGAGCTAAAAAATTACTGAATGTTAATTGGAATTGATTCTAACAATCATTTTTTATAAAAAGTATTTTTTTTCAATGAATTTTTTTGGGGAATGTTGGGGAACAGTGTGCTTCTCCAGGACCCATCAGCTCCATGTCAAGTCATTGTCCTTCAATCTAGTTGTGGAGGGTGCAGCTCAGCTCCATGTCCAGTCGCCGTTTTCAATCTTAGTTGCAGGGGGCGCAGCCCACCATCCCATGCGGGAATTGAACCGGTAGCCTTGTTGTTGAGAGCTTGTGCTCTAACCAACTGAGCCATCCGGCCACCCCCTAGCAATCATTTATTCATCTTAAACCTGCATATATATTAATAGAAAACGCCCCAATATCTGCGTGGGCAGAATCATGGAAATTGCCATTTTGGGAAAAGCTGCTTTGCTGTCCTTCTCTTGATACCAAAGTGGATGTGGCATGAGATGAGCTGTGAAGTGGGTCTGGGAAGTGAGCAGTGTCTCCTAGAATTCTTCTCATGGGGGTGGGTAGGTGGTGGCCACTGAGTGAGTTGATCTGGCCTCAACTTGGGAGAACCAGGTGAGGTGGTACCTGCCAGGTACCTGGGCTATACGTCTGTTTCCCACCTGTACATGCGTATGTCCTATTTTCTGTAGGAAGTATCCACCGATTAACTGTTTGGTCCACGAAGGTGTATGAGATTTGCCCACATTTAGAAGTGGGACTCCAAAGGCAAAACACCTTTGAGAAATGCTTGCACGTATGAAATGACTTCAGGGATTAACAATATTTTCTGGAAGAATGGGTTTCAAAGCCATTTGATAAGACATTAGGTATTCCTGGAAAACATTATCAAAAGTTGGCCCAATTTAGGGATCTACAAAACTTTGTATCTTATCTTAAGCCTCAGTTGGACTGCTGCCGTTCTAGAAGATGGTTGGACAATTTTGAATTACTACAAGGATCTGCTTTAGTCCTAAAATCACCAAGAGAGGTACAGAGACCTATTGTATTGACAACTTTTAAAGTTTTATGGGAATTGAGACTATGTCAACACTTTCTAAATGTTTTATTAGATAATTTCAAATGTACTTCAAATGAAGCTTTTTAAAGAAATGCAATTTTCAAAAACATTTCTGAGCCATGATCTAACATCTAAAAGACATTTAATTAAATTTGTCATAAACTTGTGAATTTGAAAACAAATTCTTTTGTTATACCCAAATACTAGGGAATAGGATTTCAAGAGCTTAAGTTTGATGTTTTTTGTGATGATGTTTTTTCTTCAACTTTAGTTGTGTTATCTGTAAAAACTGCAATTTTTTGCAGTTATAAATCTGCTTTATCAGATCTCTGAAAGGGATGATGGAGAGAAATTATTCCAGAGCCTTTCATGGTATATTTAATCACTTTTCTACGTTCAACTTATCAACATAGTTTATAAGTTTAGACAATTTTTCTTCACAGCTCTTGTAATCCACATTAAATATTTTATTCTTCTCGGCTTAGCTTAAAGCATAATTCTACATCTAGAGACACGTGTGTTTGCGTGTGTGCATGGATGTGTTAAAAACACTGGAAGTACTATCTTGGAACTTAAAGATTTTATCACTTTGAAAACTAGCTAGTGTTTAATTTGATCATTGCTATTCTTTTATATTTTTAAAGGGTTCATGGTCACATAGGAGACAGCAGTCTAGTGTGGTAAGAGCCACCATCATACTGTATATGGGCTTTAAAGAGTGCCAGTAACTGGTATCGAGACCTGAGATGTAATATTAGTTGGAGAAACAGATGTCCTCACACTCATATTCATTTGCACGGTTAGTATGTGGCCTTTCCCATAACAAGATGAGAGCTGACTAGACCAGAAGTGTTAAAAGTGAAAAGGAGCTTTATGTTGTGTGTTGTTGGGGTGGGGGGTGGCGGGGCTGAATTTCTTCTCCCGAGATCTCTCCATCCTGGGGACGATGTGTCCACACAGACATTTCCGGGTCACCAGCAGCAGAATCTGTGAGATGGGAAATGAGAATCTTAAGTGTGACTGAGAGTGTTGCCCTGAAGGGAGTGTGTCCTGCGGCGCTGACTCAGGAAGCTCTGGCTTCAACTTCCACTTTTAATTTGGGGCAGCGTTTGGGGCTAATGGCACAATGGGAGCTTTGGGCCAGACTTAAAAAAAAAAAAAAAAAATCAATCAGACACATTGTTTGTTCCTTTGGGTTTGACAGACATGTCGTAACAAGGTCCTGAACTGCTCACTACCTCTTTGTGTATCTTCTGTCTAAAGGCTTGTTACCATTGTGACCTATATTCATGGAACCACAAACAATGGGTTTAACCATTAACTTTCAAACCACCTTTAAATGAATTCTTTTATAAGATGAGAATTATATGGGCTTCCACCGGTTGCTTAGAGGAAAGAAGAGAAGAATTCAGGTCGCACTAGGTTAGTAAGGAGCTGGGCGATGATGGGTGGGAAGCCCTAACCCCAGATGGGACTTGACCTTGACCTGGCTCAGTCAGATAACACTGCTTAGCTGGCATTCCAGGGGCCCTGAAAAACATGTCTTTGTAAAGTTGGTTTGGCTGAGAATAAAATTAAATTGTGGCAATATCTTGTATTCATTGAGAAGCCCCTCTCTCCCACTCTAATCAGTGACAATACTTTGTGGCCATTAAGGCACAATTTGATATTAGCTATCGATGTTCAGGGCCCTTCCTTATGGGCCTTGGAAAGGTTACAACCAAAACAGGATACATTGTTTTTTCAAGGGCTATAGAACACTGATGAGAGTGACTGAAATCCTGCCCCTTTAGATGCATAATTATCTCTGAATTTTTTCCTCTGTTTTTAGTTGAGCAACCATACACCAAAAGGGTCGTTTTCCAGAAACCTGTATAATCCGGTAATATAAAACTTCATGCAAAAGAAAGAGACTGTCCCGTGGGACTGGTGAACCGGACGTGGTTCAGATTGCTGATGAAATAGGGCCAGCATCATAGAAGTCGGCTGGGGAATCCTCATACTTTCCACTTCCTAACTGGGGTTTAATTTCCACGTGCTGTTTTGAATCACTTGAACTTACGCCATAGCGTACATTTTCCCCCCATCACCTGAGAAAAAGCTTTTCCTGTCCTCCTGGTAGATTCGTTGTTTTTCAGGATTCGGTCTCTAGGCTGCTTGAACCTACTGGCCCCAACCTTCAGACCAAGAAGTAGAAAGCCAGCGAGCATAACCGATGGGTTGAGTGCTGCCAGGAGCCCCCAAGGACGCCCCTCTGGGTCCAGCCCTGACTTCAGTCTGTCACCGGGCAGTTCGCTGCCGGGCAGTGGCCTCCAGCGAGTCCTGACTCACAGTGGGTGGGCCGGCTTTGATTACTGATTTAATCGGCCTCATCAATGCTTTGACAAAATATTGTCTGCGCCTCTGATCTGCCAGTTAGTTAGCGCACGCGCCAGTCTTCTTGCTGGCATGTTGTATTGTGATTTGTTCTATTTTCTAGCTTTACCAGTTGTTATTTTTTCTCGTCTGTTTAAAATTGGTTTCCGTAAGGAAGCCTGTGCCATTCGGGAGTCTGCCCAGGCAAAGGGCTGAGACCTGTCATTCCCGGGCGTCCCCCACGCAGGGGGCCCTGCCTGCAGAGGTACTAGAATTTACACTGATTTCATTTGTAATTTAAAAAAAACCCCAAAAACCCATAAGTTTTAGGTTTGGAAGGATTTCTCTGCTCGTATTGATACAGCACTGCAATAGAGTTCCTTCGTTACCTGGTTGGTAGCAGAGTAACCCAGAAATGACTTTTTCATCCCTGGAAAGCAGACAAGGCTATTTGAATGGCAGCCCTACCTACGGCTTCAGCTTCGCTCAGCCGGTCCCTTCGCTCGTGAAGTGGCGCAGTGACAGTACCACGTCGGGGCCGCTGTGGGAAGCACTATATGGGAAGACGACTGCGGAGTATTTCGCCGCGTGGGCGTTTGGCAGGCCCTGGGAGGAGTGGGCGGGGCGTCGCTATGCAAACCAGCACGTGAGGTGACCACACAGGTGACACGTCCAGGAGCCCAAAGGGTTCCGTTTGTGCCCGGTTCTTACTCTGAGGCGCACAGAGAGGGTAACACAGCTCTTGTGAAGGTGGCGGCCTTATCTGCGTCCTAAGTGCTGGGTAGGGACAGAGAGGGATTAGGTGTGATGGCGCTTGAATGGAAGAGCTCGAGATGATTCCGGGAGAACAGCTCAAGGGGAGAGAGAGGAGAGGATGGGGTGCCCGGTACCCCAGGCCCGGGGGTAGGAGCACGTGCTTTCGGCAGCAGCTGCCGGCTCGCAGCTGACTCGATTCCTCTTTGTACAGCTCTCCAGCCACCGCGAGGTGCTCAGTGCTACCTGCGTTCAGGTGACTTTTTCTTTAGGAAGTCAAGAACTCGGTTTTCGAGTCACAAGGACATAGGTTTAAGTCCTAACTCACTCACGTCCTGTTGGACCTTGGGCAGATTTCTTCATGCACTTGAACTTCAGTTTCCTCATCTATGACATGGGGATCCCAGTACCCATCTGGCAGGATTTAGACCAGGTTGAGAAGGGCGTGTTTGCAGCGCTGAGCAAGGTGGTTCTCGGCAGAACCATTGCCAGTCGGTCATTGGTGCTGATGTTAATGGATCTTAAAGGTTCCCATTAGCCGTTGTCACCAAGACGTGAATGCGTGACTTTTTACATCACAGAAAGAAGGGCCAAGAACATTCTCCTTCACTAAATCATTCCCTCGCCTTTTGTCTTGTGATGTTTCAGAAAAGGAATGTGGTCTAGAATTCTGTAGTTAGCTCAAAGACGAACACATGTGGGACGTGGATATGGTAACTTTACTGACATTAATTTCAATTGGCTGTCCTATGTGACGGGCCCCTACGATGGCTGCTCTTCAGGTGCCTAACTCTCCTTTGCCACCACGGAAATGAACCAGTTTACTTCTCTCTTCTTTCCGCTTTAGTCTAAAGTCAGCACACAATTCAATATGCGTCAAGCGTACAATCAGGCTGCCCGGTGGGCACCGTGGGGACACTGTGACTGCTCTGCTGTCTGGGACACATTTGCCTTTGGGCTGTAAAGCTCGAGGCTGCAGCAAGCTCGCTCTAAGTGGAACTTTGGGTAGCTGGCTGTCACACAGGGACACTCAGAGGAAGTTCTTTCTTTGGAAATATCGTTTCATAACTAGTCCTCTGGCATTGCTGTGTTTGTTCTTGTCAACTGGAGTTGGAGTTCATGATGGGATTTTCTGATTTAAACTGGTTTGCATGGCCCTGTGGTCCGCATTTTGGGGAGTAACCAGGACTATTGAAGGGCGGGGGCAAAGATTCGTGATACAGAGATCTTGTTGCCTTGCCGTTTCATCATTTATTTAACACATGTTTATTGAATGCGTATTCTATAAATCACTGTGCTGGTTTTGGAGATACTAGTCTGGAGAAAGCATAAACCCTGGCTTTCTAGGGATTGTCTTACCTCCCTTTTCCACAGAATTAGCTAATTATCCCAAAACCATTTAAAAGGAATCTTCTCTTTTCCAGTGTCTTATGATAACTTATTTTTTCATACATTACCTTTTGTTATGTGACTGTTCTAATTAGTAATGAGCTGTGATTGGACCATTTCTTTGAGGTCATTAGGGCAAGTGGTGTCCAGGAATTTCCACAGTCTTAGGAGAGTTCAGCATTTACAAAGAGACTCAGTCGCCATTTTCTGTGTCACAAGGTAATTGTGGGTAGCACACAAGAGTTTATTCGTACTTGAAAGCTATAAATCTTATCTGAGTAAATAAAATAAAACAGGCTAATGATCACTAACCATATTTTCTTTTCTTCTAAGGGATGGGCTTGAAAAGAAAAGGAGGGGGGTTCTTACAACAGCACTAAAATAGCTTTTAGACAGAAAATAGCCTTATGTCAACCAAGACAGGTTATTCTCATTACACAAATACACCTTTCTCAATTCGGTCCTTTTATGTTATAATTGTTTCCACATGTACGGAACTCCAGGCGAGATTATGCCGAAAATATATTTGTTTGTACAGAAATATTTTAAAAGTACTTTATTTTCTAGAAGGACCAGGAGCTGGCTTTCATTAAGGCATGTCAGGGCAGGTTGGGTCCAGAGCAAATGCACCCCCATTTAATAACTGGGGGTCTGTTGTGTACAATTCCAGTATCTGGGAAGGAATACGGTGACTCAACAGGCTGTGGAATTGCGGAAAGGCTGGCTGCTTAGCTGTAGGCCGTTCAGCCGTCTAGTGAAGTAGGATCTGCACGCATGGTTCTTGAATCGGAAGATTTGCTTGGAGATAAGTCTGGATGAGCCATAGTGAATCCAGCTGATCCAGGTTTCTGGCTCTGTTCCAGTTCAGTGGAAGCACAAAGAGATGGGATTTCTGGTCTCAGACCATGCCTGCTTTTCTTATGGTGTGCACACATGGGACTTGGGTTGAGGCCCTTTGGTCCAAAATGCAAGGAATTTAGTGAGCTGCACCTCTGTGCATGGGAGTGTGTTTTCTTTTAAGGGGAGAACAGAGCCCTGGTGGTTTAGCTGTTTACAGTTCAGTTGGGAGATGAGACCTACACGCAGGAAAACTTAACCTGCAGTGAAAACCAGAATATAAATCGGAGCCAAGTGATGGAACAGTGACTGAACAGAAGTTCAGAGGTGGGGGCGTCGGCAGCAGCTTCTAAGGTGAGCTAGACATGACGGCATCTTGAAGGATGGATGGCAATGAGATGAGAGAACATTCTGGTGAGAAGTAGCCTAAAGAAAGAGAAACAGGCTGGAATGACCCAGAGGTGATGAAACAGGGATGAAACAGGACAGGCAGTGTGGATAGGATGATGAAGGGTACGCTGAGTCTGATATGAGGAGCCTCGAATGCCGGCTTCTTTCCTGAACTAACGAAAGGAAAGCTAAGCTGATTCCCTTGTCAATCTTATTCTGTATCTCTTGGAATGTGAATGCCAGACATCATGGTACACACATTGGGAACTCGGCACTCGTCTTTTTCTGGAGTAGGATAGCAGTGAAGTGTGCATTTGGACTTTTAAGAACACAGGAGAGTAAAACAACAACACACACACACACACGCACACACACACAAGAGAGGCAAAGCAGACAGGGTTTTTATTTTTAGGGCAGTGACACTGCTCTGTATGACACTATGATGATGGATACGTGTCATGATACGTCTGTCCAAACCCGTAGAAGGCACAACACCGAGAGTGACCCTAATGTCAACTGTGGACGCTGGGTGGCGATGACGTGTCCATTTGGGCTCATCAGTGGTGACAAATGTACCACCTGGTGGGGATGTTGGTGACAGGGAGGTTGTCATGCGTGAAAGTAGAGGGTTCATGGACAGTTTCTGTACCTTCCACTTAATTTTCCTGTGAACCTAAAACTGCTAAAAAGAAAAAAAAAAGTCTATTGAAAAAAGAGTAAAAAGACCCCACACAAGTGAGTAATAGAAATACATAGGTTTCTTTCTTTTAGAATTTAATTTGAGATAACCAAGGTAAAATTTTTTTAAATGCACTCTTGCTAGGGAGAAATATATGAAGTACTTGGTTTTTCGTCTGTGATTTAAAATCTCATCTCTGCTTCTTTAAAACCACACCTTTGGAGGGGTGGCCGATTAGCTCAGCTGGTTGGAGTGCGGTGCCGGTAGCACCAAGGTTGCTGGTTCGATCCCCACATGGGCCACTGTGAGCTGCGCTCTCCTTAAAAAAGTAAAAAATAGAACCACACCTGTAGAGATAATTTAACTTGTCATATTCTAAAAGTTATATTTCTATTATTTGTCAACTGGGCAGTCCCCTTTCACATATGCCTTAAAATACAGCCCCTCAATCATGATGGATCCCCAGTCACCAAGCCCTGTCGTCACCCAGTCATCTGGTTGACGCTTTACTCCAGAAGCAGGTGACAGGCCACCTGGGCACGCAGGGCACTCCACTTGGCAAAACAATGCAGAAGGAAGTCCCTGGGCTCCCCAAAGCTGGATGTGCAGGACCAGAGGAAGGCAGCAGGTTCGATGTCACTCAAGACATGGTTTTCCTGACTTGTTCTGCGTCTGCGCTTTTGGTTCATCTCAACTCTCCCCCGGTTGAGCAAATTCAGGCTGTGTTCAGGGGGTTAGGGGATTTGTAATGAGGCCTAAGGGTGGCAGAGGCTAAATTTGTTTGTTGTGTCTATCTGTTCTGCATCACAAATTCTCCCATCTCACATTTCTTATAAACATTTTGACATTCTGTTGAATTTTCCTCAAATGTCTTCCATCTGGAGAAGTGGAGTATTTATCAGCCATCTCGTCTACCTTCAAATCCTGGGCATTCCATTGCTAATCATAGAAAAAAAAGATATCCCATACTGGCTGAGTAGGGCCACGCAGACTTCATTTTGAAAAGAACATTAAAAAACAAACCAAAAAAAGTGGGAGTTGATACTAATGAAATGCGAGGAGAAATGATTATTTCTATCGTCGGCTGTCAGAATTATTTTTGTTGTTTATAAAATCTCAGTCCTCCAGAGAATGTTCTGTAATCAACTGGAAAAGCCAGCCAGACTCACACATGCGCTGCCAGCCAGCACGGTCACCCCGGGTCCATGGAGGCTGGTGACATGCAATTCCATCACTTGTGGCCCAACTTGACTCTGTCCTGCATGTTTGCAGACGGTAGCCCCTAACGCATTGGAACTGGGAGTGTGCACATGCTTTCTGTTTGGTCAAATGCCAGTCGTTGTAAAATCCCAGGACTTGATAAGGAGGAGAGTCCTGTCAGGAGATGCGGGCTGTGAGTGACACAGCTCACGACGTTGTCATGTTTATTGCACAGGCCTCTCAAGGGTGGCCGGCGTCATGTTAGGGAAACTCAGCGAAATGCGTTCACACAGGAGTAGTTAATTTCTACATCTGGGATTCTCTTCTTGCTTTTTCTTTCTTTATTTGTCTTCAATTTTTTTTTTAAAACTTTTATTGGGGAATATTGGGGAACAGTGTGTTTTTCCAGGACCCATAAGCTCCAGGTCAAGTCATTGTTTTCAATCTAGTTGTGGAGGGCGCAGCTCAACAGCCCATGTGGGGAATCGAACCGGTGACCTTGGTGTTATGAGCACTGCGCTCTAACCACTGAGCCAACTGGCCACCCTTGTCTTCAATTTTTGATCAATGAAATGTTTAGATTACATTTCCCCTCATTGTAACATTGCTGCATGACTATTGCAGAAAAATGTAGAAAATATTTTTAAAGGTGGGAGAAATTAAAAAAAAATTATAATCCTACCATCAAAGGAAATCTGTGTATAATTTGAGAATTTCTTTCTTTCTGCCTCCTTAGGGATATAAATATGTTTTTGAAAGACAGAAAATCTTGTAGCTTCCTTTTGTTCTCACTTGATGTTTTACCAGTCATATTTTCTCATGTTATGGAACAGTCTTTATAAATATGATTTTTTGATAGTTGCTTAATATTCCATTGTATCAAACTGGCACTATGTAAAAAAAATTCTAATGTTAGAAATGTGTTTTTGGTGACTTTTTGGCTATTATAGGTAAGGCCAAAATGAATAATCTTGTACATAAGCTTTTTGAGTTGTTGCATAAAAAGAATTGACTGTTTTCAAATTAAATTTTTCTTGAAAATATTTTTAATGTGAAAAAATTCAAACAAACACAGTTGACTCTAATACCGTGAATGCCCCATATACCTGCCATTCAATTTCAGCAATTATCAACAATTTCACAATTATCAATATTTTTCCACATCTATGGATGATTAATTTTACTGTTCCAGGTACTCTGGGGAAAAAATTCCAGGAAAGGTTGTGCCAGTTTGTTTTCCCATGAGCTGCCTTAGTGAAGCTATTATTGCATAAAAAAAACAAATTTTGTAGGAAAAAAACTTATTTTGTTTCAGTTTGCATTTATTTGATAGCCAAGAGTTTGAAGATATTTTCAAATTCTGTTTGCATTCATTCGTTTGCATTACAATTCTCTGTCCATTTTTCTTTTCTGGTGTTGGCCTTTTTCTTATTTAAAGAGCTCTGTATGAAAAGGATATTAGCTTGTCTGTCACAAATGTTGTAAATATTTTTCTCAGATTTTATTTGCCTTCTAAATTATATGCTGTTTTCTGACATAGAGCACTTTTCATTTTTGAGTACATGGATCCACATAGCCACATATTTGATAACTTCCTTCTTTTTAAGGCCTACATCATCTTCCCCCATTCCGGGTTTGGAAAAATCTTGCACCCCGGACGATATGACATGGTGACTAAGTGTGAGCTCTGGAGCCATGCGACAGCTCACATTTTCACTTGGCTCTGCGACTTGAAGCAAAGGTCTTTGACCCCCGTGTGCCTCAGTTTCTTCATCTGTAAAGCGGAAACGGTTACACTATTACCTACTTCACAAAGCCGATGTGGGGATTCAGTGACAGTATATGTAAGTCTTAGGAACGCATGGTAAGTGCTGTGCAGAGAAGTACTCACTGTGGTCATTGTACATTTAACTCTATAATCCAATTGAAGCATTTGGTGCATGAACACTGACCACGCACGAGATTCTTCTAGAGGAGACTCTGCTTACAGAAATCTTCAATCCTTTATGGTGAGCAAAGTTCAATAGACCAGGGGACGTACTGGAGACATGGCTAACAAAAAAGAACTATGTTTCCTCCCTCATGTTAAAACAAAAAGGCAGAATCTTGCTCAAAAGTCATCCTAGGATTATAGAAAAATCTGTAATTTTGAGAGGTGGAAGACACGTTCTTATTAGCTAAAACTTACCATTCACAAAATGGAGGAAACTGAGCTGCGCGTGGTCAGGACCTCCCAGCTGGGAAGACTGGACCCATCTTGGTCCAATTGTTTTCTAAGTAAAGATTATAAAACCAAAACCCAGTGCACGTGTAGCCCTAATGCTTTAGAGCTTTCTGGTGTGAAACTCCCTAATTGTGGAGAAAGGAGAAGAACCTAGAGCTCACATTCAGCGGAAAAGTACGTGTTCACAGCCAGATTTACACATAAAACTGAAGGAACTGGAAAGATTCACTTTCTCTTGAAATGGATATCTGAGGTCAAAGTGGGATGTTTGCACCTGAATTCTCTGGATAATTGTTACGACCCTTGCTTTTGACTTGCTTATGAAGGATTTAACCCATTGGAATGGAGCAATTGAAAAAAAAAAAAAAAGATCTTCAGACGCCAGGCGCTGAAACCACCACCCCAAGTCACTGAGGTCAAGCCTTTGCTCCTCGGATGATAATATTTAGTGCGTGCTGTCCTGGGCGCTGGTCCAAGCCTGGAGGACGGGCTGGGCGCCCGCCGTCACGGAGCCTGTGTTCAGGTGGGGTAGAAGGAAAATGAACATCTCAGGTCATTTCAGAGTGACAAGTGCGGTCCCGTCACTCTGCAGGGCAACGGACCCCTCTGTACCAGGGGAAGTCAGGGCGTCTGAATTCGGTGAGAAGCAGCCAGCTAAGGAAATACCTGGGGGACTGGCTTTGAGGCGGAGGGGACACCAAGTGTGTAGGGCCTGAGAACCAGGAGGGTTGGCTGTGGGATCTGCCTGGCTTCCTTTTGTTACCCAATCACCTGTTTGTCAGTGTAGGGGGATGGTAGGAAATTACGTGGGGAAGAGACTAGACACTGTCAGCCTGTCCTTGAGATGAGAAAGGACGCCGCCTAGACAGCTGTCCCATGGAAGATGGTGGGGGGGGGGGCCTTCTAAGAGGCCTGCCCATCTTACACAGCACGGCAGGGCTCTCCTTGAGGGTGCAAACATGAGCACAGACACTGGTTGTGCTGCCAGCCTGTTTCCACACCTGTGGCCACACAGATGGTAGGTGTGGTCATTTATCGATTTGAGTAGTTGCGACATGCTTTCCTTTTAACCAGAAATCTCACATTCTGGCAACTTCTCCCAGGAGCTCTCTCTCTCTCGAGGGACATTTTGTGAGCATCGGGGACCAGCTGGCCTTGTCACACGTAGGTTCTCCAGAAAACAGTCACGGAGCGGGTCAGATCCTTCCCTGAGTGATTACAGAAGAAACCTAACAGATGAACAAAACCCCAGAAGAACCTTCTCAACAGCTCGCTTACTTTTAACTCAGGACTCATTGCAGGGAAAGCTGAGCGTGGACGGGTCCTTCTGAGGATCACAGAGTTGGAGGATGTTAAACACAAATCCTGAGGGCAGAGTTTTGTTTCCTCTTCTTTTTCATATTTGGCTCAGCACCTCCCATCATGCCCGACACGTGAAAAGCCCTCAGTAAAATAAGTATCGGCTGAATAAGCTAAAGGAAGAAGAATCTAGAAGACATCCTTTTCCAGCTCCTCCATGTGGTTTTTTCCTCTGGGGAGCACAACCCAGAGGAAGGCCTCCATGGGCCCTTTTTTCTGCTTTTACTAGAAAAAGACAAGTGAGCGGGATGGTAAGGAATATATTATAACAGTATCTGTTCTTCTTCACAGTCCAATTATGGGTGAAAATTCAGCAAATCAGGAGCAGATACAAGTTACGGCTTTCTGGGATGTTAGATTTCACTAGCAATCTCATTTCTAGCATTATTTTAATCTCTATGTGTCTTTATATTGAAAGTGGGTACCTTGTAGATGACACATAGGAGAAGTCCTCACCATTGGCGATAGGTTCTGGGACTTTCAAACGATGTAATGAAACCAATTCGACCACAGGCTGATTGACATATCCCAGCGATATGCTTCTTCGTCACTTAGGTGTCTTCTTCACTAAATTGCAAACTAGTTGAGGTCAGAGTCTGGTGGATGCGTCCTGGGATTTCAGGCTCCTTGCTCCGAGCTGTGTTGAGTCCATTTTGCCCTCCCCCCCCACTGATACCTTTTTGTCTTCCACATACCCTGGGTAACCTAGGTAACCCACAGCGCCCTTCCCTGTGGGGAAAGGTGTGGAGTCTCTCCTTTCAGAAACAATGTCTGAGTATGTGTACAGTGTGTAGAAAAGCCAAGAAATCAATATTTTTTTAAAAAATGACTGAACAAATTACCAAGATGATTTAGGAAGGGGAGCACAAAATATTTAGTGATTGGGGAACAAAGCTCTGGGAATATTTGAACTGTTGTGCAAGTTTAGTGACGGGCCTGTGTATGGTCTCTGTTTCTACACGGCCTGGTTAAGGTGGGATTTTCTAATGAGGCCTCATGAAACAACTGGCATCGCTTAGAATATTTTCCTGAAATATTTCTGGTTGTTTCTACTACCCATGGTTTCTGAAAATTTAGCAAAAATTGTTTTTAGATTCTAGTAAACCTCAGTTTTAAATTTATAGCTAGCAAGTTGAATGTACATATGAAATGCTAAAAGCAAAACTTCAAGCATTTTCTTCTCATTATATCTAGTGGAATTTGTCATTCTGCTCATTTTATCAGACTACCATTAAATGATGAATGTTTTGCAGAGTCTGGGTTGCATGAGTTTAAATTAGATTGTATTAGCATATTAGGACAAAAATTTACCTTTTACTATTCCTAAACAAGTTGTTAAAAAACAAATATTGGATCAAAAATTGACCTATTTAGAAATCTAACAATTTATGTGAATAAAATGAAAAAAGATAGCACCATCCTGTACATGTAGGAGGACGTAATATGGCTAAGTTTTTGACAACCAAAATACGCCAGAACCGACATATTCAAATCACAAGTGTCCTTTTGTCAAAAACAGTTACCTTGGGAAAAATGCACTTAGTGCAATGATGTTATCAGTCCCCAGGCTATTTCTGGAACCCATCTTTCGATATTGTTTTCAAAGCCCAAGGCGCAACCTGTGGGATATCTTCACTGGTGTGTAGCTGGGGTGATACGATCAGATCCCCGCTTCACGAAAAGACTTGTTTGTTACCCAGCTGCCAGGGATGTGGTTAGCTGACAGCTCCACGTGTTGGCTTGTTCAGTCAAGCTCAGTGTTTGAGCTGGGGTCCTATGCTTCTTGGAGTGGTCCACGTCGGGGACTATGCAAGGCTCCCAGGGTTCAGCTGTTCTGCCCAACGTGAGGCCCCTCTATTGGGCAGTCTTTGCTCCCACTCCCTGCTGAGCTGGTAGAGACATTGCCAGGTGTGCACCTCTGCCTGCCACCTCCTTCTGCCATCTGGCTTTCCCCTCTCCTTCACAGGTATCACTCCCCAGCACAGCTCCTCTACCCCTAACCTCTCATTATTTACCTTCCAGAGAAACCAACCTGTGACAATTGGTAACAAATTCATGCCTGAACATAGTGCTATGGATTTGCCAGTCACCTTCTAATTACTAGACATGCATTAAAGAATAGGATCTGGTCCCCACCTGAAAGGGCTTATTATCGTTGGACGGGGCTGCAAGTAGACAGACGACGACATCAGAACTTGACAAGTAGCAAGGTGGGGAAGTGCAGCGCGGTGGGTGTACTGATGGTTTCGGGAGGTCAGGGAGATGGCTTATAGACGTGATTTCTAAGGTGATATTTAACAGAGCTGATGTGGAGGACAGAAGGTTCTAGAAAAATGAAACTGTCCATACTCTTGGAGAACATGTGGCAAGTTGGGTGAACACAAAGTAGTTCGGAGAGCCTGGAGCAGAGAGGCAGGGAAAAAGCTTCTGAACAATTTAGAAGAAACACCAAGAGGCAGATTCTGGAATTTCTTCTCTGTGTGGAGGGTAGGCTAGGGGCAGGAGCAAGAGATGAAACCAGAGAGACAAACAGTTTGTAGATTAGAACTACCATTTGTAATCCATGTTAAGGAATTTGATCTTTAGCCTGAGGTTGACAGAGAATTAGGAAGGCAATTTTAAAACATCAGATCAGATCTCGGGTTTAGAAAACCAGTTCTGGATGCAGTGTGGAGACAGGATTGTGGGTAGGGGTCGGGGGAGGAGAGGAGAGTAGTTAAGAAGCTGTTGCAAACTATCAGGTGACAGGCGATGGCAGTTTGGACTAGAAGAGTGACAGGTGGGATGGAGCTAAGAGGATAAATTTGACACATATTATGGACATAGAATGGAACCGACGTGGGGAGCGCGGCAGGGAGGAGTTAAGATGGCTAACCTTTCGGCGAGGTGACTGTGGCTGGTTATCATTGACCAATGACAGGAAATATTTGATGCATTCTTGCTGGCTTGAAGGTGGAAGGGCCACATGGCAGGGACATGGGTGGCCTCTAGCAGCCGGGAGTGGCCCTGGCTGGCAGCCAGGAAGGAAATGGGGTCCTCTGTCCCACAACCGCCAGGCACCAAATTCTGTCAACAAAAGGGATGAGCCTGGAAGTGTGTGTGTGTGGGGGTAGCTTTGGAGGTGGTAAATTGATAAGAAGACAAGAACGCATGACTTCCAGGACGTAAACAGGAAAGTGGAGCCACTTGAGCAAAAAGGACTTCGGTTTGGGGATAGAGGAGTAGAGGACACGTGTTCAATGAACGTGCGTGTGAGTTGGGAAGGGGACAGGGGATGGTAAACGACATCTTGGCTTTCCCAGAGCTGAGCTTCCTAGGACTGACCAGCAATGTTATCCGGGGAAGGAACCAGTATAAATACAAGTACCGTGTACCGGTAGTTGAAAGAGCTCTGATCTTTGGGAGGAAAAGGACAGTGATGCAGGTCCACGCAGGCCGCACCCCAGAACCTGTTACCTCAGTGCTGGGAGCTGGCGGGAGCCTCGCGGGGGCTGATGGAACCCAGTCCTGGGAGCCCGACCGCGGACGGACATCGGAATGGCCTCTCTTGCCCCGGAAGGGGCGTCTCCTGGGTGCCTTCCCGTCCCCTCTTCCCGCCCCCCCCCTTCAGATGGCACAAGCCACTGGAGGTTGCGAATCATTTAGGAGAAGCCCCGAGAGAGAGGTTCTGGATTTTCTTCTGCTCTGGAATGGAGACTGGAACTGGAGCGGCGTTTTATTCTGGCGTGGTTCCCTGTAGTTTGTGCGTAGGAAGCAGAAACCGTGGCTGCGTCCACACCGGCGCCGCTCGCGTCTCACACGCTTTGGCTTACGCGCCGGGTCCCCCAGAGCCGGACTGAAAACGCCCCCGAATAGCGCGGTGATCTGACTCTTGTATCATCGAGAGGCTGTATCTCCTGATTCATGTCCGACTGCAGACTGCATCTGAACTGCAGTGTGCAGCGCTCATTTATTTGGGTATTTTTGGTAGGTGTAAGTGTGCCTTTCTCCTAATCTGGAACTAGAAAACTATTCCAAAGGCAGGGGCTGCCTTCATTTGGGTTATATGCCTGACGCATGCCGCTCTTTTAAGAATGGCAGTTGTTATATCATAACAGTAAATGATGTTTATTTTTGCGCCTTCACCCCCGTTGAGTGCCTACTATGTGCTGGGCGCTGTCCTAGGTGCTGATATGCTCCGTGAATAAAATAGACAAAACTTTCTGCTTTCACAGAGGCGGCAGAAAATAAGTTAACAAATAACGTAATGTTACGTGGTGACAAGTACTACAGAGCAAAATAAAGCAGGGGTAAGGCCAGGACTTCGGGGGGGGGGTGTGCTCAGATAGGGTGTTCAGGGAGGCCCCACTTAGAAGAGAAACGTGAGAATGAAAAGGCAGGAGATGTAGGCAGTCGTGCATCTTTATCTGGTACCCTAAAAGAGCGTTTTTACTCTTAAGTGTTTCAATGACTCAATGATACAGTGACGGCAGTGGCCAACAAGCTTGTAACGGAGACTTTAAAATGTTTTATGAGCTTGATTTGAGTTTATCATGAAGTTAATTTGCCCCTATCAATTAGAGCGGTGGTGCCTCCTTTATCTTGGTTCACAGAAACTCTAATCTGTAATAACGATTTTGACCTGAAATCTAACCACTGCTACTTCTCAGAGGGCCTCCTCTGTATACCTGGAACCAGCCTTGTGGGTAGCGTAAGAGAATACACATGTCAGAAAACGGTGACATCAAAGGGGAGCTCAGAGACCATTTAGTTCGCTCCCTTTTCCGGTGGAAGAAACTGAAGGATTGATTTAGGTGACAGCTACTGATCATTTCACGGCAGACTAGATCTCAGATCTTTCTGCTTTGAGCTCACCAGTGTGTCCATTCTACCACACGGTCTCCCCGAGTGATGAGAAAAGAATATTTCCTTCCAGACCTCTCAGTGCCCACTGTTAAGGTTCAGCTGTGGGTTTACCTGCTGTGAGTGGCTCGTGCCCAGAAGGGGAGGAATGGAAATGGCGTTAGAAGGAATTGGGACACTGAACTTGTTGACTCACTCTTTTCCTCTGAAATTCCGTGTCCCCAAACAAGCCAGGGAGTAGGAAAGTCCACTCCAACGGGCTCTCTGTGGGTCATATTTTCTGGGTTATCTCACTGGTAGCTTCTGATGGCCACACAAAGAAAACAAACACAGTGACTGACAGAAGGGAAGGAATTCTGTTATTCAGATTACGCATGTGTACAGACTGGTCTGGACGGGACCTTGGAAACTCCTGTGGATTCCTATGGAAGTAGTTAGTTTTTGAGGGCATGTTATTACAGATCGTCTACAAAATGAAGCTGAAAAAATATGAGTGGTTTAGAGTCAGGGGGTGTCCTTGTGCACCCCAGCTATTTCCCCCAAACGCCTTGTACCGTCATGACAATTGACAAATAATCCAACCTGTTTTGCTACGTACATTTTTGACTATATAGTTTCAGTGATCTGATGCTATACCTATAGCTCTCCTTGTCTTTCCTTACATATGATGGCACTTTGAAGGACACGAATGCACGTAAGAGTGTCCAGTACACTGTTTACGCAATGCCAGCTTGGAGCTTTGCAGCTCCCCAGCGGGCAGGCTGGGGAAGGAAGCATGGAGGAGAGAGTGTGGACTCTTATGAGCCGACCTGGAAGGGCCCACATCCCATAGTGACAACTCTGCCACACGACCTCACCTAACCATGCCCACATCACAACTTCATCCTCAGGTTTTGGGGACATTTTATGGGGGGTTTGGGCTTTTATGATGGCCGAGCAAAGTGCGCCATCTGTGGAAAGGCTTGCTTTGGAGGGCAGAAGTAGCTGTCGGCTCTGCGCAGCTTCTTCAAGGCAAGAGCAGACCCTGTGAGCATGCCATCAACTTCTTGCTGATCAGTGGCTTAAACTGGCTGCTTGGCTTGGACCTGACTACTGACCGTCCTCCCAGCCCCGAGCCAGAAAAATGTGGAAACGCCTCCTCTCTACTGTATTCCACAGAGATGTGAACGTTGGGGCTGATTGCCATCGGGAAAGATCCAAAGTGAGTGTGGCAGGACCGTGTTTCCAGCGATACTGGCTATTTGTTTTTTGGAGCACAGAGCAAGTAATAAATCTGTCACCCTGGAAAATCAGGTTGTGACCTGAAGGAAGGAGCCAATTGTGACTTTAGGTAAAAAAGAGTGACCTACCGGGAGAATCATTTATCATGATGACAAAATGGCTGGTGCTGTCCTGACCGACCAGGAAGAAGGGCTGCGGTAAGCAAATTCAAGAGGCAGAGGCATCCGAATATTTTCACCAGATCAATATTCCCAGGGCTCACAAGCAGCCAAAACCCCGTCACTGTTGGAGTGAGTACATCGCTCACCTGATTTGTAAAAGGAAGAAACTGAGAGTTTTAATTATTCCCTTAAAAAAAAATGTCATGGCTCAACAACAGCCTTTCCTTGGAGGATGGAGGTAAATGGTCTCCTGGGGATTTAAGTGAGAATTCTTGGTTTTTATGGGGAGGCAGGAGACAATGTTACCTAGAAATGCTTAAGGAAACTGACTGTTGGGAATGAATGTCCTCCACCCACTTTTATGTTAGAACTGTTCCTGCTGGGGAGGAAAACCAGGCAAATTCTGTCATCTAGGGAATTACAGATACAATCATGACTTAGGCAAAACCAGAGGTTCCTTAAAACAATCACCCTGTCTTCCTCCTTCTGTTGGGCAGTTTCCATTTCCCCCTTCAGACCCTCTCTACCTGCCCCACTGGCTTGGTGCCCCTGAGACAACTGCAGAGGACACCCCCCCGCCCCACGCCCCTCACCAGCAGGTTGGGTTTGGTCAGTGGGCGGCACCTGCTGGAGAGTCGAGGAAAGAGAGGCTGGGGAGTCCTTCCTCCATCCTCATCCCTGGGGCGGCTTCAGGCTGGCTGTGTCCCTCTTGTGACCCTCACCGCTCCTGTAGGGGGATCTTTTCTGCACAGCCTTTGCTCTCCCTCTCCCTTCCCTTGACCGTTCCATCGCAGGGGTGACAAAGGTGTCCCCTCTTAGGACCTCAAGGTCCTGCACTGGCCACCCCTTTGTAAATTAGGTGTCCTCAGTGGAGTGTGCTGTCTCCTGCTTGGTCCTGGGCTGACACCTCACTGGAGGCCTTCCAGGGACCTTCCCACCATCGTGGCTTTTCAGGGACTCTGGATGGCCGAAGGCACTTCCACAGCTTTCACTCCCTCAGTCAGGGCTGGCCATGCGCTCAGCCGTGGGAGGAAGGACGGGACGTTGACATCATGTGACGGCTCCATATTGGTAGCAACGTGATACGCCCAAGCTCTGGATATTCTAAAACCATGACTTTGTCTTTAGGTTTTGCTGACATGTACGGATCCAGCTTTGTATCATCGCCTCTTCTCAGTAACGCGAAAGGCTGGCGGGAGCCCTCCATCCTGAGCATCAGCACCCATCATCTGTCACCGTGGCCGCGGGGCACCACTGATTTCCTCGTCAGCAGCTTACAAATTCAGCCGTGCCTCAGACAACGTGGCAGGCTCATCCGAGTTCTTGGAAGAGATGTCACAGCAGTAGTTCACTCCTGCAAAGACTTCATCACTTTTATTGGCTCTCCACGCGCCCGGCCCCGTGTGCTGAGAAGTGTTACTGAATAATCCATAGTTGTCAGAAATACAGATGTGCCCCAGCGGAGGACGGCTTTAATGCACGAACGTTCCGTTCTTAGTGAGGACATTTTGGAAAGGATCAGACAGATTCCCCCTGCAGGGGAGGGGGCCGCAGAGCGATGGGGCTGACGTCCCGGTCACGAGTGGAGCAGGAGAGCCCACTGCCCGCGCCGTGTAGCACCTGACGCCAGGAGGGGTTCACAGTACCAGCTGGCACACTGGTTCCTGTTGCTCCGAAGGCAAATTTCAGGAAGCAAAGAACTTGTTTCCTACCTCTTTTGATTGCATCTTTGATCTTAAACAAGCTCAATCTGTTTGTGCCGCTCTTTTCCCAGTTGTGTAAATGCATAAATTGTGAATCTTTTTTTAAAAAACCCAAACTATTGGATAATATTTTGTAATATTTGGTTGCTTGTTAAATCTATATGAATTTCAATGTAATTAATTACAGTAGAAGTGTATGGGTACTAACAGAATATGAAAAAGGCAAAATAAGTGGAAGCAGAGGTTATCCAACTAAGATGAGTATTGATAAAACAGAACACCCAACAGTGGCACAAAATCGTCAGTTGTCTGAACTTGAGCATTATTCATGGAAAAGAGAAAAGAGAAGAAAATGGGTATTTGTGGGAGGCACTGAGCTAAGACCTTCACGGACATGATCTCACGTTGATATTTAAATGACATTTACTTTTTATTTTTAGCTCTCACAAACCCTAATGACAAGAACTCACACAGACTCCGTGTTAGATACATAAACCTCCCATGTATTTTAAATTAATATTTTGTATTTTATACTTATTGAAAACATGGTGGAGTACTGAATTTGGCAGTAGTTATAATCTTGAACATTTTGTTACTGACAAGAAGACATGGTGACTCAAAGCGAGGTCAGGTCATCACACCACGGATGGTCTCTCCTTGTGTTCGCAGCCAGACCCCGTACTGGCTCGGACTCCCTGCTCTCTCCATCTCCTCGCCTCATCTCCTTTGCTCTTGCTCAGGACACCAGCTTGTCAGTCAGCTGAGGTCCCCATGTGATCCGACCTTGCTGCTGATCATAGCTTCGTGATGTACTCATTTCATCTAATCTGCTCAGCGAATGAAAGTAGCTCTCGTCACTCCTATTAGACTGGTAATGACATTGAGGTTCTGAGAGATGGAATGACTGTTTATCAGACAGCTGGTAAGCTGAGAACCTGATCTCAAACTCAAGTTTCCTGCTTCAGAGGACATCCCTGCCCCATGGCTGCTTGCTTGGCTAATTGCCGTAGGGACCAAGCGTGACAGTGTCCGTAAATAGGCTTGGACAACTATAGCGACCCCAGACCAAGTGATTCTGAAGACCTCTAAACCTCCAGATTCCAAGTTTGGAATTTGTAGACTCTTGTATCACCTTCCTGTTCCATCCATTAGTTTAGCGTGTGGACCATCACCTACATGACGGACTGAAGGAGGTTAGACATCCCAAGAGCAGCGCAGCTGATGTTTATTATGGAGGCCCTGACTTTTACAGCTCTGTTGTGCTATAATCCCTTCCACTTTCTGGCAATTTAGAAGAACAACTATTTATAAGGGGATTAGCGGCGTCTTGAGGCTGCCAACTCTTTCCCTTGGGAGGCTTTGGTTGGGGTTCAGAGATGATGTAAAGGAGCTGAGGGCTCGTGGCCCAAATGAGGGGGCCTTGGGGCTGGGAGCCTGTCGGCTGCTGTGCTGATTCATTTTCTCCTTGACCACGACAAGCTGCGGTCAAGAGGTCAATTCTCTCTCGGGTGCCAAGCGATCATTTGAAAAGTGAAACATTTGCATGGATTTTGGTTAAAGTCAAAGTGTTTGTTGCTAGAAATTCTGGAAGTGGCAGCAACAAAATTGCTGGAAGTGAAATGTGTTTCGTGGTGGCTATTTTAAACTAAGAGCCAAGCCATTTTGTGTATGAAAAATGAGAGCCAGGTGTCCTAATGCTTTGGATGGGCCATGAAACTAAATGACGCTTTGGTCCAACGTGGAGATGGCTGGAGGTGGGACAGGCACAGGGGACTCTGGGCACACAGTCCCTGGAACGGCCTTGGGGCCCAGCACCACCATTGGGTGATCCATACCTGCTTGTGACCCATGGAAAGGTTAACTTCCCACGAGTTCGTTGTCTCCCTGGTGACTACAGGGTTTCCATGCTACAACCCTGAGAACAGCAGACTGTAGATGTTAACAGTCCTAGAAAGTGGCCCTGAGAACCCGCTGTCGGTGAGAAATGCCACTCAGTCACTTCATCTTCTTTGCTTGGGTGGCAGGACTGGCTGAGCCAGCGCGTGGAAGCTTAGTGTCCGTCCAGGGCACGTGGGAGGGTAAACTGTGTGGCCGCAGTGCTGGACATCTGGAGAGAAGCCTGTAACAAGGTGTCTGCTCCCGCTGTGAGTGTAAGAGTAATTGTGAGGGCTGGAGAGAATGCATGGGCTGCTGTGCCACAGGCACCTGGCACTTGAGCGTTCTTGCCACAACCGCACCTGCCTGTTCTGAAGGGAAGAAGCAGGTGGACTGTATCGCTGGTGCCCATCAGAATTTCCCAAGATGCTTCCTGAGACCCCAGGCTTACTGGAGACTCTTATTCCATAGCTCTTTTCTTATTCCATAGCTCTGCTGCTGATGCTGAGGTCCGGCTAAGTTTAGAACCCACTGGATTAGGAGATTTCTAAATTCCCTACCAGCTGCGCCATCCAGAGTTCAAATCTGGAATATTGAGAAGGTTCCTTCCTTGTCGTTGATTGCTCAAGCCCATACAAATTTGCATCCATCAAATCAGCTGACCCTAGAGCTGGCTATTCTTTATGCCCATTGGCTTCAGCACGGCTTGGCCCCTCTCTCATAGCCCCTCCTGTCTTCAGGGAATCCCAGCCCCTTGTCCAGATTCTCATGTCTCAGTTCCTAAGTTTATGCGAGGTTTGAACAGGAACAAGGCGACGTCAGGCAAAGTACCAGCTGTCACATTTTTTTCTGCTGCCACATACCACAATGTGTGCCCAAATATGGGGCATATTCCTGACCGTATACCCCTTGGAACCCCATGCATTTTTCACCCAGACAAGCAAGCATCTCTGAATGCAGGGGACAGGGTAGTCCATTTATGCGTCATATATACACCATCGTTATATATATGAATGTGTATGTGTGCGTATCCATATATCCACTTGAAAAAATTAAACGATTATTTGTAAATGATGACTTGACACGTGTCTCCTAAGTAAAAGAGATACACCTTTGTGTCCAGACATCACAGTTGAGAGTTGCCAATGCAGAGATTTCCAAGGCCCAAGAAAGGTATCCTTTTAGTTCAGTTTTCATCCTCCGTCTGTTGAAAGTAGAGCCGTTGGGATCCTCTCGACTGTCAGCCTACGTGCTGCCTGCCATCTGCCCGACTGAGTTGGCCAACTGGGCAGCCTCTTTGAGGACATTTCTCTGTTATCCTACCAGAGTAGCAGAGGTTTGTGGAAGACTTGTGGGTTTTGAGGAAGTTGGGATGTGTAGCACGTGGTAATTTAGGAATCACACACGCTTCTGCATCTACATTTACCGATAACTTGAACTGAATTGAACCAGGAACCCAAACCCGGGGCTGGCTAACCAACTCCAATTTCTGAAACAATAAATTAATCGGTCAACCACAAACCAAAGGAGAAATGTTTCAGTTTGAACCTGCTCAACCTATTCAAAGCAGTAGCCTTTGTGTTTTTTTCTAAAACCACAGAACCATCATACCAAAATGTTTTCGAATCAAACCTAAATTAAATTTGGCGTGAGTCCTGACCTCAGCTTTGAGAGTTGAAATGCTTTTGTAACATTCCCCATGCCTACTGTTGATGATGTTTTGCTGGTGTGTGAAGATCATAGAAATGTCGCAAAGTTTAGAAATATTTCAACTATATTGTCTTTATCGTGGGAATGGGAGGTCCTGCCGTAGCCGAGGTTCACCGAGCGCTCAGCTGATGAGTCAGAGGGACAGAGGACAGTGTCTGGGCAAGCTCTTTAGATGTTTGTTACGATGGTAATTGAGCCAAATGCCAGCACTTTTGTCGAGGTTTTTTCCCACGGAGTTCACTAACCGAAGGAAAGAACAGACCCGGCCCTCTGGTTCATAGGCTACTTGTTACCTTGAACTATTGACGAGTAAGTGCCGAGATGGTTTCTGTTCCTGAGGAAGTGATTCCGTGGCTCGTAGGTGAAAAGTCCATTCTTTTCTGACAGGCCGAGGGCACAATGACGCAGCTAGAGCTAAGTGGTAAGCCCAGCTCTGCTTTCATTCGGAGCATCTGCCATGCTGTAGGCCTTCTGGGAAGTACTTTGGATCTTAAAGAGGAGTGACGTTCAGATCTGTCATTTTCTGGTAGACGTGAGAAAGGGGGATTGTTAACTTAGAGAACAGCGTTGGGAGATTACACAGCGAGGTCTGAATGAGGGCAGTGGGAATGGGGGGTCCTCTGGGGGACACTGAGGAATGGAAGTATAGGATTGGGGGGGGAGGGAGTGGGACAGGAAGGGAAACTGACTCTGTCACTGCCTGTTCATTCCCCATCTCCTTCTATTGGATGGAATTAGCTTAAGACCAAACCGATTACTTTTATGCTTTGGCAAAGCCATAGCCAATGAAGTTTTTTATTCCATTTTCTCTTCAGAGAGCAAGAGCCATGCATTTATAACAGAGAGAGAGAGAGAGAGAGACAGAGAGACAGAGAGAGAGAGAGAGAGAGAGAGACAGAGAGAGACAGAGATGGAGAGAGAGAGAGATGAGAGAGATGGAGAGAGAGAGAGACCACCAGAGAGAGAGCCAGGAATGGAGGGCCCGTCCCTTCCTCTCAGCGGGGTTTGAGTATCCCAGGCCCCCTGCACAACTTTTTGCCCTGGTGCCATCTCTGGCTGCCTTTCTAAACTGCAGTAAAATGAAAGCCAACGAGTGAACAAAAACTACCTGCTGACCCAGTCTCCGGACGGACATCTGCTCTGAAATGAGCCTCTTCCGCCCCCACTCCCATTAGTGGGTTGTTTTAAAACATTTTCCCAGGGACATGAACTTGAGCCCCATTTCTCCGGGTTTCTCTGGCCTTGTATTACTTTAACTGCAGGCTGACATTTTCTGAAGTGTGTCTGCGGGGAAGTCAGGCGGGCGCTCGGCAGACCTGGCCTGCGCAGCTCGGTCAGCCAGCACGAGGACCCTTGCTGTACATCACAGAACCATTTTAGTTATTGCTGTAATTAGTTCTGATTCAAGTATTCCACCGAGAATGAGGTCTCTAGATTGAAAGTGGTCAGATGCAGGTTAGCAGTGAGGACGGGATGCAGTTGGCAGACAGAGCCTGAAGGAGGGATGGGAGCTGTTTCTGTATGCCTCCATTTGGAGCATTTCTGATTTTTATATGGACATTAAACCTGGTCAAGCTGAAGGGCCATTTGCTCTAAGAGAGGATAATGTAGACTTATCCCTATGAATTCTAAAACCTAGCCTGAGGCTGGGAAGGGCAGCCTGTGGGGCCGCGTAGAGGCATGTCTCCGAGTACATCACAGAATGCCTGTCACTGGGCTCAGCAAGAGGAAAAGATGAGTGTCTGTGCCTGTGGAGTTCTTGGTTAAATCATCTGGACTCTTGACGGATGACAGAGATCCCAGACCTTAGATCTGGAAGGACCCGAGAGATCAGGAAGTCTTTCTTAAATTGCAAGGGTGACGATTTTTACTGATGAATCAGCCCAATATTTACTATGGGCCGATGCCAGCTAGGATTAGGCGTGATGGGCTCCATCCCACCCAGCACCCCTCCTTCAAGGAGAGCTGAGGACACAGAACAGTTGTCCCAAACAACCTGGGAAGTGGCATTCGGCGGCATGTACTCTGGGATGTCACAGGGCCCCCTTGTTGCCTGGGTCACCATTCTGAAACATGTCAGAGAGGAAACGTCCCTGGAGCTGACGCTCGGGGGATGTCAGGAAATCTTTAGGCAACAGGGAGTGTGGTGCATGATTTTCTAGGCAGCTTGACCCCCATAGACAGAGTTCAGTGGCCTCGAAGGGAGTACTGTGTCTGGGGAAGTAATAAGTTCAGTAATTCTACAGCTTGTGAGGGAGCTAACCGGAGTTGAGACTGAAAAAAGTACCAAGCCAGGTCACGAAAGGACGTGACGCTAAATTAGGGAGTGTGGGGGAATATAAAGAGGACTGACATGCAGATCTGTCATTTGCTGGTAAATGTGAGAAAGGGGGATTGTTAACTTAGAGAACAGCGAGGTCTGGATGAGGGCATGGGATGGGGGGTCCTCCGGGGGACACCGAGGAATGGAGTTGTAGGATTGAGACAGGATGAGGGAATGGGAAAGGAAGGGAAACTTCCAGGTGTATGGAGGGCAAGGTGATGATGCCCTTTAGTGGGGAAAACAATCCAGTTGTGAGGGATTTTAAGTTTGAACACATAAAGTTGTGAGACTGTTGTGGGATATTCAGGTAGGAATGTCTCCTTGTCAATGAGAAGTATATTTCTGGAACTCACATGAGAGGTCCAGGCTGGAGATGCAGATTTGGGAGTTAATCGGCCTAAAGATAGCAGTGGAAGTCACGGGAACAAAAGCCACCCGCAGACAGTTCATGCAATGGGAGGGGAGGAGGCCACTTCCGGTTCCGTAAATGGGGAGACCCGAAAACTTGAGACCCCACGTCCTGCAAAAACTTGAGACCCTTGAGACCCCACGTCCTGTAAAACGCAGGATGCGAAGCAGCAAGTCTCAGTACAGCAGAGCTGAGCTCAGACAGTAATGGGTGTTTCGGGGGCCAGAAATGATGGGGGACTGGAAAGTTCCTTCCACCCCTCTCAGTCACCTCCCTAAAACGCCCTCCGAGGTACACAAGTGAGCTGAGCCTGCTGCAGCCTTGAGGTGTCGTGGTTCTCAGGAGCCTGGAGACCCGCTGGGAAATATGTGTGGCTGTGTCCCCTGCAGTCGCGGTGAAGGCGTGGACCCGTCTGGGGTCACTTCAAGTGGGGGTTTGGGAAAGTGGGCACCGGCGTGGAAAGAAGACACCAGAACTGTCTTACTTTGGTTTTGAGGCAGAAAAAAAAGTCTCATGTGGGAATTTTTAAAAATAAAAATTTGTATCAATATGGGTTTGGGGGTTCAAAAAAATTTAAGTCACATTGAGGTATACTTTACAGACTAAATATCCATCTTCTAAAATGAACAGTTTGATGAGTTTTGACAAATGTGCCTCGTTCTGTAACCACCACAATAAACAAGACATGGAACATTTACTTCACCTCAAAAATTTCATAGGAATGAAAAAAAAAGCCGTCGGAAAGAAAAATCAGTGGATACACGAAAAAGCAGGATTATACACTCCAGAACTTTAAATGATGAAAGAATCTGGTGGAAACCACAAATAACAATTTTTGAAGTGATTAAATTCATGATATAAATCATGAAAAATATGAAAAAAGAATAAGATACTCAGAAAAAAAAGGAGATAGACTGAGAAAGAAAAAAGTAAGAATGAAACATGTAATCAGTGGACTAGAAAATTGAATGGGTGGGTTAAATGGCAGATTAACCACAGCTGAACAGAAAATCCGTGAACTGAAAGATCCTCTTGAGAAAATAACCCAGAAAACAGTTCAGAGAAATTCTATATAGTATATACATAATTTATGTGTAAAATATAAATATATAAAACATACACATGTATAATGTTATGTAATAAATATGTAATATATGAAATACAAGGATATAATTATAAAATATATAGTGTATATTATATATATAATTTCCCTAAACTCTTTAGAGAAACTGTATATAATTTATATGGAAATATATAATATGGATACATATGTGTGCATATATACACACAACGACTAATGTAGGAAATATAAAAATAAGTTAGTACTAAAATTCTGGACAAACACAGTTACTAAAATAGAAGGGTTGTTAACATTGAAGTGTTTTCAGGTCCTTGTATTGCTCAGGAGAATAGAACTGTTGACTAATTTTATATTTTAAATCAAATATAAATGCTAACTAGTATGAATATTATAAAGTAAATACCACCTAATTCTTGTTGTAGAAAAAAATCTCCAGCTGTGCACATTAGAAGAACTTCCCTTTAAAAATCAGTTTGAAAGCCTTCGAGATCCATCCAGGCAGCAAGGATTGATATATATATCGGTTACACCTGTATAAACGACCTCCTTGAAAATCAGAGACATGCACGTTAAAATGGGATGTCACTCATACCCACCACTGAGGAAAAATAAAAAGCAGAAGCGCCAGACACTGGCAGTGTATCTGGCACGGCCCCTTTGGGGCGTCATTTGGCAAAATGCCCCAGCACCACGGAGACCAGCGTGTCACAGACCGAGAGCAGCGGCCCTCAGAACATGGCCTGGGAGCCTTGGTGTTGGGTGTCTGGAAGGTCCAGACTTTTCATAAGAATCCCCTGAGGTTGTTTGGTTTCCACTCTCCTTCCCTCACAAGCACAGTGACATTTTCCCGAGACTACAGTATGAGGATGACGTCATCCTCACGTTTGAGGGCTAATGGGTTGTGTGCCGTGAATTCTTGTAAAAATTTCTGTTTCAATTTCTAAAGATGTCCCCAGCTCAAACAGTTTGAAAAGCCCCGAGAAATTCTCCTGTGCACACAGAAAGGAATGCACGGGGCACAGCCTACATGTCTGCTGGTGGGGAACGAGAAATTGTTTTCCCTCTCTAAAAAATCACGTTGCCAATTTGAATGGAAAGAACACGCTGTAGGAAGATATGGACAGTTTATACTTTAAACGGGTTTTTTTATGACTTTAATACCCCTGCCTCCCCGCCCCATGCATAGCCTTCCCCACTAATTACATCCCCCACGGTGGGACATTTGTGTCATCGATGACACCTGGACACGTCATCATTACCCAGAGTGCACAGCTGACATCACCGTCACTCTTGGTGGTGTGCATTTCTACTACAGAGAGAAAATACGGAGTGTTTTCATTGCCCTAAAAATCCTCTGTGCTCCTTCAGGCCTCACCCCTACACCCCGGCAACCACCAATCTGTTTACTGTCTCCACAGCTTTGCCTTTTCCAGAAGGTCATAGAGTTGGAATCACACAATATGTAGCCTTCTCAGATTGGCTTGTTTCACTCAGTACCGTGCATTCAAAGTTCCTCCTTGTCTTTTCAGGACTTGATAGCTGATTTCTTTTTAGCACTGATACCATAAATTTTTAAAACCTGTGAAATTATATGTGTATATAAGCAGTTAAAAATTGGTATGCGTTATAAAAATAAGCATGAGAATGAGGAACACCAAAATCAAGATGGTGGTTACCTCTGGGAAATGAGGCATGAAAATGGCATTGAATGCGGTCACCCAGGGGAATTCTATAGTATTTGTAATTTATTTCTTTAAAAAACTGACAAATCTAAAATAAATTAAAAAAAAAAAGACTTGCTGCTGATAACAGTATGTATATCATGCTGCATTTACTAATTATAAGATGCCGTTATTTGTAAGCTGCACCATCAATTTAAATAAGAGTTTTTTTTTAGGGAAACTAATTTTTCACACCATCCATAATATTAATAATTATAAATAATAATTATAAACCAAACCCTGAGTTCTGATATCATAAACTACAACAACAAAGAAGCAGGACTGAGGAAATTTTATATTTATGCCATTAAACAAACTTTCCTGTTACTCAGCAAATAAAAAATAAATGGTAAAAAAAAAATCTGACAAATCTGTGGGATGCGTTTTTGGTATTTGTCATATCATACTTTATACTTTTCGATGCTCTTTAAACGGATTGCAATCAAAATTCATTGAAAATGATAAAAGACTGAGTGAGGAACTCCTGGGAAACCAGCATGGGAGGGTCGGGCCGAGAGCCAAGTAAGGGGCCTTGGAAAGAGAGGGCAGGAAATGGTAGCAGCAGCAGGAGAGCCAGTCCCAAGGGATGCTGCTGAAAGGGGAGGCGACATGAGGGCTAGATGCAGGAGGGGATGGCGCAGGATGAAAACGACATGATTGGAAATGTGGGGAGCAGGTAAGGCCGGAGGATGCAGTCAGCTTGTTGAAGGCACTAGGGAGGTGGTGAGTCATGGCCTGGAAAGTGTAAGTGAGGGGAAGGCAGGGAGTGGACGGGAGGATGGGGTGGTAGAGGGGGAGGAAGCTTGAGGTGGGAGGGAAGGAGTCATGCAGTTTGGGAGATTAGGATTGCCTGCGTGGGGCAGGACCAGTATCATCAGACCCTGGGTTTGGCCGTGGGACGGGGGCTGGTTGGGAAGGGGCTATGGGGCCGGGCTGGGCGTTTGAACAAGAGTGGACGGCGGAGATGTAAGTGCAGCTCAGTGGTCAGACTGCCTGAGTGTCCCTCCAACTCTGCTGCTTACTGGCTGTGAGATCTCGGCCAAGAGTCAACGGAGGTCTCAGCCTCCATTTTCTCATCCGTGAAATGGGACGAATTGTAGCAATGCCTCATGGGATCAGTGGGAGAATTAAACAAGGTAGTTCATGAAAGTACTTCCATAGTGCTTGGCACTGGAGGTACTCAAAAATACGAATTCGCATTTTTACTGCTGTTTTTCATGCTTCCACATGGTGGTCAAAACTGCCTGTAATCATGTAAGAGATGAAAGAAAAAATGGGACCTGGAGGCCAGAGTGATCAATGACTTTTGGGTAATTGGGAGTCGGTAATTGAAATCAGCAGGGAGACGGAGAAGCTCGTATGAATAAGGCAGCACAAACTCCAGGGAAAGAGGGTTTTGAGGATAAAAGTGCCCGAAGAATAGTGTGAAATCAGCAAGAAGCTGCGCGAATACTGAGTTTTCCTCCCCTCCTGATGTAGAGAAAGAAACACGGGCGTGAATATGACAGGACAAGCTCGTAAATACACAGTTGTTTGAGGACGAGTCCAACACAGTTTGGGTGACCGGAGGGGCTTGCATTTTGGGTGAGAAGTTCGACCAAAGAATCTCAACAAGAGAGAAAAGTCAGAACAGTTAAAAATAGCACAGAATCATCGACAGATTTTTTTAAAAATAGCGGTAAAATGATTGATTTGGTGAAAAATTGATAAGCAGCAAGAGAATATCAGCCAGAAGCCCTCAATGGACCCCTTTTTGGCTTTTACTAGCTGTCAATTTACCAGAGTGACCTTTTACGTCGGAGGCCTTCTGGGGGCCTGGAGGCATCATACTTACCTCCCTGTTTCTCTGGCTACAGTGATGCTACCACCTAACAATTAGTGTTTTTCCAGCTCGTGAATATGTTTAAAATGAGTAATTAAAAATTCTCAACCACTAATGCACTGGCTTTGAAACAAAGCCTCCCTGCCCCACCCCCGCTTCCCCCCCTCCCCTGCCCCCCTCCCTCTGCATTGTTAGAACCAAAGCTGCTGTCAGAGTGCAATCTGGATTGGCACTTAGATGAGTTTGGCGTAAGCGGAGAATCAATCACAGCCAGATACTAGATATCAGTGGTATTGCTTTGCAAGGTATATGGTCTGATTTATGCAAGTGGGTTGTAGTTTATGATACCCTTACAATATTTGTGATGGAATCAGGCTTTCATAACCAAACACCAGAGACAAAGCCTTTATTTATTTATTTATTTATTTATTTATTTATTTATTTCAACAATCCATTTCTCCTCACGCTGATTAAAGTTGAATGTTTGGTGAGGTTGTCAAGAGCTGCAGGTTATATAATTTATACAAATGAATGCTTCTCGCGTGATGAGAATATTAATCGGTTGGCCACACAGACTTTAATTGTTGGTCTCCAAACTCCTTTTCAGTTCTGTCTTTAAAACTTGCATTTATCCAGATTTCTGGACATTGTGTACAGCTGGGGGCTGAAGAGTGTTATTGTACTGGCAAGTTAGGTAACCTGTTTTCAAGAGTGAGAGACACATTTCTAACTATCCGCAAATATGTTTCTTCCGGTTAGCTGCTTTGCTGGCTCGGCCACGTCCGTGTACACATAAATACTTGTATTCTAAACACTAACCTGTGGAGGTATGGGCAGCAGCCGATTCCTGTCCTCCAGCTTTATTTCCCCATCACCTCTGTCCACCTTGGTACCTGATGTCACCTCACTCTCGAGCCTCCGACTGTAGAGAGCAAATGGAAACTGTCGTCTGAGAATGTCCTCTTTTTCTCGACACCAAACTTACCATTTTCTCTTCATCGGCACCATTTGTCGTCCCATCCTCTCGAAGGACTTGCCGACCTCAGCTCCCACATTCCCTCCCACCTTCCCGGGATTGTTTCCATTTTCTCGTGCATCTTCACCCTTTTTTCTCAATTAGACTCTTCCCATTGGCTTTTAATCGTGCGTTAGTACATCCAGTGGAAAAGAAACGCTCCCATGATCCCTCATTTCTGTCCGAATGCCCAGCTTATCGGTTGTCATTCGGTCACAGCTAAATGACCTGGAAGATTTGGAAGGAGTGTGTGTCCTGCATTCTCCATTGGCTCACCTTCTCCTGACGGGCCCACCCTCCTCAGTCCTGCCTCCTGCTGCAGCACTCTGTGGGGACACCTGCCTCTTTGTCCTCGTTGGTGACCCATGACCATCCTGTCAGTAAATGCGATGACTATTTCTCAGTTACCACTGTTCTTGGTTTCTTAGCAGCCATGACACTGTCTATTCTCCCCGCCTTCTAGACACATTGTCATGCAGGGTATCATGCAGGGTCTCAGGTGGGGTCTCAGCGCCCCACATAAGAACGCAGGACATGGTGAGGCCAAAAAGGAACACCCACGAAGCCATTAGTAGGGGAGTCATATCTCTATATTCTCGCTGGCGGCTGGGTTGGAGACACAGGAACCAGGAGCAACACAATTCTCAACCCTCACTGTGCCGCTTGCAGGCTCAGCCACCATCTCCTTGCTAGCCCCCCATTTTTTCTGCTAGCGTAGCCATGGCAGTTATATTAGTGCCCAATGGCTCACTGGTTACAGCTGACGGCCAACTAGCCACAGCTGCTGGCCATTTGATCACAGTCGACGGCCATCTACTACCTGAGCCAGCACCTTTCTATGTGAGGCCGAGAGCCTGGAAACTGCTTTTTGGGGCTCTGTCCCCACACACATTTTCTTGCTTTGGCCTCCACGGTACAAACTCTCCTGATCTTGCCCTCGCCTCCTTTACCATCTCTGTGACCCTCATGGGTGCCTCTTCCCTGCACTTACGAGATGCTGGAGCACAGAGATTCTCTCCTTGGCCTTTTTGTTTCCTACTCTCCTCTCTCCTTAGCGCTACTGGGAGGAGAAGGTCCTGACAGAACAAATCAGATGCTGTTGCCAGAATAAGGGAAGTGGAGACTGGGAACAGATACTGGGTGAGTGAAAAATAAACAACAAATGAAACAAAAAACAACCCAAAAGGCCATCATAATGTGCAATCTATTATTTATACTCTGTCTTCAAACTTACCCTTCCTGTGTTTTATGCCTCCAGCATCCGACCGTTTTGTGGCCGTGCGCCACCGTTTTGACCTCTATGCTTTTGAACCCGTGAACATTTGGAGTTTTCGTGTTTCCTTCAGACCTGCTGGATGAAGTCCACTCACTTCCTAAGACTCCAAAGCCTTCTCTCTGGAAAACCTAAATGAAACTCTTCCTTCTGTGTCTCATAACACCTTCTTCTCCCCTTGGGCACTTAGCACACTGGTTTAGTGATCTCTGTTTGGTAGTCCAAAACTTTACTGGGGCGTAAGCTTAAGGTCTGCAGGGGCCAGGGATATACCTTTTCATCTTTTCACCCCTCATAGGATCTGACCCGGGACAAGTTCATGGTAAGCGCTGAGTGCTGTTTTTGATAGCTTTTCCCCCTAGTGAGTCACAGCAGGCATATAGAAACTTGAAAGAATTAAGAAAGAGAGACAATTAATGAAGGAAAAGATGACATTTTGTTTTTACGCATACGTGTTCAAATAACTCAGTCAGTCAGAAATAGCCACTTTTTAGATTCCCCCCAGCTACTGTGTATAACAAGAGCCCCTTCTGTTTCATATGGTGATGTAGGGAAGATAACTTAGTCCTCAATATTGTGGATTTTCCCCGCGATATGTCTGGTTTTATCTCTGATAAATGACCTGCTCTTTGATTGTTTGTGCTGGTCACTCACAAGCCTCGTGTCCTAAACAAATGCAAACAATTATGGAATAACTTCTCTCCACAGCCAAGTTCTAGGAAAAGAAAATCACTACTGGGATCATTTGGGAAGGATACTGATGACCTTCAGATGGAAAACAATGCAGCTGCAGCCTCGCGCGTGTATTATTTATGAGCACACGCGTCCTATCAGTCACGTGGGCAGGGACCGACCCATGTTGATGCACCAGGGGCACTTTATCCACCAAGGATGAGCTGGGAGAACATCGCTGCCCATATCTTTTTCTAAACACTGCAGGTCTGAGGTGACTGTGACCTCAGTTTCTCCTCCAGCGGAGTTCTGCTTATAGAATTCTAGGATAATAGTTCCAGCAAGAGCAACAGTTAATCTGAATATGAGACCCTGACACACACTCGTGTGGCAGATTGAGCTTACTCAGCATTACGTCACACAGAACGCTGTGTTTCTGACAACAGCGAGGAGAAGGAACCGATAGTGCCAGATGGCTGGGGGCTTTGAAGGCTGGGGGGCTTTGAAGGCTGGCCTCTGCTAGCGGCCCCCCAGCTCTTTGTGTGGAAAATTTCAATCTCCATTCGGCGCTGGGTTTCTTCTCAGGCCCGACACTGTCTGTGTCATCTGCCCTGAAATACAGTGTGATGAGTTCAGAGTCTCCCAGCTCTACAGTCTGTCAGCTCATCTCCTGTAAATATTATACCTTCTGCCAAGAACAGGATGAGACCTAATGTCTCCCATTTAAAGAACAGAATACGATGGAGTCCATCATATTCTGGTTGATTAGAATGGTGTCTGGGAATGGCAGTTTTTCTTCCTCATTTGTTTTAATGTCTTTGTCTTTATGTCTTTACATTAACTGAAGTTCATCACGTTCTTTGCTGCCTAAATCCTTTTATGAATATGCGATTCTGTGTTGAGTCTGAAACAGACTTAAACAAGAGCTATTCTTTCTCCCTGTTTTAAAATTATGCTTTTAAAGGTGTAGGATACTTTGAGAAACATATTACATGAAAATGCAAATGTGCAAACCTGACACTGCAGGGCACGCGTGAGTGTTTGACAGAGGGAGTCTCTGCCTGGCTAAGCTACCTCTTACCCAGATTTCCTCTGAAAAGGGAGGCCTTGTATGTTCTCTCCTCAGATAACTCCTGGCTTGAAAGTCTGGCTAGAAGAAACTTGTAGTTTATTCTTTACCAAGAGGCTTGTCAGATGAACTGTAAAATGTCCAGTTACATTTAAATTTCACATAAACAACAAATACTTTTTCTTGTATAATATGTCCCAAATATTGCAGGGACATATTTATACTACACAAAGTATTGATTGTCTGAAATGCAAGTTTAAGTGACTGTCTTGTCTTTTTATTTGCTAAATCTGGTGACCTTACCAGGGTAGGAGAAAAATTTTAGAATATTTATTAATCATTTTATTACAAATTTGAATTTGTTAACAACTGTCCTTGGGGTAACATTTCTCTTTTCTGCATCAAAGGTGACCTGAGCAGATGATCTATATAAAATTCTTTTTTTTTTTTAATTAAAGTTTATTGGGGTGACAATTGTAAGCAAAGTTACATAGATTTCAGGTGTACAATTCTGTATTACATCATCTATATATCACATTGTGTGTTCACCACCCAGAGTCAGTTCTCCTTCCATCACCATATATTTGATCCCCTTTACCCTCATCTACCATGCCCCACCCACCTTACTCTCTGGTGACCGTTAAATTATTGTCTGTGTCTATGAGATTTGTTTCTTTGTCTTGTATCTTTGTTGTTTTCAGTTTTATATACCACAGATCAGTGAAATCATATGGTTCTCGTCTTTTTCTGTCTGACTTATCTCGCTTAGCATAATAATCTCAAGATCCACCCATGTTGTTGCAAATGGTCCTATTTCATCTTTTCTTATGGCAGAATAGTATTCCATTGTGTATATATACCACAACTTCTTTATCCATTCATCTATCGAAGGACACTTTGGTTGTTTCCATGTCTTGGCCCCTGTAAATAAGGCTGCAGTGAACATTGGAGCACATATATCTTTATGAATACATATTTTCAGATTTTTTGGGTAGAAACCCAGGAGAGGGATTGCTGGGTCATATGGTAATTCTATTCGTAATTTTTTGAGGAACCTCCACACTGCCTTCCATAACGGCTGCACCAGTCTGCATTCCCACCACCAGTGCATGAGGGTTCCTTTTTCTCCACAGCCTCTCCAACACTTGTTACTATTTGTCTTGTTGATGAAAGCCATTCTGAGGGGTGAGGTGATATCTCATTGTGGTTTTTATTTGCATTTCTCTGATGATTAGTGATGTTGAGCATTTTTTCATATGTCTATTGGCCATTTGTATGTCCTCTTTGGAGAAATGTCTATTGAAGTCCTCTGCCCATTTTTCAAGTGGATTTTTTTTTATTGTTGTTGTTGAGTTCTATGAGTTCCTTATATATTTTGGATATTAGCCCCTTATCAGAGGCGCTGTTTGCAAAAATTTCCAGTTTGGTTGGTTGCCTCTTTATTTTGTCGATGGTTTCTTTTGCTGTGCAGAAGCTTTTTAGTTTGATATAGTCCCATTGATTTATTTCAGCTTTTACTTCCCTTGCCTTTGAGGTCAAATTCCTAAAATGCTCTTTGAACCCGAGGTCCGTAAGTTTAGTACCTAAGTTTTCTTATGGCATGCCAACCGAGGCTGTGGAGGAAGGTGTGAGTTTTTATAGTTTCTTCAGTGTGTGTAAGCGGCCCCACCTCCGATGACTCCTGTGCATGTTCCTAGAGGGACACGTACATGAAGTGGGCTGTCTGGATCTGACTTGAGAGCAATACACAGAAGAAGCAGAGAAGCAAGCGCTCAGGAAGGGTCACGGGGACTCGAATCCGGGTGCACAGCCCAGAGGCCAGTTGCATTGACTGTGTCATTTAGCTCCTAGTAGTCGTCATCTATGTCGACACTCTAGACACATGGCTTTTGTGCATGATGTGACTGTATCAGGTCAGACATTCACTATGGGACAGCTGTTCTAATTACTGGTGAGCATACAAGAGCCACAAAGACTGGAAAATAAGCATTGGGAGGAAAGGAAGCAGGAAAGAGAGAGGAGAGGATAAAAGTGTGGAGTCTTTTCTTGACCCTTTTAAGGGGTAAGACGAGAGAAAACAAAGAACCATCCCACCTCCCAACTCTAACAGAAATCCTAGTGTGCCGTTGCACCTTTAAATTCTTCCCCGCAAGTCGTGCTGAGGCCAGTGCAACAGTGAAACAATTACTAGAATTTGCCAAATGAAAGGAAGTAGTCCACGCTAAGAGAGGGCCGCCTCAGTCCCACGTTTCCAGATGAGAAGTGAAAAGCTAATAAATCTCAGGGTAACATTACTTTGGCCAATTGTCTAAATGATTGGCAGAACTTTTCCCCTCACTTTTAAATTTTTCATCACCGATATAGTCTATTACCTTCTGGGCCTCTTGCTTTTTGCAGCCAACAATTGATATTAAAGGAAGCAGTAGTACAAAGGAAGCTCCCTTCCTGTGAAGTGATTAATAAACATCACTTTATTGAGACCCCCAAGATCTGAGAAAATTGTAAGAATCCTGGTGAGAGAGCATGAAGAACATTATCGTGTTGTCTTTAATAACAGGCAAAACAGACTTGAATCAAGCCTTCCTAGGTGCATGTGTTTTGGTAGAGACATCAAAACGAGTTGGGATCCAACCGTGATTAAACTGTTTCCCCCCATAAGGGCTGTGAGTGTTGGGCAACCTGTGGACGCGGAAACCTCCAGCAGGTAAAGGTTTTGAAGAGTTACGAATGTGAGGTGCAGCTGGGCTTGTCTACGGTTAGGAATTTGCTCGGCGTTTGGAACAGCTCCGGAAGTTTCCTAACACAGGTTGGGACTCGGCGACCCCTGTGCACAGGTGGAAGGGCCCGTAGCCGCCGGCGCAGCAGCTTTCAGCCCGAGGCTGCGGGCTCATTACCCGTCGTTAGCAGAGCCGCACAGCTCCAAGGGCAGAGGACAGGGGTGCACCCATCGCGTTTTCAAAGAAGGGGCTTCAGCCTCTCGCGGTGGCTCAGGACCCAGTCACCACGGTGCCGCTGAGCGTGACCTCTGGCAGACTTCACACCCTAGGCCTCGTCCCCACGCACGCTCGAACCTGCGCTAGATCAAGCGCAGGGCTAACGATCTTAACAGCTTCGTGAGGTGTCTCTGCCTCCCCTTAATAGTTCCCAGAAATGCCCTGGGCGTTTTCAAACAGGCATTTAAAACAGGCCTTCACCGAGACAGCTTTGGGGATTTCGGGCAGCCGGTTCCGCACGTGCCTTGCTTTCTCCCGAAGGCCAGCCTCCCACCTGCTCAGCTTGTCAGGTCCTATCTGCGCGGTGGGCGACCGGCAGGCCTGCTGCTGGAGGCCGGCGTGGGTAATGGCTGCAAACGAGTCGGTTATTGCTTATTACTTATTTACTTGATCTCAGAGTCACAACAAATTACATGGGCCGGCATCTGAGGCTTGGGCCGGGGCTGTCTGGTGCTTGGAGGGCAGTTGGAGGCGTTTCCGTGGCCCTGAGCCGCATGTTAAGTCGCTCCCTGCAGCAGGTCCCGGCTCACCGGGCCCGCACTGCCTCGTCCGCTGTAACACCGCTTCCAACACGGTCAGACCTCTCTCTGCGGAGCCCCTTCCTTTGGGGACCATGCGGAACCTCCCTCTGGGACGTCTCAGCCCGTGCGGTTGGTGCCCGGAGTGTGTGTCTCGTTCTGCCCAGGTGTATATTTGAGGCTGTGCATCAGATATGTAGGTTCTAGGTGAATGTGGTCTCTGGGCAACACCTGAAAGACCAGAAAGGACGAGACGAGAACGGATGAGTCAGGAATGAACAGTCGGAGGACTGTAACAATCGGGGTTCCTCTGTCCATCTCCGGGGCGCTCTGTCGTCCCCCCACAGCTGCGAGAGAAGCGCGTGTCTTCTCTGGAAGGCTCTGCGCGCCTCCACCGTCCGTCACGCGGCCTCACGCGTGTATTTTCCGCACATCTGAGGCTCAGCTGTTGTCAGTCCGGGCCTCCCAGCCGCCTCCACTGTCGAGCTGGGACCGCAGAACCTGTCCTGTCCGACAAGATACGGAGCCACTTTCCGAGGCGACAGGCCTGAACCGCAGTCATGCAGCCACAGCGTGGCCGGAGGACAGCACGTTGACCGCCAGCCGCGCCCGAACCAACGTGTCGCCGTCCACCTCCACCTCCACCTCCACCTCCCCTACGGGACCAAAGCACCGGACACGACCTGAACTTGATCCGAAGCGTAGGGTCCGCTGTCCAGGGAGACGTGGTGCTGAAGCTCCTTTACCATAAACGGCCTCCAGTTCACACTTGTCCCACCAGCACGTCCGCACCCCTGTCCCCACAACCGCTCACCACCGAGCAGGATGGACCTGAGGCACCACCAGGTCTCCCGCCTTCTCGGCGGGCGCCTTCTCCATCAATTCACTGTTTCTTACTCCAAACTGCGGCATGTTGAGTTTTGGCGTCTGACACAGGAACGTGGCTCAGGTAACAGAGGCGCACACAGAAAAGTGACACGTGTACCGCACAGTGGAATGAGCTGAAGGGGATTTGAGATTTCTATATGAAGCCTGGGGACGGGTGCAGCGGAGGAAATTCATTACGTTTTTTGTATTAAATGATTAGGAGATGAAAAGAAGTTGCAGAGCATTAGGGGAGATTCTACACGTAAAGCCAGCAAATAAAATATTTTCAAAAGAAAATACAATAACAGAATTCACAGACAGAAATTCTACCTAAACTTTAAAGAATAAGTAACTCCATGTCTATGTAAACTGTTGGAGAGCAAAGAAAAGCAAGAAATCTTTCAAATTATTGAAATAAAATTTATAAAACACAGAACAACAACAATAAAAAGAACAAAATTAGAAAACTACCTACTGACCTGACATAAATATTGAAGTAACATCCTAAATTAAATATAAGTAAAATATTCTATCAGATAATCTTAAAATAACCGACCAGTTTCCGGTTCATTTTTTAAAGATGCAAGTATACTCCTGAGATCATGTATATCTTTTGCTTTTGTGTGTCCCAGTGCCTTGTGCAATGCCAAGGATATAGTAGGTGGGTGATGAATACCTGCGTTTTCTACATGAAAGGAAGTGTTTTTGCCTTTGTTCTATGGTGAACTTTCAGTTAAAACATCAATCCATGTTAAGTAGTAATCATAAACAATTAAACATCAGTGAAAAGTATAGAAAAAAATTTTTTTAATTGAATATATTTATTGCATTCTCTAAAGCATATGTTTACATATCTTAATGTTTCCTAAAGCTTGGTAACCTCTGTGTAGGATTAGACATCTCTTGTGGATCAAAATAGATTTCTAACGAGCTGGAATTATAACTTTTTTATGACAGTAGAAATATGTCAAGGAAAGAAAGTTTGAGTCAAAATACCTCTTTAAAGTGCTCTTTTTCCTCAGGACATTTGACATTTAAAACTCAATATCTCTTGCCACTTGAGTCTCAGTGTTGACCTTAAAGATATTATACAAAATACAGGATTTAAAGGGCAAAAAGTAGCAGAGAAAGGCAAGGTGAAGATTGCAAAAATGAAGAGTAGAGAAGTATAAGCAGGGCTCAAGGATGTGGAATTCAGACCAAGACTAGGAAAGATTGATCAAAGAGCAAAGGGATGAGTAGCAGCAATCTCAAGGCAGCAAAGATCGAAGAGGCCCGAGGTCAAGACCCACAAAGAGCGAGAAGGGAACATTCCTAAAATGATAAGTGGGATCTGTTAATTGCACAAATAATTTCATAATGTCGTTAATGAAAAATAAAAGAGTAAAATTCTCCTCCGACACCACCTCCCAGTGTATCAATTTGTTTTGCCTTTGTCATTTTTTTTCCCCAGTGGAGTGGAAACTCTTTAGAGAGACATCAATCTATTGAGCACCTCTGTAAATAATCATGAAGTTTCTACTCACACTTATATCGAATTCCTGAAGCATGACCACAAATCTTCTTCCTCTTGGAGAGAAGTAGAAATTTCTAGAGTCGGCCGCGCTCCTCTTTACTTTAGCTGAGTTTAGACACGCTCCATCAAGATGACTCTCCTTCTAATCCTAAAACATTAGGAACGAGATGAAGATTACTGGCTGAAGGAGGTGTGGACCTTAGTTCTTCACGCCACGATTTTCATTAACTTAATAAGCATTCTGGAACTTAGAAGTACTTGTTTTCTGCCCTAACACATGCTAATTAACACTTGTAGGTGAACCATGATCTCATGAGCGTACTTAAATGTTGAAAAATCTCTTCCTCACCTCCAATTTGTAAAGAAACAAAGCACTGAACTGACTTGTAATTCCCCTTAAAGCTAGTTGTACTTATGAACGATGGACCGCGGTACAGACAAAGCAGATGGCAGTTTACATTTATTCCCTACAGAACTATCGGTAACTCTAACTTTGCATGTCTAACTCAGAAAAAAAAATAACAGATGCCAGGGAATAATAATGAGAATGTACTGGAAGGGACTCTCTGGAATGTACAGTAATTTTGTATCAAAAATACCACTCACCAGCGTTAGTACTTTATTATTTGTAGTAAGTTATTTGCAATCCACATCTCACTTGGCTCCAATGCACTCAGTCATGACACCGTGGCTGAGAACCATTGCTCTAACCTAACATGGTCACGAACTAGAGCCTGTAGACTGCTGGAGGACGTTAGCCCTCTAACAACAAAGCCAGTGATGTCAGAATGCATTGTGATAACTCTATTATCAGGGAAAGCCAGGAGCATCCTTCTATTGTTTTCAAATTCTCAGAAAATTTAACGTGTGAAATATTATCAGAGATGCTTGTCTGGAAACTTGAGCGTCATCGGGGACCTGTCAAAAATTTGCATTATAGCCTTTACAGCGTAATATCTTATATTTCCTCCCATAAAAGAAGAGTTGCACAGCTCACGCCTGAGTTTGTTCATTCCTTTTTGTGTGAGTTTATTCCAGCTTCCCAGATAATAGACCAGGTGCAAAGGACCAGAGGTGTAATTTAAACTATTAGGCACCTTCTGTAAACAGTGTGTGTTAATTTTTAGTCTCAGGTTCTGGGTTTAAATTAAGTGAATGATATGGTCCCAGTCTTGAAGATTTCAGAGCCCAGGTGGGGGAAAAAAACAATAGGTGACGATGTAATGTAAAAAATCCTGTAATTGAAGCAGGATGGCATACGTCATCACTCGGACCGAGGAAACCTTCCCAGCAGAGACACACTTTGAGCTGGACCCTGAAGAATCAGCTGGAATTTGCCAGGGAAGAAGAAACCCAAGGATCTTTCAGCAAAGGGAACAGCATATGAAAGGTTCATGAAAGTCAGAGGTTGGGACATGCAAACTGTTCTGTGAAACTACATTAAAAGGAGCATGTGACTGTCTGGGCTGGAGTCCCACTGGTATTTTATTTCTGAGGATACGCTGAGCTCTCTCTCCTGTCTCCTGCTTTCTAAAGAGTTAAATAAACAGTGATCCAAGACCGACTGTACCTTGTAGCCATCCAATATCGTGGCTGGGTTAAGATGGATCTCTGGGGTATGTGTGGATCAGACCTCTAAAGACTCACAGTAATTGACCGAGAAGCATTCTGCTTTTATTTACTGTTGTGGTGGGGTGGGGGAGGGAACTGAGGCACAAAGGCACACTGGGTGATTCCTGGGAAGGGCTCCAGCAGAACTGAGGAGCCCTGACTGGTTCCTACCTGCATGCACACCACCCAGGATCTCCAGACACTGCTTTTCCTGGTACCCAGGTCCCTCACCATCTTCAGATGCTAGATGTTAAGTCCAGGGATTGACCTGCTATAGATTAGAGGTTGCTATAACTCCCGGTCTGAGTTTGATTAATTGGCGAGAGTGGCTCACAGAACTCAGAGAAACATTTTATTTCCTAGATCACCAGTTTATTAGAAACGGGTATATAACTCAGGAACAGCTGGGTAGAAGAGACGCAGAAGGTGGGGTAGAGGGAAACGACAGAGCTTCCATGCCCTCCTCAGGCCCCACTGTCCCCAAATCTCTAGGTGTTCACCAACCCGGAAACTCTCCGAACCCAGTGGTTTTGGATTTTATGAAGGATACTTAGGCTTGACTGCTCAAACCATTGCCTTTGATTCGCCCCCAGTGCCTCCCCTCTGTGGAGGTCAGGGGTGGGGGTGGGACTGAACTTCCAGCCCCCTAATCAGCTGGTTGGCTCCCCTGGCAACCAGCCCCCATACTTAGGGCTTTCCCAAGCCACCTCATTAACATAACAAAACACACCGTTATCACTGTTAACACTTAGGAAATTCTAAGGGTTTTGGGAGCCCTGAATGGGGGATGAAGACTGCACTATATGAGAAATACACAAGACTTATAAACTACAGTATTGCACCAGGTAATCCCAAATGTTTCCCAAAGTGGTCTCACTGAAGCACATGTCCGCCAGCAGCACTGTCCCCACGCCGCTGGTCACCACTTGGTGTCCTCAGGAATTTAAATGGAGGCCCCTCGGGGGTGCATTACAGAATGGCGTTGGTTTATGTGGCGCTTTTCTCTTTACTAACCAGGGTGCGCAGCTAAATAATATGTTCGCACTGGCTCTTGGGTCAGATGCCCACTCAGGTACTTCTGCTACACTTTTGTGGGATGTGTTATCTTTGTCTCATTAATTATCTTTTTCCTGTATTCTGTATGCACATCCTCGGTGATCTGCGTTGCAAATACAGTTTCCCATTTCCCACTGTTTTAACTCTCTTCATGGCATCTTACTGATGAACAGAACATTTTTTTTTCTGTTTCCACAGATATTTACGGAGCATCTGCCATGGACTAGGAACGCATCTGCGCTCCAGAAAAGTCAGTGGGCAAAATAGACCCATTGCCTGCCTCGGAGAGTCTATATTCTAGGACTGTAAGACAGGTAATGAAAATATAACACATAAATGATGCAGCATGTCAGCAACTTGTATGTTGAATGTCTTGTACAAACCCAAAACTCCTGAACGTCAGCGAAATGCTGAAATTTCTTTCCTCAGCTTGGGCGCACTTCAGGCTCGCCCCAGGCAGGGAGGAAGCAGGGTTTGCTCAGCTTCTCTCTTCCCATCAGCCCCTCTGGCTCCACTGGAGTCAGACAGAAGGAAAGAGAGGTTACGGGCAAGCAGAGCTTCCTGGACTGTCGTGGACTAATAGCAACTAGCGTGACAAGCATTTGGACAAGATGCTTCCTTCATGATGATTTCCTGGTGTTTTTAAAGACCCTCAATGAGAAGTCGTCCATCTGCCCATCTGTCCACCTATCCGTCCACCTGTCTGTCCATCTGTCTGTCCATCATCTGTCCATCCATCATCCATCCGTCTGTCCATCCATCCATCCGTCCACCCGTCCGTCCATCATCTGTCCATCCGACCATCCAATAACTACATATTGTATAGGAATATGTGCTGTTTGCCATTTTTCTTCCTATTTCTTATCTGAAGTTATTTATTTGTTTCCTATATTTTTAACTTGTTTATGATCTCTATTGTTCACTAGAATGTAAGCATTTGATGACAGGCAATTTCTCTGTTTATTCACCCACTGTTTCAGCAGTGTCTAGCGCATATCAAATGCGCAGTAATTATCTAATGAATAAATAGAGCTGAGATTTTAAGTTTAGGACTTTGGAACAATGGTGGGGGCTTGAAACACAGCCTGAAGGATTGTTAATAAAATAGCTTTTATTACTGTGAATATTTTCCACACTTCTAATCTATCTTCACGGACAATTTTATGTAACTTAACTAAATTGTTTAAGGGTTAAACCATTTCACAGTTTTTTCTCTTAAATTATATATGAAAAAGTGTACACTCCTTCATGCATTCTACAAATATTTATTGAGCACCTTCTCTGTGCCAGCCGCTGTCCCGGACCCTGTGGTGACAGACAAACATCTATACCCTTGTTAAAGAAGCTACATGGTGTTCGAGACAGATAATTTTTTAAAAAGCTAAAAATAAACACGTGCTATCATTTCTGTAAGTGCTCTGAAGAAAAAGAAACCAGGAAACGGTACAGAAAAGTGAGTGGATGGGGTATAGACAGGGAGTCCTGCTGGGTGTACAGAGGAGATGACCTCTGAAAAGAGACCAGTGGTGTGAAGAGGGAGCCACATCAGGAGCTGGGGGAAGGAGAGAGCTCGTGCACATGCCCGGGGCTGGGAACAAGCCTGGTGTCTCTGAGAAGGAACAGAGGTCAGTGTGTCTGCAGTAGAGCGTATAGGGAAACTGGGTAGGAGATAAGGCTGGAGAAATAGGAGGCCCTGAACTGCATGGCGTCCAGAAGGCCATTTTAAGGGGCTTCACTTATCCTAAGGGTTTCACAACTCAATGGAGAAATAAAACTTCTGTGGGTCTGAAAGAAACTGTCGAAAGGAAACGAGTATCTGCAACGTTTAATGAGCTCCTCTAGGAAGTAAATCGGTCAGAAACACAATTTTTTTTTTATTTCTCTGTTTTTCATTTTATGAAAGCAATTCCTATACATCATTCATCGCATCAAGTAGTTTTGCAAGTCTCACGAGGAAGAACTCTCTCGCTCTTCCCTTCCCTCTCCCAAGGTGTTTCTTGTAGGTACAACGACCATCTTCAACACTCACTTCCTTGGCATGTGCCTCTTGTTTCAAAATAACACACTCGATTTTCAGTTTTACATATTGTGATAGGCAGAATGATGGTCCCCAATATGTTTACACCCTAGTCCCCATGACTGGATCTGTTGTTAGCGGCAGGGTTGATTGGGTAGTGGATGGGTTTACCAGTGGAACTAGCTGGCTTTGGGCTAAGGAGAGTAACCTGGGTTGAGCAGGTGGGCCCAATGCAATCTGGTTCCTTTAAAGGTGGGGGAGGGAGGCGGAAGTTTCCGTGCCCCAGGGATGCCCTGTGAGAACAGTGGCTGGCTGTGCCGGCTTTGAAGCTGGAGGAGTCTGGCAGCTGTCTAGAAGCGGAGAAAGGTAATAAAACGGTTTTTGCCTCTAGGACCTGCAGGGAGGAACGCAGACCTGTTGTACTCTGGAAAAGGTAGGAAAACAGTTTTCTTTGTTTGCTTTACCTGCTGAACTAAAAGATACTGAGTTTATGTTTATTTAAGCTGCTGAATTTGTGGTGGTTTGTTTCACCAGCAATAGGAAATTCAAACGTATATTATGAGTGCATTTCAGTGTTTCCATTAGGGATATATCACAGTATTGGTTCTATTTAAATTCAGTGCTTACATGTTTAGGGTCATTGGTACTTTTCACAGGTAAATGTCGTGGACAAATGCTAATTGTCCCTGTGGTAATTGCTGTGGTTTTTGTTTGCTTTGTTTTTGAAATATTAGTGGCTTTCTGAGAAAGGTTAAATGGGAAATACTCTTTTGAACCTGGAGTGTGTGAAATGTGTTTATGCCCCCATTGTGTTTGAGAGATATTTGGCTGGGTATAGAACTCTACGTTGGAAAAAGTGTTTTTTTTCCCCCATAATTTTAGATGTGTTGCTGCAGCTTGCTCTGGTCTGCTGCACTTGTTGTCACTTGCCTGCCCCCCTTGCCTTTTGCCCTTGAGTAATGGTACAGCACACACCTATGCAGAGGAATAGGAAGCGTTTGAGTGTTGTCTAACGAATCTAAGGTGAGGGTAGTTTAACCACCAGTCAGGTCAAGAAATACCACACTGCTGGCTCCAGAGGAGTCTCTGTGTGTGTGTTTGTGATTTTATTACCTTCTTCTTTAAAGGCAATGGCTCCCTTGATGGTTTTGTTTATCACTGTCTTGCTTTTATTTGTGTTTTTAACCACCTATGAATGTTCTCTAAGCAGTACGCTTTAGTTTGGCCCCTTTTGAGCTCGATACCAGTGGGAATGGATTAAATGTCAGCACTTGGGTCTGTCTTGCTGACTGTTCTGGTCATTACAATCACCCAGGCTGTGGGCAGCTGTGCCCTCTCACCCACTTCACTGCTGTGAGTGTGGGACCACAGGCGAGATGGGACCATGCTTACTTTTCTATTGTTACTGATGGGCGTTTTGGATTTTTCCATGTTTTCCTGCCTTTTAGCTTCCAAACTCTGTTTACTTCTCCTTCGGTTCTTGACTTTTATTAATTTGCTTTAGTTTTCTCTCTTAAATAAAATCCCTTATGTCTTTCTGTTTCTTTCTAACGTTCTTTACTTTCGTTTTCATGGGTGGGGAGTGGGGAAGGGTTGGAAGGCAAAGCCCATGTTTAAATGAAGCCAGAATTGTTATACAGGGCATTAGCTGGCACAGTAGCCATAGAGATGACTTTAAAGATACTTTTATACACTTTGCTTCTTTCGGCTGTCATGAAACCGGAGAACTCATCTGACAACCTTGGGATGACATCGAAGGTAAGTGTTAAAACCTAAAATTATGATTTGGTTTAGAGACTTTTGTGTGTGTGCTGTGGGGATTCTACTGTAAAGAGGCTGGGAGTCGCTGCTCCAGGAGAGGCAGAATGCACGCAAACTATTTAACACTTAGAAATGCAAAATTTTATTCTTGTTATTATCCCGTGGCCTGTTCTCTTTTACCCCCAGTATCTCTTCCTTTCACTTCAAGTTTCTCTTTTAGTCAAACCTGTAATTATCTAGAACAATAGTTTTCACTCCTTCCACCTTTTTTAAAATCACAAAATCTTTGATTTGTGAAAACTCAATATACATACGGCAGAAGTGGAGGTGCCCTGTGCTCTACACGCACCCAGCAATGTCACCGTTTGTGGCAATTCAGCCCAGCCCAGCACATGACAATAAATTAGCTAAGACAGAGTCAACACAGTTATTTCCTCCACAATTACATCCTGGATGCCTCAGAAAATGACTGCTTAGCCGTTTGCTCATTTCAAAGAGTATTAGGGAAAGGAAATAAAATGGAATCAAATGCTGACAACAAGAGAGGCTATTTGTGCTTCGTCTTCTGAAATACTCTATTTTTTCCTGGGGATTTTAATCTGACCACGGCAGAAAGCTGGTCATTAGAGTAAGATGGTATCTTCTTTTTTAAATGCTCCATTACACTGTACACGGTTACAATCGGTGCTTACTGGCCCTGGAAATGAAGGAGAGTGAAATGGGTCCTAGGCAGCAATGGTTTCTATAAAACTCCCACTGTGGAGATGCCCAGGCCGGGCTCAGAAGAGCAAGAATTCAGGGGCAGAAGACCAGACACTGGCCCCTGCCAGAGCTAAGGGGGGTCTCAGTGAAGATGGGGACGATAACCTTGGTTCTGTGTCCTTCACAGGGGGTGTCGGGACTCAGTCCCCTAGGGTAGGAGCTCTGAGCCCATCACATACAGTGTTTTACAAAGTTTGAAACAATAAAACAATTTTATTATGTAAGCATTTGGGAAGTATTTGTGGGTGAGGCACAAAGTTGTTTGTTTTCCAAAGGTGCTTGGAGGACTCGCTTAGGCTCTTTGGGGCCAGTAGGTTGGAAAGGACAGATGGATGTGTGACGTTGGGAGCTGCCATGGGTTTGCTGAGGGTTGTCTCTGTGCCAGGCACTGAGAGGGGGCTCCAGGACGGCCTTCCTAAGTAGACACAGCCCTTCTCATGGCGAAGGGGGAGACCCGGGTGATGGGAGTTTGTAGCCCCTCGAACCAGGTCTGGCAGCTGTGATATGGGCTGGCTCGGAAGCCAAGGCTCTGACCTGCCCCCCACTCTCCACTCCCTCCCCCTCTTTTCTCTCCCCACCCCTCCCCCTTTCCATTCCTCCTCTCTCCACACACACTCAAATATGCTTGTATTTATAGTTTAGGACAGATTTTATAATTATCAGCCCACTGGGTTAGTTTTCCTGCTGATTTATCGGAATCGTGTTTTAATGTTCTCACGTTGTTCATGTGAACATTTTAAAACAGGTAGGTGCCATGTATGGAGGAGCAGCTTTTCAGGTAAAACCTTAAGTACGGGTTGTGGCATTGGGCATCGATTGTAGACTTTAAAGCTATGACTGGCTGAGACGACTAAGCCATTATCATGTACTGTTACATTAAATCCGAAAGGCTGGGTTATTCATGTAGTAACAGCCCTGTTGTAGGAAAAGAACTTTCACTTGCAGCTGAAACTCCTTCATGTTACGGCAGTTAGGTGACATGCTTCTCGCAGAGAGCATGCGTGGCTCAGAGTGACAGGTAGAACTTTCTTCCCACCAGGCTCAGGGAACGTGTTTTAAGGGAGGTGTCCTCTGTTAACGAGTCAACTCAATTTCAGCTTTAAACTTGGCCCCTACGATGTAAGAAATACCACAGTGCTGTTTGGCTACTGTAGAGAAAACCATCCAAACGCGGACAGCTCCTGACAGCTGCCTCAAGTGTGAGCGTATTTATCATGCTACGCTCTGTAGACCTGAGGAATATCAGCTGGAATTACTATATCCCCTTGTGGAGCTGTACTGGGGAACATTTGAAAATTCAGTTGCGGCCTTTGTCCAACCATGTGTTAAAATCGTTGCCAAAGTACTCTGGTTTCTCTTTAGATTGTATAAATCTTTCGCCTTTTAAAATCGTTGCCATGGATTGTTTACTATTCTACACGTCACTGATAAGAACGCTGGAGGAGAGTACCCCAGAATTAATTGAAATGCAGACCGTGATTGATCTCTCTGCTTTTTCATGGCATCCTAGAAGCAAATGATTTTATTTTGTTTCTGACACGTAAGTGGCCAACAAAAGTACATCTCAAGGAGTCCCACGATGCACACTTAATCCTCTTCTGGAAAAGGGTCTGGAAAAATGAGTGGACGTCAAGTTGTTTTTTATTAGCATGAGCTTCTGGGTATCCTCTCCCCCGCCCTGCCCACCCCCAGCTTTGCTGAGATGTTACTGACAGACAAAGCTGTGTAAACGTAAAACGTACACAACACAAACGGTAGCCAAGGAAAGACGAAAGTGGGGAATGGACTGACATCGCCTCCTGCTTCTCACCCTTCTCCTGCTCAGTGTTGGCTTGTTCTCTTTTCAGTTCCTTTCAATTCTCCGTGAGGTTCTCTGCCCCCCGGATGTCATTCAAGTACCTCCTCCAAAGCAGACTGTTGATGGGCGTAGGGTCCTGCTTTGAGCACCACCAGACTCAGGATTTCTAGGAGGTAGAGCCTCTTTTGGGAAGAACCACAATTTCTGCTGATAGAAGGCCTGTGGTGCCACTGGCGGGTGAACAGGGGTCCTTTGTCCCCTCAGTGGTGCTCCTCTGGGGGAGAGAGGCACAGATGTCGCCTGCCAGCCAGTGAAGGCGAGGGCCACAGAGGCACAGTGTCAGGACAAGTGTCGCCTGATAGTTCCATGGGGTGGAGAAAGGGACACATTTGAGGCATATCAGGGGCAGAGGGAAGGACGTGGGCTAGTACATTTCTCCAGAAGCAGAATCGGCCAAGGGCTGATGGTTTTGGGCAGCAGGAAGTTGCACATTATTTCTGGAGAGCACTTCCTGTCCCGAAACGAGGAGCTTATCCCATCTGCACGGTTCCCTACGAATGGCACCAGGGGCTTCCTACGAAAGCAATCCCGTTGTATGCAGCCCCATGTCTCTGTGAAGCCTGGAGTCTGTGATAGAAGCTGCCCCCCCCCCCCCCAGGAAGTCCTCTGGGGGCTCACAGGACAGGAGAGAGGGTTTAACTTTTATGGAGCTGAACCTTCTCACCCCTCTGCCAACTTACCATCCCCACCCCCTTGATTTGTCTTTACGCTAATTGAACACTAATTTTTTAAAACTGTCATTGACTGAAATCGTGTGAGTTTTAGCCACATGAGTTTCAGACGGTCCCAGTGTGGGCTGGGTGCTGTACCAGGGAGCTCTGGCCTGTCCTGGCCAGTCCACCCAGCCCCAGCTTATCCCTCCCGCCCGAGGGACCTTTGAGGGACATTGGTGGTGGGAGAACCAAGGCTGAGACCCCTGCGTGGTTCAGGCTGGGTGACCTCGCAGGCAGAGGCCACATGGGCTCCTTCCTGGGGAACCAGATCTGAGGTTTTCTGCTCCTTGATGTTATGCTCTGGTCTCTTCTGATCAGACACCCCTTTCCCCATCGGAGACGCAGCGAAGCCCCAGTGCTAATTATTTCTAGGAACAGTCTTGTTCTAGGGGTGTAACCATCTGGGAGATTCCATCGGTCACTAATTTTTATTGCACACTGACTTTGAGGGCTGTAGCTGGTCTCCCAAAGTCCATAAACACGACCCACGGCACCACCCTCACGCCCTCCAAGCCCTTCTGGAAAGTTCTGAGGCAAATGCTTGATCCAAAGCCAGGGAGTTGGTACAAGGCATCACATTTCATGTATGAAAATCAACTCTTTGAACTAATATTTAAATATTAATAGGAGTATTTTTATAGTGCCACCAAATATGCTTTCTAAAGGAATATGGAACCGCGTAGGGTTTTTGCAAACTTATTTGATTCACCTCGGTCTTCTGTTTCTTTGTTGTAAACAAACGTCTCTCCTCAGTCTCATGGACAGATGGTCTCAGCTCTGCACAGTGGCCCCCATCCTCTGGGTTGCTATGCAACCAAATGCATCCTAGCTGCATCCTTTCTCTGCTGTATCCCGTTTCCGCTCAACAACTCAAAATAACTCGTCGCATGCTTCAACACGCTACTTCTTCCTTTCCACAGAGTTGAATGTCTATCAAGTATCTTCCTGGTTTTCCTATCTCTTCCTGTTACAGATTGATTTTCCTCCTCACTTCCTATTGACATCAGCCCACTTGGTGGGAAGGCAGGGAGAACACGCAGCCGCCACTCCTGCAGCTGTTGGCCCATCGGAAAAAATGGCTCAGCCAGTTGTGTGAGGTTTGAAACCAAGATTTCTGTATTGTGGTCAGGTGTGGAGTCCTGTTTGTCCCTTTCATCAGGGCACTGTTTTCCAGCAAACACTAGACTGTAAAGAAATGTAAAAATTAAAACCAGTCAACCAACCAAACATGAAAACGACTCTCTTCTCATTTCTGGGCTTAAGAAATAAGATAATATGTTTGACAGTTCTTACAAAATAAGAGGCAAGCAGAGGACATGAAAACGTCCACCTGCATTTTGAAGACCAGAGTGTTCAGACTTAGAGAGAAAAACCCTCCAAAAAACAAACAAAAAGAAGTCTTTTTAAAAACCATAGGACATGGTGGGGTTCTGTCTCTCTCTCAGTTAAGCACTAGGAAATTAGACTCATTTGTGGATTCTTTCAAAACTCGTTTCCTGCCCTCTTGATTCAGGCCATTTTTATTATCCCTAGCAGCACAAATCTGAAATTAGACTAACGATGACCCGACTAAGAATTGGGGGTGTGAATGGGAGAGGTGGTAACTCAGAGGTTGGAGCAGTTGGGGACAGTTATCTCTCCTTGCTCTCTGGTGATCTCAAACTCCGGTTTCGGAAGGAAAGTCTCATGTCAAGGGGAAAAGCATTCCTGGGTTTGACTCCTCAGGAAGCACGTGATGCCCACCAGCGTTACTTTTCTTAATGTAAAAAATGAAGGGACGACAACATCGCATGATTTGAAAGGTAGCGTAAAACAAATAGAATTAGGATGCTGTGCAATGACTGTAAATTCAACAAAAATGTCAGTTACCTTTAATTTAGGTGACTTGTGTGAAACGTTCTATTTAGAGGTGGCATGTTGGTCTCCTTCTTTTCTTTGGGGTTCTTAGTCGCATATTCTCTGTGGGGTCATTGTAAATTTCCATCTGCACCAGTGTCTGGAAGGACCTGATTTCTGTCGTCATTGCTTCTCATGCCTGAATTTGGCTGCATGTGGGTTGGCCTCTGGCCTGAAGAAGGTTCTACTGGCAAACCCCGATGACCGGCAGAGCAGCTGATAGCTGTGGCCGGCCCCTACCACACTGTTTATCTAGATGCTCGGGACACTGGGGACCACTGCTCGGCCTGACCACACAGAAGCAAAGCGATGCCAAGGAGTCTCATAGCAACACTCCTGTGAGGTGTCTGTGGTCTGTTACTTACAGAACCTCATGGTATTGCTGCCACATGTCCCCTTTGGCGATGGTGGCTCTTAGGCGTGTGAGCTGGAACAAAGTGAGGCACTGCCTGGGGGCCAGGGAGGGGCAATGTCAGGTTCGACCCAATGGACAGCAGTGGAGTGAGCTGTCCGGGCCCTCCTGATGCCGTCGGTGGGGCTTTGGAGTTATTTGCTAGCCCGACGCTGGTGCTCTTTGGTCAGGTGAACAAGAAAAAGTAGATGCAAGACTGGTCGTGTGGACATGTTAAGTTCATGTACACGCATATGTGTGTATATGTTCATACACGTATGTACACATTTATGTTCATACACGTATGTACACACGTAAATAGGCATATTTATGGGCAGGAGGAGTATTAACAATGATTGAAAGCCCTCAAAACAATTGCAGCTCATTCCTTCACCATGTGCCTCAAATACTACCTGACATTTTATTTTTATTTTATCTGTGGTTTTTAAAGCTAAGTCACTCTTTTCTAATAGGGGTTTAATACGTCTAGAAATCTGTTTAAAAGGCTGTAATACTATAAATTTCGTCAGATCTCCAGGCCCTTTTTTCTTTTTAATCTTGTGTTTGGGAGAGTCTCCGGCCTGTGATTCATGTCATCCTCGGGAAAAATAAATAATAGATTCAAGTAAGAAGAAACTCATTTTTTGAACTGCATTCTGTTGTGAGGGCTCAGGGACATTCAGTCCACTTTTCATCACCCCTCTTACCCCCTTAGAATATTTCCTCATATCATTGGAAACCACAAGTCTTGACCATGGTGCACATTCCAGGCGAGAGAGCGAGGCCGCCGGGAGTGGTAACCACGGACTTGGGGGAAAGCAGCCTGGCCTAGGCTGACCTTTCAGCGCAGGGGAGGGGACCAGTGTGACGTCTTATCTCTAGATCCATGGAGCTGGCCTCGGGGTTAATAGCAGAGAGAATCTTTTTATCCCCATTTAAGTACAAGTGTTGTTATTTCGCTTCATACTAGAGCAAAGCATGTTCATTGTAGAAATTCCAAAGCACCCCTGTCAGTCACCACCAGCACCACCGTGGGGTGTCCCCACCCCATCGTCCCACCGGTGGCCAGGAGTGCGCTCGGCACACGGCTTTCTAGCTGCTTTCCCCTACTTATGAGTGGTTTTCCATGTCATGAACATTTTCAGTTCTGATGCACAAGAACTGCAAATGTAGTCCACATACAAATAACACCGATTAGTCATCCTAAGGGGAAATTCTTTCTACTTTTAAAAATAGCTACAGATTTTATTATGAAATAATGCAAAATTGTGAGGCAGGCACATTTGTATGTGGCCCACGCCCACCTCTTCCTTCTGATTCCCCGTCTTACCTGGCATGAGCACATGCACCACCTTCATGGGGGTGGTCTGTGCAAGCTCACCAGTTCCAGAACAGTCTGACGCTTGAAAACAATCCTTTCTCCTGAACTCAGTTGCGGTTTTACTGTAGGACTGTCCTCAGACGTTCTTCTCTTTCCTCGATGTTTGCATTTCAAAGAGGACGCTGAAAATGCAGAGAAACAAATCTCTCCGAGTTTTATTTAGTGTCCTCAGCAGGTGTGTGACACCTTTAGAGGAGGTAGAGAGGACTGTCAATATGTGTGGCCAGGTCTGCTCAGGGGCCTTAATTGCTGCCTAACTATTTTATAACTTGGGGACCTGTCTCCCCGGTAGTGTTGTCCATTCCTTCAGTAGAGGTTTAGGGAAGGAGACTTTTCTTGTTCTGCTCCAAGCTTTGTTGTAACAAAGCCAGGCATGTTGCAAGTAATTATTATTATTACGATTAAAAAATCAGTTAACTGGAGTGGACAGATTGGACCCTCTAACCTGAGATGGTGGGATGAGGTCAGTCTCAGCAATGAAAGGGTATTTGTCATCTGCTACCCCAGGGTGGCGGCCACTCACAAGATGACCAGAGAACAAACATTAGGCAGATTCGCCCGTGAAAGAGATTGGGTGACATTCAGCAGAATGGTTGGGCTTGTGTCTGGGGTCAGAACATTTTGAGAACATTCAGTAAATGTCGAGATAGTATATCTCAGAGTCATAATGTTGTCAGAATGCTTCATTAGCCTGGCATTCTTCTGTTGAACCATATCCAGCCGAAGAGATAATCCTGGTTATCAGAGGCACATTTTCACAAGTGGAAGATGAGTAAGACTCTCTTTAGCGATGGAGGTGGGAACCAGCCCTGAGGTGACACGCCCTGGTCACTGAAGTATTTCGTCTCTTTCTCCTAATGAACTCTTACTCATCCAGTCCACATAGTCCTTCCAACACTTGCTGCTGCCCCTGGCCGAACTCTGGACACCCGTCTGACGCCTCAGTGCCTTCCCCGCGTTCCTGCTCGACGTTCACAAATGCTCAGTTTGCACACGTAAGCATTATACTGTCATTGTCCTCCCGTGCTCACGGTCCTGGGAACCATCGAGTGCAGGGACCACAGTCTGCTGTGCTTTGTATTCCTGGTCCTTGTCACAGCCTGTCACTCATAATAGGGACACGACACACTTAGGAAGGGAATGAATGATGTCCCAAGTTACCGAGAAAGCCAATCCAAGCACGCCCAGTGCTTGGTGGGTTTTCTTACTTCTTATTTCCATCTTTCTCGGGCTCTCTTGACCAAAACGCACACACACTTTGGGGTGCGTGGCCTCAGCCCGCGGCACGTATTATGAGGCCCTGGTTTCCTCGTGGTTCGTTCTTTGCCTTCGGTCCCCTCATAGTCTGAGGCCCGATTTCTGTCCCTAGTCCCGGGGACATAGTCACCACAGACGCCTCTCTTCTCTGCTTCCCTGTCCCCAAAAACTGTTCGCACGACTCGGCCCATCACCGTGTGGCGTCCTATCTCCTCACACACGGCACCGTGCGCCTGCGCACGCGCTTGGTCTCCGTCCCTCGCTCCTGATCCCATTTCTTTGGAACACCCAATGCGACGTGCCTCCCGGATGCAGGTTTTACTTCCGTGCTTCTTGTTGGTTTCCTCCTTTGGAGTGTAAACGGCCCCCAGGGCAGGCCCTTTGTCACATTCACCTCTCTGTCCCCAGCGCCACCGCTCTCTGGTGGTTTTAAGTTGGCTGTTGGGTGGCCGTGCCCACTGGGTCCTGTTCCTGTCCCTGAGCGTGCGTGTTGTATGAGGGGTCTTTATAGTTAACAAAAGCTTTCTGCTGTTTCATTTTGGCTCAAGATTTAAGAAGCCTATTTTAAAAATCATCACTCAGTGGGTGCCAGGGATAGACGGGCCTGTTGTTCCTGTATGTACGCAAATGAAGAAAAGAGGATTAAATACGTCTGCTCTTGAACAGTTGGGGGAGAGAAGAAGGTGGATGGTTTTCACAAGTCGTAAATTCAGATGCGTAATGAAACTACTGGGCAGACTGTTTTTGAGGCAGCACGTTTTTGAGGCCACAAGCTTCCACCTGCGGCAGATCTCATTCCCAGCCCCCGCCCCCCCTTCAGGTACCGGGCACTCTCCGGCTCCTGTGGGATGACTGAGGCTGAGTCCTGGAGGTGGGTGGACCTCAGGATGGGGCCCCCCCGAACTGGGAACACTTTCAAGCAAACAAACTCGAATAATAGAAACTGTTTGCATTTTTTCCTTCTTCCGTTCACTCAAAATTGTTTTGTAGAGCACGTGCCGGCCCTTTGGCTGCGAAACCGCAGGTACGTATGTGCCTCGAGAATGTGGAACCTGCAGGTACAGAGGGCCCACTGTCCCCAGGTTCATGGAAAATGGCAGTGTCCCAGCCACACCTCCCTCTTGCTGGTTAGCTGGTGGCTGTTACAAGGAGTGAGTGAGGAGAAGGGCGGACCCGGCCTCCATGGAGGGGATCTGGCAGCAGCCTTCAGTGGTTTGGAGGGCTCCTGTCTGTAAACCCACACTTGTCGTCTGCTGCTCTGAGAAGCACAGCCAGAGCCAAAGGGTGCAGGTTACCACCAGGGTCTGCGGTTAGAAGGAGTGCGGGGAACGGAAGCCAAGACTGAGTCATCTCACAGTAGCTTAGGGAAACGATTGTGGGGTCTTACAAGGGGACAGGCAGTCGGAGATGAAAAGGGGGCCCAGAGAGAGGGACACTGAAGAGGCAGCATGTAGACGGCTTTACAAGTGACCTGTGTGTGTGACTGTGAAGTGATGAGAATGCGGATTTCTAGCTTGATTGGCTGGGTACACGCCGATGGCACTCATCACTGTAGGAATTGTACCCAGTATACACTTCTCTCACCCCGCGTATAAAGATACGTGTACTGAACCTCAATAGCCATTCTCTCAGGATTTGTTTGCTTAAAAACCTCCCTGTCGTGACATTTACTTATTTTTAAAGACACGAGTCAGAAATTATAGTGTATCTCTTGGAAACATTTTTTTATCCCCTGAGATACTAGAGTGATGGCAAACATATATTTTTACTCCCTTTTCTCTTGGCCATCCAATGGCCCTGTCCCCTTTAAATGACAGCTTTAGGAACTCACTACCAGGACTGTTATTTCTGACTACAGTCTGCCCTGACGTGGTCATAGCACGCGGCACTTAGAATGGCCACAGTTAGTACTGACGCCGTCACGTGCCTCTCGGATGGAATTCAAGTTCTGTCCCTCTAGCTACACATCCCCACCTCTAAGATCGATTGCTAAGTACAGGAGGTGGCTCTCTCCATTACAGAGTCAGAGAGCAAGCTAGTGCCTCTTACGGAACGCTTCAATATCATCGACATCTGTTTTAAAATGTGCTCGGAGAAACTTCCCGTACTCGCCTCTTTATGTTTGTGTTGAAAATAATCAGGGAGATCGCGAAAACAAGCCATATGTTCAATGACCATAAATGCTCCCAGCAGTCTCCTTGGACACATACTCCATTTGGAGTACAGCAGACGATCGACACAGATTATTTTATAATTTCCACGTGGGGAAAGGGACTTGAGACGCCCCTTCTTCTCACCTCAGGCGCATTATTGACTGACCGCACGCCTGAGCTTATTACAGGTAAAAGAGCAGACGGGCCTGTGTGTGCTGAGGTCACACTCTCGCAGGGGCTACAGGCAGCCGGTGAAGGCTGACGAGGTGCCTTTCCCTGGCGTGCTCACTGCGCCGTCATTCCGGTACTTCTCCGATGGTTTAGAAGGAAGAGAGCAGCAGACTTTCCCGGGGACATTCTCTGTGCCCCAGACATTCAGAGCACAAGAAAACACGCAGCCAGAAATGTCTGAGAAAGGAAGAGTGCTGAAAAACAAAGCTGTCGTTTTGCACGAAAGGATCACTACTGGTAATGACGCAAGTGTCGCCAAGAATTGAAAGACGGAAGATCAGCAGAGCTGCTTCCCACGTGACATGTCTTCTGGTTCAGTCACGTGCTCCCTGTTTACACGCTAAAGATCCCGAGTAAACACCTGTTTCCTGATACCCTTCATCTCTTTTGGGTTTGTTCAGAGAGGTGTCTTTTCATATGTAGTTTAAAAATATTCTCATCGTATTCTGAAACGTTAGTGACTGGACTGTTTCTGTACTTGGATTTTATTCCGTCTTTACTGCCTTGTGTTTCTTCTTAGAGGCCGCTGGCTCTCGGGCTATGGGCTTGGGTTTGCTGGTCCGGGTGACTCACGGGGGTGTGATCAACACAGAGCATGAGACAGTGTGCCAGGGCTGGGAACAGCGTGCTTTCAAGTCAAACACACAACATTTTCATCACCGCAAGGGTTTCTCACGTTGCCGTCGTAGGCCACACTCGTTTCCCCTCCTTCCCCGGCGACCATGGCCTTGGCATTTCTGGGTGGTTGTCTTCCTTGGTGAGTCTGGGAAAAGTGAGGTGGAAAGACAGTCTGGAAAGGAAACTCACCACTGTGGGGTTCCATGGGTCCCGGGCTCCGTGGGCCCCGACTTCCCTTGCTCGTTTGCCTGACTCTTTCCGTCGGTAGTCTTTTGTCTGTTTTATATATAATGTCCAGGGCCTGTAGTTGTACTTAGTGGAGGAATGGTCTTAAATAGAAATTTTCATACAAACATTCACTGAATTTTGCTTAGAGATTCCTCTGGATATCTAGGCAGTAGTTACAAACATTGTAATTCATCTGTTGATTTCCCCCCTGCCCGCCCCATTTTTTTTCTTTTCCTAAAGAACAGGTACATTCGAGGTTAATTACAGGGAGACGTTGCAGTACAACTTATGGGATACCTATTATGGTATTTTCGATTGGCTCTGAATTCTTCAACATAATACTAATTATTAGTCCATTCTGTTAGGGAGGGTGGCATTATACGTAATGACATGATTTTGGCTGCTAGGTGAGGTTTAAGATAATTTTGCATCTAATCATTGTTGAAGTGGCTCCCAGGGACAGATAATTTAATATTGACACAACCTGAAATAAATGGAAAAGTCATGCATCAGAGTAATGAGATTCATAAAGCTGTTAAGGGAGGAAAGCTTTGGGGAGCAGTAGACAAAATCGAAAACTCTGAACCCTGGACGGAAATGGTGAAACTAGCTAATGATGGAAAAGTTGGTTATTCTTGTTTCACTCTCTTTTCAAGTCAGATTATTCTATGTCCTTAGAAAAACCACAGGTCTTTACCACTCTGATCAGATAACGGAATGCAGAGTTCGCACACCTAGAAAAGGGTCGACGTCTGTAGAGAACACACTATACGTCTTTTGTTTTTGCACAGAAGGATTCAAGACTGAGCTCACCTTTGTTTCTGAAATAAATATGTGAGCTCTGCCCCAAATACTGAGGCCATAAATATTGATTCACAGGGAGTATGTGTGTGTTATACACACCATATGCATATGTACACTGTTACAATTAAGGGTCTTCAGCGATTTATTTATTCACCCTCAACTTTAAGTACAGATTGAAAGGACATCCATTGGATATGTGAAGTTTTGGGTCTTGAATGTTCCAAAGAGGCAAATATGAAAGCTGGACAAACGTGAGGCAGGGCGAAGGAAACACGGCTCGAAGGTCCCCGTGGGGAGCGTGTCCTCAGGCAGACAGCAGAACGTGCTTCCTTGAGATGTGGAGCTGTGCGGGTGGACTGGAGGTTGAGCGGGGCTTTCCTGGCTGCGTGAAAACGGAGGAGGAAACCCAGTCATCATTTCTAAGTTCTTGTTCTCGGTCATGTTGGGTAAACGGTATTTAAGTCAATGAAGCCACTGATTATTTTGAAAAGCTACTGGTTTGAAGAAAAGAGTTAAGTGTAGGCCAGGCGCATGATGTGTCCACACGTATAATAGAGGGTCTCACTGTGAGTCATGGTGTAAGGGTCCAAACTCACTTTTGTTTGCTTCCCACGTCTGTTCTCTTTTCACCACGACATGGAGTCTTCACTAGGCCATCCCCTTACTTCACGGAGGGGGTAACGAGCAGGGTCCTCTGGTGAGTGAGCACTGGAGACAGCTCCAGCACCAGGTTTTTGGAGTCTCTTGTGTTCTCCTCACCCTGACAGAATTGCAATAAGACCTTAGCTGAAATACGACCAGATGACGCGCACTTCCATAGTCCCTCAACTAGAACATTTATCATAAACAGTAAGTGGGAGTTTTCAAATTTTACTACATTCAGCCTCAGCTCTTGGGATTCTAGACGAAGGCCCCACATTCTGCAGTTGCTTCCAATTCCCTAAGAAGGCCGTCTGCTTAGAACTGGACAGGTCAGTCAGAAAAAGTGCCAGGCCGCTGTGCTAGCCCACATCCACTGGCGGTGGACTCACAACGGGAATCTCAGCGGCCCGTGGTGCGCGGAGCACTGGACACAGACTCCACGTCCTGACGTTTTCAGGGATAAAACGGCGACGCTGGCTCCCCTTTCCCAGAGTCACAAGGTCGCACGGCCTCCCAAGCCACGTGTGTCTTCATCACACTGGCTGTGCTGTGACCAGCGGAGCCCGATTCTACTGCTTCTCTGAACTCCCCACCCCCACTTCCCCAAAGCTGCTCTGGGGGGTCCCATTGCTGAGGTCTCCAGTCAGTGAGTCAGGGCGTGGGCCTCTAGGTAACAGTCTAACGCACTCAAAAGCCATTAAGGGGGGAGTTCAAGTAGCATCTGCACCACTAGGGCAAAACCCACTCTGGCCTGAAACGCTCAGCTGGGAGTTTCCCTTTCAAACTCGCTGACAGTGGTCTCCATCTTGCTTGACCGATACGATCAATTCTGTGACAATAGATTCACATACGCTTTCTTCCAGGAGCTCACAATACATCCCGTCCTCTATTTCTCTCGTCCCCACTACACTGTGTGGGGCCCAGGGGTCACGCATTGTCGCCTACCTGGCTCAGGGATTTTTTTTCCATGAGGAAATCTCAGAGGAGCCATTCCTCAGCTTGGATAAAAAGTGTGTTCTTTGCTGCCGCCTGTTCTGTGAACGTTTTGCTCTCTGGCCGTGTGGGGTTCTCCATATCCCAGGAAACACCTAGCTTTCTAGATACCTTCATCTCTGTGGAGGATATGCGTGTGCGGGGTGTGTGTGTGTAGCTCTGTACCTGTACACTTTACCGCCACTCCCACCCGGTCACGTTTACTATAGTGACAATTACATGTTTCTCTGCAAACTGTCCTCCCCACTGAACGCGCTCCAGTGAGGAGAGGCATTGAGTACTCAGGAGACAAAAATCAGTACTTAGCCTTGAGTGGTAACATAAGAGAGTTACGGAAGATTTCTTTCTTGTGTTTCGTCCACAGCCTTACAGGAAGGTGGAGCTCAACGTGATTTAATGCTGATTTTCCTCGGACAGTATGTTTCGCTTTCCGGAAACGAAGGCAATAGGAGACTGTCTTTGGTGATGAGGAAGAGAAAGGGATATTGTCTCTGTTTTATTTTATAATGATCAGTTTCATGTTTCGAACCATAATGAACATAATTTGATTTGCATCATTTATTTTTCAATGAACAAATAAGCAAGAATGGCCATTTATAAATTTATCCTGTGCAACACAATCTACTTGTTACAAATAAAGCACACCTTTTATGGGGGGGCTAAAATATACTTTCTAGCCTCCCTCTGGCCCAACGAATCGTACAGGGGTTGGGTGGGCGCAGACAGTGCCTTCGGCTGGAAGAAGGGGGCATTTTGAAGGCTGAGGCTTTGAGGGACGTGGCGTGTAGGTTTAGCACTGAGGACCAGAGAGAGACCACTTTGGACTCGGGGATGACAAAGACGAAACAGGGCGAAATGCTGAACGGGGGCGTCTCTGCTCTTTAGGATCTGGAAAGAGAGGGAAAGAGGATGAGTAGGCCTGTTTCTAAGACAAACAATGTAGCCATGGGTTCTTGGGCTCCATTATCTATAATGGAGATAATTATAACACCCTTCACGTAGGGCTGCGGGATTAGCTGAGGTGAGACAGTAAAACAGCGCAGCGACTGTCACACGGCCAGGCTCCCCGCGTTCTCAGCGGGATTTATTCCACCGTCTCTGAGAAGCACGTCTACATTTGCAAATGGCCTTGGGCATCGTTGGTGTTTAGTAAGTGTTTGTTGAATGGACAAGTATATAGGTAGTAAAGACAGAGAAAATCTCAATGCCATTAGGAGCTTATAATGACAAACCTTCAACCAAACAAATGTTATATGAACAATACCGTAGTCTCAGGGATAAACAACAAATATTTCAATGTAATAAGACACTTACATTAAATTTGAAGGCATTTGGCAAAACTATTGTGCAGTTTCTCTGATTTAGGAAGCCCAGACTTTGTAAAGGACTTAACAACAACGAATTGTTTTTAATTGAAATCTTATAGCAGTAAACATTGTAGGCGTTTCATATTTCTCTCAGTTGAAAAAATTCTGCAGTTAATCCTTATTCAGGTTTAACCGACTACATCAATACTGTTTTCAATTCTCAAGTCAATAGCCTGGGTGTTTTTTGGGGAAAAAAAATCTAATTAGTCTCAGTGAGAGGTTACCTTGGAAGGCAGGGAAAAGCTCTGGGTCCTGGGCTAACCACTGGGGTGGGCCCCCGTGAGGTCCGTGTAAGTAAGTGCTCTGGGAACCGAGGGAGCTACAAAGCAGCACACTTAGTGCCACTACCATGTTCGCTGGTAAAACAGACTTTCCCTGTGTGTGCTGGTTTTCTGGAAATGGGACGCTGGTGTCCAAATAGACAAGAGCAATCAATGAAGGAAACAAAAACTGTGGTTGTAGACCCTGGGCCGTGATTACTGGTTCGGGGACGGTATCAAAACTCCCCTGGGGTACAAATGGAAACAGCGAAGCCAGTTTTCAAGTTGTGTTGTAGCCCTCAGGGGTTGTCAGCACCAAGGCAGAGCCATCCTTTGTCATGGTAAAGTGGGGTCCTGTCCCTGGGTGATCACATCTAGTGACTGAGCCAGCTCCTGTCACAGGGTGGTGACAGGGAGCTCCACCCTGTGCCAGGCTCCACCACGGCACCCGACTCAGGGCCCCTACCTCGCATGGGTCCGTCTTGTCCCTTATTTCTATTAAGTCAAGTATAGTTGAGGTCCTTTTTTTTTTTTTTAACTGGATCTGTTTTAATGAGAGAACAGTCCCTTTGAGGACTGCTAATATGTTTGCCCTGTTGCCATTTCATAGTGTGTGCTCGTACCGGTGTCCTGGTTTCTCTGTCTTACTATGTGGATTTCGCAGAGTAAGCGTTTGTGGGCTCTCCCACCCTCGGAAGCCTGCACGCGGTCCTCACCCGAGGGCTGGCCGCCCCTCCTTTCTGGCCTTCTTAGTGATGGAACTACACATCCCAGAACCTGACACAGCCTCTCCTGTCAGCCCTCCGCCTGGCCCTGCAGCTTCCTGGGACTTTCCGTCCTAAACAGATACAAAAAGAAGGGTAATCCGGCTGGATGCTGGTTTTCAGGTTGGTTCAGACTCTGGGTATTGGAGACAGGGAGCAGAAGTGGACAGAGGAATTCAACATCTCCTTTACACATTGCAAGAGGGTGGGTTCATTTTGCCCTAAAAATCAAGGGCGCCGTCAGGGGATTCTTAGCAGGATACGACTTGTTCAAACTGGCACCTGACCTGGGTGACTTGCCCCGTCAGTCAGAGCTGGTGTCACCACTACTCCGCCCTTGTCACAGGTACTCACTGTTCTTCTCCAAAACGTGTGTGTTGTGTGTGGCGGTGACAGAGGGACCGTAAATAATTCTAAGGATTCTTGTGCTTTTAAGGCATTGTGGCTGTAGGTACCTAATGATGCTTGTCTATTCTCTGACCTCCCACTTTTTAATGCGGACACAGTCCTTGCTTTTTGAATATTTGCCATCTGTTCCAAAGTCTGGAATTTCTGAATTTCATGTCAGGTTCCATTATATGTATGTGAAGAATTCATGAAACACATCAGAGAATGAGAAAAAGTTAATCTCCTGCATCCTACAATTTGGGCGCATGTCTCAGAAATGATGGATGGAATGGGTAGAGATGTATTAAGTACAGTCATCTAGTAAACCGCCCATCTTACATTCATAGTTCAGTGAGAGTTGATGATTTCCAGGAGGGTCCCAAGCTCAGGTGGTTCTGCAGTCGATGCCAGGTATGGAGTTGCGGGGGGAGGGCACAGCTTCTGGAATCAAACGGGGTCCTTAGGAATGAATGTGGTTTAAGAAGGGATGCACGGAGACCGTCCCCTGGCCATGTCCCCTTGTCCTTCTGAGGACCTTTCCCAGCCGACGTGAGCTCTCGGGCCGAGAGAGCCACAGGCCTTGCAGCTCAGTTTATTGCAAAGAGCCGTGGAGTCAGTCACTTTCCCATGGCCCTGCCACCTCCCTGGGCCGTCTCTGCAAGCCTCAGTGTCTCCTTTGTGAATCGCCTCTGCCGCCTCTGCCGTGGTGCTGCTGTGACGATACCAGAACCGACGAATGTGGTTCTGTGCACGGTTCCTGGCGCTGAGGTCACCGGGTCTGGGGATGGCTGTCACTCCCTGGGCACCATCGAGTGTCTGCCCTGAGACCTGGTGTGCAGCCATGCTCATGTGGCTCTCGGTCTCAGGGACTGAACGACAAACGAGTCCTCTCTGTAATCCTGATGCTGAGCACCTGACACCTAGGTGCTTATTTCTTAGGCGTGGGGTGACTGTTAGAGCAGCCGTGGGCGCCCTCCTGCCCTCTCCTCAGTTCTATTGCACATGGAACGTGCTGTATGGTAACCTTACCTGATAGGCACACATCGGTGTTTTTCACACCTGTATTGTCTCTTAACTGTAAGCTCTGTGAGGCCAGGGCTGTAATGTTTCTTTCTGTGTATCCTGTCCCTGGTCCATAGGAGATGCTAAAAAAAGACTTGCTGATTGAATGAATAAGTGATTATGATTGGACATTATGAATAAAAACCCAAGTAAACTTTCAAAATAGAAATGACCTCTGTATGAAACCTAGAAAGATTGTGTTTCAAAAGTGTTACTGTCCATTAAAAGCAAGTAGTCCCAGAAGAGTTTTAGCTGCATGGAAGTTTTCCCATTATTCTTTAATTGGTGCCCAGTAGCTAAAGCTCCCTTGTTTTGTCTACCCAGCTGGACAGTAGATATGGACTCACTTCTGGGTCTCCCTGAAGTGAATAGTGGAGTGTAAACATCTGATAGCTTCAATATATTGATTGGAAAACTGGATACCATCAATAACTTTTATGTTTTTACCAGTCATATTATCTTAAAGGTTATATTTATATGCAGGACCTGTTTGTAAAAGTTTTGAGTAGCACTATTCTTGTGTGGGGATGGGAGAAAAATTTCTTAACCCTCCAGGCATTAATTCAAAAGAAACCATATTCTAGTGCCATAGATACTTGAATAATATTACGTTTTGGTCACATACACTGTAAGTTTAAAATATTCTAAATGTGAAAATATCGAGGGGAAAAAAATCTCAAAAGTTCACATTCACAAAATTCACATAGAAGATTTTAGTGGCATTTTCTTCTTTTACTAATATATATTTTTTAATGAAGAAAAACCATACAATTATTAAACTTTCATAAGGAGACTATTTCTCTTAAACTGAAGGAAAACAGCCTAATTCTGAGTTAGAAAATATGTCTTTATGTTGAAATCCTTTCAGTCATTCTTAAAAACAAAAATTCCTTGAAATATATTTAAAAGTACATTCTTACAAAGGCGACTTAGAATTAAAGCAGAAATTCAATGATTGTTTTAAGTTCGTTCCCCTAGTATTAAATCGGAAAATGCAAGTACTTTAAACACATTTGAAATTTTATCAGGTTTATAGTAAAATGGAATGATTGCTTTCAAGAAATTGAAAAACACTAAAAGGTAAACAAATAGAAGTAAATAGCCGTGACATCCTGTCTAAAACAAAACAAAACAAAAGAAAAACGATATTACAGTGTCATGGTTTTATTAGCATATTCTTTTAAAATGTGGACCAAAGACAGTGAGTTTGTGGAATTGGTTAACACGCTTTATGCTGCCCATGTTTTTGTGCACCCAGACACTTAGGCAAGTCTGTGAGGGCGGGCGGAGGGGAAGGCAAGTGGGGGAAGGCGTCTCGAGGAGGGCGGGTAACAGATGTGCGTGGTGGTCACTGATAGACGTGTTTCAGATCACCGCTGCTCGGCCGGAAACCTCAGGGTGGCCTCTTTGATGAAGTCCCAAGGGGCAGGGGGGCCAGTGGACCCCTCACTCAACCTTGGCGGTGTGACTGGCCAGTAAGGAGCCCTGTAATCCAGTATAGCTCTAAGAAAACCTTTGAGTCATTTTAGATGCGATTAAAAGAGCAATCACCGTGTTAGGGAGATAAATGAGGCGTAGCCCGTTTCCTGGCGTGACCATTTCTTACTATGCATCTTCACCTTCCCTTGCCACGTCCCACAGGGAAACGAGGATGAGAAATTCAGCGTCTTGCTTTGTGCAGAGAAAATGCCACACAGTGGTTTAAAAGTGACCAAATCCGCTCCTGAGTTGGCTGTGTAGAGGACACCTGATCCACAGGCTGCTAAGCCAAGGAGTCACCCGAGCGGATGGCTGGGCAGTCCCGCTGGCTGCACAGGATTGGGTGGGTCACCTACTCAGAGTGACATTGCTGACAGAGGAGGGAAGTCTCACCTCCGAGCTGTGCGGTCTGCACTTACTGGCGTCGTCTGTGCCCTCACTCCCCGCCTTCTTCCCTGTAAATTCCTCCCTTCCGCATGTCAAGGTCAAGGGAGAGAGTAAGAAATTAAGACGCTGTCATTGGTAGGCTCTTTTATATCACGTACGTAATTTGTAGGCTTCAAAGGGAGAAAGGAGCAAAGGGGAAAACATTGGTTTGGGTGACTCCAGGGAAGGGGTCTGATATCGCCACGATGGTGTCAGTAACTTCAGAGTCACATAGAAAAACAAGATCTTCAATCCTCATTTTGGATTTCTGTTACTTAAAAAAAAAAAAAATCTTCAATACTAATTATTAAGAAGAGCTTCTAAAGTAACATTTTATGTCCAGAAGAAAATGTGCTGTTTGTGCAGGCTGGTATCCAGAATGCCTCCTCTGTTTTTGTCATTGATGAGATACGTGTTTTTTGGAAAGTGCTACAATGTGATATTTACGCTCTTCATTTTCCAAATTAGGCGGTGTACTGAATAATTCTAAATCTAAGATCTCTTCAACCTCTTGATAGTCCATGAATGTAATACTGTGACTAACTTGGATTTTTCCCTTTCCCCTGTTGGTCCCATCAATGTGCAAAGAAAAAGATTTGAGTATCTAGTCGATAGCATAACGAGACATTTGAAGACAAAACAACTCCCAAGGCTGGAAACTCCTGGACAGTGGAGGCTGTCCACATGCAACGGTCTCAACCGTTTTGAATAACTCGATCTGTCCCCGAGTTAATAGCTTTCTACTTCTTTAGAATTAAGGGAGGAGGTTGGCTGATAAAGCCCCTGATAATTACCTAAGCTGACCAGTCACGGCCTGACACATGAAGGAATGTGATTCCGCTGACCTCACATGCTGTTTTTATTTGTGAATCTGTCTGGAAGTGGCTCTCCAGGCTAGTGGCTCTGAGACGCCAGCTCTGCTAGGAGAGGAGAGCAGGAGTCTCCCCACTTTTCCCCTCTTGTGGGTACCTCTCTGCAGCGTAGCCTCAGCCAGTCAAAACACCGATCATGTCACCGTGACAGATCTTTTGTCCACCGTCCCAGGGTCTGTAAATCAAACACCGTCAGGGCACAGCAGAGAACACGGCCACGCGACAGCTATCTTTACAGTACCATCCGTGTCAAAGAACAATAAGCTGTCTTTTAAAGGAAAACACGTTTTGAAAATGAATTGGGGCAGTATTTCAAAAAGTGGAATTTTGTGGTGAGAAACGTGGTTGGAAATACCATCCCTGAGTGTTCGTTGGAAGACACGCCCTTTCCGTTTTTGGGGGGTGTGGTGCGTGGGAAAGGAGGGGTGGTACCCTCGGGATAGGTGAGAGCCCGGAGGGATAGACGGGAGAGAAGGGCGTTTCTTCCCTGCCTCCCACCTGCTGGGGAACTAAGGCTGAATCTCAGTAATTCTAAGACAAGACAGAAACTGACGTGACGGAGACTCAGAGCCACCTGTGCCGAGTGCGGTGTGAGCTGGGGCTGGTGGACGAGGGGAAGGGACGCAGAGGGCCTCGGGTGACAACTGTGGCTTGTGAACAGAGATATGATATAAAAGACTCTGGCCTCTGATCCCCCTTCAGGTCTTGCTGGGCACTTGTCCACTTTCCCATTCATCAGCCTGAATGTGAGCTGCAGACAGCCGCTGACAGTTCCCTGGGGACTCGTATTCAGGGCTGAGAGGACAGTGGGGACAGGTGTGGCTCAGGGCCACTGCGGTGCTGCTCCACCAGGGTGAAAGATGAAGGGCTGTGATCAGTAGGTGACAGTGGGTCACCCTGAGGTCCTCGGGAGATGGAGAGAGTCCTTTTCTCCTGGCTGTCCCTCAGGGACCACATGGAACAGTTCTTGAGAGACCTGGTTCTGGAGCCAGGCTGCCTGGGTTCAAGTCCCAGCTCTGCCATTTACAAGTTACGTGACCTTTGAGCAAGCTTCTTAAAGTCTCTGTGCCTCAGTTTTACCATCTCTAAAATGGGTACAACCAAAGCACTCAGAATGGGCTCGGCACCCGATCTGCATAACTAACTAACTGTGAGGTCCTGTGAAGCCTGCACACAGTCAAATTTGGGGCGCGACTTCCCCACCTTGCTTCAATGACCCACACTTGAACTTCACACGCTTAAAGTATCTGGGTAACTGCTCGAAATACTTTGATGTTCATGGAAGACCCTTTGCCTGGAGTCACTGCTAAGATTGGACAATGAAGTCTCTCAGGCACAGCCGGGAAAATCTGTTCTGAGGATGCAGAAGGCTCAAGCGTCATTTACTTAAATGCCCCCCTTGTGAAGGAGTACAAGGCTTACGTTAAAAAAGACAAACCTGTTGGAATGAGAGAGAAAGCTGATTACAGATGAGCACAGAGAAGGGAACGTTAAGAATTGGGACGCTGCGCCCAAGCCCCCTTTCCCAGGGCACGTTTTAATACCGACCTGTCCCTACCAGCCGGACCCAAAGGCGGCCCCTATCTCTCTGTGCCTGCTCTGCAAAGGCGGGGACTCAGGCTCTGGCCAAAGGGAACAATAAATATTCAAACCTTTATTATCAGTGTTTGATAGCAGCATGAAAGGTTTATATTTAGGTATTATTTCGTTTGCCGGGAAGGTGCAGGTAGTTTAACAGATGCTCTTGCTAGGTCATTTTTAAAAAGATCTAATTATCTTCCCACAATTTCCCTTTGTTAGAGCTGAGCGGAGTGCACTAAACAAAGAAAATCTGCTAGAAGGAGGGCTGGGAGAACGCGGGCTTCTGGCTAAATGATTTCTTCTGAATCAAGGTCGGCCGCACGCAGGCTGTTCTGTTGTCCCTTTTTCTTAATTTGCTGTTTAACTTCCTTCACAATCTTTCTGTGATTGAGAAACAAATGCATGCAGACATTTTGGCAATTACAAAAGCCGCTTTCAAATGATGGGAAGATGGCCACGAGCTAAGACTGAGAATCCCTTCGGTGTGGATGTGGTGAGAGCTTGTTCTCCGTGTAGACATCTTTGTGTGAGACAGAAATGAAGAGACACTGGAGCCTTCCTCCTGCCACCTTTGTCTATACCTCATGCCAGTCACTGAGCACATTTCGTTACGATACATGTTGGGCATACATGGGTAATTAAAAATGTGTACCACTGTGGGTCGGGCCAAGAAAACCCCACTTGTATTTGTAATCCTAAGTCCCTACCTGGTCCGAAGAGGTGTTCAGAGCCTAGAACGAACGCTAGCTTTGGAGACGAGCACAGCTGGCTGTGGATTCCCACGCCCCACTCACCCCCGGGGGGGCCTGGGCATCACACTTTCTGTGACTTAAGTCCTGTCCATAGGATGGGGACGATGACACCTCCCTTCCCGGGCGTTTGTGAGGACGAAACAAGATAATGTTTCTAGAGGTTCTTAGCAGGCTGTTTGGCATAGAGCAGTTTTGTTTTGTTGTGCTTTGGCTGTTGTTAAATGGTAGGTGTTTTACGACTACTGACAACATGACTGCCCCTTCCTAGTTCTAGAGGTGAAAAGAGTCATATTCTTTCTGTGTATGGAGTCATTCTGTTAAGTCATTTGTAAGTTGCATTTTTGGTAAAGGACGCCTAGCTTCTAGAAGGCGTTCAGCTATTTCTAAAAAGTGAAGAATTTACTCTAGCCTCTCAAACATTCCACTCTTTCTTGAATGTGGCATCACATGAAGGTACAGTTTCAGAGAATTGTGCATGTGTGTGAGCGTGTGCATGTGTGCATGCGTGCGTGTCCGTGTGTTGTGCATGTGCGTGTGCATGACTCCTGACAACTCCTCTTGTGTATAGTTAGGTATTTTGATTCTTTCCTGGCTATGCTTCAGCTGAAGCGACCAGAGAAAAATTTTAGACGTTGGTTCTAATCTACTTAATAAGCTCTCCCACTGGGTGCCTGGAGGTCTGAGAATGTAAACCACACACTTAATAAATAATTAAGTATACATCTTTAAAGAAGCCAGAAATAACACCCCTGGTAATGACTTCTCAAAGTACAAAGAACCATTCAGCCATCCAGTTGAGACACACGTTAATTAAAAATTGAAAGTTGTAAGTAATTGAATATTGATCTGGAGTTCATGCCCTAAAGGGCAAGTTGGGGACTCACAAATCTGTAGAGGAGAGAAGCCTCCTGCAGGCACACCCCTCCCCCCGATATGGGGGAGGACCAGGGCTCTCGAAAGCCTTTGCTGAAGTGAGTTTGGCTGGTGGCCTTAAGGCTCCCAGGCACTCCTGTGGGCCAGGGCGTTTCTTAGACTTGTCACCTCCACACAGCTGTGGTCTCATGGCATGCAGTGCTCCTGAGGTGGATCAAAGGCTCAGCCAAGGACCCTGGGGGCCAGCCTGAATCCCAGCGCGTGGCGACAAGATGTCAGCAGACTGAGATGCTGCAAAGTCAGGCTAGCCCTATTCCTATTGCTTGGGAAAGTTTGCTATTGTGTTCACCAAAGCAGAATGAATATAATTGAAACACTTTCGAACAATTTATGATGATAAAAGTAAGATGCACTCATTGTTTCAAGTTTGGGAAAATTAAGAAAAAGAAAATTACTCATAAATTTGTTATTCGCTAGCCATGTCTGTCAGTGTGGTAGTGAACTTCGTTCTAGTCTTTTTTCCCTTTGCTAATCATTATCTTATGCAGTTTTAGAGAGTAGAATATGAAAAAGAGAAATGAGAAGACGATCAGTGAAAAGATCTAGATAGTGAGTGATTCTTATATTCAACAAAACAATCCCGAGCATATAGAAATTAGTATACTATTTCCTCTTGGTGTCTCAAAAAAATAGCATCTCAAAAACATATATCCATGAGTTATTTATTTTTTCACATGTGTGAGCAAGGGACACGCATTATCCTCAGCTTCTTTTTACCATAGGTGTTCCAGGAGTAGAAACTTCATCCCATGTTTCACGCCTCAGAATTCTGTATTGTTTTGTAGATCATTTCTTTTTGGAGGGAAGGGAGAGAAACAGTACCAGACAAAGAGTAATTCCAACTCTGAAACAGCTGAACATTATAGATGAACTATGGAGTGAGTGTTATGTAACATCATGAAAGTTCAAGTACTTAGGATGATGGGAAAATTGAGTGTTGATAGAATTTTGCATAGTTAAATGCTTAGGGGATCTCATCTGAGTATGCTAGTTACTTGTAAAGCCACTCTAGAAGAGGAGGAGGGTGTTGAAATGGTATCATGTAGCTGATCTTTCCTCTTGTTCTGCTAGATTTAAAGTTTTGTGAAGAAAAGGTTCATTCTGATAGATCTTAATGCTGACGTATTGGAAGAAAGTCATCTCGTTTAAATAAAGCTGTTGCGGATAAAAACTAAAACGCAGTAACAGATGGGAAATGGAGTCTTGTATCTTGCATGAGTTTCTTACATGTTTCAGGCCAATGGGAATTGTCTAGCTGCTTATGACCCTTACGGAGTAAAGGTCTATGACGTAACACCAAGACGTCAGTGTATCCTCCAGTTTGTGTAGAATTTAAAGCGTACCCTCCTGCACCCTCTTTTGAAGGAGCTTAGGTAAACCAGGCCCGAACTTCTGATTGCATGAATTTCTAGAACTCATCAGTTCAACCTGAACCACAAGCAGAGCTTGTCTCGAGAACTGGAATTTTCCCAAACCCTTGACATATTAGAGGCCAAATATGGTGTGATTTTTCTGCCAACAAAATGTCTCACAAATTGAACAAGTTAAATTATGGAACTGCTAAATGTCCTGTGATGAAACTATATAAACAATGCCAGAAAAAAGAGTCTCTCGGGCTCATATAACTTTGTCTCAGGGCTACTGCATTGTAGCGAAGTGATTTTCTCATTGAAAACTTTGATGTGATGTTACTATGAATAATTTGTTTCATAATAAAAATTCAAAATGACATTTGGTTTTACTTGTAGGATTAGTTAGGCTCTTGTCTAGATGTGCTTAAAAAAAACCCCCAAATTTCTGAAATTACCTGATTTTTATTTGTTGCATCTCTAGGCAAACAATTAATTCTGTAAAAGGGTTTCCTTAATTATGTCTATTTTGTTTTCAATTAACAACTAAATAACAAATATTTGTTAGATGCTTGCTATGTGAAAGACATTGTGAAAAGTACTACAGACGGTACAAAATAAATAAAAGTTATCTATTTGGGGGACACAAGACATTCAAGTAGGAAACTGTTAGAGACAAAGCAGTTTATGGTAAGATATTTATCAAATACACTTTTATAAGAACAATAATTGTAAGTGATAAACTATGGAAATGATTCTGCTCCTGATAAAGTTTTGTTATTTATTAAAAAATAAATAATTAAAAATGGTATAGTTTATACCTGTAGGTAGCAAAGTTTATCTAAGTGTGTGTGTGAATGTGTGTGTGTGTGTGTGTGTGTATGTGTGTGGTAATGGGAAGGGATATATAAATATAGACATACATGTGAGTGTCTATATCAATAAGTAAAAGAAGGAGTGAATCAGAAGAAAAAACTCTTATATCCTTTGGCATCTTTACTAAAATTCAATTAGACGTGAACTCTGAAACTGTAGCAGAAAGTTTAAGGAAAGAGCTGAAATGAAAGACCAACTGCATAAAGTATAAAGAAGCTAGGTAGGAAAAGGTCTGCATGAACCTGAAATCTCAATAGCAAGATTAATATTCAAGGTGTATGTCTTAATCTGTGTGGGCTGGGTGGTTTATACATAACGGAAATTTATTTCTCACAGTTCGGGAGGCTGGAAGGCCAAGGTCAAATCACAGGTAGATTTGGTGTCTGGTGAGCGCCTGCTTCCGGGTTCAGAGATGGCACCTTCTCACTGTGTCTGTCTCTTTTGGTCGCGAATGCCATCCACGGGGGCTGACTGAATCACCTCCCAAACACCCCCTCCAAGTACCATCACATTGGAGGTAAGGTTTCAAATGTGGATTTTGTGGGGACACAGATATTCAGATGACAGCAGTCGTATGATAAAAATTAAGTGTGTTTTTGAAAACTTCATTGTGATATGGAAAACAAATACCCATAAAACAGAGTAAGAGGCAAAGAGATGAAAGTGGTGAGAGAAGGACAAAGTGTAGAGATTAATGCCCGGAACTATTTCTGAAGAGAATAATGCCAAATGGCCACATATGTCTGAAACTGTTAAGAAAGACCAGTATGTTAACCTATTTTGGCAAATAACTTGTTCTATAATTAAAAAGTTAAATGAAAAGTACTTTATATGCACACAAGAAGAAAACGAGGTGACCTGTAAAAAATCAAGCTGCCCTCAGTTTTCTCTTCTGTAGTATCAAAAAGCAGAAGATGCCATAATAGCATCCACAGTTTTGAGGGATAAAGACTTTGACTTCCTAAATTTTATGCTCAGACACATAATTCATGTTCAAGTGCTCCGCATTATACGATTCTTTTTCCGATCATGGAAAAAAAAAATTGCTTACATCTGTCACCACGTAGGTGAAACAAAAGTCAGGGTTTGAGGTGGAGACTGTGTGTTCCATAAGAGAAATGGCCGTGGATCTAAAAAACATTTAGGTATAGAATTTAGAATAAATACTTTTAATTTGGAGGCAAACATTCAATGACAATGCAAATAAAACTTTAAAAAGAAAAGATACAAAATGTAACAGTTGTAATAGTTGGGGATGAGTAGGAGGAAACAGGCTGGTGGCCAGAACACATCAAAGCCGTAAGTGAGGGAGACACAGCAGCAGACAGAAGCTGACAAAGCAGAATTCATACAGCAGAAGGTAGGGGAGAAGTCAGGGAAGAGTCCATATAAGAAGGAAGAGCAAATGTTTTCGTAATCAAAACGAGATGAGTTAAAATTTCAAATTAAAGGACAAAATGTCTCAGATCAGGTTAAAAAAATCTAAGACTATATTATTTATAATTTCTACAAAAGATTTCAATTAAATGAAAAAAATTGATTAGAAAGAAAAGGAGGTAGAGAGATAACTGTGGATTCATTTACGTACACAAAACAAATGGGGGAACTGGACAAAGAAGATAAGTATTTATTGGTAAATACAAAATTGATAAGCATGATACATTTTTAGGTTCCCAATACAAGAAAAGTGCAAACGAATGATCTTTGGAGACGTTACTTGTCTTAGCTTTGGATATATCCAGTAGGCAAAACATACATCGGAATAAAGACAATTTGAAAATGATCACTGCAGTTGAGGATCCCATGGGATGTTTTACATGTATTCTCTGACATCTTTATTTGGTGAAAGAGGAAGTCAAAACCATTTAGAAAATATAAAAATCAGAGGACTTGCCGTCACTGGTGGGTTTTGGCTGCAAAGTGGTACTCAGGGGACCCCTGAGAGAAGCAGACTCGTTTTGATTGACAAAGGCTCCGTAAACAGACATATTTCATACTGTCTCTTTGCCACCTCAGAGAATTCGTACCCTGGGGACGATACACCGTGGTCAGATTCAGGAAGGGCAAGAAGTATGCCATCCTTTCGTAAAGAGGGTGAAGGCAATCGTGCAGGGAAGGTGGGAGAGGAGAACAGGTGTGATGCCCCATGACTTGCTCTGAAGCAGATGAGTTTAGGAGAAAGTATACATGGCATCCGGGGGTCTGGAAATCGGTTACCTTAAAACTAAAACGAATGGTTGCATCATTCTTTTAAATGGATCCTGTGGAATCTAAGTATCAGAGCGGTTTGTTACTCGTTAACATTCATTTAAAGAGATGGAAAAGCTCTTTTATATTGAAATTTGTAATTTCTTTTCTCACTTAAATTAACACTTTATCCTTTGTGTTTGAAAGCTTCTACTAATCACTGTGCAATGAAGGAATTGGGTTGGGATTGGGGGAGGGGTATACCTGGACTCTTGTTTGTAGGTTGTCGTAGAAGCCACCTCCTGAGACAGCGGGTCCCTGGACGCCTTCTGTAAGGGAGCCAAACATTGCAATGGGGTTCGTTCACTTTGCTTTTACTTTTGATGGGTTTCTTACTGTGGCATGAAGGCCAACTAATCACCACTTACACTTTTTGCAAATACCTTTCTTTGACTCTGATTTCTACTTGACATATTGAAAGCAGTCTTTTTTCTCTTTCACAACGTGAAGGAAGGAGGTAGATACTGACTCAAATGATTTCTCCCTGACCCCACGCAGGAATCACGTCCGGGGTTGGTTGGTAGAGACCATTTGATCAGAGACTTTTAATCCCAAATGCCTCCTTATTCAGAGCCTTCTAGTCTAGAATGCTCCCTGGAAGGATGGCCATTCTGGTGTTGCTTTCCCCTACTTATGAGGTGATAGAGCAAAAGAACCAGGATAGCTGGTTGTGAAAGAAATGCCAAAGGAAAACAGGAAGACAGAAGCTTAGATGAGAGGAAGCTGCAGTTCTTAAGAAGCAAGGGAGAAGGGTGGGGGGTGGGACTGAACTTCCAGCCCCCTAATCAGCTGGTTGGCTCCCCTGGCAACCAGGCCCCCTCCTTAGGGCTTTCCCAAGCCACCTCATTAACATAACAAAAGACACCGTTATCACTGTCAACACTTAGGAAAATTCCAAGGGTTTTGGAAGCTGTGAACTGGAGATGAAGACTGCCCTATATGAGAAATATATTTTGGTCATCTGAATGATCAAATACATAGTTCTTATAAATCAGATTATCTCAGAGGCAAACACAGAGCAATCTGACTTCATGATTTTGCCTCAGACTAACCAAAATTATTTATCATAAATTAGAAAGCCTAGTGTTAGAGTCAAATTTCTATTGGGGAGGGAAATGCAGCCAGGAAATTTTGGATGGGACATGAAATATCTGAAAACTAATTTCAGTTACACTCTTATGTCAACACGTTTGAGAAGTTTTGTATTTTGGGATCTCAAGGACATCTTGAATTCCTTGTGTCTTATAATCAAACCTTTGAAAGGGTACTGTGGGGGTCGTGTTTGGAGACAAAACCAACAGGACCATTTTAACTTAACTGAAGAGTCTCAAGTGACTTGCCACCTTTTAAAAGGTAAAAAAAGTGCGCGATGACAATGTCTAATGTTGATTTTCCTCTGAGGGGCACGTTTTACGGCTTGTATGAAAAAGCTATGCCACGGGACAAACGTGGACACGGGGACCTCTCCGAGGGCCAGCATGGGTCCTGGACTGACTGCTAAGTCGCTGCAGGAATTGGGTTTGGTTCAGAGCACAGTGAGGGCTGACCAGGGAAGACGATCAGGGCTGCACGGCTGCAGAGACTGGTGAGGGGACTAGGTCCCCCATAAATGAGTTTCAGCTGGAGTATCAAAACCACAGGATTTTAGAGCTGTGCGGACAGTCAGATTATCTTCCAGCATTATCAGTAGTTCTCATTGACGGGAACTAGAAGTGGATGTGCGGTTGTCAAATTCCACCATGTGTTCACGAACCTAAACATTGAATGTAGTTAATTGAATATACGTAATTGGATACATTTATAATGAAAAAATGGTCCAGGGCAGAGTGGGCCTTGGAGGCCTGGGTGGGAAGTCTGAGTAGCCACTTGCTTTAGACTTTGGACAAGTGACAACTCCCTTCTGACTCAGTTTCCTTATCTGCAGAAGTGAGGCTAATAGAAATACATCATAGAGATGTTGGGACGGTTAAATGACATAATGCAAAGGAAGCCGTGTCTGATGTGCTATGTGCTCAATTCACAGTAGCTAAATTTTATTTACAAAGTACCAATTAGGAGCGGATTGCTTATTTTTTGCAGGGAGGTAGAGTCCTGTGGATTGCTTATTTTTTGCACGGATATCCTCCAACATCTTATCTTTTCAGGGGGAGCCAAGGGTACAGAAATACATACACGTGGTATTTTGTCTAAGTAAGTGGGTCAGCATAAGCTAGAGGGTGGGCTCTCCGTGGCCTGATATGGGGTAATCTGATGACGCATGGCTGCTATACCCGACCCAGGCTGGGATTCACTGAGACAAAAATCAAGTCCTAAGGTATCAGGCTTTCCACTCCTCTTCTGTCCAGTGATAAAACCTTCTGTGACATTAATACCTAAACCTTAAAAACAAATTTAATACAAATCCATCTCCTTGTTTCATTTTTTTTTCCACATGA